>NC_142508.1:35640000-36240000 GCF_057876585.1 Rhinolophus sinicus | reverse complement strand
CATATTATTTTAATATAGTATTACTAAACCTCCTCAAATCCATTATAAAGCCAAATAAAAATATAAACAAACAACTCACTTGGGACTTGGACATTTTCTGGAGCCTTTACACACATGCAGCAACCCTATTATCTGCTTTATTGTTGATACTGGGCTCTTCTCTGAAGCTTTAGAATGAGAGCTTTGGTCAAGGGTATAGTGTCGATCTCAGGACTTTCACTTTCTCCCCTCATAGGAACTATTTTATCCCAGAAAGCCAGGACCTGGGGATTACAGAAATTCAATGGTGTAATAAACTGTATAAATAAGAGTATAACAGATTTTTCTGAATTGTGTGAGTCCTTATTTTTATGTGTGTACATATTTTAGATATACATACATATACATACAAATGTCTAAAATTTAACTATGTTTTCTTTAGGTGGTAGGTTAATATGATAATCTAAAGATTAAAAAGTAATATATATTACCTTTTTACAATAAACATATAATTATTTTATAATAAACACAAACGACAAAGCTATCTCCATTAAATTATGTAATTTACTAAACCTGTACTCAAAACTAAATTTATATATGAAGAAAGACCATTATAGAGAAATAGGAAAAATTTTGACAGTCAAATGAGAAATTTCTAAAAGCCTAAACAATCCAGAAAACAGGTATAAATACTAGAAAACTGTTTGCTAATCTGTCTTGGCTTCCTATGTGCTAGGTACTTTAACTGTTTGAGTAGTTAGTACAGATTTTTTTTTTTTTTTTTTTTTTTTTTAACGAATGGGAAAAGAACCTCAGAGAAGTTAAGAAACTTGCCCAAGTTTCTGTAGTAAGCAGCAGAATATGGATAAAAACCTAGGTCTGCCCAAATCTAAACTCCATATTCTTTTCTCTGAGTTCAACTTACCTGTAGGAGTTTTGACCGCTTACCTGGAAAACCTACAAGAATCAATTGAAACACATTAGTAATAGTAAGAGTTCAGTAACGAAGTGAAAGAGAAACTTTTTTAAATGAGCTACTTTTATACCTATCAGAACACAAAAAATATGAAAAGTTCAAGGGAAAGAGAAGCTATTTACAATGGCACCAAACATAGATACAATCTAGAAATAAACTTAACATGCAATGTCCAGATCTACATGAATATTTTAACATGTCACGCCTATCCAAATTATTGCAAAGATTTAATGTAACTTCAGTCAACATTGTAAGGTGATCACAATAAAGAATACCATGCAGCTATTAACAAGACTTTGTATCAAAAGTTAGTAATACCAGAACAATTTTGTTATATAAGGTTAAGTTACTTTTGAGAAACAAATTACAAACTACTTATGAAATGTTATCATATCTTTGTAATAAAATGAGTCCTAGAAAAGTATGGAAAAGAAAATATACCAAAATTTTAATGATGTGTATCTCTGGCTATCAGGATTTAGGATGTGGGAATGTCCTCTCATGTGTCAGAATGACCAAAAAGGGAAGATTCCAGAAAAATATGCAGTAAATTTGAAGACAAGAGGGCCAGACACCACATCTTGCATAATAAGCATTTTACCTTAGATTTGTTTATACCTTGATCATTTCAACTCAGTTTTCACTGTTGTAGAGACTGAGAGAAAGAGGTGACTTAGAGGACAGAGGAAGTTGGAAAACAGGTTTTGCAGAAAGCACCAGTATAACTTATGAGAAGTCAATCGGCCTTCAAACCCCAAAGCTCTCCGAAACACAGAGACTTTGCAGGATCCAACTCCCATAAATCTCTCAGGTATCAATACTTAACAGCATCGTACCCTATGGGCCACATGGCTACTTCAGTTCATAGTTCATGAGTTCTATCAGATTATCACAGGCCCATCCAGACCCAAACTCCCATACCCCCATGACTCTCAGTGACCATTGGAAACCCTCAAAGACAAGAAACAATGCTGCTCCAAGCACTGACCTCCCACAGGCCATCTCATTCACTAGCTACCCCCAAAGAAATCACTGACCCCCTTCCCCAAATAAATTCCAAACACTGACCTAAGTCAAGGATATCAAAAACACTGAACTACCACCCAAGGACGTTTCAATCACTGACTTATGCCCCAAGGCTTTCCAATCACTGACGTTCCTCCAGGGAGGCTCCAATCCCCCAAGACCATCCTAAGAACTGATCTTCAAACCTTTTTAGGCACTGACACACCAATTCCTGACTTCCTTCAAGGACACCTCAATCACTGATCTCCCATCATTTGCCCCCAATCAATGACTCCAGCCCCCACCTGCCCCCCAAGAGCATCCTAATCACTGACCCACCCCTTAGATTGTGCCAATCACTGATTTGCCTCCAAGACAGGCCCTGGCACTGACCTCCCCCACAAAGGCTAACCCCATGCCATTCTAATCTTTCTCTGGGCCACTCCAATCCCTGACCAACCCCAGGCCTGCACCACTTTCGACAATCCCGCTCCTTCAGTCACAAAATGCATTTCCTGTCTCACAACATCTTGTTCCTCTCACGGACTTCCCACAGCCCTCTCCTACCACAAACCCCAAATCAAACTATGGCACAATGCCATAGTTTTACTGAATGGTAGCCATGTCCCACCCACAAAGGTAAGCTAGGTTTCTTCATTCGTGTTTCACTTCCTGTCATGCAGGGTATCATGCGGGGTCTCTGGTCCCGCTCCCCACATAAGAAGGCAGGATATGGTGAGGCCAAAAAGGAACACCCATGGAGAACATAGATAGGGGAGTCATACCACTATATTCTCTCTGGCAGCTGAGTTGGAGACACAGGAAGCAGGAGCCACACATCTGCAACCTGCCGTCCACTTCTCTGCCAACCAACCTCACTTGCTAACTGCAATCCGCCTCTTGCTAGCTCAGCCATCATCTTCTTGCTAGCCCCCATTTGCTGCTAGCATAGCCACAGCAGTTATATTAGTGGCCAATGGCTCACTGGTTACAGCTGCCGGCCAACTAGCCACAACTGATGGCCATCCAATCACAGTTGATGGCTATTTATTACCTGAGCCAGCAACTTTCCACGTGAGGCCGAGAGCCTGGAAACTGTACTCCTGGCTCTGTCCCCACACTTCCTTTGATGGCATTGTCATTATCCCCAAAGCGTGAGTATTTCTGCAGACCCTTTTCTTCTCACACTGTGTAGGTAAAAAGAGCCACGATCCATCACTTCCCCTTCAGACTCACCTCATGGTCAAGTTGAATCTTTGTAGCATCTGAGTCCGTGTTTGCTGCCAACTACCACCCCGAGGCCTCCTTTCACTGATGAAGATTCTGTTCAGCTTTCCTGTCTTTTAGACACGAAAGACACTCTGACAAAGTATGACAGCCCCCATTCAGAGGACTCTTGTGGGAGAGGTCATCTTGGAAGATCTGCCGTACAACCTTTGCTTGATCAAGATGACTTTACTTGTCTGCCTTACGTCAATTGCAAGCGTCATAAAAGGCGATGCACACGCTCTAGCCTGCCTCGGAGGACCCGAGTGTCATTCCCTTCAGTAAGCCCGAAGATGGCCGCCTCCGCTTTCCCTGCGGTATGTCCGAAGCCGCCCCCCACATTACAGCGGGAGCGGCCATCTTGGAAAAGTTGCGTATAACCGTGCAGGAAAGAGAATCGTCCTTTAGGGAGTTGGGAACAGGTGGAGCGACTTCTGGGAATGCTTCTGGAGAGCAGTATAGGGTTTGGAGAAGCCAACGTGGTACAAGAAAGGCCGTATGCCTCACTGTGTGCACAGAGTTAATAAATTTAGTTGAAGGAACACATGTTCTACAGCCCGGATTGGTGGCGGGAGTTAGGTGACATCTCCAAGGTGAAACAAGAGAGGGCTAGTGGGTGAACACAGCTAATAGTGAGGAAGGGACTATGTTCCTGACTTAGGTGGATGGTGATGAAATGGGAAGAAGAAATTGATGGTAGAAATTTTCGTGCAGGCTTTATCTCAACTCTGTATTTTCACACGTAATTACTAGTGACGAAAGTAGAATTGGAATTGTCAAGTCAAAGAGAATCAACAATTCTAACCACTTGTGGAAAAACTCTCCGGCTAGTCATCAGATTCCTTCTTCCCATTGGCTCCTGTCATTGTTACTGGGCTGTAACCATGTCCTATCCCCAAAGGTAAGCTACGTTTCTTCATCCCTGTTTTACTTCATTTGATGGCATTATCCCCATAGTGTGCCCCAAATTTTCCTCCTACCTTTCACATCCAGCCAGAGGCAATCTTAAGATATTTATTTGCCTTTCGACCTGTACATCAGTTCTTTTTCCTCTGTTTTTTTTTTTTTTTGGTTGCTGTTGTTATTTTTGTTGTTGTTGTTGTTTTTTTGTACGGACACCTAACTTCTAAGATGGCTGCGCCCAACTGTATCGTTTCCAAATCTTGCATTGTGCAAACTGGATTACTTTTCTCCCCAGCCTGCTGAGGTGGACATTGCCCAGCCCCTATTAGTCTTGTGTGAGCTCGAGCTTCTGAAAATTAATGCAGTTTGCTCCGCTGGGTTTCGGTGGCTTTTCACCGTTCGCAGCCTTCTTTGCATACTCAGGTCTAAACGGCCTCTTTACCATCGGTACGTCAAATGGGGAAAGATGGCCGCCCCCGAGATCCGTGGAGAGATGGGTGTAGACATGTTTTCTCCGCGGAAACACAGGCAATCCCGGTTTTCTTTGCAAACACGCCTCCGAGCCTCCTCGGCCGCCGTAGGGCGGTGCTGCGACTGGGCGGGGATGCGTACAGAAAAGAATTCGCGGAAGTGCAGTTCCTAGAAGGTCGCGGTGGGGTCACGGGAAAACCTCATCTGTGTGTGGAGCTCGCCGTGGAACTGAATAAAAGGATCAAGGTGTCTGGGTATCGGGTTGGGGGGAACCGTGGGTCCGTCGGGGGAGAGGAAGCAAGCGGCAGTTGGTCACGGGGATGTCTGTGGCTGGGGTGCCTTTGGAGTCAATCCTGAGGGATTCTGGTGGTCAGCGATGAAAGGCCTGTCGAGATCAACGGTTGAAAGTCCGTGATCAGGGCTTGGTGTCTGTGACTGAGGACTGTGGCAGGGACTGGTTTTTGACAAAGCAGTGTCTGTTCGGATTCGGGATATAAGATGCGATTCAATGACAGGTGCGGGGGTTGTGGTCAGCCAACCTGTGGTCTGGTCCAGGTCTCAGGATTATTCTGATGGGGAACGATCAGTGTTTGGGAAGGTCCAGGTGTGACAGTCATTGAGAGGTTTGTGAGCATTGAAGCTGGTTGGTGGGTGGGTTGACGTTCAAACTTACCTTCCTCTTCAGTTCTTCAAGGCATAGTTTGCAAATCTTTGCCTTCCCACATTGCCCCTTCATCTTTACCTGGTAGGTATGAAAACTTTGTTGGAGATGGAGGATTAAGCATATCTAAAACGGGTCAGGTTTCTACATAAAGATGAGGATTTTGCCCTTCCTGCAAGTTTACTGTGTGTGTACTACACATTTGTAAACGTTTCCTTTCCGCATCATTTTCTCCCCTTCTTCTGCCTCCCCCTCACTCTGGTTCAAGCTGTTGTTTCTCAGTCTAGTTGTGTAGGACACAGCTCCCTGGCCCATGCTGGTGGTATTATGAGCCTTGCACTCCCCCCGGCTGAGGCAGTCGGTCTCCAGTCAGCTGCTCACAGCAGCCCACTGCAGCTCACGCTAACCTCTGGCTGCTCATGGCAGCCCAGGTCCAGGGAGAGCCCTTGTTCACAATTTTAGCTGTAGAGGACACTGTACATTGGTGCATGTGGGAATCGAACCGGTGACCTAGGCGTAAGGAGCACAGCGTTCCAACCACCTGAGCCACCGGGTCTGCCTTTCAGCATCATTCTAACACAATTAAAATGACACCTCTGTTATCTCCATTCTGTTTCCCAATGGTAACATTTGTTAAATTTTTCATATATTTTCATTTTAGTCTTCATTTTTCTATGCTTCATTTTCACAATTCCAATGAATTGCTGAAACATTGGTATAATTTGCTTCGTTTAACTTCATAACATAAACATTCATAACAAACAAAATTTTTTCTTTATATTATTATTTTTAAAAAATTTCTGTTAACCATATACTGAGGCAAACCCATGCCATTATGACTGGAATCACTCAATATGTGCATTCATTTAGATAGAATTTAAGTATCTAAATAATTCGGTAGTCACTTTTTTTTCTTTTTTCTTTCTTTTTAAGGAGGGCGCGGTTCACAGTGGCCCATGCCAGGATCGAACCGGCAACCTTGGTGTTAGTACTAGCAACGTGCTCTAACCAACTGAGCTAATCCGGCTGCCCACATATGTACAAGCTTTTGTGTGGACATGTTTTTACTTCTCTTGAACATATATCTGGAGGGGAATTTCTGGGTCATGTGATTGATATGTTTAATCGTTTGAGAACTGCCAGACTGTTTTACAAAGTGACTGCCCCATTTTACTTTCCCATCAGCAGTGAATGAGGGTTCCAGTTCCACCACATATTCATGAACATTGTTTATTTTCATGTTTTTATTATAGTTATTATAGGTGGTGTGAAGTGGTAGCTTACTTGTGGTTTTGATTTGCATTTCTCTGAAGACTAATGATGGTGAATATCTTTTTATATGTTTCTGTGATACCTAATTTTGGTTTTCTGTCTTTTCACCAAATAGAGATTGTTAGCCTTTTTAATAGCTACATAGTATTTCATTAGATGTGTGTACTCTTAAGTCATTCAATTAATCCTCTAGTATAGACCTACATAATATTTTTACATCAACTTTGATGTGTATGCCATTATTATTATTATTATCATTTTCTTTTTGCAAAAATTCGTAGAAGTGGATTTTTGGATTCTGATAATACCGTATCTCTATTGAAAGTGTTCAATACAAAGTGTTAAACTGTTTCCCCAAAATAGTCAGTCATGTAGCAGTGCTATAAGAAATGTGTGTTTTGGAATGTTACCAATTTTTAGATATAAATTCCATATTTACTCATCTGACTAAAAATTTACTTTTGATATATGTTCACTTAAATCCCTGAAACTCTGACTCTTGCTTAATCATGTTGGGGAACTTCTTATACTTGCTTTCTCTTCTCTAATATTGATTATTCTTACTTGGTTCTTTATCAAGTTAGTGGGGTTTCATTTCCAGAATTGTTATAGATAATGGTAGTGATACTGCTTGTCCAAACCTTGCTTTTAGTTTTAATGAAAGTACTTATATTGTTGTGCTGGACATATTTGATTTTTTTATTGAGGTGAAATTCACAAAACAAAATTAAGCATTTATTTATTTATTTATATTAGTTTCAGGTGTACAAAACAATGTAATAGACATTCACACCCCTCACAAAGTGATAACCCCCACCCCCAATCTATTACCCTTCTGACATCATATATAGCTGTTACAATTCCATTGACTCTATTCCCTATGCTGTACTCTATATCCAGTGATTATATATATATATATATATATATATATATATATATATATATACATACTAAATTATAGTTGACATTCAGTATTATTCAGCTTCCGGTGTACAACGCAGTGATCAGGCATCTACACCATCCATGAAGTGGCCTCCCTAATAAGACAAGTGCCCATCTGACACCCTATAAAATCTTTACAACATTATTGATTATATTCCTCAAACTGTCTTTCATATCCCTGTGGCAATGCTGTGGCTACTAGATTGTGCTTTCTAATCCCCTCACCTTCTCCCTCCCATCTAATCCCCACCTGCATCCCATCTAGCAACCATCAGTTTTTCCTCTATACCTCTGAGACTGTTTCTGTTTAGTTTGCTCACTTATTCTGTTCTTTAGATTCCACATATAAGTGAGATCATATGGTATTTGTCTTTCTCTTTCTGACTTATTTCACTTAGCATAATGTTGTCTAGGTCCATCCATATCGTTGCAAATGGTAAGATTTAATTCTTTATGGTCCAGTAATACTCTATTGTATAAATGTACCACAGTTTCTTAGTCCAGCTGTCTACCGATGGGCATTTCGGTTGCTTCCACATCTTGGCTACTGTGACTAGTGCTGTAGTAAACATAGGGGTGCACATATTTTTTTGAATTAGAGTTTTGGATTTCTCCAGATAGATACCTAGGAGTGGAATTGCTGGATCATAAGGTAGTTCCATTTTCAAATTTTTGAGATACCTCCATACTGTTTTCCATAGTGACTGCACCAATCTGCAATCCCATCAACAGTGCACAAGGGTTCCCTTTTCTCCACATCCTCGTGAGCACTTGTTTGTTGATTTATTGATGATAGCCATTCTCACAGGAGTGAGGTGGTGTTTCATTGTGGTTTTTATCTGCACTTCTCTAATGATAAGTGAGGTTGAGCATTTTTTTATATGTCTGTTGGCCATCTGTATCTGTATGTCCTCTTTAGAGAAATATCTCCATGTCCTCTGCCCATTTTTTAAAAATTAAACATTTTAAAGTCAATTCAGTGGCTTTTAGCGTACTCATAATGTTGTGTAGCCACCACCTCTGTGTAGCCACCAGAACATTTTCATTACCCCAAAAAGAAACCTGTATTAATTAAGCAGTCATTCCACATTCTCCCTTCTAGATCCTGGCAACCACCAATCTGCTTTCTGTCTTTATGGATTTACCTATTGTGGATATTTCATATGGTGCAATCATAGACTATGTTAATTTTCATGTCTGACTTCTTTCGCTTAGTATAATGTGTTCATGGTTGTGTGTTGTGTCGTGGGCTGCTCCTTCAGTGCTTAGCCGGGTTGTTTACAGCTCTGCCTTAGCCTTCATTTTCTGCTTCCACTGAGTGTAGAAATCACCAGAGGGAAAGCTTAGGGTCTTCTTGGGTCTTTTCTGAGCAGGGGTCCTGCCCTGTTCATGTACATGGCTTTATAAATTCTGCAGTATATACTGGTGCTTTTTAATGACCTACTTTTACTTTCAAACTTTTGGCTCTGCTTCAACTGTGATCTTTTGCTCCAGGCAGCTGTGAGTTTGTCCACCTTACAGTGCTTTTGAGAAATGCCCACTGTTTTTCCTCCCTGAGTGAGTTCCAAATTAGGTGAAACAGAGATGAGCACATTGCGTTGGTTCTTCAGGTAGGCCCCAGACAGGTTCGAACAGACAAACTCAGCCAGGAGCCAGGGTCCTGCATTGGGACGGCTGGCTGCCCATCTTTAAGACAACCACCAAACTGGGGAGGGCAAGGACAAATAAATATGGCACAGAGCCTGCCTACCATTTTTTTCCTTATAATTAGGATATTTTATTTTTTAATTTTTTTTCCAGTTACAGTTGACATTCAGTATTATTTTATATTATTTTCAGGTGTACAGCATGATGGCTAGACATTTATATAATTTATGCAGTGATCTTCCCCGATTACTCTAGTACCCACCTGGCACTATACATAGTTGTTGCAACATTAGCTTTCCTACCATTTTTAAGTTGCCTTTTACTTGTTTCAGTGTTCACTCTGTTGCTATAAACCTTTGATTGTTTTTCAGAGTTTGTGTTTTGTTTTCGATGTTGAAAGTTTTCACTTGATTTTCTTTTTCTTTCTCTCTTTCTTTCTTTCTTTCTTTCTTTCTTTCTTTCTTTCTTTCTTTCTTTCTTTGTTTCTTTCTTTGTTTCTTTCTTTGTTTCTTTCTTTCTTTCTTTCTTTTTTTATGTTGCCTACTCTACCATCTTCACTCAGTGGGATTTTCCTCTATTATGTACATTTTTTTTTTCATTGGTAAACTGATCCAAATGTAACTTTAATGATGTCCTCTAGCCCATCTCCCTTCCCTCCCCAGAGACAATGACTTCCTTGAACTGGTTTTATATAATGCCTGCTTTTGTACTTTCACTAAGTGTGTGTATGTACCTGCAAATAACAGCCTTGGTCTATATACTTTAATTTTGTTTCTGTTGGTTTGACTTTTTTTCCCCCACATAATGATTAGTGAAAATGGTCTGTTGGATAATGCTTGGCTTAGGTACATTTGTCTTCACACTGAGTTGTATTTACACATGAGTTGTAAAGAGACTTCTGAAAAGGTACATGAGGACATATGATTTTAAAGAAACAGGTGTCCAAATCTTTGCCTTTTATAAGTTGTCTCTTCAACAACTGATGTGTGTGAGAAGGCAGGGGCATCATGTGCTATTGGTTCTCCCTTATCATCTCTTTCACAGTCACCCCACTTCCACTTCACAGAAGAAAGACATACTGCCCACACATTCAGAATTTTATGTTTTATTGCTCCAGACTGTAATTGCCTCTGGAGATTCAAATAAAGGAACAGATGGCCTTGAAATCAGGTTAGCGACAGCAGTTACAACATCTGGACCAAGAAGTGTCCACTCAATGTGAACTTACTTTTCAGCCCGCAGGTCCTGGCTCCAGGAACAAAACACATCAAGTGAAGAGGCGGAGATTTCAGGACTTGAATGTCATCATTTGTGGGGATACCACTGACTGGAGACTAAGATTTCTAACCCGAAATTTAGGACAGTTCAGGAAGAGACGAGAAGCGATATCCTCATTACTAACCATTTCTCAATAACAGAAGAAAATGATTCAGGATCAGGTGACTTTTGGTTTGTTTTATTCTTTCTTTCATTCTGTGATTGATTTCTGGACCATTAGAAAACATGATTGAATTAAATGGAGAAGTGTAAATTGGTAAAGTAGGATTTGTGCAGAAATAAGTTTAGACTCTTTTAACTTCATCATCAAAGCAAAGTAGGATCAGAATTATGTTTTTCCTGGTACCTGCCCTAAATGACTAATATTGGATCAATGTTGACTGGCGCATCCTATGGGTTGGTTATATTAGCTGTCACGTTCTGTGTAATGTCTCTGACAGCCATCACAACCAGAGAGTCATGATGATGACAGGCTATGCACTGACTCTGATGTGAAAGTTTCTTAGAGAATGTCACTATATATTTCCTGACACTTAGGTGGTAGTACATTTTTTTATGGTTCTAGAGATGGTAGACAGTGTCCTGAACTTCAGCTTTCTCATAAATGCAAAAGTAGGGCTCCTCAGAGACCCCTTTGTGAATAGACCATGAGAGCTCAGTGGGCACAGTTCTTCATGGGACACAGCAGGGTGACCCATGGACCCAGCCTTGTGGCGGTCAGGGTTAATCTAGGAAAGAAACCAAGATATCCTAAGAAAGTGGAAGGATTGCATGACGTTCAAAGGTTCTCTGTAAACAGGTGTTTGAGATCGGGTTTGGCAGCAGGGAGTTGAAAGTACTGCTGTCTGCTAAGTTGTTGGGGTCCCAAAGGATTTGCTTCAGAACGTCCCCCTTACTAAGATAATACACTCTCCTTCCCTGTGTTCAAAGCCACTTCTTTTTGCCTCTTTTATTATGGTTACAAAGATTAATCATACAAGTGTACATGGATACATTTTTAAAACTGCAGTGACTGCAAAGTATTAATACATATAGTGAAAAAGTAAGGTTCCTTTTAATGCTTCTTCCCTAAGGGGTAGTGCAGCTTAACAAATGAGCAGTAGTGTGTATTTCCTGTTACTGTACTTGTATGTACATGTATGTCTGTATAGATATTTACAGATGCATCTGTCTCAGCCCTTAGGTTGTTGGATAGTACCTTTCCATCACTATTTATTCTTTTGTAAACTGGATTGGTAAATATTAGACCTCACTTTAGCCTCTACATTTATTATTCTGTCTTTGTGTATTCTATTACTATGTCCTTTTGCTGCATTTTGAGTTATTTTTTTTTATTTCTGAGGTCTCCTTTCCAGTCCATTATGTCTTCAACGTATTTGATATGCTGTGAACCTACCTGGTAATGTAAATATAAATTACATATATACGTACAGTCATGTGCCGCTTAATGACAGGGATACGTTCTGAGAACTGTGTCATTAGGTGACGTCATCATTGTGTGAACACCTCAGAGTGCACTTACACAAACCTGGATGGTATTGTCCACCGCACATCTAGGCTGTATGGTATACCAGTGTCGTATACGTGGTCCATCGTTGACTGAAATGTTGTTTTGCAGCATGTGACTATATGTATGTGCTTTTTGGAGGCTATTCATTTTTTTAGTCTCCTTAATGATCTTTAATTGTCTCTTGTTCTTTGAAAATGTTTTGGAAAGTTGCTTTTATTCCTTCTAATGTATAAAATATACTTTCTTAATATTATGTAGTATCTTTATCTGAATTTTCTGCATGGTTGATTCTGATAATAGTAATCAAGATTGATGGTGAATGTAGGAATATGGTTTATTAATCCTGAAATAATAGAATATATTTAATGCCTTGCAAATATGTGCCTACTTCAAAAATTATATATATGCTTGATATATATAATTTGATATATATATAGCAAGTTCTTCAAATATATATTTTGCAAGTGTTTCTGACTATTTATTACATTAACTTCTCATTCGTTGAATGACGGTTGACTGCATGATTACAGAATATATTGCTAGAGGTTGACCGTGGATATGGATAGATTTTGGTTCTATAACAATGTAGTTTAAAAAAAATCAACACTTAAGTGGATCGATGTAGCCAATATGGTAAAAATGAGCAGAACAACTTCCTTCCTTCACGTTTCTTCTCTTCCAGTAACTAGAGAAACAGTCAGATTAAACAGGAATGTGTTATGACAGGAATCAGTGACACTGGAGGACGTGGCTGTGGACTTCACGTGGGAGGAGTGGCAGCTCCTGGCCCCTGAGCAGAAGGACCTGTACCGAGACGTGATGTTGGAGAACTACAGCAACCTGGTGTCAGTGGGTGAGGACGGCTCCCCTGTGTCACTCAGAGGGTCCCCAGTCAGTGGCCTTTCCCGTCTCAGCTTCAGAAAGCTTTGGCGTGTCTGTGGTGCTCTGAAGTGGTAGATGAATCTCAGTCCCCTCTCTGGTCCCAGAATAGAGGGTATAATGTGCCCTTCCTCATTGAAAAGCCTTTACTGTGCTATCCTACAAATTGCATAGTTTCTAAACTATTACATTCTTCTATATTGGCAGACCACAGCCAAATTCAAAGTGCCTGCCTCTTCTGTCACTTCCCATGAACAGGGTATCAAGTCAGCAAGCCAGATGCTCTCTCCAGATTGGAACGAGGGGAACCATGGGCCATAGAAGGTGAAGCCCACAGTCAAATCTGTTCAGGTGAGTGAGAGAGAATGAGCAAGGAGGGCGGCTGAGAAAGTCATATTTTAGTCGTTCAGAGGTGTCACAGCTGTGAGAGTGTCTGAGGACATGTGAGTGCCCACCAATCTCCTACAAAAGAGCACTTTTTCTTTTAGGTGTTTAGGGGAACACATCTCTTCTTGAATTTGATCCCTTTCATTTCATCTAGGTCTTGATTTTTTTTTCCCCTCTAGGTTTCTTCTTAGAGTTCTCAAATCTTAACATCCTTCTCTTCCCAGCATTGTATCACTTCCTGTCCTGTCTACTTTTCTTGCTTTGAAATTCACCTTCCATGCCTTTCTCCAAGGAAAGACATTTGATTTTAGCACTGTCTTCTGACTACTAAACCTTCTTACCCCTTTGGATAATGTTGATTTCCCTTCCTAGCATCCACCCCCATCTTTGGGAGTTAGGATTTCAATGTATAAATTTGGGGGGATAGAAACGTTCATTCTATAGTACCTTCTATTATTGATATATATCCTGGCTATGTTGGAAAAATCTCAGTCCTCTGTGTTTCTCCTCTACACTCACACCACTGCCACACTCTCAACACTTCTGAAACCAGATATCTGAGAGTTTTCCTCCACAACAAGTAATTCTCTGTGACACCTGCTGTGTGTCCTACAATTTAACTCTCAATTCTGACACTAGCTGCCTATAGATAGTGTCCAATCCCACAGGCTAAGGGCTCAGTCTTGCAAGATAATCCCTGCCTCTACTTCATATGCCAATCACAGTTCCAGTTTGTTACGTGTGCTTCTGATCAACCAGCTATAAATCAGAGGTTCCCAAGACTCCCCCATTGGGTTCGACTAATTTGCTGGAAAGGCTCACAGAAGTCAGAAACATTTTACTTAGTAAATCACCAGTTTATTATAAAAGGATACAACTCAGGAACAGCAACATGGAACAGATACATAGTGTAAGGTATGGGGAAAGGGCACAGAGCTTCCATACCCTCTCTGAATGTTACTGTCCCCAACCTCCATGTGTTCACCAACCTGGAAGCTCTCCAAACACCATACTTTTGGTATTTCTTTGGAGGCTTCCTCATGTAGGTATGATCGATCCATGAACTCCATTTCTAGCCCCTCTCCCCTCTCCTGAGAATGGAGGTGGGGCTGAAAGTTCCAAGCATCTAATGATAGCTTGGCCTTTTTGGTGACTAGGAGCTGACCCAGAATCGCCTTATTAGAACAAACGACACTCCTGTCACCTAGGAAATTCTAAGGGATTTGCGAACTCTGTCAGGGACCAGGGTTAAGGGCAAAATATTAGAACAAAAAATGTTTCTAGTGTTCTACTACTTAGGAAATTATGAGAGTTTCAGGAGCTCTGTGCCAGGAATCCAGGGGCAGATGAAGTGTGTTTTTTCCTAGATGCTTTCCTACCTCCTCAGGTCCCTTATTTAAAATTTTGCTATTCCTGTTGATTTCTTAAAATTTCTCATTCTCTGTTCCCAGCCCAAACCACATCATTAAACATATCTGCTTTGCTTCAATTTTCTTATATAATTGTTAACTCTGATCATTATTTTAAATGATATTGCTGGATTCATTCCCTTAAAAGCTTTCCTCCTTTTTCTTATGATAATCTGATGACATGAAGTCCCAATTAATCATATTGCCAGTCATATAAGATGGAAATTTCTCTTCTGTCAGTGACCTCCATCATATAGTATCATCTTGCTTATGCAAAACTTGCTTTCCTTTTCCTAAACTCAGGGTCAACTATGTTTAAAGATATCTCCCCAATATTTTTTCCCCCTTCTTCTGCCTCCCCCACCCCCACTCCGGTTCAAGCCGTTGTTTCTCAGTCTAGTTGTGTAGGACACAGCTCCCTGGCCCATGCTGGTATTATGAGCCTTGCGCTCCCCCCACCTGAGGAGGTCGGTCTCTGGTCATCGGTTGCTTGCTTACAGCAGCTCTCGCTGTCTGCTGGCCGCTCACGATGGCTGCTGGCCACTCATGCTGGCTGCCGGCCACTTAGGCTGGCTACCGGCTGCCCCTGGCAGCACACGGTAGCCCACAGCAGCACACAGCAGCCCATGCTGGCTGTTGGTCACTCACACTGGCCACTGGCCCCTTCTGGAAGCACACGGCAGCCCACGGCAGCCCACGGCAGCACACAACAGCCCACGGCAGCTGACGCTGAGCTCCGGCTGCTCTCAGCAGCCCAGCTCCAGGAAGAGCTGTTGTTCACAACCTTAGCTGTAGAGGACGCAGCCCACTGGCCCATGTGGGAATTGAACCGGCAGCCTTCGGAGTTAGGAGCACGGAGCTCTAACCACCTGAGCCAGCGGGCCGGCCCCCTCCCCCAATATTTCCCATGCATGAGAATCTTTCCTTGGTCCATTGCTTTAAATATCATTTGATTGCCTTAAATGTTTTTTTTGGATAGCCTTTTACACACTGGTGCTGACAGCCATGAACACCACCAACAGCAAAATTCTTCTTGGAGATTATATTCTAAAAGGAGGAGACACAGGGACCAGCCCAGTGGCTCAGGCGGTTGGAGCTCTGTGCTCCTAACTGAAGGCTGCCGGTTCAATTCCCACATGGGCCAGTGGGCTCTCAACCACAAGGTTGCCAGTTCAATTCCTCGAGTCCCGCAAGGGATGGTGGGCTCTGCCCCCTGCAACTAAGATTGAACACGGCACCTTGAGCTGAGCTGCCTCCCAGATGGCTCAGTTGGTTGGAGCGCGTCCTCTCAACCACAAGGTTGCCAGTTCGACTCCCACAAGGGATGGTGGGCTGTGCCCCCTGCAACTAGCAATGGCAACTGGACCTGGAGCTGAGCTGCGCCCTCCACAACTAAGACTGAAAGGACAACAATTTGACTTGGAAAACAGTCCTGGACATACACACTGCTCCCCAATAAAGTCCTGTTCCCCTTCCCCCCAAAAAAAAATCTTTAAAAGGAAGAGACAGAAAATTCATCAAAATATGTATAAATATGATGTCTAGCAGTGAAAAGTGCTGTGAAGATCAGTGAAATGGCAAAATGGAATAATATGTGAGGGACCTGGGAACTGCTCTTCTCAGCAAGGAATCTAGCTTAGGTTCTCTAATCTTAGCTCATTTAGGAAGGAGAATGCCTCTTTCGTAAGATGCCTTTAAGCAGCTATATGAGAGATATGATAAGGTCCCTTAGATGAATTGTGTTCCATAGTAGACAAAATAGCAAGTTCAAGGGCCCGAGGCAGGAGCATGTTTGAAGAACCTCAAGGAAGCCTGTGTGAATACAATGGAGTGAGCAAGGGGACAGTGGATGGAGATAATAAGCGAGATGTGGTAGTAGCTAGATTTTGGAGTAGACAGGTCCTTTGGACCTTTCAAGGGCATTTCAGGGACTTGATATTTTAAAATTAGATGAGAAAACAGGTAGTTTTCATTAGAGAAGTGATGAAATATAATTTACATTTAAAATGATCCCAGTGACTACTTTGTAGAAAGTGGACAGTAGCAGGCAGAGGTTGAAGCCTAAAATCCAATAGGGAGCCTATTTGCTATAGTATAAGACTAGAACAATGCTTATCTTCAACCTGGGTAGAGAGGTTGAGGCATGGTCAGCTTTGGAATATATTGATAAGGGAGGGAAGAATTGATTTCATATTGAAGTAGATGAAGGATGTGAGAAAAATATAAATGAAGGATGATGGTAGGGTTTCTGGCATGAATCCTAGGAGCCTTGGAGTTGCCATTTGTGAGATGATGATGTGTGGAGAAGGAGATGTGGGTTGAGAAATCAGGAGTTTTATTTTGTGCATCATAATTTAGATGTGTTTGTTCACATCCAAATGGCGCACTGTGCTGCATTTGGATATACTCGAGGAATTCAGGGAATGTTGAAGACTAGGGAAAGATCTCCTATGGTGTGAGTACAGGTTAAGAAGAGCCTTGGTCAACTACATAGCAATCAAAGAATATTTGTTAAATGTGTGGTTTCTTAATACAGGTACCAAGGCCTCTTCTTCTGAGAATGTGTTTTGTTAGGCTTGGGCTACTCTATGTATAATGCTGTAAGTAGGCCCACGTGAGGCTGGTTGGTGAACCACAATCCCAATATGTGCTAGAAAAAATTGAATTGGGTGAGAAATAAAGCAATACATCCTAGGAGTAAGATTTCGGTAACAAATAGAGGAAAAATCTTCATGTAACATATAGAAGAACTTTAGCTTTTTTTTAAAGATTTTTTATTGGGGAAGGGGAACAGGATTTTATTGAGGAACAGTGTGTACTTCCAGGCCTTTTTTTCCAAGTCGTTGTCCTTTCAATCTTAGTTGTGGAGGGTACAGCTCAGCTCCAGGTCCAGTTGCCGTTTTCTAGTTGCAGGGGGCACTGCCCACCATTCCCTTGCGGGAGTTGAACCAGCAACCTTGTGGTTGAGAGGACGCATTCCAACCAACTGAGCCATCCGGGAGGCAGCTCAGCTCAAGGTGCTGTGTTTAATCTTAGTTGCAGGGGGCTGAGCCATCCGGGAGGCAGCTCAGCTCAAGGTGCCATGTTCAATCTTAGTTGCAGGGTGCGGAGTGCTTGTGGGACTCGAGGAGTTGAACCGGCAACCTTGTGGTTGAGAGCCCACTAGCCCATGTGGGAATCGAACCGGCAGCCTTCGGAGTTAGGAGCATGGAACTCTAACCGCCTGAGCCACCGGGCCATCCCCAAGAACTTTAGATTTTGAATGAGGCATCTTTTGCTACAATTCAGGGCTCTGTGAAGTTAATTGTCAAAATGAACAGTAAAGATTGGGAATATGTTAGAAATTTAAGGGAAACAGAGCTTACAGTGACATAGAATGGGGGAATGATAACATGATATACAGGAGGCATATCTAGGATTCAGATAAAGATGGTGAAAGACAAAGAATGAAGGTATGAAGTTGGAAATATGCAGAGCCATGTGGTGACTGTCAGGATTGACCTGAAACTGGCCACATGAAGGCCAATTTTAGAAGGTATTTGTAGGATACCTAGTGGAGTGTGACCATGGATAAATGAGGTAATTGTTGGTAATATAACCTTGATTTCCAGTCTAGCTCTTGTGGACTTTGTTAGTAATTGAGGTAGAATGGTGGGGTTGGAAGTTGAATTTGTATTATCCTTGGATGTGTAGTCTTACTTTTTAACTGGGTGGCAGCAGTGTAACAATAGTGAAATACATCCGGTAGTTCCAGAAAACATTCTTTATCCTAGAAAAGAAAAATGGAAGACAAAACTGCCAAGAGTCCTGGCCCAGGATCGGAAATGTAATCCTTTAGGACCCCTTAAATGATGAAACCAAGATGTCCGTGTAGAATTTTGAAAGAAGATGCTGTTACTGGCTAGTTGTGGGTTTGGGGGGATCATTACATTGAAATGGGAACATTTTAAGTATTACCCATGCAAAGTGTGACTGAAAAGGTGATGGTTCCCTAGTGTGATCATGTGATATAAGAAATACATGTTTGGTCTTTGGCCCTCATTCCTGGCACAGAGCTCCTAAAACCCTTGCTGTTTCCTCAGTGTAAGAAGGCTTATTTCCTTTGTCAGTAGAGACAGTGTTTGGTGCTCCTCAGTGGGCTTTTTAAAATCCAAACTCTTAATGTTATAATAACTATAAATTTGGTCCCATGCCTTCATCTTCTTTCAGTCTACACATTTTTCCAAATATGATCTCATCCAGTCCTCGGTCCTTATGTAATGTTCGTATACTAATGATTTCCACATTGTTATCTTCACTTAAGCCCTTTTTCAAGATTTCTATATCTAGTCAATATCTTCATGTCTGTATTGGATTTCTAAAACCCATTTGAAGGTTGATATGCTTTAAAATACACACTTGATTTCCCCCATGTCATTAAAATGCACTACCCACCTATCCAGTAGGTCAAGTCAAATAATTAAGAATAATATCTGATTCCTCATGTTTATTAATCCCCCAGTGTCGAAACCATGAGTGAGCCTTGTCTTTTTCTCTCTCCAGGTTATATCCTGATTTCTTCCACCTTGTTCTCAGTTGCCCCTTTAAGTCGCTTTTCACAATTTGTACCTGCCTTCTTTATCATTGCTTTCTTGTTCAGTTTTCCCTAACTAGAATGTATGCTTGGTGAAAATAAGGAATGTTTCTATATCCTCATCTCCAGTACAGTGCTTGGTACATAGTCATAATTTAATAAGGATTTGTGGATGTGTCTCACTCATTTTGAAACAAATATCTCTGTCTTCTGTGATTGAGTGCTAATAGTAACTTGATTTTATTTTACTATCTTTAGCATGCTTTATAAGGTCACATTTAGAAAGCAACCAAATCTATATCTACTCATTTTGAATGAACAAATCTGTTTATATACTGACTATTTTTACCTTTTATTTTCTTTGTTTATGTTATTGCATTTTAACCTTGTGCAAGTGATAACTAATATATTTGCTTGGAATTTCTTTAAACTGAGGTCATAGTGTTATTAATAAAGATCCAGCCTACACAGAGCTGTTTGTGAAATAGTTTTGTTCTGTACCAAGCTCATGGAAAGATTCATTATTCTCTTCTTTCCTAGAAATCAAGAAAGATATTGGTCATCTACAGGGGCACTTGCAAAATCAAAGATGTCTAAAGAGAATGGAACAATGCCATGAACATAAAGCATTTGGAAACATTGTTTATCAGGGTAAAAATAATTTTCCTTTAAAGCGAAATCATGATATATTTGAAATACACAGGAAAGCATTGAAATCAAATATAAATTTTGTCAACGGGAATGGAAGCTATGAAGTAAAGAACCCTGTTGAGGTTAATGGAGATGTGAAATCCTTCCTCCAGACAAAGTATGAGCGATTTCATACTGAAATTAAAATTCCTGAATGTGGAAATTCACAATTCATTAAGCATCAAAGAACTGAAAAGGTAGATAAACCTCATGTATGCAGTGAATGTGGGAAAGCCTTCATCAAGAAGTCTCGCCTTATCGATCATCAGAGAATTCATACAGGAGAGAAACCTCACGGATGCAGTGTATGTGGGAAAGCCTTCTCCAGGAAGTCCAGGCTCACTGAACATCAGAAAACTCATATAGGAGAGAAACGGTATGAGTGCACTGAATGTGACAAAGCCTTCCCCAAGAAATCACGACTACTGACTCATCAGAAAAGTCATACAGGAGAGAAACCCTATGTATGTGATGACTGTGGGAAAGCTTTTATCAAGAAGTCTCGGCTCATTAATCATCAGAGAGTTCATACAGGAGAGAAACCTCATGGATGCAGTCTGTGTGACAAAGCCTTCTCCAGAAAGTCCAGGCTCATTGAACATCAGAGAACTCATACAGGAGAAAAACCTTATGAATGCACAGAGTGTGACAAAACATTCCGCTGGAAATCACAGCTCAATGCCCATCAGAAAACTCATACAGGAGAGAAGTCGTATATATGCAGTGACTGTGGGAAAGCCTTCATTCAAAAGGGCAATCTCATTGTACATCAGCGAACACATACGGGAGAGAAACCCTATATATGCAGTGAATGTGGAAAAGGCTTCATCCAGAAGGGCAATCTCCTTATACATCAGCGAACTCACACTGGAGAGAAACCTTATGTATGCACAGAGTGTGGGAAAGGCTTCAGCCAGAAAACTTGCCTCATATCACATCAGAGATTTCACACTGGAAAGACTCCCTTTGTGTGTACTGAATGTGGAAAATCCTGTTCACACAAATCAGGTCTTATTAACCATCAGAGAATTCACACAGGCGAGAAACCCTATACATGCAGTGACTGTGGGAAAGCCTTTAGAGATAAGTCGTGCCTCAATAGACATCGGAGAACTCATACAGGAGAGAGGCCCTATGGGTGCTCTGATTGTGGGAAAGCCTTCTCCCACTTGTCATGCCTTGTGTATCATAAGGGAATGCTGCATGCAAGAGAGAAACGTGTAGGTTCAGTCAAGTTGGAAAATCCTTTCTCTAAGAGTCACAGTTCATCACATTCAAGTGATACCATACAGGAGAAAAACCCTGTTGGTATGGTGAATGTGCAGATGCCTTCTGTGGTGGCTCAGACTTCATTACGTATCAGTGGGTTCCTAGCAGATGGGAACGTGACCACTGTGGGGCGTCCAGGTACTAGAGGTGCACCATCAGCAGATAATAGAATTGGCACAGAAAAACCTTATGAATGCAGTGACTGTAGTAGTGCCTTCAGTGACCAATTACATCATATTTTATGTCACAAAAAACACACAGATATAAACTGTGATACAATCAAATTGCAAAACCCTTGAATTAAATCTAGCTCATTATACAGCTGACAAATATATACTGAGACAAGTTTGCATACAGAGTGTCAGAGCCTTTTGAGGAAAGATAGGCCCTATCAGTGCTTCAAAGGTCGCATAGCAGTGAGCTCATAGTTGGTAGAAATATAATGACCATGGAAAGCCCTTTTTCAGAAATAAGACTTCATTCAGTAGGCGGCAGAGTTCACAAAAGAGAAAGTGTTGGACCTTTGATGGCAGTGAATATGGCAGGGTTGTCAGGGTTGCATTCTGCCTTATCAGTTGGCAGAGGAAATCCTAGAAATAAAACTCTGGAGACACTAACTGGAGTATCTTCAGCAAAATATCAGAAAATGCATAAAGCAAATAAGACCTGTAAACATGAAGATTTTAGGGATTTCTGTCACAATTCTAACAATTATAAATCAGATAACATACATAGTGTACATTTTAGGATACCATATTTTGAATCAAACTCCTAATTCATGTATCAGTGACAATTTAAAGGAGGTTATCTGTGTTACACATCACTGGTTATAACACAATTTACCTCCCCCTTTTGGAACATTACATGGTTAGCTTGTCCATTTCTTCTGTTCTCAGTTTACTCAGTTTGTATTTCAGAAGTCCTTCAAAAGCAAACAGTACATTTAATTCAATCATATAACTATGCTTGGATGTGCTAACTTTATAAATATCATCCAGAGAAACAAAATTCAAAACTCATGAATATCCTATCAGCCAATCTCTTGCCCTAGAATATAGTTCCCATTCTGAGCACACACCACTCAGGAAAACTTTAACAACTATTTCCTTTACCTGGTACTGTTCTAGGACCTATAAGTGATGACATTGATGAACTAAACAAAAAGTTCTTGCTACCTTTGAGCTAGCAATTTTTAAAAAAGTAGATTTCATGCATGTAGAAATTTTACCCTCCTGCAAATGCAGTCAAAGGATGTATACACCTATGTTAGTTGAAAGGGACATACAGTATAAGGAACAAAACATCCCGATAATTTCTTGTTCAACGGGCACATTATTATTTGGAAGAGGAGTGGGAAAGAGTCCACTTAATTTTAAGTACATAAAATAGAGTATGGATGCTTTTTAAAAATGTTCATCTTTCTACTTAGATTATAAATTCTTTGATATGGTTTATAGATAACCTTATGTTCTCCAGCACATAGCAAAATAGAAATGAATTATGTGTGGATTTGAAAGATGAATGGAGGTGAATGAATGACCTAATAGATTAATCAATCAAAATTATTTTTGTCACTGAAGGAATCGAGCTACTGGAAAGAAATTCTAAGGATTACTATTTTAAGGAGCATTAAAAAAAAAATCCAGAATAGAGGCTCCTGTCAGAATATAAATGGGCAGATCAGAGAATGAATAGGATCTGGAGAATAACTAATGGAAGAAAATAACTTTACTCTAAAAATGGAGTACATGAGATGGGTGAAGGTGAGATCCTTTGAATGTCTTAGAGAAGAACCCTTACATTTGTCCACAGGTCTGTCACCTTTAAGAGCTACCACTATTTCAAAAATCCTGGCTCCCCTGTGACATGATGAATTGAGACAAGCGATGTAGCCTCATCACTCCTCACTGTCGTGGGAATGGGACCCTCTGTAGAGGACTAGGATACTTGTAGACACAAGATACTCTGGTGAACAAAATATGCAAAGCAATGGCCTCTAACAGGATGCTTTCAGGACAGATGCTCTGCAGCAAAAAATCAGAAGTAGATTCTTCAACTCAGACTTGGGATCCTCTCCACTTCTTGTCTTGTGAATCTGCATGTCCTATCATGGCAGTCATAGCGCCTTGCTCATGGAAATCATCATTCAGGGTTCCCAAATGGGATGCCCAGGCTGCCCTAAGGACAAGGTGCTGAACTCAGCTTTCAGAGGTGGCATCCCAGGTAAATAACAAATGTTGATGGGAGAGACAATTCTAGGTTGCCATCTTTAAGGGGGGTGTACCAACCTATATCTTCTGCTTTACCCCTCGTTTTTATACAAATTATAGCTATCAGTTAAGTGTGCTGTTTGACAAATACTGACTGCATTATTTAGTTCTCTCACATAATCCATTTCCATCTTATGTATTGCAAGGAAACATTTGTGCAGCAGGACCTCGAATAACGTTTTGTTCAGTGTTTTTTCAGTATAACATTAGGAATTTAACTCTTGTTTATGTCAAATAGTCTATGGTAAAAATTGGTTTCATTATATACTGTTTTGCTTAAAGTCACATAACCTATCGATGACATTAAGTGAGGACTTACTGTATGCATTTGAAGGCTCATTCCTTTATCCTTAGTACCAGTAACCCCTGACTGTATGCAGTTGTACGAGGCCAACAACTGGTACTAGATCAGGGGTTAGGGTCTTGTATGGCTCAGTGTAGTAGAGAACTGGAGTTGGGGGTGGTTGTATTAGTTGGCTAGGGCTGTCATAACAAAGTACCCCAGACTGGGTGGCTTAAACAACAGACATTTTTTCTCTCACAATTCTGAAGGCTAGAAGTCTTGAGGTCAAGGTGGCAGTAGGGTGGGTCATTAGGTCCACCCTAATGACCTCATTTTAATTTAATTACTTTTTTACAGACCTGTGTCCAAATACAGTCACATTCTGAGGTTCTAGGGGTTATGACTTGAACATATGGATTGGGGCAGAGGGGCACAGTTCAGCCCACAACAGTGGTATTTGTCAACGAACTCAAGTTCAGGAAATTGTGTTGGGCTAACGATGGAGTTGGCATGTTATCAGTAAATGGTGGTGTCTTTTTCAGGTTTGACAATTAACATAGGGTCATATGGTCAGTATCTGGGGTGGCCCATATATGTCTGGTTGAGAGGCTGAAGCTTTGGAGGCCCAGGAGCCCTGTGCTGCTGGGACAGACCTGATGAATGTTACTTTCCCCTCAGTTTTTCAAGTAAGTCTATGTTCCTCTTCAAGGACTACTGTGTGTGTGTCTGTGTTACTTTTATAGTATATATATTTATATACATACTATATAAAAATATATGTCTCACCTACTATATATATATATATATATATATATATATATATATATATATATATATATATATATATATGAGTGTGTGTGTGTGTGTGTGTTTTATTTCCTTAGTGACAGGGAGATAGAACCATCTTACACAGAGCTGTTAAATTCCTTGGAATTTCCTGGGTAATAATAGTGTCTTGTTCTAATGAGGTGATTCTTAGTGGGCTCCTGAGTTGGGGCTGCTCACCAAAAAGACCAAGCGATGATTAGAAGCTTTGAACTTTCAGCCCATCTCCTATACTCTGGGGAAGGGAGCAGAGCAGAGGGCCCAGATATTGATTATTCATGTAAATATATATGTGTATATATAATCATTTGACTCATATATGATATATATCTATCACATACATATAAAATCATTTGAATATTTTCTTTAAAATGTATCCTTGAATCAAGTAGGTCTTTTTTTTTTTAAGTAAAGGCAACATGCCTTTGGTGAATTGTAATAATGTTTTACTAATCTTGATATCACCCACATGTGTATAGTGTTTGGCAAATAGGTGTGCATATATACATATACATATATATATATGATTCTTGGTTAGCAAGAGGATTTAATGACTATGCATTATTGAAATGTCTAATTTGTTGAATAAATGGAGGAGTGAATATATGATAACAGAATATTCCAATAGTATTTTCCTTCTACTACAGTGTTTTTTAAAGAACTTCGTGTATTGATGCTGTCTATATGGTGAAAGTAAGCAGAATAACTTCCGTTCTGTATATCAATAAAAGGGAAATACTTCCTATTAAACAGGACCGTGTTATGACAGGAATCAGTGACACTGGAGGTCGTGACTGGACGTCACCTGGGAGGAGTGGCAGCTCCTGGTCCCTGAGCAGAAGGACCTGTACCGGGATGTGATGTTGGAGACGTACAGCATCCTGGTGTCAGTGGGTGAGGACGGCCCCCTTGTGTCATTTCAAGGATCCCTAGTCAGTGGTCTTTTCTCTCTCAGCTTCAGAGTCTCTAGTGCTCTCAGGTGGTAGACTCTCTGGTCCTTCTCTGGCCCCAGACAGCGGTGTATAATGTTCCCTCTCCTGAGAGAAAAGCCTCTACTTGGCTGATGTGAAAACCGTATAGTCCCTGCAATGTAGCATTCTCCTATCCTCACATCCCAGCCCAATTCAATGTGTCTAAGTCTTCTGTCATTTCCCATGAACAGTGTATCAAGCCAGCAAACCAGACACACTCTCCAAGTTGGAATGTGGGGAAGAACTGTGGACAATAGAAGACAAAATCCACAGTTAGACTTGTCCAGGTGAGTGAGAGAACCAGCAAGGGGGGCGGCCGGGAAGCCATATTTTAGTCAGTAGGAGAAGGTGCCCAGTGTGAGTGTCTGAGGAAACCTAAACAGCTCCTCATAGCCTTCCCATATGCGAGCTTTCCCTTTGTAGGAGGAAATTATACCCCTTTCCTTCCTCTGGGATCTGATCCTATCTGATTCCTGTTTATTTTATGTTCATTTTGATTTTTTTTGTTGTTTGCCTAGTTCTTTTGATTTTTTGCCCTTTTGTGTATTGTCATAGTGTTTCTGCCTGGTTTTTCCTTTTTTGTCCTCCCTCCCTCTTTTGTCCATTGTCACAGTGTCTCTCTTTCTTCTCCCTCCCTTGCAATGAAATTCCACCTTCCTGGCCTCGTTTCAAACAGATCTTTGAATTCAGCGTAATCTTTAATTAGAGCCTCTCCATGCTCCATTGGGAAATAGTAATTTCCCTTCCTAGCATTCCATGTTGGATGCTATGTCCACACCATAACCTTATCTGTGATTATACAGTTTCTTAGCTTCTTGCTATAGATTAAATGTTTGTGTCCCCTGAAAGTTCATATGTTGAAATCCTAACCCCCAAGGTGATATTAGGAGATGGGGGGGCCTTTGAGAGGTACAGATTGCTAGAGCCCAGAGATCCCTCTCCCCTTCCGCCATGAGAGGTTGTAGCTAGAAGGCAGTGTCTGTGAGGAAGCAGGCCCTCCTCAGACACCGAATCTGTGGTGCCTTATCTTGGACTTTCCAGCCTCCAGAACTGTGATAAATCAGTTTCTGTTGTTTTGTTATAGAAGCCTGAATTAAGACACTTGTCTTTGCCCCATTCTGAAATTACCCAAAGGTTCTGTTTTCCATTCCTTGCTCTGTTCTCATAATCCTTAACTCGTTTTTTTAATTCTAATAATTTAAGCTGTTATTTTCTGTAAAGTCTCCTAAATTCACATTTTCCTTAATATTTTCTGATCTGCACACTAGTGTCGTATTTTACTGTCTCCATAGAAACTCCTGAAAGAATTCAAGACTTTTTGTACTAGGAACTAAAATCATGATTCCTACAAGAAAATTTTTTCCACTTTTTTTCCTTATTTTTAATATTTAGGGTCTTCTAACATTTAGAAAGATGAGTGTCTAATAAAGTAGGTTAAGAAAGAGCAATGGTGAAGTAGGAAGTGAAGAGGTGGCAAGGTTGGAAGACCCAAGAGACTTGGTTTCCTAGAAGCAGAACAAGAATGTCTTCAAGAAAGATGTAGCTATAGACATTATCTGCAGTTGCTGATTCATGAAGTAAGATATGAACTAATCGGCAGGTATATGATGATTTTAGTGTTTTCTTCCCATTCATACAGTGTGTGTGTGTGTGTGTGTGTGTGTGCGTGTGTGTGACTCAGTGTCTGTCTGAATATAAAAGGGGAAGAGCAGAAAAGGAATAGAATCCCCAAGGTAAGTAAAATAAAAAGCATGAGCACCTTGGTCTAAGATGGAGGAAAGTATAGGAGATGAAAGGAGGTAAGATTCCCCTTGGGATGTACTGGAGAAGAAACCTTATATGTTATTTGTTCACAGGCTTATCACCTTTAAGGATTGCCATCATTTCAAAGATTTCATCTTCTCTGACCTGCTTCATTGGATGTGTGATTTTACTGATCTTTTTCATTTCTCCTACTCTTACAAGTGGGGCTCTTATCTCCTCTACCCAGAGTCTTTCCCTTGACCCAATAAAGATATCCTGCTAAAAAAAAACCTTGAATCCTGCTTAGACAACAAGAAATAGGAAATTTTGCTATACAGTGGCTGTCTTACATTTTCATCACAAACCCTGGATTATCAGGTAAATTCACTCCAATATATACAAACATCTAAATTTAGCAATCTCAATACTTGTTCAGTAATGCAGTCATTAGATAATTGAGAACAGGCAAGTTTCATGATTGATTTGTGTTTTACAAGCATCACCTTTCCTGCCTTAGGAATGTGAGCTAATACAGGTCAAGGGTGTAAGCAGGGACAATTCTAGCATTTTGGGTTAGAGACGAGGCCAGCATAGTACTGATGGAAGAGTAAGAGAACATGGAACTGACTGCCTGCTTTGACCTGTGGTTACATTACTTTTGCAAGTACATTTTGAGAATTGTAAAGGCCTATGGGGTTGAACATAATGTGAGCAAATAGATGAAACTGGAATCTCTGCTACAGCCTGTGTTCTCAACATTTGGCTCCTCATGGTGAGTGAGCTTCCTAGCTCAGGACTGGGACCATGGGGAAGGAGAATATGAGCCAGAGCAGGGCTAGAAATGGTAGTAGGCTTGCAGATGGCTCGCAAAGCCTCTTGGTAAGTGATGCAGATGCATACGACTGGGAAATCCAATTTTTTTAACTTTTTTTTTTTTGAAATCCAATTCTTTGAAGTCATTTTTTGCATGTTCATAGTGATTCTATTTGCAATATCAAAAACTTAACAACTCAAAGGTCCACCAACTGAAGAATTATTAAATACATCTAGGAATACTCATACAATGGAACACTAAGCAACAAAAAGGAATGAACTTATTGGTACTTCAAAACACCTGTGCTGTGTGAAAGAAGCCGGAAAAAGAGAGTACATACGCGTACACCAAAACTCTATTCAAAAAATGCACACTAATGAAGAGTGTCAGAAGGTGGTTCAGTGACTGCCTAGGTTGTGGCATGTTTTGTACTTGAGCCAGCCGGGTAAGGGATGTGGTTGGGATAAACCTGGAAAGCAGCTCACAATGTCCATCGTTTCTGCCCACTTTGTGATGTTACTGAATCCCCCATACCATCTCACCTTTTAAAATCTTGCTGGTCTTCTAAAGGCACTGACACCTGCCCAGTTCCATACTAAGCTCCCCCTAGAGATCCATTGTTTTGTACGGACACCGAACTTCCCCCAAGATGGCTGCACCCATAGTGTTCCTCCCTAAAAGCGCAAACTACGGCTACAGCGCACCGCCAGTTTTTGTGTGTGTTTTTTTTAGGTCAAACACGCTTTAGTTTTTATACGAGCTCTAAATCTCCGCAATTAGACCTGCGACTGAGGTGTCCAGAAGTTACTTTAATTTCCCACCGAGTTAAGGCGTCACAGCCATAAGCCGCTGAGAATGTGCGCCACGCCCTTTTGGTAGTGATGGGCTCCGGCCTTCGAAAAATTTGCGATGTTCGCCGTCCCCTCCAACAAGTGAATTTACCCCCAAGTTGTGTTTGTCGTCGGTGACCTCCAGCCTCTGAAAACCTCTCCTGTTCTATAACGGCTGAAGCGACACAAACGGGAGAGTTTCGGAAGTGGTCTCACTGCCGTGTCTTACGGTCATTGACGTAAAACTCTGTACGACAAGACTGTACGTCAGGTGTACAAAGATGGCGGCCCCCAGGGCACCGAGGTGACGGCGGCGCGGATATATTACCTCATAAGGAAAAAGAAACCTGTATTACGTTCTCCATAGAAACGCAGTGGACGTTCGCGGGAGAGGAGGGCATAAGTAAAAGAAGTTTAGGGAAGTAAGTCAGGCCCTGAAGAAGTCGCTAAAGATTCAGGAGAGAGTCAAGTCAGTGTACGGGTCTGTCTAGAAAAGGCAAGAACGGGGGCGGTCTGTCTGCCCCTAAGTCGGCGGTTGCTCCTGTGAGTCGGTGAAGGTAGCGCAAGGGCGAGGAGCATTGAGGAATCTGTACTGGGTGTCAGTGATCGGGGTGTCTTTGGGTTCCATCACGGGGGCCTCTGGTGATCAGTGATTAAAGGTCTGAACACATCAACTGCTGAGAGTTTGAAGGCCAGGGTTTAGGGTCTTCGCGGGTTGCTGTGCCTATAGGTGACTGACAACTGATGGGGTGGTGTTTGTCAATGACCACCGCATCTGGTTCGGATTCTGGAATAATTTGGAGCCAATGATCGATGAACCATTAAGAGAGGTCAGTATACGTGCATATCTGGCCTGGTTTTGGTATTCACCCGGTGGGTGGGGTGGTGGCCAGTCTTTGTGCCAAGATGTGAGGCAGCAGGTTTGGAGGCTCAGGGGCTCTGGCTGGTTCATGTGTTGAGCTCAGGCTGCTGGAACAGACTTGCTGAACGTTAACATTCCCCAAAAGCGTCTGTTCCAAGTCCCTCCGCCACGACTAATCTTCTAATCCTTTTCAGCTCCCCACATCGCCCCTGGGGCAGACGAACCATTCAGCATATTTAAAATTAATAAGCTTTTTATGTGAGATTCTGTTTTTATCTTCCTACTGCAAGATGACTGCACATTTCCTTTCAGGTTCTGTATGTGAATAAAGGCCACTATTTTCTCAGTATTTATATTTTTGAAATGTTTATGAAATTTGTATTTATAGCTCATATTCCTTTTATCTGTCCTATTTTTGGTGTGCTCATCTTCCTCATATTGAAGATTGTATATAAACAGAGTATATAAAGACTGTTAATATGGTATGCGGACAACATAGTTTAAAGGAAAAATTTACAGTTCCTCACCATTCTTATGGCCTCGTTTCTATAATTGTTCTGAAAATTACCTGCCACTGAGGCACAGTGCTGTACTGATTCTCGTTTGCCACTTTCCCTTTTACATTCATGCTATTTTCACACATTCAGGTTCTTATGTTTCATTAGCCTGAGGTATGATCCCTGGGGAACCAAATAAAGAGACAGAAATACTGGGGACCATGTGTTAAGGTGACTGCACAGCAAGTCACCTTATGTAACCCTGAAAATAATTTTGCTCTTCATCCCACAGGTCCTGGCAAGAGACAAGAAATGAATGAAGAAAGAGGAGGTTCCCAGACCTAGACATTGTCCTTTTTGGGGACACTCCTGACTATTGAGTGAGATTTCTAACTAGAAATTTAGGGAATATCCAAAAAAGACAAAGACAGAGTATCACAGTTGTTGGCCGTTTCCCCAAACAGAAGGAAAATGCTCCAGGCCCAGGTGACTTTTGTCTTGTTTTATTCTCTCCTTTATTCCCTAATGGATTTGTAGAGGCTGTAAAAAAATGGGTTCAGTATTTAGAGAGAAATAAACTCCAACATCATGGCAAAGTTGAATCAAGAATATAGAGTTTATATGATTCTGAGTAAATGACTAATATTGGAACATAATGTGTAACTGAAGGATCCTCTGGGTTACAATAGCTGTCAGCTTGTGTCTAATATCTGACAGCCAACACATTAAGAGAATCATTCTAAGGTATATGATATGCAGTGACTGTGAGGAGAAAGCAGAAAGGTTCCTCAGAGGATGTCACTATTTCATGGCACTTAGGTCTCAGGAAAAATGTTACATTCTTTCTAGAGGTGATGGGATTTTGCACTTCTAACAAAAGCAGAAACATATTTCCTCTGCTGTTTATTCCAGGGTTCCTCAGAGAGCCCCGTGGGATTAGACCAAGCAAACTCAATGAATTTTTGCAGGGAACCAATGTAAGGTCACTCAAAGGACTCAGCTTTGTGTCTCCCTGGGTTTATCCAGTAATAAAACCTAAATGGCATAGGAAAATGGAACGTTTGCATGGCTTTCAAAAGCTCCTGCATTAACTGGCCTCAAAGTTTAGATTCGGCCTTAGATGGTCGTAAGAAATTGTGTCTGGTAAAGATTTGAGTTATTGGGTTCCAGGATGTAAGCTTTATATATAACTTCATGTCATCTCAGAAAATGCTAACCCCTTCCCTATTTTCAAATCTAGTTCTGACCTCCTCTTACTGCTTTTATTTCTTGTAATTATACAAACTACTCATGGATACATTTTAAAGAAAAATTTCAGTGATGGAGTGTACATGGGCAAAAATGTAAATTCTCTCTTGGTAACATCCTTCTCAACTTTTCCTCCTCTGCTTTAACAAATGTTTGGTAGTGTGTCCTTGCTGTCACTGAACCTGCATTTGTAAATAGACACACATATACAGACGCTGTATGTGCATCTGTATATGTGTGTCTATTTACAAATGTATGTGGATTTATATACATATCTGTGTACATAAACACATCTATTATGACATTTGTGTATCAGTGGACTCCAAAGAAAACAACCTATTGGCCTAAGATGGTATAATTTAAGCATCCAAAGGAATAATGACTGCAGTTCATTGATGAATATGAACTATATAAAATTCATTTGTCTACAGTTACACTCAGAAAAATGAGTTATACTATGTAAAGCATTTATGAGTGCCTGCTACATAGTAAGTGATATGTGGGATCATCCATGCTTTAAATCTTTGCCAGTAGTTATAATAGGACATTATCAAATTGCATAATTTTCAAAAATCTAAATGGTTTTGATATTCTTGAGCCTTATTTTGCATTTTCCTTATCACAGGTGAGGTTGAAACCCTTGTATATTTTTTCAGTCAGTTGGACTTTTTCTCTTGTGAAATGTTCATCCTTATCATTTTTAAATTTAAAAAACTTTTTCTCTTGCATATTAATGAGTTGTTTATATCCACTATATATTGATTCTTTTGTGTATAAAAAATTTCCCCAGCTTGTCATTTTTCTTTTAGCTTTTTCCATGGTATTTTTTCAATGCAGACGTTTTAATTTTCCTCTCACAACACTTGTTACTTATTTTCTTTTACGGTTTTTGGCTTGTGATGTGAAGATACATCATATTTGTCTCTATTGCTTTCATAGATTCTTTTGTTTTATTCTTTCATTGTGAAACAGGAAAAAAAGGTATTTTTGAGTGTGAAATTAGATGAGAACCTAAGTTTTGGTTTTTCCAAGTGGATCTACATCTCACAGGAAATACCTCAGAACGTGATCAGATCAGTAGTATTAAGAATTTGCAGCCTCCACCAAGTCTGCTATCTTTCCTGTATAGTAATGTTTACAATACCAGGGTAGATACTCCCATAGTTTGTCCCTTTCTGACAGTTCAGTTGACAGGCAGGTCTGAATTATTCCCTGATGGCATTTGGGTCTAGGCCCCTGGGCCACAGGATCAACACTGAATATTCCACACTTCTGAACTGTTTTCATTCACAGGACTTCTGACCCCAAATGTGTGGATATTTTCCTCACACCTACCTATTCTGCAACTCTCCAGACACCGTCTGGGTGTCCTACAATTCAACTCAATTCTGACACTAACTACCTAGAGACAGCATCGGATCCCCCAGATTAAGGACTCATTTCCACAAGACTGCCCCCACTTTAGGTACCAGTCAAACGTCCCATGTTGTCACCTCGACTTTTCATGACCAGCTCTACATTTCTGGGTTCCCACCATCCCCTGACTCACAGAACTCAGGAACGCACTTTACTTACATTTACCAGATTATTATAAAGTCTGCAACTCAGAAACAGTCAAATGGAAGTGATGCTAAGGCAAGGTATGGGGGGACGGTACAGCCGGCCTCTCCATAGCACCACCCTGCCGGCACCTCACTGTGCTCACCAACCTGGAAGCACTCTGAACCTGTTGTGCAGGGGGTGTTATGGTGGTCTTCTTATGGAGGCATGATTGAATTAATCGCTGGCCATTGGTGACTGAACTCAACCCCCAGTCCCTTTTCCCTCTCTGGAGGTTGGGGGTCTTTCTGGTGACCCCATCCTGAAGCTGTCTCGGGGACGGCAGCCACCAGTCAGCTCATTCACACACACAAGACTCATCACTCTGGAGAGTCCAAGGGTTTTAGAAAGTGTGTGCCAGGAACCAGGGACAAAGACCAAATATAATTACCACAGCATTTTTCTGGCTTCTGTTGCCTGTATTTCAGTCAATTTTGTGTTTCTTTTGATAATAATGTGTCTTTTCTTTCTTGTTTCCATAATCTGATTTTTGCAAGTGGTGTTCTGTAGTTTCAGCCTGATGTGTCTACATGCAGATTTCCTGCTTGGCTTTGCTGACTTACTAAACCTGACTTAACAGGATGTTTAATCAGTTCTGAAAATTTCTCATTCTTGAGATCTTTGTATTGTTTTTCTGTTTCTCTATATTCTCTCAAAAACTACATACAGGCCTATGTTAGATCTCACTCTATCTTCCATATTTATTAAACTCTATATTTTTTTGTCTCTTTGTGTGCCTGCTTCATTTTTGGTTACTTTTTAAAATGTATATTGCATTTTACCAATTTTCTTAATGTATATAATATGATGTTAACCTTTTGTGAAATAGTAAGAAATATATACATTGGTCTTTGACCCCAGTTCCTGGCACAGAGCTCCTGAAAATCCTTGTAATTTGCTAAGTGATAACATACTAGGAGTATCTTTTGTTCTACTATTTGATCTCTTTCCCCTGTTCCTGGTGGAGTTCCCAAATCCCTTGGAATTTCCTGGGTGACAGGACTGTCTTTTGTTTAATGAGGTGATTCTGGTTGGGCTCCTGGGTAGGGGCTGGTCACCAGAAAGACCAAGCCATGATTAGACTTGGCATTTTCAGCCCCACCTTCCATTGTCCAGAGGGGAGGGGGCCTGGAAATGGAGTTAATGATCCATCATGCCTGCATGAGGAAGCCTCTGTAAAACCCCACTGGGGTTTGTATGGGGTTTGGAGAGCTTCTGGGTTGGTAAAAACATGGAGGTGCTGGGAAAGTGGCGCTCCCCTTCCCACACACCTTGTCCTATGCATTTCTTCCATATGGATGGTCATCTATATTCTGTATCATATTCTTTTATAACAAACTGTTAAACATAAGTACAGCTTTCCTGAATTATCTGAGATGCTTTAGCAAATTAATCAAACCCAAGGAGAGGGTCATGGGAACCTTCAGTCTAAAGCTGGTCAGTCAGAAGCCCAGGTGACAACTGGGAGTTGCACTGAAGTGGGGTTGGGGGTGGACAGTCTTGTGGAATCTGACGCTGTCACCAGGTAGTGTCAGAATTGAGCTGAATTGTAGGACACCCAGCTGGTGTCGGAGATTGCTTAGTGTGGGTTTAAAATAACATATATGTCGGGATTGGTGTCAGAGTCATAGGCAATATGATCAGGTCGACTTTTTGTATATTTCTTATGAGTCAACGAAAGGAAAACACATTAAACATGACCATGTTATGACAGGAATCAGTGACACTGGAGGACGTGGCTGTGGACTTTACCTGGGAGGAGTGGCAGCTCCTGGCCCCCGAGCAGAAGGACCTGTACCGGGATGTGATGTTGGAGAACTACAGCAACCTGGTGTCAGCAGGTGAGGACAGATCCCCTGTGTCACTCAGAGTGACCCCCGTCAGTGGCCTTTCTAGTCTCAGCTGCTTATACTTTGAAGTCACTGCAGTGCTCTGGATGGCGGATTCCCAGTGCCTCCTGTGTCTCCATATAAAACCATGAGTGATGTTTACTACCAACATGACTGACACCAGCTGTGTGGGCTTTTTTTCTACAGCAACAACTAGTTCTCCAACTGTCCGGGTACCAACTGGGTGTCCTGCGGTTCAATTCAATTCTGACACTAACTACTGAGTGTTAGTGTTGTACTCCACAGGTTTAAGGACTCCGTACCATGGGACTGTCCCCACTTCAGACACAAGTCGCAACTTGACTGTAAATCTATCCAACTTGGCTATAGGTTGGTTGTTTCCACAACCCACTCCCCCCAACTCGGGTTTAATAATTGGCCAGAATGACTCACAAAACTCAGGGAGGCACTTATCAGTACCAGTTTATTATAAAGGAAAAAGGCCAAATGGAAGAGATGCTTAGGGCACTGTGCTTTCCAGGTGTGCCTCCCTCCCAGCACCTCGATGTGGTCACCAACCCAGAAGCTCTTCCAACTTGATTGTTTAGGGATTTTTATGACAGTTTCATTATTACATAGCCGTGATTGCTTCAATTCTTGGCCGTTGGTGATTAACTGCGCCTTCAGCGCCTCCCTTCCCTAGATAGGGAAAGGGGGTGGAGCTGAAGGTTCCAGTCCTCTGACCATGCCTGGATCCTTCTGGCCACCAGCCCCCACCCTGAAGCTATCTAGGGGCCCCTGCCCACCAGTGAGCTCACTCTCACGCAGAAGACACTCATCACTCTGAGGAGCTGGAACTTAGACCAAATGCTATTACAAAAGATGCTTCTAAAATAAATAAATAAGTAAATGCTTCTATCATGCCTTTCTCTTAGGAAATGACAAGGACTTAGGAGCTCTGTGCCAGAAACCGGGGACAAAGACCAAATATACATCGCAATGTCACACATGCTCTCACCTGAGAGAAAAGCCTCTAATGTGTGAAAACTGTCTAGTCCCTTAAATGTAACACTCTCCCATCTTGACAGACCCCAACCCAAGTCTTCTTTCATTTCCCACAAGCAGGTTATCAAGTCAGCAAACCAGACACACTCTCCAAGTTGGAACAAGGGGAAGAACTGTGGATAACAGAGGATGAAATCCACATTCCGGTCTGTCCAGGTGAGTGGGAGAACCAGCAAGGCTGGTGCAGGGGCGGAAAAATGATTTTCCTTTTACCCTTCTAAGTTCTCCTGGCTGGGCTAATAACTAAATTGACATGACACAGGTTAGCAGGTGGAAATAATAAAGTTTATTACTATGGACATACAGGGGGGTCCATAAGCATATGGGACCCAAGGACAGATTGGGCAGTTGAGGCTTATAAGCCATTTTCAGCTAAGGAGAAGTGGGGGTTGTGGTTTGGGACTTCAAAGGGGAGGACAGCAATTTCCATGCGGATGGGAAAGCAATGTCTGCTAAATAAGTGTTCCCTGGGCCATCTTAACAAGGGGACACAGAGAGGACAGGGCTCCAAACCCTGCTCGGCTCCTCCCTGTCTATCACCCCTCGTTCATGTTCAACCATAGTTACCTATGATGACAGCTCCCTTCCTGGAGCAGGTCCTCTGTCTAAATTCTTATAGGCAGTAAGGGGGAAGGGCAAAGGTTTTTCCTGAGTCTTTCATTTCTGGAAAATAACCAGCTTTAACAATATCCCAAAAGGCATGTTTTGGTGTGGCAAACTCTGCTCCTCCCCACTCTCCCATGGATAACTGCAGAAGTCATTCTAGTCAGAAAAGGCTGGGAGGTATTTGAGGGTACAGAAATAGTGCCTCCATCTCTCTCCCCGTAGCAGACTTTCTTTTAGGTGTTTAGAGGGAAATGTACCCCTTTATTCTCTTCTGCAATCTGATCCTTGTTTATCTGACATCTTGGTTTTTGTTTGTTTGCCTAGTTTTCTTCCTTGGCTCCTATAACCTACCTCATCTTTGCACCCTGTCACAGTCTCTCTCCTGCTCCTTCCTCCTTCCCGGCTATGAAATTCCAGCTTCCAGGCCTCACTTCAATGAGAGATCTTTGAATTCATCAGTCTTCTGACTATTGCACTTTCCTGCCCCGATGGGAAATAGTGATTTCTCTTCCTAACCTTTCACCCTACCTTGTATGTTATACCCTCCCAGTAACCTTACCTCTTACTGTGCATTAATCTGCTTCCTTATTTTCTTTTTTCCCACACTCTGAGGTTCTTCAGTGGTTTTATTTTCCTTTTTTTCTGCTGTATTTCTAATCCTTAACATTTTCTTTCCATCTCATGAATCAAGTTATTGTCTGGATGGGACTCCAAATTAATATCTCCTTTAATATTGTCGAACGTACATTTTTAGTTCTAAATACTACTGGCCTGAGATTTCCGAGTTCCTACATGAGCAATGGGAATCATCTTCCTGCCACAAAAACCCTTCCCTTTTTAAATATTAATTCTCCTTTATTATAGTACATTTTCTATCCTGTCCATGCTGGTGTTATTGTGAATGTTCTCTATGTAGGAAGTTCTCATCTTAAAGGTCTCTGCCATTCCTGTTGACAGTTTAACTACGAAAGGCTATTTTATATCCTACATCATCAGTTCTAGCCCAAATCATAGCTTGTGTCTGCTCAATTTACTTCCTTCATACCTTTGATATTCCTGATTTTCCTTTGGTTCATCTTAGGTGTTAGCGTTGTATTCATTTTCCTAATCATTTGTTTTTCTTATTATATTCTTGTTTATTTTTTTAACAGCTTTATTGAGAGAATTCACATATTCTACAATTTGCCAACTTAAACAAACAATTCAATGCTTTGTAGAATGTTAACAGAGTTATGTAACCATCACCACAATCAATTTTGGAAGATTTTCATCACTTTATCACTTAAAAAAACACACCCACTTTCTCCTAAGCCCCAGGCTAGGCAATCACTAATTTGCTTTCTATCACTATAGATTTGCCTGTTCTGGATATTTCATATAAACAGAATCATAAAATATGTGGTCTTTTATGCCTGGTTTCTTTCATTTAGCATGTTTTGGAGTTCTCCCATGGATCAGTACTTCATTCCTTCTTATTGCCAAATCAGATTCCAGGATATGGATCTGCCACATTTTATTTATCCATTCATCTATTGATGGATGTTTGGGTTGTTTCCACTTTTTGGCTTTTATGCTTCTATGAACATTCGTGTACAACTTTTTCATGAACATACAGAGGGTACCAAAAAAATGTATACACATTTTAAGAAAGGAAAAAAACTATTAAAATTGTAATACAATGAATGATGCTAGCATTCATTTGATTAATGCCATCATTTGAACGACTATCATATTACACATTGCTACGTAATTCAATTCAACTTCGAAAAGTAATACATAGATAACATCTCTTAAAATGTGTACATTTTTTGGCACCCCTGGTATGCTTTCATTTTTCCTGGGTATATACCTAGAAGTGAAATCCTTGGATCATATGGAGTCTAGGAAGGATCCAAATGTGGTGCTTCTGGACTCACGGACAGTATTACCTCCTCCTGGCCATGATGTGTGGCAATACACAAGGGTATTAACAGCTAGGGAAGCTCACTTGAGCCTTTGTTGTCCAGAGTTCGTATTGGGGCTCAGTCACATATTGCCTGAATGGTTGACCTTTAGTCTCTCCAGAAGTTGGGCTAATACCTGTAGTCTCCAGTTCTTCCAAAGGTCGTAACTGTATGGTTATCCCAGAACCCAGATCAAAAATCACCTTGTCACACTATTCAGTGGCCAAAGCTACCAAACGAACAAAGACAGTCCCATCAGTCAGGACATTCCAGAGGCCTAGAGGTCATCTCCCAGTAGCCTCTCTTTGGATGAAGTTAAATCTTCACTAAAGGTAACTATAAAAATGAATAATAAAGGGGCTAATTTAGAAAAACAGAGGAAGTAGAGCTTATGCTGTTAGTCAGAATGGGAATGAAAGCATATGTATGACGTACATCTGTCTACATTTTAAATTAGGAAGATGAAGGCATGAAGTAGGAAATATGTGAGGCCATGGGGTTGACTATGAAAGGATGTCCTGAAGTCAGGCAAATGAAAACCACTGTTAGACGGTCTTTGCAGGAGAAGTGGTGGCGTGGAAACATAGATACATGGAATATTCAGGGCGATGTACACTTTCATTGCCAGAATGACTGCTTGGATTTCATATGTGAGTAATTGAGGTAACATGGTGGAGGGTTGGTTGGTTTTGTATTTTTGTAGGTTGTCTTTCCTTTCACCTGGGTGGCAATAGTATAGCAATAGTAAAGAAGTTCTAAGAAAAACTAAAGATAAAGCTGACATAACCTAGGTCTTAAAAGAGGAAGTTGGTCCTTTAGTACACCCTAACTGTTGCCAACCAAGACATAAATGTGGAATTACTGAAGTAGATGCTACTGGTGGCAAATGAGGGAACAATGTATCAGGGTTGTTGAAGTGGGAAAATTTTGGATATGACTTCTGTACTGAATGCAGAATGTGACTGAAAAAGGTGACAGTTGCCATATCCCGTGCAGAACATTAGCTTCTGAAGATGAATGCCTGGTACACTGGCCAGCTACAAAATTTCCTGTCAATCATTGTTGCCCTATTTCGTTATGAATGGGACATATGACAACATGGCACAGCTAGATGAAAGGCTGGAGTGTTGATTTTTGAGTTGTCCTTTCAATATAATTGATGTTTCTGAAAAGTTAGCTTGATGGTGGTCTTCAGAAAGTCAAATTTAGGAACAGGATTATGATACAAGAGTCTGTCTGAACTCATTTTAACTCAAATTCTGAAGACCTTACATTCTTACCTGCTAGGTAACATATTTATTCTATACACCTCAGTATGAATATTTCCCTAATCGCTGTAGTCACAGTTTGGTTCCTCTAAGTGATGTTAAACAATCCCAAAACTCTAAATGTTGAAATGTCTAAAACCTTGGTTTTTACCTTTATCATCTTTCATTTTACTTTGTCTTCCCAACGTATTGCCCAGTCCTCTTTTCTTTTTTTTTAAAGACATTTCCCAGATTTTTTTTTAAGTTTTTTTTTTTTTTTTTAATTGGGGAAGGGGAACAGGACTTTATTGGGGAACAGTGTATACTTCCAGGACTTTTTTCCAAGTCAAGTTGTTGTCCTTTCAATCTTAGTTGTGGAGGGTGCCGTTCAGCTTCAAGTTGTTGTCCTTTCAGTCTTAGTTGTGGAGGGCGCAGCTCAGCTCCAGGTCCAGTTGCCGTTGCTAGTTGCAGGGGGCACAGCCCACCATCCTTTGCGGGAGTCGAACCAGCAACCTTGTGGTTGAGAGGACACGCTCCAACCAACTGAGCCATCGGGGACCTCAGCGACAGCTCAGCTCAAGGTGCCGTGTTCAATTTTAGTTGCAAGGGGCCCTGCCCACCATTCCTTGAGGGAGTCGAGGAATTGAACTGGCAACCTTATGGTTGAGAGGATGCGCTCCAACCAACAACTGAGCCATTCGGGAGGCAGCTCAGCTCAAGGTACCGTGTTCAGTCTTAGTTGCAGGGGGGGCTGCCCACCATCCCTTGCAGGAGTCGAGGAATGGAACAGGCAACCTTGTGGTTGAGAGCCCGCGCTCCAACCAACAACTGAGCCATCCGGGAGGCAGCTCAGCTCAAGATGCCGTGTTCAATCTTAGTTGCAGGGGGCAGAGCCCACCATCCCTTGCGGGACTCGAGGAATTGAACTGCCATCCTTGTGGTTGAGAGCCCACTGGCCCATGTGGGAATCGAACCGGCAGCCTTCAGAGTTAGGAGCACGGAACTCTAACCGCCTGAGCCACCGGGCCCGCCCCCAGTCCTCTTTTCTTGAATAATAGGTGTCTATTGCTTATTTCCACATTTATACGTCCAAGCTGACTTTGATGTCTGTACTACATATCTAATAATCATTTCATAGTTTATGTTCCACAATGCATACTTTTTTTCTACACATTCTATATTTCAGTAATATTCCTCATCTTGATTTGAGATGCTTCTACCTACCCAGTGGCTCAAGCCATATGGAGAGTTAGCAGAGTGATCCTGGATTCCTCACTTGCATTAACCACTCTCCCCATTGAACCCATCATTTAACCTTGTCTTTCCCTTTTGCAAATATATCCTGATTTCCTGCACTTTCTACCATCTCCATTGCTCCTCAATCCATGTTTAACAATCTCCAACTCCCTTCTTTTTTCCCTTCTTTATTCAGTTTTCCCTAACTAGATTTAAGATCAATGAAAGTAAGTCATATGTTATATATTCCAAACACCAGCATAGTGCCTGGTACACAGTAGCCATTCAATAAATAGTTTTGGAGTAAACAAATGCAACCCTCATCATTTTGGATTAGTTGTCTTTTTCATCTCTGTGATCTGGGTCTTTCCAAGTTCTATGGAATGGTATTCCTCCAAACCCTGTCATTTGCTGCTAACAATGACTTGCTTGTATTTTTTCCATAGCTGCATGTTTTGCAAGTTCTTATTTAGAAAGCAGCCAAATCTACATAAATCGTCAACTATGTAACATTTTAGGTACATTAACTGCTATTTCCTTTTGGTTTGTTTATATTATTGTGTTTTTACCAATGTGTAAGAAATAAGGAACATTTATAGATGATTTTTTTATAGTGTTATCACAGGGTTGTTGCTGAAGTGTCATTTTTATAAGAATGCCAAGGAAATTTTTAAACAGTTTTTTTTCCAAACAAGATTATAAAAGATGCATTGTTCTCTTCTTCCCTAGAAATTGACAATGTTGATAATCATATCCAGGGTAACTTGGAAAATGAAATAATGCTGAAAGGTATGAAACAAAACCACAAACATAATGCACTTGGAAATAATGTTCCTCAAAGCCAAAGTCATTTTCCTTTCAGGCAAAATCATGATATGTTTGAGTTCTACATGAAAACTCTGAATTCAAATTTAAGTTCAGTCAACCAGAGCAAAAGCTATGAAATTAAGAAGTCTATCAAATTGAATGGAGATGGGAAATTATTTCTGTGTGGTGAGCGTGAAGATTTTCATCCCGCAGTTAAAGTCCTTGTAAGTGCAAAACCCATTAGCAATAAGTCCCTGGCCATTAATTATAAGAGAACTCTTGAAGTCAAGAAAGCCCACGTGTGCCATGAATGTGGGAAAGCCTTCATTAAGAAGTCTCAGCTCACTGATCATGAGAGAGTTCACACAGGAGAAAAACCTTATGGTTGCAATCTGTGTGCGAAAGTATTCTCCAGAAAGTCCAGGCTCAATGAACATCAGAGACTTCATAAAAGAGAGAAATCCTTTATGTGCAATGATTGTGGTAAAGTCTTCACCATGAAGAGCCGTCTGATTGAGCACGAGCGAACTCACACTGGAGAGAAACCCTATGTATGCAGTGAATGTGGAAAAGGCTTCCCAGGGAAGCGTAATCTCATTGTACATCAGCGAAATCATACTGGAGAGAAATGCTATGTCTGTAGTGAATGTGGGAAAGGCTTCACTGGGAAGAGCATGCTAATCATACATCAGCGAACTCATACAGGAGAGAAACCCTACACCTGCAGTGAGTGTGGAAAAGGCTTCACCACAAAGCACTATGTCCTCATACACCAACGAAATCATACAGGAGAGAAGCCATATGTGTGCAATGAATGTGGGAAAGGTTTCACTATGAAGAGCCGTCTGATTGAACATCAGCGAACTCACACTGGAGAGAAACCCTATGTGTGCAATGAATGTGGAAAAGGTTTTCCCAGGAAGAGTAACCTCATTGTGCACCAGAGAAATCATACAGTAGAGAAATCCTATGTATGTGGTGAATGTGGGAAAGGCTTCACTGTGAAGAGCATGCTCATCATACATCAGCGAACGCATACAGGAGAGAAACCTTACACCTGCAGTGAGTGTGGGAAAGGCTTCCCCTTGAAGAGTCGGCTGGTTGTGCATAAGCGAACTCATACTGGGGAGAAACCTTACAGATGTAGTGAGTGTGGGAAGGGCTTCATTGTGAATAGTGGACTGATGTTACATCAGCGAACTCATACTGGAGAGAAACCCTACGTATGCAGTAAATGTGGAAAAGGTTTTGCCTTTAAGAGCAATCTTGTGGTACACCAGCGAACTCATACTGGAGAGAAACCCTTTACATGTAGTGAGTGTGGAAAAGGCTTCACCATGAAACGTTATCTCATTGTACATCAGCAAGTTCATACAGGAGAGAAATCCTATATATGCAGTGAATGTGGAAAAGGCTTTGTTATGGAAACCGAGCTCATTTTACATCAGCAAATCCATACTGGAGAGAAACCTTACGCATGCAATGAATGTGGGAAAGGCTTCACTGTGAAAAGCCGTCTAATTGTCCATCAGCGAACCCATACAGGAGAGAAACCTTTTGTATGTAGTGAATGTAGGAAAGGCTTCTCCTCAAAGAGAAATCTCCTTGTACATCAGAAAACTCATAGTGGGAACAAACCCTAACAACAAAATGAACATGGTCACACCTTCAGGAAGAAAATATGCCTTGTACAACATCAGAGACTTCATACAGGATAGACTTCTTTTATATGTACTGACTGTGGAAAATCCTATTTATATAGTATTGGTCTCATGACCCACCAGGGGATTTACACAGGAGACAAACTGTATAAGTATGTATGCAGTTAGTGTGAGAAAATTTAGCCCCCACTGTACATCAAAGAACTCATAAAAGAGGGAGACCCTCTGGATTCAAGAATTGGGGTAACCTTTCTTGCACTTGTCAAGCCTTGTTAATACACATAACAAATGAAAATATTTTTTGAGCATTTACGCTCAAAACTTGAGCAGGGGACAAACCATGCTAGTCCAGTGGACTCATTAAACATCAGTGTGCTCCTAGCATATTGGAATATAGTCAGTGTAGAGTAGCCTGTTGCTAGATTTCCACCTTTGAAAACTATGATCTTTGCATAGGAATGAAATTTAATGAATGCAGAGAATGTGCTAGTGCCTTCAGTGATCAATTACCTCACTTTGTATGTCAAAATTAACATGTAGGAAAAATATTATGATACATTCAAGCAGAAAAGTCTTAAGGAAACATTTCTAGGTAATTGTATGTCTGAACAGTATGTACTAAGATAAATCCTGTGAATGGAGAGACTAGGAAAGTCTTCTATGGGAAAAAAGACTATCTCATCAGTGATCATAAGAGATTGGCAGTGAGCTCATACTTAGTAGCAATGTGATGATTGTGGGAAAGCCATTGCTTATAAAATAAAATCTCAATAGTTGCCTAATATACATGCTGAGGAAAAAATTTCAGATGGCAGAATTCATCATTTCCCATGAATTCATACAGAAATGAAACTGTTAGGAACATACTAACTGTGGAATACCTTTAGCAGAATATCAGAGAATTCATAGAGAGAAGCCTCGTGAAAATAATGTACACTTGAGTTTTCTATCACAAGTCTAATTTACACACCTGGCATCCATTCTGGGACAGGATATCTTGAACCATATTCTCAATGATTCCATAATTTTAAAGAAGCCAATTATTAACACTGATTAAATTGTAATGTTACATACAAGCAGGAGTGTTCTGAGCCCACTCTGTATCATTATCTGACTAGCTCTTGCATTTCTTAGGCTCTAAATTCATCTCTTTCAGTCTACTACAGTGTTTCCCCAAAAATAATACCTAGTCAGACAATCAGCTCTAATGTGTCTTTTGGAGCAAAAGTTAATATAAGAGCAGGTCTTATATTATAGTAAAATAAGACCCGGTCTTATATAAGACCCGGTCTTAAGTGAAATAAGACCGGATCTTATATTAATTTTTGCTCCAAAAGACGCACTAGAGCTGATTGTCTGGCTAGGTTTTATTTTTGGGGAAATATGGTATGTACTTCAAAAGTAAAAGGAGTATCCTCATAAATGTAATTCAACATATTTGGATGTATTGATCCAAATTTATAAATAGCATTAAGTAGTTTACAAAAACTCCTTAAATATGATTTTTCTAAAATTTGGTTTGAAATATTTTATACTCAAAAGAAATTACAAAATATGCAAAGTTCCTGAGTACCTTTACTCAGCTTGTTAGTGATATTATCTTACATAACAATCATACATCATAAAAAACAATAAAATGACATCGGTTCAGTGCTGTTAACTATTTACCTTATTTGGATTTCACTAGTTTTTCATGCTTTCGTGTGTGTGAGGTTTTTTTGTTTTGTTTTGTTGTGTAGAGTTCTAAGAATTTTTATCACATGTACAGATTTCTGTAAATTCTACCACAGTCAGGATGCAGAGTTGTTGTGCCAACCCAAAAACATGTCTTCCTGCTACTACTGTATAGTGTCACTGTTCCCCCATCCCTGACCCATGGTGATTACTGATAGTAGTCCATCACTGTAATTTTATCATTTCATTAAAATGGAATTATACAGTGTATAACCTTTAAGATATTTGGTTGGTGCAAAAGTAATTGTGGTTTAAAGTTTAAAAATAATTGCAAAAACCGAAATTACTTTTGCACCAACCTAATAGGCATTTTTCCCTGCTCAGAAAATTGCCCTTAAGATCCATCCAATTTGTTGAGTGTATAAATAATTCTACTTTTTGTTACTGAGTAGTATTTTTTTTTTGTATTGATGTACTATCGTTTGTTTATCTGTTCACTGTTGATGGACGTTTGGGTTGTTGCCAGTGTTTCATTGTTATGAATAAAGATGGTATGAACATTTGTGTAGCCAATTTTGTGTGAACATGAGTTTTCGTTTCTCTAGAATATACACCTAGGAGTCATATGCTAAGTGTATGTTTAATTTTCTAAGAAACTGCCAAACTTTTCCAGAGTGGCTGTACCAATTTACATTGCTACCAGCAGTGTATGAATGTCCAGTTGTTCTGTGACCTTTTCAGCACTTGGCATTGTCATATTTGATTGTAGCTGTCCTATCAGGTGTGTGGTTGTATATAATGATGGCTTAACTTCCATTTCCCTAACAGTGAATGATGCCCAACATCTCCACATACATTAAGAATCTTATCAGGTAAGGTTGTTATTTTGCTTTCAACCATCAAATATAATTTTAAAAATTCAAAAGGAGAACAGCCTATTATATTTGATGATATATTTACTCTTTCCTTTTTCTTCATTCCTGATGTTACATGTTTCCTTCTGTTATTTCCTTTTTGTCAGTATTTCTGTTACTAGTTCTTTTTGAAAATGTCTGCTGACAACAAATTCTGTTTTTCTAGTTATTTCCCTTCATATAAGAAGGATATTCAATCCAGTTTACAAATGGTAAGTCCTGCTCACAACAAAAGAAATAGACACTTGCCATACAGTGTCACGGCAGAATTTGATCTCCAACTCTATATTAATTCCCTCCTTTAAAAAAGATTTTTTTGAGCATCTATCTACTGCCAGCCACTGTTGTAAACACTGCAGTCACAGCAATGAACAAAATAGTCAAAGTCATGGCCTTTATGGAGCATACAGGGTAGTGAAGGAGAATGAGTAAAATAAACACATAGAATGTCAGTTCTGTTAAGTACTATGAGGAAATATGAAACCTAGCAATAGATTGTAGTGGAGGAGCTATTGTAGTAAGGGTTTCAAGGAAGGCTTTTCTGGGCAGATGTAATTTAAGCTATGACCTAAGTGTACTGAGGGGAGCCAGCCCACATAATATTTGATAGCCCCAAACACTCCAGGACTGTTTCTAAGTGTTTTCTCTGGGCCTCCTGCCTCAGGATTCTTTGAGAAGCTTATACAAGATGTAAATTCTTGAGTCACACCCCACATTTCCTAAACCAGAACCTCAGTGACTGGGGTCCAGGATTCTGGGTTTACAATGTAAGCTTTCTAGTCTATATTAAAATTTGAACATCTCTGCCCTAAATCCTGGATTAGAAGCAGAAATGTGGGAAGAGATCAAAGGTAGAGATGTGGAAATGAGACTCAGTAACAGACATGAGAAACATCCAAACCTGTAGAGAATTTTTGAGTTTATTTGAGCCAAACTGATGCCATGTGCCAAGGAGCAAGATCTCAAATGCTCCCAAGCAGGTTGTGGCTTTGTGCCATGTGATATCAGTCTGCTCTCCAGGAAGGGGAAGGACCTGGACATTGAGTCCAGCCACTTACTTGGTCAATGATTCAATAAATCCTGCATATATAATGAAGCCTCAATAAAAACTCTGGACACTGAAGTTTCGATGAGCTTCCTTGGTCGGTAATACTCTTGAGTACTGTCACACATTATGGCTCAGAGGAGATTCTGGGCAGTATTCTACAGCAAGAATCAGATATGAGTGCTCTACTACCCAGGCCATCAGATCCTTTCCACTTCTTGTCCTGTGAACCTACCTACACACGCTGCCATGACAATGTCAGATCAACTCATTCCTGAAACTGATCCATCAGGATCCTAGGATGGGCTGCCCAGGCTGCCTTAAGTTCTCTGGACCAGAAGCTGAGCTCACCTTTCAGAGCTTGACATCCCAGGTGAATAGGGATGAAATTTAATCCCTGAAAGGAATACATGCTCTTACTATTGTTGTGGAAAAGCGGCAAGGACTGAGAGACTCAAGCGGCATGCAGAGATCAGGGAGAACACAGCTTTATTACACCGGAGGGCTCAGCGGGATTATTCCCAAACACTAAGCACTTACTGGGGTCGGGCGCTTTGTTTTATAGGGTTAGGCCTCTGGGTTGGAGGGAAATCTGTCCGGGGTGCCGGGGAGGTCCGTCCCTAGCAGCTGTGATCGCTCAACATTGTTTTGACGGGGAGGCCTCTAACTATGGTGCCCGCTGGAGACAGCTCCAATAAAAGGGGGATGGAGCTCCTAGCGGGGCCTGCAGGAAAAAACCGTCCCAACATATTCCCCCCTGTTGATGATCGGAAGGGGAACCCTGAAGATCATCATCTAAACTGAGAGAGCGACAGCCCCGCAGGACAAGGATGTGGGCGGTGGTCACATGGGAGACGGCACCTTCGATGAAGCAGACAAGGGCAGCGAAGATGCGCGGGCCGATGGCAGCAAGGAGGAAAATGGAGAGCAAGGGAGGAGCCAGGAAGTCCAGGACTGAGAGCCAAACCCCCAGGAGGCGAGCTCCTCACAGCGGTTCTGTATGCGATCCTCGGAGCTCACGGACCTTGGTGGCGACAATCCCAGACTGGTTTATGTAGTAGCAAATTATTCTTGGAGGAAGACACAGGTCCCACCCTTTTTGGCCATGAGCAGGTCTAGGGCTTGCCAGTTCTGGAGGGTGACTGCCTCCAGGCTGGAGAGTTAGGTCTGGAGTGACGTGAGTGAGTCTGTGACCCGCTCCATGTCATTGATTTCTTGAGAAAGTCCGTAATAAAAGCCGATGGAAGTCCCAAGGCTGGAGGCACCAGCGGCGACCCCTGTAAAGATGCCAGCACCTATGAGGAAGGGGATGACAGCCACCTGACAGGCATGATGAGAAGGGGAAATCCGAGACTGGAACTGTTAGTTATTGTACAGGGAGGCGGAAGGGAACATAAAGGTGAGGATGCAGCCAGTTCCATTGTGATGTGCATCCCGACACCTGTATGGGTAGCCTCCTGTCACAGAAGAGAAATATGCCGGCAGGAGTGCAGAAGGGTAAAGGTGCAGAAAAGCTCTGGCAGCCGGGGTCGGGAACCTGTGTGTGGCCTGGGAGCAGATAACAGGCTAAGTTCGAGGCAGGAGCCAGGGGACGCCAACCGGGCTGGAGACAATGGAGGCGTTGAGCCGCCGGGCAAGGTCCTGGGCATCCAGGAGTGTGGCCCTGCGGAGGGAAGTCAGGCCGAGGCCACAGCAGCGAGGCTGGGGCGGAGCAGCCCGAGCCATCGCAGCAATCCGGGCCGCCGCAGTGTCGCGGAGGGCAGTGTCCTGGACTCCACTGCTATTGGAAGACCCGGCTTGGACTAAGTAGGTCCAGCAGACAGACCCTCCGGGGAAGAAATTGCAGGGGGACTGGGAGGTCTGAGGCTCTTGTTCCGGACCCCCGGAAGCAGGGACATTTTGAGGAGAGACTTAAGGGGGAAAGTCAAGGAGACTCAAGAGCCAGAGGGCTGCAGGCAGGAGAGCACGAGCAGAGGAGAAACCCATAACAGAAATCTGAACAGGAGGAGACCCCTCTGGGTGGGGGTCCAATCAGGCGGGGTCGCAGAGATGAGCAAACGAGAGGCCATAAGGGTCAGCAGGCAGAGGCGACAATGGTTAAGGGAGGTACAAATAAGAACTGTTATTCAGGTGGTCTTCTTAAGTGTGGTCTTCAGTGGCTCATCGGGCACTGAATGAGAAGTCCAGGTAGGCTGGTCCAACTCTGCTCGCTTGACTCAGGAGCGGTGAATCCACGGTGTGATTCTGGAGACCTTAAGGGCAGTGGGGGTGACAAGGATTACTGTGTGTGGCCCGTCCATATTGGGCGGAGGAGCTCACGTCTCTAATCTTTGACCCAGACCCTGTCACCTGGAAGATGGGGATGGACGGGGATCCCTAACGAGTCAGGAGTTCTTTCTAGTAGATGTGAGTGCAGGCTCATAAGGATCTTTCCTAGGGCAATAAGCTGACCTGGGAGTTACCTACTATTCTGAGGCTGCCTGGGATGGATGATAGCAATGGGGGAGGTCGGCCATAGAGAATTTCAAACAGGGAAAAACCATCCTTTCGAGAAGTACACCGGGAGCGGAGGATGGCTAAGGGGAGTAGATCCGTCCATCCCAGGGAGGTTTCTTGGCATAGCTTAGACAATGTTTCTTTGAGGGTACGGTTCATGCACTCTACTTTCCCTGAACTCTGAGGTCAGTAGGCCGTGTGAAGCTTCCAGGAGACATTGAGGGCTGAGGCCAGATTCCGTAGTACATCTGAGACAAGGCTTGTCCATTGTCGCTGTGAATGGTGAGGGGAAGCCCATACCGTGGGATGATTTCACGGAGGGGAACTTTGGTGACTTCTAGCTTTTCAGTTTGGGTGGGAAAGGCTTTTACCCAGCCCGAGAATGTAAAGACTAAGTTAAGAAGGTATTTTGTCCCTCGGTGAGGGGTTATTTCTGTGAAGTCTACCTCGATATCCTCAAAAGGGACAGATCCCATTCGTTGGACCCCAGGCAGTGGGGTCAGTCCGGTCTTGGGATTGTGCTCAGCACAGGTAGCACAGCGCTCCGTGATAGAGCGGCATAAGGCTGTGAGTCTGGCTGTATAGAAGTTTTTGGCTAGCAGGTTTTTAAGTCCAGTCTTCCCTAGGTGGGAGGTAGAGTGATGTTCTGAAATGATGCGGGGAGCGAGGGCGGCCGAGATAAACAAGCGGCCATCACGCAGTATCCACCAACCCTGAGGATGTCGGGTGGCCCCCTTATTCTGTGCCCAGCTGTCTTCTGCTGCGGTGTAGGTAGGGCTTGGCGAGGCTGGGGTGGTGGAAGCATTGATGGCTGCGTCTGTGTCCTGGGTGGCTGCCCTCACGGCTTGATCAGCGAGGTGGTTGCCAGCAGCCGGCTTATTGTTCCCTTTCTGGTGCCCTCGGCAGTGGATGGTGGCTAGGCGCTGGGGTGCCCAAGCAACTTCCAATAGCTGTGGGATTTCGCCTCTTTTTGATGGTCTTCCCTTCAGACGTGAGGAGGCTACGTTCTTTACAGATGGCCCCATGTATGTGCACGGTGGCAAAAGTGTACTTGGAGTCTGTGTAAATATTGGCCTTTTTGTCTCTTGAAAGCTGCAGTGCCCGTATGAGAGCTCAGAGTTTGGCCCATTGGGCTGACTACCCGGCAGGGAGTGCCTTTTCCTCCAGAACTTCCGAGGCTGTAGTCACAGCGTAGCCAGCTCTACGCAGCCTACCCTGTAGGAAACTGCTGCCGTCAGTATAGAGTGTAACCTCTGCATCCTGCGGAGGAGAGTCCTGTAGGTCCGGCCGTGTGGCATGAACCTCAGTGATGAATTTTAGGCAGTCGTGTTCTGGCTTGCCTTCGGCTGTGGGGAGGAAAGTCGCTGGGTTTATGGCTTGAACAGTCTGGAGACTTATGCGAGGATTTTCCAGAAGGAGTCCTGGTATTGGGTGAGCCTGGCATTGGAGAGCTATCGTGGACCCTGACAGTTTATGAGCGTAATTACAGAACGGGGAACCTTGACTGTGAGTTGTTGCCCGAGGGTGAGCTTGTTAGCTTCCCTGATGAGGAGCACTGTTGCGGCTGAAGCCCGCAGGCATGGGGGCCATCCGGAAGCAACCGGGTCCAGTCTTTTTTATGGATAAACAGGCAGAAAGGTTTTTCCGTATTGGGTAAGCCTAAAGCCAGCGCTCTTCCAAGCAAGTCTCTGAGTTTTATGAAGCCTATTTCCTGTGTCTCTCCCTATTTCCTTTTCTCTCTCGCATTACCCAAACAAAATTGGTTTCACTGTAGTTTGGGGACTGGGCAAGGCCCAGGCTGCACTCGCCGAGCGTGGGGGCAGTGGGGTGGCTGCCCGGGGTGCTCCCGGGTCCCCAAGCCAAGCTGGGAATGAGCCTGCCAGTGGCTGCAGTTGGGCCACGGTTTCACCTAGGTTCGCAGCGTGGGAGCGCGTGGGGCATGGCGGCAGGGGGGGGGGGGCTTCCTCAGAGGCCACCGAACAGGGGAGCAGGGACCTCAGAGCGCCCGGGGAGCAGCGCCCCAGTCGCTACTTTAAGGCTCTCGGGTTTCTCCCTCCACCCCGAGGCCCGCTGAGCTTCCACGGCAGAAACGCTCTCGGTGTTGAGAAGGCAAAAGAAAGGGACAGTATTGCCCCAGGTGCACGCCCTGGGAACCCTGTGCTCCCAGCTTGCGCAGCCCGTGCCTGGGTGGAGGGCGCCCCTGCTCTGCGTTTCCCAAACACAGTGGATTGCAGCTCCCTGGGATGTTTTTCTGACACTCAGACGTCTGTCCTCAAACATTCAGTGGAGTTTTCTTGTGTCCTCTTGGTGAATGGGCTTTGTTGGAGGGGTGTTAGGAGTTTCTTTCGGAGCCTGGGTTACGAGAATCCTGCACTGTTCCTTTTTACTAGAGCAGAACCGTACCCAAGGTGGAAGGGTCCTGGCAATTTCCAACCAGGAGTCAATGTATGGATACTAATGCGGGTGACCAGGATTGCCAGTCACTACAATATAAACGCGTCGGAAGACCTCTGCTGTCAACTGATGTTAAAAGTGGGCTATTCTAATTCACAGAGGGTTCTTAATTTTTCCTGGGGTCATGCAGACTCCATAATTTCCGCCAAAACACTTTCTAAAATTCTTTAACATGCAGTCTAGGACTGCAGGCTTACTTTGCTTCCCTCCCATAGTGTATGATGTCGCAGATGGTGGGGAGGGGGATTTACTCATGTGCTGCCTTGCTCACGTCCCTTGCGGGAACTTAGGAGCGTTTTTGGCTACAGTGTACAGAACAATTCACAGACCAGGCCACTCCGTGGAGTGAATCACCGTTACGCCAAATGACGCTCCGCGAGAATCAGGGCGAAGCTTACTCAGGTTTCCATAGTCAAGGCTGCGGAAGCAAACATTCAGGCACACAATCAGTCACTCACACACCGGGTTGACACCCTCCCATGCGTGTCCCTGACTGGGTAGGTTATAAGAACCTACTGGGAGGTGATCAGGCTCCCCTTCTGTCACATGGGACAGGACTGACTCGGAAAATGACCTCGAGGCTTACCTGGTCCGACGGGAGGAGGATCCGGCTGGTTGTCCCCGGTCCCTCTCAGTGGATCCAACTGGGGAGGCGCGGGCTGCGGCTGCCCAGGGAAAGCCCAGGCCAGGGTCCACCCAAATCGGTGTGGCGCGCCTACACCCTTCTCAGGCCTCCCGTCACTCCGCGGCCCGCCTCTCGTCCCACACCTGTGGCACAAGGGGCCAGTGCGATTGGGTTTCCCGGTTGGGGAATCAAATGTTGCGGAAAAGCGGCGAGGACCAAGAGACTCAAGCGGCACACAGAGATCAGGGAGAACACAGCTTTATTACGCCTGCGGGCTCAGCGGGATTATTCCCAAAGACTGAGCACTTACTGGGGCCGAACGCTTTGTTTTATAGGATTAGGCCTCCGGGTTGGGGGGAAATCTGGCCGGGGTGCCGAGGAGGTCCGTCCCTAGCAGCTGTGATCGCTCAACATTGTTTTGACGGGGAGGCCTCTAACTATGGTGCCCGCTGGAGACAGCTCCAATAAGAGGGGGATGGAGCTCCTAGAGGGGCCTGCAGGAAAAAACCATCCTAACACTATTAATAAATTCTTGATGTGTAGAAATTAGAAAATGTTGCCTTACTGCTGCCGAACCATTTGTTCCCGCACCTTTCCCAGGGTATCACAATGGAGTGCCTCAGCAAACTGAGACCTGATGGAAAGATATCGGTAAAGCTTCCTTAAGGGGATGTCTCAGCAAACTGAGACCAGATGGAATGGTATCAGTCACTCCACTTCAATGGATGGTTTCAGAACAATGATGCCATCCCCTAGGGTTATGCGTGTGTGAAGACACAGTAGTGCTGGAGCACAATAGGGACTTTCGGGAAAATAGGCAGCAGGCACGTAACTCACAGACCTTGATTTTAACAAGTTTTACCTCCTCATTTGTTAACTAATAAAAGCTACGTGTTGGCCCGATTCGGGGCTCAGTCCTGAGGCTTGAGTCCCTTGGCCCCTCTTACACTTTATTCTTGGCTACTGTCTTTCTTAACCCTGCTCCGCCCTTCTTGCTTCCCACAGCTCTTGTCATGCAGGACGTGACAAGAAAACATATAAGCAAATGCAGAAATTTTTTTTAATTAATTTATTTTTTATTAAATTTATTGGGGTGACAATTGTTAGTAAAATTACATAGATTTCAGGTGTACAATTCTGTATTACATCATCTATAAATCCCATTGTATGTTCATCACCCAGAGTCAGTTCTCCTTCCATCACCATATATTTGGCAATTGCAGAAATTTTAAATCACCCATAATTATACCTAAGAGCCAAACATTGTTAAAACTATATTCTGCTTTCCTCACTCCCTGGCTATCTTGGTGGCTACTCTTAGTTGGGGGACTTCCTGCACCTAAGACAGGAAGATGGTGGCCACAACGAACCAAAAGTCACTGGAGTTGACAAAAGTCTAGGCTCCAACTTGTTATGAAAAGTGGAAAGTACGTGCTGGGGTACAAGAAGACTCTGAAAATGATAGACAAGGCAAAGCAAAATGGGTCATCCTAGCCAACAACTGCCCAGCTGTAATGATGAGCAGGGAAAAGAAAGGGGAGGACACGATAAGAGGGACTAATTGATTTATTTAGTAATATCTAATCAGTTTATTTAGCAATGTCTAATTTATTTAGCAATATCTAATAGCAAAAGACAAAGGCAATTAAAGTGAAAGGCTAATGACAGAAAGGAAAGGCGGTTAAGACTAAACTATATACATTGATAACAATGTCATGTCAAAGGAGTATACATAATATAAGTTTACGAGATCTCAACATGTTCACTATTCATCAAAAGTCACTTAGCTAAATACACGAATAACATCAATAAGGAGTATCCAAAAGCAGTAATAAACTCTATAGGGTAACAACTATTACAGTAGATGCCCAAAACTCACCAAACGGGGGGAGAACAGCACTGGAAAAGTCATAAATCAAAACCTTGCCAGGTCTGTGGCTGAGAGAAACTCAGGCGTCTCCCACTGCTGCTTGCTAGTTCCCCAGAAAGTTGCTGTTGTTGCTGTTGCCGTTGTTGTTGTTGCTGTCACTATTGTTGGAAGTTAGGGCGTCTTTTGAGGCTGTAAGCTGCAATCTGCACACAAGTTTCTAAACGCTAACAAGTTTTCAAGAATGTTGCTGCTGTTGCTGTTGCTGTTGTTGTTGCTGGAAGTTAGGGCATCTTATGATGCTGCAAGCTGCATACAAGTTTCTAAAATATTAACAGTTCTCAAGAAAGCTAACTGGGAACAACACTGGAGAGGTTGGGAACCAGCCAGACCTCACTCAACAGATCTGCGGCTGGAAGTCAGGGTGTCTCCAGGTGTTGTAAGCTGTGTGTCGTATACAAGTCTTCAAAATGTTAGAATAATGATGAATCATCAATGACAAATGACAAAATGACGAAATTACACTGCCAACTGAGGTCTGTCGTATATTTTCTCAAATGTACCTTAGAGCCAAGAACTTTGTTCTTGCCTCCCCCTCAGGGAATGGCCAGTTCTGGGAGGGTTCAGCAGTTACTGTGATAAAAATATTGCTTACCAGCTGAAGGGCTAGTTCATCCAGACAAGCAATATCTACTGTTCCTGCTTGGGACCATCGGCCCGACCCCTGCCAAAGCCTGGCAACATGCCTATTACATCATTCTGATATAACTTAGTTACTTTACTATCTCATCTGCTGATGTGGATAAAACAGACAGAAAACATCACCTCAGGGAATTTTTTTTTTTAACCCTAAACCAGCCGATACTTCACATACAGTTTCTCATGGGAGAGAATCCCACATGCAGTCTCTCATGTGGGGGAACAAAAAGCTAACTGAAAACTAACCAATACCTCACATACAGTCTCTCACAGGTGGGAACCTCACATACAGTCTCTCATGTGAGGGAACCTCACATACAGTCTCTCGTGTGGGGAAACAAAAAACAAAAACGAATCAAAAGCTAACCAATACCTCACGTGCAGGCTCTCATGAGAGGGAACCTCACATGCAGTCTCTCATGTGACGGAACAAAAACTAACCTTAATCTGCCCAACCACCTCATATGGGGGAGACTAAACATCACCCCACATGAGAAAAACAGACAGACAAAAGCACACATCAGCCAATGAAGGCAAATTTTCCTCCACATCTTTCCTACACCAGCCTTGAGGAAATCTGAAATAGAGTATTACACCCTGTTGGCCAAGAGTGGTATCCATCACTACAGTGGCAATAATATTGAATTGGACACAGCGTGTGGAAATAGTTGAGTATGCACACTGGCTATCATTGATCCAGGGGATTCTGATATCATTAGAAGCATGGCAGAACAGACTGGTGAAAAGTAAATCATGCAAAATTTTTCTTTAATAAAACCGACCAGAGCTTGTTTAAAAATTATTTTTATATGTAAGTATGTATTTATGAAAGAAAAATTAGACTAGCCTGTTTATACTGACTATATTATGAACATCTTCTAAAACTTGTAAAATCGACAACTTTTGAAAATACTAGTCATCCACTGTTATACAAAAATGTATTAACAATGGAGAATTGCAAAAATTGGGAATGTGAAGACTTCTGACATTGCTACCCTAAGCACAAATCCTAAAGTAATCCAAACTAAATGTTTTATTTAACCAATCACAATTTACTATAATATGTATAATATATAATATATATATAATCCTACAGATGTTTCTTGTCCTCTGAAGAGGTTATCTTTCCTTATTTATACTGACAATTGTAGTATATTCTTTTCCATTGCTGTATACTGCTATGCTGAGTGGATGTTCCATAATTTACCAAAATATACATGTATCATTATACATTTAGGTTTCCCCTCTTTTTAAAATTACAAAAGCCGCTGTGGTTAATATTAAGAAAACTTTTTACCAAATAAACTGTTGTAATTAGAATTGTGGAATCAAAGAGAATGAAAATTTTAAATTGCATTAGGTTGCCTTCTGTAAATTGTAAATCCTCTACAATTAAACCTCTCGCGCCTGCATAAAAATAACTAACTTTTTTTTTTAAGATTTTATTGGGGAAAGCGAACAGGACTTTTATTGGGGAACAGTGTGTACTTCCAAGCCTTTTTTCCAAGTCAAGTTGTTGTCCTTTCAATCTTACTTGTGGAGGGCGCAGCTCAGCTGTTGCTAGTTGCAGGGGGTGCTGTCCACCATCCCTTGCGGGACTCCAGGAACTGAACTGGCAACCTTGTGGTTGAGAGCCCACTGGCCCATGTGGGAATCAAATCGGCAGCCTACGGAGTTAGGAGCATGGAGCTCTAACCGCCTGAGCCACCAGGCTGGCCCCAAAATAACTAACATTTTTAAGTGTGCCATTTTTTTAGTCGGGAACTATGCAAAGTAAAATTACATTATCTCATAATTTCATATTCTCAAGTGCCCCCACTGTAATTTATTTTTATAAGAAAACTCGAAACGTACATTTACACCTTCACCTCATTGCCTTTGCCACTAGATGGAGCTATGTATAAACTCCGACGTGGGTAATGGCATTTTAATAGAGCTCCGCCTTATTTTTCCCTTTCAACGGTAGTTTTCCTTCTAAACTAGAAAGGCCTTACCCACCCCCTACACAATCGCCCTTGCCCAGAGACTTAGGACTTTAAATGACCACCGGTTTGGTCAACTCTGTGACCAACGCCTCTCCAGTGACATTTTGGCTTATACAAGTCTTCCCTGGTCGAGTCCATTTCTGCCGTACGGACATCTGCCTTCGTCTAAGATGGCCGCGTCCATGGTGCCCCAGAGGAACGTCTCGGCGCCGCCATCTTCCTTTGTTCCTCAGCTGGCTGAGCGCGCCATGTTGGCCTTGGATAGTCACCGGCCTCCGAAATCTTACGTAGTTAGTGCAGCATTGTTGACGGTCCTTCGCGACGAGGAGGTAAAAGCATCGACGTGATCACGCATGATGGTGATTTCTTCCCACGGCCGTATGGCCCCTCCCGTAACAAACGCCGGGGTGGGCGTGGCCAAGTACGTCATAGAGCGGGGCCCTCAGTCGGAACTCGGAAATCCCGCCGTGCTCCAAAGTACTCGCGGGACTCCCGGGTGTCAGCCGGTGAGCGTCCCTAGGGACCGCGGAAAAGCTTAACCCAGTAGGAAGTGGTTTCGGACGTGGGCTAAGCCTCTGTCGCCGTCAGTGCTGTCCCGAGAGGCTCAGGATCTGGTGAGTCGGGATCTGGGTTCTTACTCGCTGCCTGCGGGGTCAGTGAAATGTGAGCGTGTGTGGAGGACCGCGGTTGGGATTTTATTCGGATTCTGTCACAGGAATCTGGGCGTTAGTGACGGGCCCCCTGATAGGCAATGAGTAACAGCCTGAAGAAATCATCCACTGAGAGACCGAGTCTGTCAGAGTGTGAGGTCCAAGTCGATCGCTCGTCTTGTCGGACTGTGGTTGAGAGCGGGGCCGGAAATTGTGTGCCAGTGAACTCAGTGCTCAGTGTTAGTGAAGCCTGGGTTCGGGGATGTCTCTGTTGGTTTCTGGGGCAGTTTGGGGTTTAATATGGCAGAAAGTATAGGACTGTCACACTCCTGGTGGGGACCGTCACTGTTGAGGAGGTCAGGGCCCCTGGACGGTTACTAGGTTCAGCCCCGAATCTTGAATGCCGAAACAGACAAGAAGGCACCATTTCCCCAGTTAACTCAAATCCAGTTCACTCCTTCAAGGTCAAGTCCGTCCTCACTGTCCTTACTAAAAACTTTTTTGTCTGCCCCACATCACCACTCTTCTCACTGTCCCCACAAAATCCTATGTTGTTCGGAGTAATCTAGTGATATGTTTACTGTTAAAGATAACACTTTTTGTTCGTCTTTCCTCCAAGATTACTATATTTCTTTTGGATGTTTCCTCTTGGGGTTACTCTGACTCAAGTGAAAGCATTTCCTTCACCTTATATTCTGTTCCGCAGTGAGAAACTTTTTAAATTGTACTTTTTTTCACATCTGGGAATAATCTGTATAAACATAAGTACAATTGGTTATATCACTTAAAATCTCCTCCTCAACATATTTGCATATGAGATGATATTTATACATCTTTAAATTGTTGTAATAATTAGTGAACCAGTGGCATGGAGTCTGGAATCGACTGTATTCATTCATTAAGTAGTTGTGACATAAAGTACTCAAAAGTATTTAATTGTAATTTCAGTAACCCATTTTGACTTTCTTATTAAGCACTATTTCCCACTCCACTTAAATTTTTTTTTTTGTAACACCTAATGTTTAATTTCCTTTGATCCTCTAGATACAGGATACCAGATATTACCAATGTCTTGGTAATATTGTGAATTTGGTTCAGACCACGGAAAAACATCAATAATATAAATAAATAAATGTACTCCACTTAAAAATTTATTGTGCCTTTTTAAAAAATTTCTGTCTCAGAGGTTTCTGGCTACATCTATTCCTTAGCAAATTTTTTCCTTGACACTTTTTTGCAATTACAATTGGTCTTTCTTTTCCTTTTTTTTTTAAACTATAGAAAAGGAAGTCTTGAGGTTTAATTTACATACCATAAAATTCACCACAGGTAAGTACACAAGTCAGTGACTTTAACTGAATTTCTTAGTTGTGCAACCATCAGTACAATCCAGTTTTAAAATATTTTCATCACCTCCAAATAGTTTTGTCCTCTGTGCACTCAGTCTCCACTTGTACCCCAGCTGTGCATTACCACTGATCATCTTTCTGCCTCTATTAATTTGCAATTTCTGGACATTTCATGTAAACAATCACAAAATATGTAGTGTTTTGTGGTTGCTTTTTTTTCATTTAGCATATTTTTGAGGCCTATATTATGATTATCACTAAGCTTCCCTTTTTAAAAGTGATTTATTGAGGCAAAATTGACTTACAGTAAGCTGTACATACTTAAATCGTATAGACTGGTAAATTCGACATATATACTTATGAAACTCTCACCACAATGAAGATAGAGATCGTACTCATAACCTCCAGAAGGTTCTTTGTGCCCTTTTTAAATCCATCCCTCTCATATTTCCCCAACCCTCCCCAAGCAACCACAGTTCTATTTTTTTATTACTATTGTTTATATTTTTGAAGTTTTATTTAAATGGAATCATACAGTATGTACCCACTTTTACTCTGTTTCACTCAGGATTAATATTTTGAGATTCATCGCTGTGTGTTATCAATAATTCCTTTATTGTTGTTTTGTACTTCATTGTAGGGATATCAGTTTATCCTGATGAGTTTATTAATTCACCCGTTGATGCGCAATTGTATTGTTTCCAACTTTGAGCCATTACAAACAAAGCTCTGAGCACTCATATTCAAGTCTATATTTACATAATTTTCTTTCTCTTGGGTAAATCTCTACAAATGAATGGCTAAATCATGTGTTCTGTGTCTTCACAGTCTTTCCAACACTTTGTATTGTCAGTCTTTTTTATTTTGGGCTTTGTAATAGGTGTGGAACTGTATCTTGTGCTTTTTTTTTTCTTGCTTTTTTTTACCCCCTTGTACTTTTAATTTGTATTTACCTAATGATGGCTAATTATGTTGAGCATCTTTTCATGTTCTTATTTGTCATCCATATAGTCCATGGTGAAGTATCTGTTTAAGTCTTTTGCAGTTTTCTGTTGTGTTTTCTTGTTGATTTTTGAGAATTTTGTGCATGTTCTGGGTACAACTCCTTCCTTTACCAGTTACATGCTTTGCAAAGATTTTCTCCTAGTCTTTGACTTGCCATTCAAGTTCTCTTAACAATGTGTTTTGAAGAGCTGGGGGATTTAGTTTTTATGAAGTTCAGTGTATGAACTTTTTAATGAATTATTCTTTTAGTGTTGTGCCTAAGAAATGTTTGCCTAACTACAAGATCAGATAATTTTCTGCTGTTTTTTTTTCTAGAAGTTTTAAGAGGTTTTGTTTTGTTTTGTTTTGGTTTGGTTTTTCATTTAGGTTTATTATCCATTTTGAGTTATGTATGAGATGCAGTGTTTGGATCCAAGTTTTTTTCCCTGTGTTTGCATGTAGACTTGTTCCAGCAACATTTGTTGAAAAGGCTTTCTTCTTGCCTGTATTACCTTTCACTTTTGTAAAATGTCAGTTGACTATATATGCATGGGTCTTATTCTGGACTCTGATCTGTTCCATTCATTTATCGATTTTGACATGAATACCATCCTGCACTGATAACTGTAGCTTTATAGCAATTCTTGAAATCAGGTAGTGTCACCAACCTCGTTCTTTTTCACAGTTGTTTTGGCTATTCTAGACTCTTGGTATTTCTGAATTTAAGAATGATGTTTTCAAATTCTACAAAAAAGCCTGCTGGGATTATGGTTGGAATTTTATAATTGTAGACTAATTCAGGAGAATGGTCTATTTGGCTCATTTAGGGAAATGATTCACTTTCTGACCTGAGCAAGATGTAGCTCCCCATTTATTAAAATGTTTTAAATTTCTCAGTGATACAGTTTTCAAAAGGTCTTTTACATTTATATGGTAATATTTTTCCAAAAGTATTTCACATTTTTTGATGGCATTGTAAATAGTATTATATTTTTTAAAACTGAGTGGTCTCATAAAATGAGTTGGAAATAACCTTTCCTCTTCAGTTTTGTTACTGAATGATTCATTGTCTGTATGTGAGGTATTTTGCTCATCAACTCTCAGTTACTGGAATTGTTTTCAGTTTGAGACTATTATGAATAATGTTGCTACATACATTCCAGTACAAATTGGATATATTGTCCTTTGTTTGCTAAATTCCTCTGAGTGGCATGGCTGGTTCATAAGATAAGTGTATGTGTAACATTTTGCAAAGGTTCCATTTCCATCATCATTGTATGAGACTTCCAGTTTCTCCACATTCTTATCAACATTTGCAATTGTTAGTCTTTTTTATTATAGTCATTCTAGTTGGTGTGTAGCAGAATTCCATCATCATCTTAATTGTACTAATGACAAAGAATGTTGATCTTTTCATGTATTTATAGACGTTCATATGTCTATTCAAGTCTTCTCATTTTCTTAATGGATTGTTTGTTTTCTGAACAAATTATTTTTAGTTACTTACATATTCTGTATAGAAATTCTTTATCAGATATATGATTTGCAAATATTTTCTCCCCATCTGTAGCTCACTTTTCCTTTTTTCTTATTATATAATGTCTTTGATGTGCAAAATTTAATACAAGGCCAGTTGATAAATTTTCTTCTTTTATGGTTTCCTGATTTAATGACATGTTTAAGAATTCTTTGCCTAAACCAAGGTCATGAGAATTGTCTGCTGTTTTCTGCAAGATAGTGTATATGGATGTGTGTATATAGATATAGATATGTTTTTATTTTTTAGAGCAATTTTAGATTCACAGCAACATTGACTGGGAAGTGTGTAGAGATCCCACATGCCCCCTTCCCCCGCCCCCCCCCCCCCCCGACACAAACTTCCCCACTGTCAACATCCTGCACCAGAGTAGTGCGTTTGTTACAATCAATTCACATATTCACACATTATTACCCAAAGTGCATAGTTCACATTAGGGTTTGCTCTTGTACATTCTATGTGTTCTGACAAATGCATAATGATATGTATCCACCATTTAGTATCACACAGAATAGTTTCACTGCTCTAAAAATCCTCTGGGTTCTCCCATTCATCCTTTCCCTGCCCACAACTCCTGACAAATACTGATTTTTTCACCATCTCCTTAGTTTTACCTTTTCCAGAATGTCATATAGTTGGAATGATACAACTTCTTGTACTTAATAATATGCATTTAAGGTTTCTCCTTGTCTTTTTATGGCTTGATAGCTCATTTCTTTTTAGTGCTGAATAATATTCTGTTGTCTGGATGGATAACACTGCTATAAACATCTATGAACAGGTTTTTGTGTGAACATGAGTTTTCAGTTCATTTTGGTAAATACCAGGGAATTTGGTTGTTGGATCATATGGTAAGAGTATGTTTACTTTTGTAAGAAACTGCCAAACTGGCATACATCCAGCTATGGAAATTGCCCCAGAGTGTAAAAGCCTCTGGGGCACCAAGTAAAGGAACAGTTGAAAATATTGGGGTTCTTTATTTAAGGTAAATGAATAGCAGCAGTGACATCTAGGCCCAGAAGGAATGTCTACTCAAAGCCCATTTGCTCTTTAGCCCACAGGTCCTGGCCCCTCACATTAAGTGAAGGAATGAGGGGAAAAGAGGTGGTTCATGGACTTAGGTATCATTTCTGGGGATAACTTTAACTGGACACCAAGATTTCTAACTCTAAGAACTTCATGGCAGATGCAGAAGAGACAAAAGGCATAGAATCCATGTTACTATTTACTGAGCACAGAGGAAAATGATGGCGGCCCAGGTAAGTTTTGATTTGTTATACCTTTCCTTTGTTTTCTGATGGATTTGTGGTTACCTGAAAAAAAAATCAATTGAATTAAAAGAAGTATAAATTGGGATAATTGGGTTCTGAGGAGAAATCAAGTTAGACTCTAAATTCAAAATCAGGGCAAAGTAGGATCAGAAATATGTTATTCCTAGGGGTCATATCAAATGACTAATATTGGAACATAATGTGTGAGTGCAGTGGATGCTATGGGTTACATTAGCTGTCACTTTACATCTAATATGTCTAAGTTCTGTGAGCTGTTCTAGCAAATGATCAAACCCTATGTTGTTCTCCACATCCCATGACAATATATACCTATGTTTTAGTTATAACTGACATTCAGTATTATTCTACTTCAGCTCTTCAGGTGTATAGCACATTGGTCAGGCATCTACACAGTCTATGACGTGATCCCCCTGATAAGTCCAGTGCCCATCTGGTACCTTACATGATTTTTGCAACATTGTTGATTATATTCCCCATATTGTATTAACTATCAATTTATATTTCTTAATGACTTCCCCTTTTTCACCCCAACCCAAACCCCATTCCCAACTATCACCCTGATAGATCTAGTACCTATCTGGCACCATACCTAGTTATTACAATATTATTGACTATATTCCTTATGCTCTAACCTACATCCCCATGACTACTGTATGTTCTTCTTAATCCCTTCCCTTTTTACCCGTCCCTAACCCCCTTCCCATCTTAAAGAAGTCCTTCTAAGAGTCCTTGTAATACTGCTTTGGTGGTGATGAACTCCTTCAGCTTTTTCTTGTCTGGGAAGCTCCTTATCTGTCCTTCATTTCTGAATGACAGCCTTGCTGGGTAGAGCAATCTTGGTTGTATGTCGTTACTTTTCATCACTTGGAATACTTCCTGCCACTCCCTTCTTGCCTGCAAAGTTTCTGTTGAGAAATCAGCTGACAGTCTTATGGGGGCTCCCTTGTAGGTAACTGACTGCTTTTCTCTTGGTGCTTTTAAGATTCTCTCTTTGTATTCAACCTTTGGCATTTTAATTATGATGTGTGTCTTGGTGTTGGCCTCCTTGGATTTATCTTGTTTGGGACTCTCTGTGCTTCCTGGGCTTGTATGTCCATTTCCTTCACCAGGTTAGGGAAGTTTTCTGTCATTATTTCTTCAAATAGGTTTTCAGTTCCTTGCTCCCTCTCCTCCTTCTGGTACCCCTATAATGTGAATGTTGGTACACTTGATATTGTCCTGGGGCACACTAAATTCACCTCAATTTTTAGGATTTTTTTTTCTTTTTGCTGTGCTGGTTGGGTGTTTTCTGCTACCTTATCTTCTATATTGCTGGTTGGATCCTCTGCTTCATCTAATCTACTGTTAATTCCCTGTAATATATCCTTCGTTTCCATTATTGTATCCTTTATTTCTGACTGGTTCTTTTTTATGGTTACCATCTCCATTTTTATGAGATCATCGAGCATTCTTATAACCATTGTTTGGAACTCTGCATCTGATAGATTGCTTATGTCTGTTTAATTTAGTTCTTTTTCTGGAGCTTTGTTCTGTTCTTTCATTTGGGACATGTTTTGTTGTCTCCCCCTTTTGGCTGCCTCCGTGTGTTGGTTTCTATGTATTAGGTAGGGTTGCTGTGTCTTCTGGTCTTAGGAGAGTGGCCTTATGTAGTAGGTGTGCTACAGTCTTTCTGGTCACCTGAGCCACATGTTCCAGGTGCGTCCCTTGTGTAGGTTGTGTGTGCCCTCTTGTAATTGAGCCCTGGTTGATAACTGCACATCAGTGTGAGGGACTGAACCTTGGGCTCACTGGTTGTGAGGACTGGCCTTGACTACAGTGGACTCTGGTGCCTGCCCAGTCTGCCCCTTGGTGTGTTGTACTTGACGGCTAGGTGATGTTCCAGCCTCTTTTCAAGCCGGTGACTGGGGGCGCCAGCTCCAGGACCACCTTGGAGGGAATCCGCTGTAGGTCTACTTCAGCCACAGCCCGTGCCCCACCCGGGGCCACCTAGCGGGAGCCAGAAAGAAATCCACAGATGTCTGACACCTGTACTGTGCTTGGAAGTGCCTTGAGAGGCAAAGCTGAAACCAAGGCCAGCTGCCACTAGTGTCAGCTTAGGACTGCTCAGCCAGAGGTACAGGACATGCTCAAGCCAGATGCTGCTTGTCTGAGTTCTGTGAACTTTTTTTTTTTATTGGGGAAGGGGAATAGGAGTTTATTGGGGAACAGTGTGTAATTCCAGGACTTTTTTCCAAGTCAAGTTGTTGTCCTTTCAATCTTAGTTGTGGAGGGTGCCGTTCAGCTTCAAGTTGTTGTCCTTTCAGTCTTAGTTGTGGAGGGCGCAGCTCAGCTCCAGGTCCCGTTGCTAGTTGCGGGGGGGCGCAACCCACCATCCCTTGCGGGAGTCGAACCGGCAACCTTATGGTTGAGAGGACATGCTTCAACCAACTGAGCCATCCAGGAGCTCAGTGGCAGCTCAGCTCAAGGTGCCATGTTCAATCTTAGTTGCAGGGGATGGAGCTCACCATCCCTTGCGGGACTCGAGGAATCGAACTGGCAACCTTGTGGTTGAGAGCCCACTGGCCCATGTGGGAATCGAGCCGGCAGCCTTTGGAGTTAGGAGCATGGCGCTCTAACCACCTGAGCCACCGGGCTGGCCCCGAGTTCTGTGAGGTTTTGAGAGACGCTAGGAAAGTGCAGCTTGCCCCGCCACTTGTCCCTGCTGCCTTTCTAGCTGTTGTTTCCAGTGCCGGAGCTCAAAGCGAGTGATTCCACTGGTGGGTAAGTCTGCGCACAGTCCCTTTAAGAGGAGCGCCTGTGAGTGCAGCCACACTGTCTCACTCAGTCACAATCTGCTGTTTTTCACAACCAAAAATTATGGGGACTTCTCTCCCTGGCACTTGAACCCTGGCTGGGGTGGGGCTGGTATCTCTCCTTTAGGGGATAGGGGGACGAAATATCCCTCCCTAACTTTAATGGTCACACATATGTGTAGGACCAGCCGTTTCGCGTCTCTGGCCTTCCTACCAGTCTGGAGGTGCACCTTCTTCTGCATGTCCTTAGTTGATGGGCTTCTGTTCAGCTTGATTTTAGGCGATCCTCACTAATGGTTGTTTTGTAGATTAGTTGTAATTTTGATGTGGTTGTGAGAGAAGGTAAACACAGCGTTTACCTACTGTGCTATCTTGATTGCCTCTCCAACCACATGTTTTTTTTCTCTTACTTCCAGTGGGTCAGTAATACTGGCATAGCTTAGCTGGTCTGTGTTGTTTTTACCCACAACACCTCTGACACCAAATGAAAAAGTTTTTTTCCTCCTGACTCCAAATATGTGGTCTCTTTTCCAATACCACTTCAGCTCTCTGACACTAAGGAATTAGTGTCAGATTACACAGATTTAAGGGTTCAGACCTGCGAGAATGCCCCCCATGTGAGATGCCTGTCATAAGTCCTGGACCTTCTGTACTTCTGACTGACCAGCTGTAAATCTGGGATTTCTGCAATCCCTGCTTCCAAGTTCAGTAATTTGCTAGAACAACTCACAGAACTCAGGAAAACACTTTACTTACATTTATTATAAAGGATACATCTCAGGAACAGTCAAATGGAAGGGATGTATAGGGCAAGGTATGGGGGCGTGCCACTCTGTCAGCACCTCAATGTGTTCAGCAACTTGGAAGCTTGTCAAACCTGTATTTTTTCAGGTGTTTTTTATGGAGATCTCTTTACTTAGGCGTATTTGATTAAATCACTGGCCATTGGGATTGAACTCAATCTCCAACCACTCTCCCCTCTCTGGAAATTGCTGGGGTGGGGCTGAAAGTTCCAACCCTTTAATCAATGGTTTGTTCCTCTGGCAACCAACCCCCATCCAGAAGCTAACCAACCTCTCTACCCCCAACCACTCATCTCATTAGCATACAAAAGATAGCACTCTAGAGATTCTAAGCATTTTAGGACCTACATCTACCAGGAATCAAGAACAAAGACCAACTGCTTTTTATTATTATTATTATTATTATTATTATTATTATTATATCTCTTCCGGGTACTTTGTTTCATAGTCTCTCATGAGGCTGTGATCAAGGTGTCAGACAAGGTGGAGTCTGATCTGAAGGGTCAAGTGGGGAAGGATGCATTTTCTACGTGGTTGTTGGCTGATTCATTTCCAGAACAGCTGACCATATGAGACCCTTAGTTTCTACCTGTCTGCTCATATAAGACCACTCTTTTTTTTTTTAAGATTTTTTTTATTGGGGAAGGGGAACAGGACTTTACTGGGGAACAGTGTGTCCTTTCAGGACTTTTTTTTTTTTCCAAGTCAAGTTGTTGTCCTTTCAATCTTAGTTGTGGAGGGCGCAGCTCAGCTCCAGGTCCAGTTGCCGTTGTTAGTTGCAGGGCGCGCAGCCCACCATCCCTTGCGGGAGTTGAACCGGCAACCTGGTGGTTGAGAGGACGCACTCCAACCAACTGAGCCATATGGGAGCTCAGCAGCAGCTCAGTTCAAGGTGCTGTGTTCAATCTTAGTTGCCAGGGTCGCAGCCCACCATCCCTTGTGGGAGTCAAGGAATCAAACCGGCAACTTTGTGGTTGAGAGCCCACTGGCCCATGTGGGAATCGAACCAGCAGCCTTCGCCCTTAGAAGCATGGAGCTCCAATCGCCTGAGCCACGGGGCCGGCCCAAGACCACTCTTACTTCCTTGCCATGTGGGCCTCCCCAACATTCCAACTTGTTTTATCAAAGTTATCAAAGGACGATTGTCTTAGCAAGATGGATGCCATATATAGCCTAATTGTAAAAGTGGTATCTTGTAACTTTTGCTGTATTCTTTTCTTTGGAAACAATTTCCTAGGTCAGCCCAGGCTCAAGTGAAAGGTCCTGTATGGGGACATGAATACCTAGTGTGTAATAATAAGGAATTTGGTTAACCTGTGTTTCTGATTCCTGGCAAGTAACCTTTAAACTCTTGGAATTACCCATGTGACATGAGTGTCTTTGTTATTCGTTCTGGGCCACTGGAACCTCATTTCATAGTTTGTGCTAATGAGGTGACTCAAGATGGGGGCTATCCATTCCAGAAAGACTGACCATATGATTAAGAAGGTTGTGGCTTTTGGGGGAAGGGGAACTGTGAAAGGCTTTGTGGAAGAGGGGCCATGCCTGTTGGGTTTTGACAGATGTATAATAGAGAAACATATTGTATTATGGCCCTTCTAGGTTAAAGGAATAGCCAATAGTCAAGGATGCTGGAGTGTAGCTTGTATGTATGTGGTGGGTAGAAAGAAGATATCTGAGACAAGGCTGGCTGGGGAGGTAGAGGGAACAGTGCTGAAAGTTTTGCATTTTGCTCTCCAGTCAAGGGGAGACTTTGAAATGTTCTGAGCAATGGAATAATATCATAGAATCTCTAGTGAATGAGGACATCTCTGGTAGCAATATATCATGGATGGCTTTGAAAGCAGGAGACACTAAGGTGGTGATCAAGTGGGATGCTCTTGTAATAATCTGTCAGTGGTGATGAAGTCCTGAAGTAGGAAATGCTGTGAAACTGAAAAGGTAGGATTAATAAGAAAGACATTTCTGCAGTCGATTCTATGAGCTTAGAAAGAGACAGGTAGGCATTGGGCATTTGGGAGTAACATTGATTTATTCAAAAAAATTCATAGGGTACTTAATATATTGTGTCAGGAACTCTGTTGTGGGCTAGAAATACAAAAATGGTATCATACTCCAAAACTGGGAAACTTCACAATCTAATCAAGTATAAGAAAATAAACAAATATCACACAAAGTAATTAAGATATCTACACTTACATCTGTCATCTCTCTACCTGTTATCTAACTGTCATGCAGGGTCTCAGCTCCTTCTCCCTGCACAAAAACACAGGATATGGTGAGGCCAAAAGGGAACACAAACAGCCATAGATTGGGGGTTCATATCACTATATTCTCGATGGCAGCTGGTCGAGACCCAGAAGCAAACATCTGTCAGTACCCTAACAAGGGGTCTTCCTGCACCCCAGTCTCGCTGGCGGCCAGGCAAGACACAGAAAGTAGGATCCACACGATCCGCAATCCGCCATCCACTTCTCTCCTTACCAACCAACAAAACCAACTGCCTAGTATAGACACGGCAGTTATATTAGTGGCTAATGGCTAACCGGTAACAGGTGATGGCCACCTAGCCACAGTGGATGGCCATCTGATTACAGCTGATGGCCATCTAATAACCAAGCCAGCACCTGTCCCTGTGAGGCCGAGAGCCTGGAAACTGCTCTCTGGGACTCTGTCCCCACACTATCGTCATCTATCTATCTGTCATCTGTCTCAGGGAATGGAGATATGAGATGACTTATTAACATGCCATTTTAACTGGTGCTTAAAAGATAAATAGAAATTTGATAAATAAATGAGGTAGATGAGATATTGAGGCACAGAGAAGAGCTTTTGCAAGCACACTGTGAATTAAAGTACAGTGGCACCTCGGTTTTCGAACGTCTCCGTTGACGAACATTTCAGTTTACGAATGCTGTAAATTTTGTGGATCTATGGTTTCATTAGATAGTAAAATTCATGCTAAATTTGCAGTTTTAGGGGTTGATTTTAAAGGTTTGGAATGGATTAATCCATTTTGCATTACTTTTATGGGGAAACCGTGCCTCAGTTTTCGAACATTTCAGAACTCAAATGGTCTTCTGGAACAGATTACGTTCGAAAACTGAGGTACCTGGTGTGTTTGGAGAGTCCCTGAGCAGTTGGGGAAGGCAACAGAGGTACCTTATCAAAGGTAAGAAAGAAAATTAGCTACATTGTGCTCAATGTTTCAATTTGATCCCAAGGTGATGATAAAACAGAAAAGAGTTTAAAACAATTGTCTGTGTTTAGAAAAGTAACATTGAGCAGAACTGGCTGGGGTGAGGAGGTGTAAAGATGAAAGGCAGGCAGTCAGTGGGGAAGAGCTGTTGGAATAATTCACATTAGAGATAAAGAAGCTCTGGACTTGGGCAATAGCAAAAGGAAAGAAAATGGAAGATTAAATGTTTATGTAGCTGGTGGAAACTTGTTATAAAGCACAGCTGAGTGTAGAAAGAGGTTAGAAAGTCACTGAGGAGTTTAGTATGGATAATTGAGCTGATGCTCATGCCATAAATTGAGAAAGAAAATACAGCCTGAAGAACAGGATTTATGCAAGAAAGGGTAAGTGATCATAATAACAGCTAATATTTACCAAGTGTTTATGTACCAGGCTTATTCTAGTACTTTGTGTGTATTAATTCTTTAACGTTCACAATAGAGTAATGAAATAGGTACTCTCATTATCTACATTTTACAGATGAAGAAATTAAGGCACAGAGAGCTTAAGTAACTTGTCCAAGTTTTCACAGCTATTAAGCACAGTCAGAATTTGAACCCAGACAATATGATTCAAGAAAATACATTTTTAAACTTATATTGCCTACCGTTGTATTTAACTTTGGACATATGGAACTCTAGGTAGAGAGTTGAAACTCTGAAGGATGGGAAGAGGTCAAAGGTGGAAATGTGGAAATGAGAGTCAGATAGGTTGTTGACATAAGAAACATTCAAACCTGTAGAGAATTTTTATGAGTTTATTTGAGCCAAACTGATGACATATGCTGAGGAGCAAGATCTCGAATGCTCCCAAGAGGATTGTGGCTTTCAGCCATGTGATATCAGTCTGATCTCCAGGAAGGGGGAGGACCTGGAGATTGAGTCCAGCCACTTGGTCAATGATTCAATAAATCCTGCATATGTAATGAAGCCTCAGTAAAAACTCTTGACACTAAAGTTTAGGTGAGCTTCCTTGGTTGGTGGTACTCTTGGGTACTGTCACACACTGTGGCTGGGAGGAGATAATGCTATCCACTCCATGAGGAGTCATGTGTTTCAATACCAAATGACTCTTTCGTGTCTGGCCATTTGGAACAAAAATCAGGACTTTGGAGATAATATTCCATTCTTTTTTGAGTTCTATTGTTTCTGTTGTAGGTAATCTGTCGTTTGTCTCTGGAAGCTTTTTAGGGTTTCCCTTTGCATTTGGTGTAGTGTAGTTTCAGTCTGATGCATCTAGGTATAGACTTCCTGCTTGGAGTTTGTTGGGATTCCTGAATCTGAGGTGTGGAGTGTTTAATCAGTATTGAAAATTTTCAGCTTTTAGATCTTTAGATACTGCCTCTCCATTACTCCATTTTTTTCTTTCAGAAACTATAAGTTGGCATACATTAGACCTTTTGACACTATACTCATATTTATTAACCTCTTTCTTACATTTTCTTTCTCTCTCTTTCTCCTGCACTTTCTGTAGTTTTCTCAGTCACATATTCCAGTTCACTACAAAGTATCTAATATACTGTTCATCTATCCATTAATATATGTATGTGTATATATGTTTGGCTATTAGAAGTTTTTTTTGTTTCTCTGAATCTTCATAATCAACTTTAATGGTCTTTTTTGCTTTAGACATATCTTGTATACTTCCTGTTATTCTTTTACATTTATTAAAAACACTGTTTTGTAAATTCTAGATGTGGAGTCTGGTCATTGATCCTCATAATGGCTGTGAAGTTACATGGGAATACAGGAATATTTTATTTGTCCTAATGTTATCTATATATTTTTGTATTTGGAAATAGGTGCTAAAACATGTAGATAGAAAGATAGGACTTTGCTTGTACTAAATATATTTGATAAAAGTAAATACATGCAATCTATGTGGTAAAAATTAAAACAACTTCTTTCATGTAGCTTCTATATTAATAAAAGGAGTTGACATCATATTAAAAGGACCATATTATTACAGAAATTGCTGACGTTGGAGGATGTGACTGTGGAGTTCAGTTGGGAGGAGTGGCAGCTCCTGGCTCCTGCTCAGAAAGACCTGTATCGGGATGTGATGTTGGAGAACTATAACAGTCTGGTATCACTGGGTAAGGATTGCTCCCCATGTCACTTACAGGTACCCAGTCACTGGCCTTTCTTCTATCACTTGATGAAAGCTTTGCAGTCACTGTTGTCTTCTGAAAGTCAGATTTTCGATCCCCCCCTCTGGCCCCAAAGAGAGGGGTATAATCTCCTACATCCTGAAAGAGAACTTTGACTTTGCATATGAGAAATTGTTTTTTCTCTAAAATGTAATATTTTCCTGTCTTCACATACCGTACTCCAAATCACTGTATCAAAATCTTTTACAATTTCTCACGAGCAGGGTATCAAGTTACCAAACCAGAATTGTTCTCCAAGTTGGAACATGGAGAAGAACCACGAATAATAAAGAATGAAATTCAGCAGAGAGCCTGTCCAGGTGAGTGAGAACGAGTGACCATGGAAGTCACATTCTAGTCGTTAAGAGAGGTGGTCACAGCTGTGAGGGTGTCTGAGGCTACCTCCACATATGCGTCTTCCCAGATAAGAACTCTTTTCTTTGTGGGTGTTTCATGTTAATTATATTCCTTTCCTCTTCTTGGATCTGATACTTTTTCATCTTATATCTTTATAATTTTCTTTTATACTGGAATCATATGGTTGACAATAAGGAGCCAGCCCCAACCATGTCATATTTTAAGCACTTTTATTCTAAGATGTACTCTTGAAAGAATTTGTTATTATTATTTATTTCTAGGAATTGGGAAAGTTGACAGTCATCTGCAAGATTATTCTCAAAACCAAAGATTTCTGAAAAGCATGCAACAATACAGTGACCAGAATGGATTTAGAAATACTGTTCATCTGAGCAAAACAAAATTTGCCCTAATGCAAAATCATGTGTTGGACTTACATAGGAAAGCTTTGAAATCAAGTTTAAGTTTAGTTAACCAGAAGGGAAGATATGAAGTAAGAAACTCCACTGAGTTTAATGGAGATGAGAAATCCTTTGTAGATGGTAATCATGAACAACTGTACACTGGACCCGAATTCCCTGAAAGTGCAAAACACATGAGCACTAAATTCCAAGCCTTGAAGCATCAGAGGACTCACAAAACAGAGAAACCACAAGCATGCATCGAAGGTGAGAAAACCTGCATCAGGACATCTCAGTTCCTTTACCATGAGAGCATTCATACCGGAGAAAAACCACATGGGTGTGATCCGTGGGGGAAATCCTTCTCCAAAAATGGCATGCTCACTAAACATCAGAAAGCTCAAACACGAGACAAACTCTGTATAACCAATGAATACAGAAAGCGTTCTACTGTGAAGAGCTGTCTCTCCATACATCAGCAAACCCATACAGGAGAGAAATCATATATATGCAGTGAATGTGGAAAAGGTTTCACCATGAAGCGCTATTTGATTGCACACCAGCGAACTCATAGTGGTGAGAAACCTTATGTATGCAGTGACTGTGGGAAAGGCTTCACTGTGAAGAGCAATCTCATTGTGCATCAGCGAACTCATACAGGAGAGAAACCATATATATGCAGTGAGTGTGGGAAAGGCTTCACTATGAAGCGCTATCTTGTTGTACATCAGCGAACTCACACTGGAGAGAAACCCTATATATGTGAGAAGTGTGGAAAAGGCTTCACTGTGAAGAGTAATCTCATTGTTCATCAGCGATCTCATACAGGGGAAAAATCTTATATATGCACTGAGTGTGGAAAAGGCTTCACTGTGAAGCGCACACTCATTATACATCAGCGAACTCATACAGGAGAGAAATCATACATTTGTGATGAATGTGGAAAAGGCTTCACCACAAAGCGCACTCTCATTATACATCAGCGAACTCACACAGGAGAGAAACCCTATGCATGCAATGACTGTGGTAAGGCCTTCAGTCAGAAGATATGCCTCATACAACATGAGAGATGTCATACAGGAAAAACACCCTTTGTATGTACTGAGTGTGGAAAACCCTATTCTCACAAATATGGCCTCATTACCCACCAGAGAATTCACACAGGAGAGAAACCCTATGAGTGCAAGGAATGTGGGAAAGCTTTCACCACAAAGTCAGTACTCAATGTCCACCAAAGAACTCATACAGGAGAGAGGCCCTATGGATGCAGTGAGTGTGAGAAAGCCTTCTCCCACTTGTCAAACCTTGTTAAACATAAGAAAATGCACACAAGATAAATGAGTAGGTTCAGTCAAGTTGGAAATTCCTTTAACGGAGAGTCACAGCTCATTACTTATGAGTGAACTCATGCAGAACAAAAACCCTACTAAGGCAGTGAGTGGAAATGCCTCTGTGGCAACCAAAACTTCATTAAAGTCAGTGTTTGTAGCAGATTGGCATGCAATCAGGGTATTGCCTATTATCAGTTGTGTGCCCTGAGGAGATTAAGGAATTTGCCCAGGAGATAAAACTGGTGAATTACAGTGACTGTGGTAGTGCCTTTAGTGATCCTTACCTCATATTTTCTTTCAATGAAAACATGTTGAAAAAACTGATACATTCAATGTGGAGATGCCTTTCTTGCTTCATTAGATGTGTGAACAAAACTTTCAAGCTTCATTACATGTCTGAAAGTGTACATGGAAACAAATGCTGTGAATGCAGAGACTAAGAAAGCCTTCAGTGGGAAGACAGACTTTATTAGGGATCATCTCAGATCAGTGAGGTCATTGTTCATAGAAAAGTGAAAAAAAAAAAAAAAAGAAAAATTACATGGGAAAGCCTTTACTCAGAAAGAAGACCTCAGTGAGAGTCAGAGTTCACACTGGAGAAAAACTTTAAGAGGAAATATTGCAGAATTTCATGGATACATTCTGCCCCATTTGTCGGAAAATCATATAGAAATTAAAACTTTATGAGCACGCTAAACTTAGAGCACCTTTGGTGAAATATCAGAGGACTCACGGGGGAATGAAGTCCTGTGAAAGTGATAAATGTGTGAGTGCTTTTTGTTATAAGTCTAACTTCATGATACATCAAATAATTCACCTGATGTGCATTTTCAGGTGATACTTGGAACCTCCTTTCTAGGTACCTTGTCAGTAATACCCTACTTTAAAAAGTAGTCTGCTTTTCTTATCCCTGATTAATTTTTGTTGTTACATACAATACAGGAGTGTTCTATGGGCACCCATATTCTACGATTAGCTCTTACCTTTCTTTGGCTGTAAACTGAATTGTAAATTTATCATACTGAGGTAGTTTAAAAGGAAACTAAATATTTTGAATTTATAAATATAACACATATTTGTACTTAAGTTTACAAATATGACCAACTATTTTACAAAATCACTTTCAAAGTTATTTTTTTCAGTTATTTTTATAATGTTTAATTTGAATTTATTTTAACTTAAAAGAAATTGCAAAGTAGTTCTGAGACTTCCCTAGTATCTATACCCAACTTCCCCCAGTAAAAACATATAACCGTATTATATTATTGAATCCAGAAAAATGACATTGCTGGTATGCTGTTAATGAAACTCCTAACCTTATTTGGATTTCATTAGACTTTACTTTTTTTTTTTTTTTTTTAAACTTTTATTTAAGTGTGTTTTTCCAGGACCCATCAGCTCCAAGTCAAGCACTTGTTACAATCTAGCTGTGGAGGGTGCAGCTCACTGGTCCATGTGGGGATCAAACCGGCAACCTTGGTGTTAGGAGCACAGTGCTCTAACCAACTGAGCCAACCGGCTGCCCCTAGACTTTACTTTTTTTGTTGTTGTTATTCTAAGAAGCTTTATTACCTATATACCCCTTGTGGTCATGTGACCACAACCATAATGGAAAAGTGTTTAATCAACTCAGACTTCCTTATGATACCTTTTGAGGCTCATACCTTCTATCCAAACCTACCTCTGGCAACCACTTACTTGTTTTCCAACAGTATAATTTTGTCATTTCATAATGTTATAAAAATCATTTTTATAACAAGATTTTTATACATTTTATATAAATTTTATTTATTTATACAAATTTATAATTTTATTAATATGGGCCACGTAAGCTCTTCATGTTTTTGTCACTCGGCAAATTGCTTTTAAGACTTGAGTTGAACAGTTGTTTTATTTTTATTAGTGAGTAGTGTACATGTTTATACCAGTTCGTTTCACCATTTACTCTTGAAAGAGATTTGTATTGTTTCCTGGTTTCAACTTTTATTAAAAAAAATGTTATGAAATCTGCATACAGGGTTTTGTGTGGACATAACTTTTCATTCCTATACAATAAATATTCAGGTGATTGTTGGGACATATGGTAAGTTTTGTTCAGCTTTATAAGAAACTACCAAACTGTCTTGCAGAGTGGCTGTACTATTTTACATTCTCACCAGCAGTGTGTGACATCTGGTTGTTCCATATCCTCTCAGCACTTGGTATTTTTAGTATATTTTACTTTAGCCATTCTACTAGCTACATATGAGAGATTCAATTGCTCTTCATCCTCACCAGCACTTGATATTGTCATTATATTTTACATTAACCATTCTAGTAGGTATGTAGTAGTATCTGATCTTGAGTTTAACTTGCATTTCCCTAATAGCTAACGATGTTCCACACTTTGTTATTATTTTTGGGTTTATTTATAAGAGTTTGTACCTTTTGACCACCTTCACCCATTTGCATCCCTCCCCACCCCCCCATCCTTCGGCTTCTGACTACCACCAATCTATTCTCTGTATCTATGAGTTTGGGTGTGTTTTTTTTTTAGCTTCTACATATAAGTAAGATCACACAATATGTGTCTTTCTCTGACTTATCTCACTTAGCATAATGCCCTCAAGGTCTATTCATGAGTTGTAAATGGCAGGATTTCCTTTTTTGTCATGGCTGAATAATAGTCCATTGTGTGTGTGTATGTATGTATGTGTGTGTATACACTAAACACACACACACAAAACACATCTTTATTCATTTATCTGTCAACGAACAATTGTTTCCATGTCATGACTACTGTAATGAATACGGGGGTGCAGATAATCTTTTCAAGATAGTGATTTTGTTTACTTTTGATAAATACCCACACTGGAGTTGCTGGATCATATGCTAGTTTTATTTTTAATTTTTTGAGGAACCTCCATAGTGGCTGCACCACTTCACAATCTCCTTCAATCTTTTTATGTATGCATACTGTTCCTGAAGAGACATCCATGATTCAGCAAGTCACCTACTGATGTACATTATATTGGTATTACCTACAGGTAGGTGTTTCCTACACCTCCCTAAAACTTAATGTCTAAAGACAACATTTATTCTCTGTTGTGTGGGTTGAGGGTTGGGTTGTCTGGTGAAGGCTGTCTCAACTGGAGCTGCATGGGCTAGATACGTTTTTTTTTTCACATAACTGAGCCTCCAGTTGAATGGGTGGCTCTCTTGTTTTGCTAGAGACTAGACTGGGCTCCAAGGGACAAATCGAACATGTTTCAATGAGCAAGTCTACTTCTATCTTCTGTCCAGCTTGCTATCATCCCAGTGTTGGTCAGAGTCACTGTGAGGGATGCTATCCAAAGGCATGAATACAGAGATGCAAAAATAAATTTATGTAACAATCACAAGATTATTATTTCTTACTGCCTTACAATTATCAAAATTGATGCCATAAATATACTTGTACATGTTTGTTCTCAAAAAGATAATTTCCACTGAATCTATTCTTAAAATTGATTGCTGGCTCAAAGGGAATGAAAAGTTTAAATTAGGTAATTTCAGATTGTATTCCCCAATAATTTAATTTATATACTTGACTCAATCCTGCCCCCCCAAACACACCAAATGTAATGCCATTTAATATTTATGAAATATAGTGTGCATTTTTTAAACGTTAAACTACAAGCATAATATCTGAATTCATTTAAAGCTGTATGTGATGGACAACACTATTATCTACTATGCAGGTGAGAAAAATAAAGAGAGCCTTAGCATAATAGAATGCCTTTATCCTGTGGCCTCATCACTCTAAATATTATTCAATCTTTATGAATCTTAAGGTTTAACACATTTTTGTTTCATATTTACTTTGCATTTATTTGAATAAATGCATTTTTTAAATGCATTTAAATAGTAATGCATTTAAAATTGTTTTATTTGTGATTTTCAAAAAACAAGAGGCCTATTAGCTATTTTAAAAAATTAAGTCGGTCTTTTTCTTTAAGATCTCTTTATAATAAATCCTTGAGTGGATACCAAGAAAGTGGATTTCCTATATTGGTGGGAATAGAAAATGGTACAATGCCTCTGGAAAATAGTTTGGCAATTTCTCCTTCTTCCTATACCTACCGGTATATGTATATCACACAGGCATTTCATTTCCTTTCCCTCCAATCTTCCAATATATGACAACAGGTTCAGTTAGAGCCATATTTATGGTTTACAGTACTACGACTTTGTTAATGCTATTGTAACTGTACCCCATAAGCCAGGTCCTCTGCTCATCCCAAGTTAGACGCTCTGCTTTTCCCCTAACGTGGACTAGTTGAACTTTAGTTGCATTAACCTACCCTAATGTTTATACTATGGAGCTCAGCAAGATTGTGACCAGTTTCTGAGTCACTGACTTGTGACTTACTGATCAACCAAAAGTTTCAGGAGGACTACAGCAATAATATTAAAACAATATTGTTGCTTTCTCATAGAAAATCAATGGCCACGATGATAATTTACAACCTTACTTTGCATAAAATAAGAGACTCAAGACCACACCTGACCCTCTGATGGCATATGACCCTCTGATGGTGTCTTAAGAGTCTGCTCCTTGAGATCTTATCAAGAGCATGAAAACCACAGGAATTTACCCTAACTACCCCTCCCATTCCTCTTCTCCCAACTGAAAAACCCTTACCCTAGTCCAGTGAGTAGGACGGATTTGCAGCACTGTTAGGTCTCCCATCTCTGTTGGCACCTTTTCGATTAATAAACCTTTACATACTCCAAACTCTGACGCATTGAGTTTTGGCTTTTCAAGGCGTGAGGCACATGAACAGGAGTTTGGTAACACATCGCAACTGACATTCAGTATAACACGATCATTCCCTTTTTACACAACCTGTTATTCTCCACTGGTCTTCACAGCGCTGCCTTCCCCTCCCGGGTCCAAAGCGAAAGCTCAGCATCTATCACAGGGTCTGCCCTTTGCATTTACTGACCTTTCCTGGTTTTTACTGGTCTTTTCCCCATGACGCCCCCAAACAGAACTTTGGCGCGTACTAGCTGCTTTTACTTTCTAGTCTATGACCCTCGCCACTCTACCGTGAGAGCTAGTGTGGGGACAGAGCCCCAGAGAGTAGTTTACAGGCTCTCGGCCTCACGTGGAAGGGTGCTGGCTCGGGTAGTGGATGGCCGTCGGCTGGGGCTGGTTGGCCAACTGGCCGCTAATATAACTGCTGCGGCTACGGAGGAGAGCCCAGGATTGCCGAGGAGAGTGGAGGAGAGAGGAGCAGAGTCGAAGAGAGTGGAGGAGAGTCGTCGGTCGGTTGGCAGAAAAACGGGCAGCAGGTCGCACGTCCAGGGAACCCAGCCTCCAGTGAGACCACAGTGGTATGACTCCCCTACCTATGGCTCCGTGGGTGTTCCTTTTTGGCCTCACCATATCCTGCGTACTTGTGTGGGGAGCGGGAGCAGAGAACCCACAGGCCGCCCCGCACAACAAATGGCGCAGCGAGCAGGGTCTCCCGCACGACAGCTTCTCTAAACCCCGTTTTCTGTTCAAAAGTCGCTTCGAGCCAATTTCTGCTGAGAACTCGGCCCAGGTTCCCTCCATCCGCGGTTCGCCTTTTCCAAGAACGAGTGTCCTGCTGTACAGATGCCTACATTTCCTGTGAGATGATCGCGCCCACCTCGCCGTTTCCTAACTTTTGTACAAAGTTTTGAATAAACGTCGCTGCCGTTTTAATTTTCTAGTCACCTCGCTGAAAGGCATTCAGCTCACGCCGTTTTTGTGTTGTGTAAGCTGGACCCTGTGCACATATCTCCGTTTTAAATCAAGGGTGGCAGGAAGTGGGACGGTTTCGAGGACCTCTTGTCTTCCCAGCCCGCCCTGCCTACGTGGGCAAAATTGGCCTCTTTGCCCACCGTAGGTCCGCCTTCCAAGATGGCCGCTCCCACAGGCCACAGAGAGAGAGTGCAGCCATGTTACTCGAGGAAAAGCCAGAACTGCAGTTGTCTTTTCACTTCAGGAAAGTCCCAGACCCTTGTGGGCTACGGTACGTCTGTGATGAGGAAAGCGGACAAAGTTCAGTGAAGTTCAGCCATCAGCTGGTCTCAGTGATGTCTGCAGAGAAACAGGTCAGTGGCTGGGTTTTTTGGTGGCCAGTGAAGAGGGAGGGTCTGTCGCCGTCCCCCTTGGGTGATGCAGGTGGAATTGCAGGGAGCCCTAAGTGGTCCGTAATGGGGATGTGTGAGATTGAGGTGCCCCTTGTCAGGAGGTGCTCTTGTGGTTACAGATCTCCAGAGATCAACGACTTAGTCCGGAGGGCACATTTTTGGGTTTCTGCTGCTAAGTTTCTGTGGCGCTCAGTGATGCGAACTGGAGAGTGGCTGGCGTTTGTCAGTGAGTGCTCTTTGGCGTTCGAGTGTGGTTTGGGGACTAACTGCCGGATAAACTGTTTCCGGGTAAATGTATGGGGGTCTCTGGAATTCACCGGGGTGGTGGGAGTAAGCGTCTGGACTCTGGAAGCCTGGGTACCTGGGCCTCAGTGTGTGCGTTGAGCTCAAACCTTGGCTGCTGGAACAGATTTAATGCACGTTCACAGATGGCTGTTGTAATGTGTGCATAGTTTCATCTATGTCTGACAGCAGTGTCTGTTTTGCGTTCAGATCTTGCTATCCACTCAAACATCATGCAGCCAAAGAGTAAGTTGGGTTCATAGCACTAGTCTAGTGTTGTCTCATTGCACATAATTTACCACTGGCCAGCCTCCGAGTTCCACACACAGAACTTTGGGAATAGAGATACTGTAGCTTGGGGGAATTTAATGTAAGATGTCGATAGTAACCTACTGCATTTTTTAAGAAAGAAAAAAAAAAGTTCATGGCCCCCTACCGCCTTTGAGGTCCAAGTACCTCTTTACCACTAGTTTTTGGCATCCAGCATCACCCCTTACTCTTGAACTATCAGAAATGAAAGGTTTTTGGCGAGGTGCACGACCCAGAGGTCCATTAGATGCATATCTAATACTAGATTGTTTTATATTTAAGATGCAGCTCATCTTTTGTACAGCAAGATTCCTGCCCATTCCTCTTGGCTGTTTCTTTTCAGATTCTTTCTGACACAAGTGAAAGAACATCGGTGTCACTGTAAGTTCTGTTCCCAAAGGATAATCCTTGTCAAAATTTTAATATATTTCCATGTTAGGCTTTGATATTACGTGCTTAATATTCATAATTCAGATAAATTGCATAAATGGGACTATGATTTTCTTTTTCACTTTATTTCATGTAGACAACATTTACAAATTATGTTTAATGTGTGAACCGGTGGTATAAGTGAATTCACATTAAATGTTTGCATACATTTATAGATAGGTGAAAGGTTTAAAATATTTAGGTGTCATTTTAAAGAATATTTTGTGGTTATGCATTTACCCATGGATTTGTTCCCTGCCTTTCATCTCCAATCTTGACTACTTATTTTTATTGCAGTTGTAAACGTGTTATTTTTCTAACTCCCCTTTCCTTATAATTTTCTATATGATAAAAGAGCAATTAACTTTAAATATTTATATTTAGTCATGTTACTAAATTCTTAACATCACAATATCTTTCTCTCCACCCTACATTTTAGTGGGAAAATTTGCAAACAGACACAAATATTGAAAGAATTTTAAAGTAACCACCCATATACCCTACCACCTAGATTTTTTCGTTAATCATATTACAGTAGCTTTATCGATCCTCTGTTCATGCATCAGTCTTTTGCTGTGGGTTTTGGTGCATTTCAAAATAAGTTGAGGACCTTTACCGTTACTCTAAATACTTCTGTAATCACATGATTAATTAAAGTTCTACTGATAGCCTTTTACTTGTTTCCTTTGTTTACTTAATGAACAGAGATTTTTATTTATTTTTTAACAGAGGTCTTTTTCACCAATAATTTTGGCCTGCTCTAAAATGCAATGAAAATTTACTTGGAATGAAATGAATCTGGTTTTTCAATCCAGATTCTGCCCCTTGCTCATAATTGCGATTAGTGTGACCTGTGTCTCTGTCCTTGTTTGCAAAAAGAGAAGTTAAAATCTCTCCCTTGGGGTTATTTTGAAGATTCAATGAAGTAAAATAACTGAAATAGTGATTTGTGATGGCAAGAATGTAGCATATCTGAGTAAAAAAGTTTGCTATTTCTTCCATATAATGGTTTTGTGTTTTTTAAAGTTTGTATTTATAACTAATTTTCTCTCTCCCTCCTCCCTCCTGGTTTCTCTCTCTTTTTTTCAGTAATGAAAACTTTTAAAGCCATGAACTCAAATGAATGACCTAGCAATAGTAATTTTATTTTGATATAGAATGCTTTATTTTTCTGATTTAAAACTAAGTGCTCCTATGAAAAATATAAGGAAGAAACTAAAAATGACCTGTCAAATATCACATTGTTGCCAACATTTCCTTTTCAGAATTATTTAGAAATGGATTTTCAGGTTACCAGTGATACTTTTCTTGTCCGTTTTCAATTGAATTAAATTATTCTCACGAAATGCTCTGCTGTTTAACACTGACATTTGACTTGTGTGTCCTTTAGGATGTATACTTTTTCTACTTAAATTTTGTAACAAGCCACCTGACTAAAGAGGTATTACAGAGATATTAGGCAAATACTGATAATTTGCCTCTTTTATATTAAAAAATCATCTTTGATTCTTTTTCAAACTGTATTGCATTGGGTAATTTTTCCAAACCCAAATTCTCAATTCTGCCATTATAGTGTGAAAACAGCCTGACTAAGACAACAAATGGCTGTGTTCCCATAAAACTTCATTTACGAAAACAGGTGGTCCGGGCCCTGGTCATTCCATTACTGACTTTTTTTTAATTATTATTTTTTATTTTTCAATTACAGTTGACATACTACTCCACAATGTTGACTGGAAGTACCCCTATTGACTCATGATTTAGATGATCATATGGCTTTTCTGCTCTAATTTGGCGTTGGGCAACTAAGCCCAGGGACTAAATCTGGCCTAGTGCCTTTTTTTGTTAATGAAGTTTTATTGGAACCCAGCCACAGCTGTTTTTTTTAAATTAAATATGACTGCTTTTAAGCTACAATGGTAGAGTTGAGTAATTGCCACAGAAACCATATACATTACGTTTTCCCTCTCTTTTAACATGAAAATTATTTATGTTTCTGAAAATTATTAGTTTTAGTCCTGACACTAGAGATTACAAATAACATACAGCCTTTATTTGTCATAGTGTTATGGTAATTAGTGCTTTTATGCTCTTCGCTATCTGTCCAGAGATCTTGAACCCTTTCTCATGTACCCACCTCCTAATTTGTATGCTATCCTGGTATATTTTAACTCTTAGGTTTTTAAAAACCTCCTGAGATATGACCATTATTTTTCCGGTCAGTACTAATTTAGTCTTAATCACTTATTTATCAATTTTGGTCCTCTTCACTTCTCGCTCCTCTGCTTCCATCAGAGACTCCTTTCCTTTTGCTTGAAGAACACTTACATTTGCTGTGTTACAGGTCTTCTGTTGAAGAATGTTCTCTGGTTTTGCCTAAAAATGCCTTTATTTCAGTTTTATTGCTAATGGATATTTTTATTGAGTATATTGTGTAGTTTTATACTTATAATACTTTACTGAGCATTAAGAAGTGGATGGTAATGAGAAATTAAATAAGACACTGCTTATTATCTGCATAGTACAGTGTTCTTCAGGTGGAACTCTGTGTACCCTGGAACATAAAAACACTTCTGAAGAGGTACATGGATACACGTGGTTTAAAAGAAAAAATGTAAACCTCCTAACTATGTGTCTGTGTGGGGGCAGAGCCCCAGAAAGCAGTTTCCAGGCTCTCGGCCTCACATAGACAGGTGCTGGCTCAGGTAGTAAATGGCCATCAGCTGTGGCTAGTTGGCCGTCAGCTGTAACCAGTGAGCCATTGGCCACTAATATAACTGCTGTGGCTATGCTAGCGCAGAGAGAGAAAGAGAGAAGAATGGGGGCTAGCAAGAAGATGGTGGCTGGGCTGGCAAGCGCAGGTTGCAGTTAGGATGGCTGGTTGCGGACAGTGTTGATCCAGTCTCCAGTGAGAGTATAGTGCCACCAGCGAGAATATAGTGGTATGACTCCCCCATCTATGGCTCCGTGGGTGTTCCTTTTTGACCTCACCATATCCTGCGTTCTTGTATGGGGAGCGGGAGCAGAGACCCCGCAGGCCGCCCCTCACGACAGTCTGCTTTCCTCAAATTCATCTGCCGGAGCCGTCTGGGTATCAGGCTGTGCTGTCCTCCTTCCTACATCTGCTTTCACAGTCTTACTACTTCCACTTTACAAAAGAAAGCTGTGCTTCCCAAATATTGGGAATGTTAGGTTTCGTTGGCCGAGAGGTAAAAGCTCCTGGAGCACTTAATAAAAAAGAGATCTTTTGGGGCTTCAGTGACGACATCTGGGCCTAAAGGGTATGTGCCACTCAGATTAATTTGCTCTTCAGCCCACAGGTGGTGACTCCCCAGGAACAAAAGGGATCAAAGAAAAGAAGGAGGAGGAGATTCAGGACTTAGGTATCGTCATTTCTGGACACATCCTTGATTGGAGGCTCATAGTTTTGAACAGAAATTTCGAGCTGGTTCAGAGGAGCTAAAGCCAGAGTTTCCCCGTTAGTGGCCATTTCCCAAAACGAGAAGAATATGATCCAGGCCCAGGTGACTTTTGGTTTCTTTTATAAGTCTCTCCTGTATTCCCCAGTGAATATGCCTGTAAAAATCAGGGCAGTTAAGTAGGGGAGTTTTAATTGGGAATAGCAGGACTTGGAGAAATCTGGACAAAGTAGGATCAGGAATATATTATTCATAGGATTCATACTCCATGATTCATGTTGGAATATAGCGTGTGACTGTGCAAGACCCTGTGGGTTACATTAACTGTCAGTGTACATCTAATATCTGACAGCCATTACGTGAGACTCATAAGTTACGTGATAGGCATTACTATGATCTGTTTCTACTCCCCATACTTCTTACACCAGATGTGTGGGTTTTTCTACACCAACAACCATCCAGTTCATCAACTCTCCAGACACCAACTGACTGTCTACAATTTCATTCCATTTGGATAGTACCTGGAGTTACTGTCATACTGCATGAGTTTAAGGGGCTCAGTACCACAAGACCGCCCTCACTTCAGGTTCCCAGGATATGCATGCTTCTGACAAATTGGGGGTTCCTACAATCCCTTCCTTGGGTTGGATAATTTACTGCAATGACTGACATAACTCAGGAATACTTTATTTACATTTACCAGTTTATTTTAAATGACACAACTTGGTAACAGCCAAATGGAGGAGATACATAGGGCAAGGCATGAGGGAAAGGGAAAAGACCTTCCATGCCCTCTCCAGGCAAGCCACCCTCCATGTGTTCACCAACCTGCAAGCTCTCTGAGCCCTGTAATTCAGAGTTTTTTGTGGAGGCTCCCTTCCATAGGTGTGGTTGATTAAATCAACGGTCATTGTTAAATAGCTCAGTCTCTAGCCTGCTCCCCTAACTGGAGGGTTGGGGAGGAGCTGAGAGTTCTAACCCTCTAATCACAAGTTTGGTTCCCTTAGCAACCAGCCCCCATTCTGAAGCTATCTGAGGGCCCACCAAGAGTCACCTCATTAGATTTGTTATGAGTAACACAAGACACCCCTCTGTCACTTCGGAAATTCCAAGATTTTAGGAGCTCTTCTGCCACCAACTGTAGCTGAAGATCAAATATGTATTTGTATTATATCAAGCTATCATAGGCATCAACTGTGAGGAGAAAGCAGACCAGCTCCTCAATAGATGTTCATGCTTCGTGGCCCATAGGTCTGAAATTGACATAGGTCTTTGATGGTTCTTCGTACAGGTGATGTGGTGGGTGGTATCCTTACTTCTCATAAATGTAAAAACATGTTTCCTACAGCTGTTTCTTCATTTTATCTAATACGATATTAACCCTGCCTAATGATATACATGCATACATAGGATTTGTCTGTGCATATATGTGTCCATATATATTCTTTAATGGTTTTTTTAAACAAATTTGCCTAATCATCTAATAATGTTTTGTGTTTTATATACATTTTGTACAGTTTCTGTTTAGTATATTAACTATGGAAATTAGCCTGTATTGTTTATGATTCTAGCATCTGGAATCTCTTCATTACTGACACAACTGCTCATGGTGAATTTAGGAATCTATTATTCATCCACTTATAAATAGGATATAGTTCAGTATTGGCAAGTAAATGCTTGTGAGTTAATAGAAAAATATATATTGGTCTTTTGCCCCCGGTTCCTGTACAGAGCTCCTAAAATTGTTGTAATTTCCTAAGAGAGAGGAGCAATGAAAACATTTCTTGTTCTAAAATTGGTCTTTGACCCTGTTCCTGACACAGGGCTCTTGAAACCCTTATAATTTTGTGGATGATAGGATTGTCTTTTTTTCTAATGAGGTGACTCTGGGTGAGGTCACCAGAAAGACCAAGCCATGATTAGAAGCTGGGAACTTTCAGCTCCATACTCCCCATTCTCTGTGAAGGGAGGAGGACTGAAAATGGAGTTAGTTATCAACCATTCCTACATGAAGAAGCCCCCATAAAATCTCAAGAATATGGGGTTTGGAGAGCTTCTGGGTTGGTGCAGATGTGGAAGTGCTGGGAGAGTGGCGCCCGTAGAGAGCATGGAAGCTCCGCCACTTCCCACATACCTGGCTTTATGCATCTCTTCCATCTGGGTGGTCATCTGTGTCTTTTATCATATCCTTTTAAAATAGAATAGTAAATATAAGTAAACTGTTTCCCTGAGATCTGTGAGCCTCTCTAGCAAATTAATTGAACCCAAGGAGGGGGTTGTGGGAACCTCTGATCTATAGCTGTCAAGCCCAGGTGACAGCCCGAACTTGTGACTGATAACTAAAGCCGGAGGGTGAAGGGCAGTCTTGTGGGACTGAGCCCTTAACCTGTGAGATCTGATGCTATCTCCGGGGCTATAGTGTGAGAATTGAGTTAAATTGTAGGGCACCCAACTGCTGTCACAGAGAATTGCTTGCTGTGGGGAAAAACCCACACACATTTGGTGACCATGAGTATCAGGAGTATTCTGTGTGGGTAGTAAAGGAGACTCACACAGAAGAAACAAACAGCAGAGAAGAACTGGGTTTCTCCCTACAGAGGAAGGAAACCAAAACTGGGTTTTTCCTTCACAATGCTCAAATATATAAGGATTGCAAGTGTTCTTACTTTAACAAGAACACTTACTTTAGCAAGTTTAATGGTATATATTCCAGAAACATCTTTGTATTTTAAACTTTGTTGAATGAATGGAAAACTGCCTAGTGACATAGTATTTTACTAGGATTCTTATTCTATGACAGTGTATTAAGAAAAAAAAACACAACCAATTTCTTTGTGGTGAAAGTGAGCAAAATAATTTTCTTTATTTTTACCAAAAGGACATCACCCCATTAAATAGCACGGTGTTGTTACAGGAGTCTCTGACATTTGACGATGTGGCTGTGGACTTCACGTGGGAGGAGTGGCAGCTCCTGGCCCCCAAGCAGAAGGACCTGTACCGGGACGTGATGTTGGAGAACTACAGCAACCTGGTGTCAGTGGGTGAGGACGGCTCCCCTGTGTCACTCAGAGGTCCCCAGTCAGTGGCCTTTCCATTCTCAGTTGCTTAACTCCTCAGAATAACTATAGTTCTCTGCAGCAACGGTAGACTCTCAGTTCATCCTTTTGCCCCAGACAAGAGGGTATAATGTCTCCTCTCCTGAGAGGAAAAGCCTTTGTGTTACAGACATGAAACCTCTTCATTCCCTAAAATGTAACACTCCCATCTTGATAGGCCCCAACCCACATTGTCTTTCATTTCCCACAAGCAGGGTATCAAGTCAGCAAACCAGATGTGTTCTGCAAGTTGGAACATGGAGAACTGTGGACAATAGATAAAATCCACAGTCAGAACTGTCCAGGTGAGTGAGAGAACCAGCAAGGGGGGCGACCAGAGAAGCCATATTCTAGTCAGAGAAGGCATCAGAGCTGTGACAGTGTCTGAGGAAACATGAACTGCCCCTCCACGAATCTTTCTCCCCATATGAGAACTCTTTTTCTTTGTACAAGTTCAGAGGAAAATACACCCCTTTTTTCTTCTCTGAACCCTGACTTCTGTTTATTTTATATGTATCTTGTTTTTTTTTGTTTCCATACTTTTCTTCTTCATAGGATTCGCAAATCTTCCTCTTCTTCATCCGTGGTCACAGTGTCTGCCTGGGTTGCCGTCTCTCTTACTGTGAAATTCCACTTTCCACTTCTCTGGAAAGACACAACTTTGAATTCATCATTTTCTTCTTACTACTGGGTCTTCCTGCCCTGGTAGGAGATAGTGATTTTTTCCCCCCAGAACATCCAACCCCAACATGGATGTGTCCCCATGATAACCTGGTTTTCAAGGTGCATTTACGTCTTTCTTTGGCTCCCCTTCCAGCAAGGTTCTCCATACTCAATTCTCATAACTCTTAAAGGTTTTCCTCCATTCCCATGAGTTAACCTCTTTCTGTTCTCTGAAATGGACTCGCATATTGACTTCTCTCTCAATATTGTCTAATGTATGCTTCCTTCCTATGTATTTTACTCATCTTCATGACAACTGGTCTATGAGTTCCCATTTTATGTGTGAGAGCAGAAATCATCTTCCCTCCATCCTTTTATAAATTTAGGTTCTGTTTTAGCACTACACCTTTAAATTCTACCCATCCTGGTATCACCTGGAATGTTCCCTACGTGCTGAACTCTCTTCTTAAAGGTCTTGACTGTTTCATTTGATAAACAAGAAAAGATCTTTTTTGATTATTTTGTAAAAGACTTTCTAGTGTATAAGACACAACTGTGTCTGACTGTATATAGCCTCCAATTAGTTTTCTTTGTTTATACTTTGTCTTTTGTTATCTGTGTTATGACTCAATGTGGATTTGTGTTTATATAAATTTTGTATGATTTCATGTTAAACCTCAAATAAATGCTTGCTTATGGGGGGTAAAAAGATCTTTTTAACACACTAGATGATTTGCAGTCCAAACTAGGTCATAACTTATGTCTGCTTCAGATGACTTCCTTCCTAGTTTTCCTAATTCAGATTTTTCTTTATTCTTAGATGTTATCACTGCATTTATTTTCCTAAAGTTTTTGTTTTCACATCATATTTTTAGGGTTTTATTTAGATTGAATTCACATACTATGTAATTTACCAATTTAAAATATATAATTCAGTGTTTTTTAGTATATTCACATAGCTATGTGACCATCACCACAATCAGTTTTGGAACATTTTATATGTATACATTCTCATTGTAGCCTTGATTCCTATAACTTTGTAGTAATTTTCGAAATTGGAAAGTGAATCCTCTAACTGTTCTTTCAAGACTATTTTGACTTCTGGATCTTTTAATTTCCATTTGAATTTTAGAATCAGCTTGTGAATTTCTAAAAAAAAAAAAAAAAGCAAAAAACCGACTGGGATTTTGATAGGAATTACACTGACTCTGTAGCTCCATAATTCCATCTTCACCATATTAAAATTTGGATTCATGATCATTGGGTGTTTTTCTTTCTAATTTTGCCCAACAACATTTTGTAAGTTTCAGAATAAAAGCTTTGTAGTTCCTTTCTTAAATTTATTCCTAAATATGGTATTCTTTTGTATTATGCAGTAAATGGAATTGTTTTCTTCATTACATTTTCACATTATTTATTGCTAGAATATAGAAATATTTTGAATCAATTACTTTCCTATCATATTTTGATGACACATAGTCCCAGGTGACCAGGTTTCCTGCCATGTGAGATTGCAGTGTCTCTTTCAGTGATCTCCGTGATATGATATCATCTTGATTGTAAAGAGTTTCTGTCTTCTTCCTAAACATTCTTTAATGTGTTCTATACATGTGATTGTCTCTTGCAATTGACATGATCACTTTATTCCTTTAAAACTTGCATTCTAATAGCCTAATGTTTTTGAAGCTAACAGCAGTACAAAACAGATAGAAAAAATAGACCTTTGACCCCTACTCTTCACATTGCTTTCATTCTCAATGGAAGTACTATATGATCAATAATAAACATACATCTTAGGGTAAAAATTGCTTTAACGAAAATTAAAGCAATGGATTGAAGAGTGGGTGTTGTATCCTGGAACTGTGCTTTTAGAAGTGGGAATGGCTCTTTGATAGGGTGCCTTTGAGGACATGCATGAGGGATGTGAAAAAGCTCCCTGGAGTTTTCGAAATGTGAGACAAATAAATGGAAGTTCAAAGACCTGAATCTGGAATGTATTTAAGGAACTTCTGGGAAGCTTGTATGGATAGAGTGTAATGAGCGAGAGGGAAAAATAACTGGACATAAGAACAATGGGTGGTAACTGGAGGTTTTGGGACATAGGTCACACATTGCCTAACAAGGGTATTCAAGACCTTGATTTCATCTTGAATGAGTTGAAAAACTAGTAGGGAGTTTTGAATAGAGGAGTGACATTATATAACTAATTTTTCAAATGGATACTTTGCCTATAACCTAGGAGGTAGACATTTTCAGGGAGGGCAGTGTACTGTTTAACCCCGGTTACAATCTGTAACTGTAAAACAATACAGATTAAAATCATCAAAGATAAAATGTGCATAGGAAAGAATCCAGGAAAAACTAGACACAAGTTTCTATTTGCCCTTTTCCTGTGGAGTCACATGAGCAGTGCTGAATTTTCTCAGCAACGATGTTTAACAAAGTATGAAATATTGCCAACCAGGGAATCTAACCCAGCCTGCTGTCTCTAGCCCCCCAGAGTCAAAAAGTTATAGTGTTGTCCGAAGCCTGACACAAATATAGTCATGCACCATAAATCACATGGTTAGCATAAACTATCTTGTGTGGCCTATAACCTCAGTCATAAAAAGGCACTCTTCTCAGGCAGGATATTCCAGGGACTCAGAAGTTATCTTCCAGTGATCAGCTAGGACAAGTCCTTTCTTTGGAATGTGCGGGGATAGCCTGCTGAATTAACACTTTACTACCTAAGATTACTTCCTTTTTATGTAGGAACATTGAAGAGTATGTTCCATCTAGACCATTAGTTGGAGTCTTAATGACAGAAGCTTTCGTGTATATTTGAGACTAGTTCTTTGGAAGAGTTAATTTAATGGTGGTCTACAGAATGAAGAAGGGTGGCAAGTTTTTAGAATATGATAACCCTTAGCAGTCTATCACACTTGTCTTGAAATCAGATGCTGAGGATCCCCATTCTTATTCACCACTGTATTTGTTCTACACACCAGGCCATAATACTCAGTGTTTGGTTCTCTTTGGTGGGCTTGTTGAATTCCAAAACTTTACATGTTGAAATGACCAAAGGCTTGGCCCTGTGCCTTCACCTTTTATTCTACGTTTCTAAACACAGTCCCATTCAGTACTTTCTTTGAATAATTTGTATACGTTGATGGGATCTACACTGCTATTTTCAGATAAGACCTTTTCTAAGATTTATATATTCAATCAGTTTCTTCATGTTTGTAATTGGATATGTAACTGTCATTGTAAACTTGATGTTTCACAATGCATACTAGATTTTCCCTTCATTCTGTGCTTCAGTAATATTCCTCATTTCATTAAGAGACATTCCACCTATCCAGTGGCTCAAGTCACATAATTTCTGGAATAATCCTTGAGTCCTCACCTTCATTAACTTCTTCCCACTGCTCCCGTTGAGCTCCTCAGTGGACCTTGTCTTTTCTTTAAATATGTCCTGATTTCCTTCACCTCTTGCATCTCCATTGCTGAAAGTCCAACCTTCTAATCACTTGGTCTTTCTGGTGATCAGCCACATCCTGACTGCTCTGCAGGAACCCTGTGCTTAGTCACCTCATTAGCATAAACTCAAGTGTGATTTAAAGGGCTTGTTATGAATGACAAAAGAGACTTCTATTGCTTAGGTAGTCACAAGGGTTTTAGGAGCTCTGTGTCATGAACTGGGCAAAAACTAAATGTATTTCTTATTATACGAAGGCATGAAGGCATTTTGTAAAAGTTTTATTCCAAATAAAGATTAGGAGAGATTACAAAACGATTCACTGTTCTTTCCTAGAAATCAGGAAAGTTAATGATCCTCTGCAGCATCACTTGCAAAGTCGAAGCATTCAGAAGAGTGTGGAACAATGCTGTGAACACAATATGTTGGTAAATATTGTTAATCAGAGCAAAAGTCATTTCCCATTCAAGCAAAATCATGATACGTTTGACTTACATGAAAAACCTTTAAAATCAAATTACAGTTTTGAAAACCAGAACAGTAGTTGTAACTTAAAGAACTCTGCTGAGTTGAATGGAGATGGGACATCCTTTCTGCATGCTAACCGTGAACAATTTTATACTGAAATTAAATTTCCTGTCATTGCAAAACCCTGGGATAAATTCCAGGTCATTAAGCAACAGAGAACTCACAACACAGAGAAAGCTCATGTATGCAATGAATGTGGGAAAGCCTTCATCAAGATGTCTCAGCTCATTGGTCATTGGAGAGTTCATACTAGAGAGAAACCTCATGTATGCAGCCTATGTGGGAAAGCCTTCTCCAGAAAATCCAGGCTCACTGAACATCAGAGAATTCATGCAGGACTGAAGCAGTATGAATGCACTGAATGTGACGAAACCTTCATCAAGAAATCACAGTTCAAGATTCATCAGAAAACTCATATGGGAGAGAAACCTTATATGTGTAATGAATGTGGGAAAGTGTTCATCAAAAAGTGTCAGCTCATTTATCATCACCGAACTCATACAGGAGAGAAACCCCATGGATGCAACCTATGTGGAAAGGCCTTCTCTACAAAGTTTGGTCTCACTACACATCAGAAAACTCATACAGGTGAGAAGCCTTACATGTGCAGTGAATGTGGAAAAGGCTTCATTGAGAAGAGGCGTCTTATTGCACATTGTCGAACTCATACTGGTGAGAAACCCTTTATATGCAATGAATGTGGGAAGGGCTTCACCTTGAAGAACAGTCTTACCACACATCAACAAACTCATACAGAAGAGAAATTGTATACATGCAGCGAATGTGGGAAAGGCTTCTCAATGAAACACTGCCTTGTTGTACATCAACGAACTCATACTGGAGAGAAACCCTATATATGCAATGAATGTGGGAAAGGCTTCACTTTGAAGAGCCCTCTCATCAGACATCAGCGAATACATACAGGAGAGAAACCCTATGTCTGTAGTTTATGTGGAAAAGGTTTCACCACGAAGAGTGATCTCATTGTACATCAACGAACTCATACTTCAGAGAAACCATATATATGCAATGAGTGTGGAAAAGGCTTCACCGTGAAGAGTCGTCTGATTGTACATCAGCGAACTCATACAGGAGAGAAACCCTATGTTTGCAGTGAATGTGGAAAAGGCTTTCCAGCAAAGATCCGCCTGATTGGACATCAACGGACTCATACAGGGGAGAAACCTTATATATGCAGTGAATGTGGAAAAGGCTTCACAGAGAAGAGTCATCTTAATGTACATCGGCGCACTCATACAGGAGAGAAACCCTATATATGCAATGAATGTGGCAAAGGATTAACTGGGAAAAGCATGCTTGTTGCACATCTGCGAACTCACACTGGAGAGAAACCGTATATGTGCAACGAATGTGGAAAAGGCTTCACCATGAAGAGTACTCTAGGTATACATCAGCAAACTCATACTGGAGAGAAACTGTACAAATGCAATGAATGCGGTAGAGACTTTAGGAAGAAGACATGCCTCATACAACATCAGAGACTTCATGCAGGAAAGACTTCCTTTGTATGTACTGAATGTGGAAAGTTTTCATTGAGCAAGAATGATCTCATTACCCATCAGAGAATTCACACAGGAGAGAAACCCTATAAATGCAGTGAATGTGGAAAAGCCTTCACTACAAAGTCAGGGCTCAATGTCCATCAAAGAAAACATACAGGAGAGAGGCCCTATGGGTGTACTGATTGCGGGAAAGCTTTTGCCCACTTGTCAATCCTTGTTAAACATAAGAGAATTCACAGGTAGTCACTTTGGGGAGGCCTATTGCCAGTTGTAGGCCCACAAGAAAATGGTATGCAATGAAGAATAACTTAATGTAAAGAATGTGGTGTCGTGTTTACTGATCAATTATCTCATATTTTATATTGCAGAAAATTACTAAACACTCAGATAATATCAGCCTTGATGAAGAAGATATTTTAGGATACTCATTAGCTGTCTAAAAAGTGTATAAGATAAAACGTATGAATGTGACTAGGAAAGCCTTCAGTGGGCAGACCCTGTCATATGTGATTATCATAGATCATGAATAAATGAATATTTCTAATTGTAGGAAAGTCTTTGCACAAAAGTAAGACCTCAATAGATGTCAGTTCACACTAGAGAAATAATTTTTGTATGGCAATGAATTTGGCAGGATTTGCAATAATATATGTTGCCTCATCATGTGCCAGGAGATCCATACAGAAATAACTTAATACATCAATATGGTGGTCTTTAGCAAAATATCAGATAAGGAAAGAAGGCTTGAATGAAAGCATTCTGTCACAGGTCTAAACAGACAGTACATCTCACAAGCAATTGAGGACAGGATACCCTCAGCCATATTTCTAGTTAGCCTGTCATTGATTTTACAAATTTTAAGTAATGGCAGTTACTTTCATCATGGATTAAGTTTTAATATGTACAATACAGGAGTGTTCCATGCCTATTTCATTAGATAATTAACTTTTGTGCTTCTTTAGTTCCAGGTTTAAGTGTTATTTCAGAATACTTGAAGTACTTCAAAAAGAAACTGAATATATTCATTTCATATGTATAACAATATATTTGGATGTGTTTAACCAAGTTTATAAGTAGCATGAAGTGATTTAAAAATTAACATAAATATCGTGTTTTTATAACAATTTTGAAATAAGTTTAGAGTCACAAAAACAAATATTCCAGAGATTTCCTAAATGCCCTACAGTCAGCTACTCCCAAAGGTAAAACCTTACATAACCAGAGTTCAGTATCAAATAGAGGAAAGTGAAATTTTTACAGTGCTGTGAAGTACAGGATTTATTTGGATCTCCAGTTTTAACATGCACTCATTTTTGTTTGGTTTTTACATATAGTTTTAAGAAACATCACATGCAGTTTTGTGTAACCAACACCACAGTAAAACTTCAGAATATTTTATCACAAACTCCCTCATGCTACCCCTTCATAATCACATACTTTCCCCTACACTAACCCTTGGCATCACAGATCTCTTTATATCTGTAATTTTGTCATTTATAGAATATTAGAAAAATAGAATTATTTAGCATGTTCCCTCATGAGATTGGCTATTTGACCTTGTGAGAAAGAGAAAATATATATATTCGTCTCTGATCTTGGTTTCTGGCATAGAGCTCCTGAAATCCTTGTAAATTCCTAAGTGATGAGTACTAGGAGCATCTTTTGTTCTATTAAGTGAGCTCTCAGTGGCATTTTCAGCTCTACCTACCACCATCCAGAGAGAGGAGAGGGGCTAGAAATATAATTAATGATTGATCATGCTGAAGCCTCTATAAAATCCCAATAGTCAAGGGTTCAGAGAGCTTCCAGGTTAGTGAGTATATCCAAGTATTGGGAAGGTGACACACCCTCACTCTATGGAGACAGAAACTCCTGCATGTGGGACCGTCCCAGACCTCACCCTATGTATATCTTTATCTGGCTGTTCATCTGTGCCCTTTATCATATCCTTCAGTGAACTAGTAAATTTAAGTGTTTCCCTGAGTTCTGTGAGCCACTCTAGCAAATTAATCAAACCTGAGAAGGGGGTATACAGAACGTCCACCTTGTAGCCACATCAGAAGTTGTAGGTAACCTGGGGGCCCACTACATGAGATTGGCATCTGAAGTTGGGGGGAGCATTTTGTGGCACTGAGCCCTTAACTTGTGGGATCTAACATTATCTCCAGGTAGATAGTATCAGAATTGAGTTAAATTGTAGGACACTCAGCTGGTGTCATGGAGAATTGTTTGATGTGGGGAAAACCACACATTTAGTGACCAGAAGGGTTGTGAATGTGGCAGTAGTGTGCGTAAAGGAGAAATAGGCAGAAGACTGAACTGTAGGTTTTTCCAATACAGACTTCAAGTAAATTCAACCTAAGATCCAGCCCGAAGCTCTCTGGATCTCCTCTGCCATATGGATTGGGCATCAGACTTCATGCAAACTGGCTGCACCCAAGGTGTTCCTGCCTAATGACTCAGGCACTGTCAACTTTCTGTTTTGTCCAAACCAATGATTAGAATGCTTCCCATGCCACATTGGCCTTGGATAAGTTCCAGCCTCTGAAAATTTAAGCAGTAGCTCTGAGCTTGTGACCATCTCTTGCAAAGAGAGGAAGGCACTAGGGTGCCCATAAGACATTTTCATTTCTTCCCACCAGCAGGGTCATGTCAGCCATTATGGCCACTCCCATTAGAAACTCCAGAATATGCTCTATGAGGTAATGGTGCCTTGTTACCTCAAAGAACCTGTGCAAGGTCAGAACTCAGACTTCCAGAAATGACCCAGAGCTCTGGCCATACACTCCTTTTAGGCCCTTGGTGTCCCTATTGACAGCCAAGGAGGGGCTTGGGAGAGAGCACTGGAATTGGAAGTGGTTTTGTACCTGGGTTCAGCCTTTGGCAGCTGCCAGTGGAGTCTTCAGAGGCTCAAGATCTGGTGAGCCTGGTTCTGAGTGTGGATCCCAGGGAGAGGCCGATGTAGTTGGTGAAGCAGGTATGCATGTGAATGTCCGTGTTTGGGGGTTTTATTTGTGCTCAGTCACTGAGGAGTCTGTGCATTAGTGTGGGACCTTTGGTTAAGGCATTGTCTGAAGAGATTAAGGACTGATGATCAGGGCTTAGGGTCTGTCAACTCTGCTAACTTGGTGATTGAAAACTGGGTGGAAGGTGTGTACCAATGAACCCTATTTCTAAGTAGCGATTTAATATGGGGCTTGTGACATGGAGGAACTGGGGGTTGGGGAAGTAGTGTCAATAGACAAGTGTTTTGGTAGTAAATTTCAGATTGATTTTGAGGTCACTTGGGGAGTGCAGTGTTTATCTGTTTAGGAACATAGGGGTCTGGAATTTTTCAGACCCATAGCCCCAGGCTAGTGGGTGCTTTGAAGCTCAACCTTTGGATGCTGGAAACATTTCCTTTCAGCCTTCAAGTCCAAGTTCCTTTTCAAGGTTCCTGTTAAAAATTTGTAAATAAATCCACTCTTCGTTGTCCCCACAAAAATCAGAATAGTTCACCATGATCAAGCACTGTGTCTACAAATAAAGATAGGGTTTCTGTTCATCTATGGCAGAGTTTATGCTTGGATATTTTCCTTACAGGCTTATTGGACACAAGTAAAAATGATTTTCCTAAATTCTCCATAAAACGGTTTTGTTAAAAAAATTTTAGACTAACTTTCTAAAAATTGGGGTCATCTGCCTGTCTTCTATTATGGCTGTACTTCCTTGTATTGTCTGTGGCAAATAATAAGAGTTGCTGTTACTCCACCTTATTGCCAGAATTTCATATATTGTTTTTTTGTTTATAAGCAATTCTAGTAGCAGGGTATCTTTATTACATTGCAGTGTTAATTTGTAATTCCCTAATAAATCATGTTGATCATCTTTTCATATGCTTATTTGCCATCTGTTTATCTTTGATTAAACGTGTGTCCAAAGTCTGCTAAATTCTGAAATTGGGTTTTCTTATTATTGACTTTGAAGAATTCTATGTTCTAGATACCAGTCCTTTATTAGATATATGACTTGTGTATGGATGTGTTGAGATTCATTTTTACTTGTTTTTGCCTATGGACCTCTAAGTGTTCCAGCACCCTTTGTTGGAAAGTCTTTCCTTTCTCCATTGAATAGCCTTTGTACCTTTGTCAAACAGTTGAATGTATTTGATTTGTGTGGGTCTTTTTGTGGGCTCTCTTTTCTGTTCCATTGATCTATATGTTTACCCTTTCACCAATGCTATCAATACTACTATAGGTTTATATGTCTTGAAATCTGTTGGTGTGAGCCCTGTATGATGGTTCTTACTGGTCAGAATTGTTTTTGCTATTTTCAGTGGAGAAACTTGGCAAACATTACCTTTACCAGGAAATAAACATTAAGTCATTTTGATATGCTGTACCCCTAGATACAATGTGATGGGAAAGGGCCTTGATTTCTGAGGTGTGTTTCCCAAAATGCATAACCCCTGTTTAATGAAAACAACCTAGACCAACCTAAAAGATGGATAATATACACAATACCTGATGATCACCTCTTCAAAATAATTGAGGACCTGAAAAAGAGAAAAGACTGAGGAATGGTCACAGAGCAGAGAAAACCAAGGAACATGATGTCTAAATGCAATATTGTATCCTGGGTTGAATACTGGGACACAAAAACGATACTGGCAGAAAAACTTGTGCAGTCCTGAGTAGAATCTGTAATTTAGTTGAGTATTATGCCAATGTTGATTTCTCAATTTGACAAAGGCACCATGCTTATATATAATGTTCACATGATGGAAAATCAACTGAAGGTATTTGTGAACACTTTGTGGTACCTTCTGACTTTTGTGTCAATTTAAAATTTGCCCAAAATAAAGTTTATTAAGAAATAGGTCTAATCTATAAGACACGCAGAAGAAGCCATCTGGAGACTGGTAGGAGGCAGAGACACAGAAAGGGCTGGTCCCACACCTGCGTGTGACCACTAAAAATTGGGAGGAATATCTCAGCTGTGGAGGTGACTCTGGAGGAACAAGGGGTCCCAGCCCCTCCCCAGTCTAGGGTTCCAGTGCCAGGGAGAGAAGTCCCCATAATTTCTCGCTGTGGAAACCAGCAGAGTTTATGGATGAGTGAGACAGAGGGTAGCTGGAGTCCCAGGTGCTACTCTTAGAGGGACCTACCCACTGACAGAATCACTAGCTCTGAGCTCTAGCACTGGGGCAGCAGCTGGAGAGGTGGCAGGGACATACAGGGGGGAACTGAGTTGTCTGGCTGCAGGATGTGGGCTGGAGGCGCAGCTTTCTCCTGGATGGAGGAGCTGGGGGAGGCCATTGTTCTTCATTGAGCCCTTCCCCTTCCCAAAGTGCAGACGCAGGTGGCAGCCATATCTGAGTCTCCATCAAGCTGGCTAATGCTGTTAGTTTGCCACACACTGGTGATTCAAGGCCCCACCCCACCTAACTTTCAGGCACACCCAAGCCACTTCCAGTGGCTCTTTTGTACAAACCACCTGCCTTGGCTCATGTTACAGAATTTCTTAGGGTCTCTCAAGGTTCACAGAACCCAGACAAGCAGGATCTGGCTTGAGCATGTCCGGTACTTCTGGCTGAGCAGTCCTAAGCCTGGCACTAGTGGCAGCTAGCCATGGTTTGCACCTTGGCCTCTCTAGGCACTTCCAAGCATAGCATGGGTGGTGGCCCTCTGCGGATTTCTTTGTGGCTTATGCTAGGTGGCCACAGGTGGGGAACAGGCTGTGGCTAAACTTGACCTGCAGCAGGGCTACCTGGGAGGGGACCTGGGGCTGGTGCCTCTAGTGACCAGCGTCAAAAGGAACTAGAGCATCACTGAGCTGCCTCCAAGGATGACAAACTCAAGAGGCAGATTGGGCAGGTACTTGAGCCCTGCTGAGGCAGATCCTTCTTTGTATAGTCAGCCTCTGCACCACAACTCCTCCACTATAGTCAAGGCCAGTCATCACAACTGATTCGCCTAAAAGTCAAACCCTCCCACTGAGGTGCATATAGCAACCAAGGCTTGACTACAAGAGGAGGGCACACACAACCCACACAAGGGACACACCTGGAGTGCATGGCTCAAGTGACCAGGAAGATCGTGCAACTGAGCCCCACAGCACATCTACTACATAAGGTGACTCTGTTAAGACCAGGAGGCATAGCAGCCCTACCTAATACATAGAAACAAACACAAGGAGGCAGCCAAAATGGGGAGACAAAGAAACATGCCCAAATAAAATAATAGAACAAAGCTCCAGAAAAAGAACTAAACAAAATGGAGATGAGTCATCTACCAGATGCAGAATTCCAAACACTGGTTGTAAGTATGTTCAATGATCTCAGGGAGAACTTCAACAAAGAGACAGGAAACATAAAAATGGAGACAGAAAACATAATTAAGAACCAGTCAGAAATAATACAATAACAGAAATGAAGACTACATTACAAGGAATCTACAGTAGATTAGATGAAGCGGAGGATCAAATCAATGATTTAGAAGATAAGGTAGCAGAAAACACCCAATCAGAACAGCAAAAAGTAAAAAGAATCCAAAAAATTGAGAGTTTAAGGGGCCTCTGGGATAACCACAAGCATACCAACATTCACATTATAGGGGTACCAGAAAGAGAACGGAGAGAGCAAGGAGTTGAAAACCTATTTGAAGAAACAATGACAGAAAACTTCCCTAACATGGTGAAAGAGATAGATATACAAGCCCAGAAAGCACAGAGAGTCCCAAACAAGATGAACTGAAAGAGGCCCACACCAAGATACATCATAATTAAAATGCCAAAGGTTAAAGACAAAGAGAGAATCTGAAAAGCAGCAAGAGAAAAGCGGTTAGTTACCTAAAAGGGAGCTCCCATAAGACTCTCAGCTGATTTCTCAACAGAAACTTTGCAGGCCAGAAGAAATTGGCACAAAATATTCATCATGATGAAAAGCAAGGATCTACAACCAAGATTACTCTACCCAGCAAAGGTATCATTTAGAATTGAAGGACAGATAAAGAGCTTCCCAGACAAGAAAAAGCTAAAGGAGTTCATTATCACCAAACCAGTATTACAAGGAATCTTAGAGGGGACTTCTTTAAGATGAAAAAAATCAAAATCAAAACTATGAATAATAAAATGGCAACAATTACATAGTTATCAATAATTACTTTCAATGTAAATGGATTAAATTCTCCAATCAAAAGATAGGGGACTGAATGGATGAGAAAACAAGACCCCTACATATGCTGCCTGCACAAGATGCCATTCATATCAAAAGACACACACAGACTGAAAGTAAAGGTATAGTAAAAGATATTTCATGAAAATGGAAACAAACAAACAAAAATGTTGGGATAACACCAGACAAAATAGACTTTAAAATAAAGACTATAACAAGAGACAAAGAAGGACCTAGTAATCCCATTTCTGGGTATTTATACAAACAAACTCAAAATGCTACTTCAAGGGGATGTGCTCATCCATATGTTCATTGCAGCATAATTTACATAAGCCAAGATATGAAGGCAACCTGGGTATCCCTGAATGGATGAATGGATAAAGAAGAGGTTATACATATATACAAAGAAATATTACTCAGCCATTAAAAAAAAAAAGTTCTTGCCCTCTGCACATGGATGGACCTAGAGGGTACTGTGCTGAGTGCAGTAAGTGAAGCAGCAAAAGACACTTTCATATGATTTCACTTATAAGTGGAATATGAAGAACAAAATAAACAAAACCAAAAGTCACAGATACAGAGAACAGTTTCATGGTTGCCAGATGGGAGAGGGGTTGGGGATAGGTGAAAAGTGGAAGGGATCAAGAAGTACAAATTGGGGAGTGATGTCATAGGAATGGTGTCAGCGGGGTGCACTTTTTGAGTTCTCCTCCGGATCTTATCAGAAATGGGACATTTATAACCCATCAAAGGACTCTCTGCTCATCACGTAGAACAGCTAAGAGACTCGTGCAAGGATTACTTGCAGGTGGGCAAATTGGGCGAGCAGTGGAAGAGGGAAGGTTGCAGAGTGGAGAAGCGGCTCGCACCTGTGGCTGTGGGGACACGGTCTGCATCTGTGGCGATGGCAACGTGGCTGACATCCGCAGCTGCAGAGATGCAGGGGATCCCAGGACGGAACAGAGAATGAAAAGCCAGGAGGTGGGTTCTTTCCCTGCGTTCCACAGCTGATCTCTCCCACTCACGGGGCAGCACATCCAGCATTTGAGGAAATAACCTCAGCTGATACCTCCAGTTGGGCCCTAGGCCAGACAAAGGACACAAACTCCATACCTGGGCCGCTCCCCCCCACACACACTCTTCCAATCCTACCCCTGCCCTTCGAGAGACTTAAACTGGCCCCTGAACTGAGGAGTAGTGTCAGATTACAGAGGAGCCTTAGTGCTCAGGCTCTGGGAAGACTGGCGGGTGTCTCTGACCCTGGGAGGAGTGTGGTTTTTGCTGGGCTAAGAGAGAGAGGACCCCTCCACCCCCAGCCACCACCTTTTCTGGCCTGCGGGAAGAGTGTGACATGGCTGGGCTGGGAGAGAGAAGACCCCTCCATCCCCAGCCCCCACCCTTTCTGGCCTGCCTAGGGTGGGGCAATTACAACTGCGGAGCCACTCCCAGGGATCAGCAGTAAGCCCCAGATGCAGCTCCCAGCTTTCAGCAGCTCAGAAATCTCCCGCCCTACACACACACACACACACACACACACACACACACACACACACACATGGAAGAAGTGCCCTAAGACTCAGGAGAACTGGACACAGGGCTGGTGGTGCTACTCCCAGTGTGCATATGTACAGGCAAGGGTAGAAACTGCACTGACTTTGTAAAAACTACCGTCCAGACCCCTCACCCCCACACATCTAAATCTGCAGTCCCAATGTCACTCTGGGCACAGGTGACCAGCTCTGCCTGCACAATGCGCAGGGGACTCTTTGGTACAGCAGAGGACAACCTGGAGATTACTTGGTGGGCTTAAGCCAAGACTGGTGCTGCTTTTTGTTTTGTTTGGTTTTGTCTTTATATCTTTGATATCTTTGCCTGTGTTAAACGGGGGTTGTTGGTTGTTTTTACATGTGAATGTATTTGATTTTTTCTTTCTTGTTGTTGTTGTGCTTGGTGATTTGCTTTGTTCTGAAATTTCCCTACCAGGGCCCAACTTAAGAGGCACAAGATTCAACATACCCAGAGACCAACTCCAGACCAAACCAGAGTACTACTGGGTCTGACCTACAAGTGACACACCCAGTGGGAATTCTCTACATGCACAAGAGCCCATAGAGGCCAAACCACATTTAAGCGGCCAACCCTCACGCAGCAGAACACCCTGCGGTGGGCAGAGCCAAGTCTCACAACTAGTTAGCCTAGGAGTTAACCCCACCTACTCACAAGCGAAAAGCAATTAAAGATCTTCTTTAACAGGACAATATACACAACACAAGAGTCACCTTTGGAGCACATGCAGAGGAGAAGAACAAAGTAGTGCAAGTCAAATATAAAGGACACATACTACATAAGATAACCCAGCAAGAACTAAGAACTCTAGGGGATCTACCTAATACATCGAAGCAAACACAGAGAGTCAGCCAGAATGGGGAAACAAAGAAACATGTCCCAAATAAAAGAACAGAAGAAACCTCCAGAAATGGAACCAAATGAAACAGAGGTAACCAACCTATCAGAGACAGAGTTCAGAACACTGATGATAAGAATGTTTAAGGAGCTTAGGGACGACATAAAGAAGGATGTAGAAATCATAACGAACAACCAGTTAGAACTAAAGAACACAATAACCGAAATAAAGAACTCACTTGAAGGAATTAACAGCAGGTTAGATAAAGCAGAGGATCGAATCAGCGACTTAGAAGACAAGTTAGCAGAGATCACCCAAACAGAACAACAGAAAGAAAAAAGAATAAAAAACAATGAAGATGGTTTAAGAGACCTATGGGATAACATCAAGCGCAACAACATGCACCTCAGAGGAATGCCAGAAGGTGAAGACAGGAAGCAAGGGATTGAGAACATATTTGAAGTAATAATGTCCGAAAACTTCCCTAACCTGATGAAGGAAACCAACATACAAGCCCAGGAAGTGCAGAGAGTTCCAACCAGGATAAACCCAAACAGGTCCACACCAAGACACATTATAGTTAAAATGGCAAAGGCTAAAGACAAAGAGAGGATCCTAAAAGCAGCAAGAGAAAGACAGAGGGTTACATACAAGGGAACTCCCATAAGACTATCAAATGACTTTTCTGCACAAACATTGAAGGCCAGGAGGGAGTGGCAGGAGATACTCAAAGTGATGGAAAACAAAGTCCTACAACCTAGATTGCTTTATCCAGCAAGGCTATCATTTAAAGTTGATGGAGAGATAAAGAGCTTCCCAGAAAAGAATAAGCTAAAGGAATTTATTACCACCAAGCCAGCATTGCAAGAAATACTAAAAGGACTTCTGTAAATAGAAGAAAGAGGAAAACAATCTAACTACAAATTTGAAAATGGCAATAACTATGTACCTATCAATAATCACTTTAAATGTAAATGGATTAAATGCTCCAATCAAGAGACATAGGGTGGCTGAGTGGATAAGAAAGCAAGACCCTTGTACATGCTGTATACAAGAGACTCACCTCAGATCAAAAGACACACACAGGCTGAAAGTGAAGGGTTGGAGTAAGATATTTCATGCAAATGGGAATGAGAAAAAAGCTGGAGTTGCAATATTTATCTCTGACAAAATAGACTTTAAAATGAAGAAAATATTAAAAGACAATGATGGACACTATATAATAAAAAAGGGATCGATCCGACAAGAGGACATAACCCTAGTAAACATCTATGCACCCAACATAGGAGCACCTAAATATATAAAACAGATATTGACTGACATAAAGACAGAGATCAACAGTAACACTATCATAGTAGGGGACTTCAACACACCTCTGACAACAAGGGACAGGTCTTCTAGACAGAAAATCAATATGAAAACAACAGCCTTAAATGATACATTGGACCACTTGGATTTAATCGATATTTTCAGAGCATTTCACCCCAATGCTGCAGAATACACGTTCTTCTGAAGCGCACATGGAACATTTTCCAAAATAGACAATATGTTAGGCCACAAAACAAGTCTGGATAAATTTAAGAAAATTGAAATCATATGAATTGTCTTCTCTGACCACAGTGCTATGAAATTAGAAATGAACTACAGTAAAAAAAACTGGAAGACACATACATTTGTGGACGCTGAATAACATGTTACTAAATAATGAATGGGTCAAGCAGGCGATCAAGGGAGAAATCAAAAGACATCTCGAGACAAACGAAAATGAAAACATGACAACCCAAAATCTATGGTATGCCACGAAAGCAGTCCTAAGAGGAAAATTCATATCATTGCAGGCCTACCTAAAGAAACAAGAAACATCACTAATCAACAGTTTATCTTCACACTTAAGGGATCTGGAAAAAGAACTGCAAAATAAGCCCAAAGGAAGTACAAGGAAGGAGATAATAAAGATCAGAGCGGAAATAAATGAAATAGAAACCAGAAAAACAATACAAAAGATCAATGAATCCAAGAGTTGGTTCTTAGAGAAGATAAACAAAATTGACAAACCTTTAGCCAGACTCATTTAAAAAGAGAGAGAGAGGACCCAAATTAATAAAATCAGAAACGAAAGAGGAGAAGTGACAACAGACACTGCAGAAATACAAAAAATTTTAAGAAATTACTATGAGCAACTATATGCCAACAAATTTGACAATGTGGAAGAAATAGCCATTTTCTAGAGGTGTACAACCTTCCAAGGCTAACTGAAGAAGAAACAGAAAACCTGAACAGACTGATTACCACCAGGGAAATTGAATCAGTAATCAACAATCTCCCAACAAACAGAAGCCCTGGACCAGATGGCTTTATAGGTGAATTTTACAAAACGTCCAAAAAAGAATTATCACCTATTCTCCTCAAGCTCTTCCAAAAAATCCAGAAGGCGGGAAGACTCCCAAACACTTTTTGCGAAGCTACGATCACCCTGATCCCCAAATCAGACAAAGACACCACAAAAAAAGAAAACTACAGGCCAATATCGCTAATGAACATAGAAGCAAAAATCCTCAACAAAATATTAGCGAACAGAATTCAGCAATACATTAAAAAGGTCATACACCATGATCAAGTGGGATTCATCCCTGCTATGCAAGGGTGGTTCAACATTCGCAAATCAATTAATGTGATACACCACATTAATAAAATTAAAAATAAAAATCACATGATCATACCAATAGATGCAGAAAAAGCATTTGATAAAATCCAGCAGCCATTTATGATAAAAACCCTTAAGAAAGTGGGAATAGAGGGATCATATCTCAACATAATAAAGGCCATATATGATAAACCCACAGCTAACATCATACTCAATGGGGAAAAACTAAAACCATTCCCCTTAAGATCAGGAACAAGGCAAGGTTGCCCACTTTCTCCACTTCTATTCAACATAGTGCTGGAAGTTCTAGCCACAGCAATTAAAAAAAAAAGAAAGAAATAAAAGGCATCCAAATCGGTAAGGAGGAAGTAAAATTGTCATTATATGCAGATGATATGATACTATATATAGAGAACCCTAAAGACTCCACCAAGAAACTATTAGAGCTCATAGATGAATTTAGTAAAATAGCAGGATACAAAATTAATATTCAGAAATCAGTTGCGTTTGTATATATCAGTAATAAAACATCAGAGGGAGAAATTTAAAAAGCAATCCCATTTACAATTGCTCCAAAGACTATAAAATACCTGGGAATAAATTTAACCAAAGAAGTAAAAGATCTGTACTCAGAAAATTATAGGCAGACCGCGCTGGTTTGCTGTCGCCTCTGCCGCCATCGTGCCAGCCCCTCGGGTCTCAACGAGGCCGGGTGACGCTCCAGAATGGGAGACAAGCCAATTTGGGAGCAGATTGGATCCAGCTTCATTCAACATTACTACCAGTTATTTGATAATGACAGAACTCAACTAGGCGCAATTTACATTGATGCATCATGCCTTACGTGGGAAGGACAGCAATTCCAGGGGAAAGCTGCCATTGTGGAGAAGTTGTCTAGTCTTCCATTTCAGAAAATCCACAGCATCATGGCACAGGACCATCAGCCCACACCAGACAGCTGCATCATCAGCATGGTTGTGGGCCAGTTTAAGGCTGATGAAGACCCCATCATGGGGTTCCACCAGATGTTCCTATTAAAGAACATCAACGATGCTTGGTTTGCACCAATGACATGTTCAGGCTTGCCCTGCACAACTTCGGCTGACCTCCTCCCAGCCAGGCACTCATGCTGTTTCCTCCTCCCTCCTCTTCCTGATACTATTCACACTCCTCCAGATGCTCCAGGGCCACGGTGGGAGTGGGCACAGTGTGCTGCTGCTACCGAGCTATTGTGCGTGATGTTTGGATGCTAGATTAGTTGCATCTGACAGGAGAAGTTTGTGTTGTACCAGCGCATGCCTTGGAAAGACTTAAGTAATGCAAAAAGGTTGTCTTTTTTTTTTTTTTTAATCTACTGACAAGTTGCTCTAGTAACCCAAAGAAGTGAAGGAGAAAGCAGCTGCCTCACCATCCAGATGTTGATTTGTTCAGATGTTTCAATGCCTCATGATACAATAAAACCACAAAAATTTTCTTAACAGTTTAAAAAAAAAGAAAAGAAAAGAAAATTATAAGACACTGAAGAAAGAAATGAAAGAAGATACAAATAGTTGGAAACACATACCATGTTCATGGATAGGAAGAATTAATATAGTTAAAATGTCCATACTGCCTAAGGCAATATATATATTCAACGCAATTCCTATCAAACTACCAACAACGTTTTTCACAGAAATAGAACATATAATCCTAAAATTTATATGGAACCATAAAAGACCCTGGATAGCCTCAGCAATCTTGAGAAATAAGAACAAAGTGGGAGGTATAACAATACCTGACATCAAATTATACTACAAGGCTACAGTAATCAAAACAGCATGGTGCTGACATAAAAACAGACACATAGATCAATGGAACAGAATAGAGAGTCCAGAAATAAATCCATACCTATATGGCCATTTAATCTATGACAATGGAAGCAAGAATGTATGGTGGGGTAAAGACAGTCTATTCAATAAATCGTGCTGGGAGACCTAGACAGACACATGCAAAAAAATGAAGCTGGACCAACTCCTTACACCATATACAAAAATAAATTCAAAATGGCTTAAAGACTTAAATGTAAGATCTGAAACCATAAAGTTCCTAGAAGAAAATATAGGAAGAAACTTCACAGACATTACCCAGAGTAAGAGTTTTACTGATATATCCCCTCGCGTGGGGGAAGTAAGAGGAAAAAATAAACATGTGGGATTACATCAAACTAAAAAGTTTTTTCACAGCAAAGGAAACCATCAATAAAACAAAAAGGGATCCTACTGAATGGGAAAATATATTTACCAATGACATATCTGATAAGGGGTTAATATCACAAATTTATAAAAAACTCAACTCCAAAAAAACCAAAAAACCCAATTAAAAAATGGGCAGAGGACATGAAGAGACATTTTTCTAAAAAGGACATACAGATGGCTAACAGACATGTGAAGGAATGCTCAACCTCACTAACCATCAGAGAAATGCAAATAAAAACCACAAAGAGATACCACTTCACCCCAGTCAAAATGGCTATCATCAATAAATCAACAAACAACAAGTTTTTGGTGGAGGATGTGGAGAAAAGGGAACGCTTGTGCACTGTTGGTGGGAATGCAGATTGGTGCAGCCACTATGGAAAACAGTATGGAGGTATCTCAAAAATCTGAAAATGGGACTACCTTATGATCCAGCAATTCCACTCCTAGGTATCTAACCGGAGAAATCCAAAACTCCAATTCAAAAATCTTTATGCACTCCTATGTTTATTGCAGCACTATACACAATAGCCAAGAGATGGAAACAACCAAAATGCCCATCGGTAGATAACTGGATTAAGAAACTGGTACATTTATACAATGGAGTATTACGCAGCCATAAAGAAGAAAGAAATCATACCATTTGCAACAACATGGATGGACCTAGAGAACATTATGTTAAGTGAAATAAGTCAGACAGAGAAAGACAAATACCATATGATCTCACTTATATGTGGAATCTAAACAAAAGAATAAGTGAATGAACTAATCAGAAACAGTTTTGGAAACATAGAAGAAAAACTGAGGGTTGCTAGATGGGTGGGGGGGTGGGGATAAAGGGGAAGGTGAGGGGATTAGAAAACAGTTGGTAACCACAAGATGGCCATGGGGTTTTGAAAATTAATTTGGGAACGTAATCAATAATGTAAAGATTTTGTAGGGTATCTGATGGACATGCGTCCCATTTGGGAGACCACCTCTGGGATGATGTAGATTCCTGATCTCTGCACTGAACACCTGAAGCTGAACAATAATGAATGCCAACTATAATTATATATATGTGTGTGTGTGTGTGTGTGTGTGTGTGTGTGTGTGTGTGTGTGTGTGTGTGTATGTGTATGTATATGTATGTATATGGTTACAGGAAGTGGAGTACAGCATTAGGAATAGAGACAGTGGAAATTTAATGGCTCTGTGCAATGTCAGAGGGATAGTGGATGGGGGGAGGGGGGGTCACACAGTGTGAGGGATATAAATGGTAAACGTCTAAGTATTGCTTTGTCTTGTGCACCTGAAACTAATAAAAAAATGAAAAAATATAATAATAATGACCAAAAAAAAAAGAAAATATAAGAAGGGTTCTGTAAAATCCAGCACTGGTGAATTGGGAAGGGGTAAGAAAAAGCAAAGTGGAAAAATATGTAGAATTAAACAAAAAATAAAACAAAGCACATATTTCTTTTACATTGGTCAATGGGAAATAGTTGATAATTATAATTTATGACACATAAAAAGGGTATTATAAAAAGAAGATAATGGGCCGGCCCGGTGGCTCAGGCGGTTAGAGCTCCGTGCTCCTAACTCCGAAGGCTGCCGGTTCGATTCCCACATGGGCCAGTGGGCTCTCAACCACAAGGTTGCCAGTTCAATCCCTCGAGTCCCGCAAGGGATGGTGGGCTCTGCCCCCTGCAACTAAGATTGAACACGGCACCTTGAGCTGAGCTGCCTCCCGGATGGCTCAGTTGGTTGGAGCACGGGCTCTCAACCACAAGGTTGCCAGTTCAATTCCTCGACTCCCGCAAGGGATGGTGGGCAGCGCCCCATGCAACTAAAAATTGAACACAGCACCTTGAGCTGAGCTGCCGCTGAGCTCCAGGATGGCTCAGTTGGTTGGAGTGCACCCTCTCAACCACAAGGTTGCCGGTTCGACTCCCACAACGGATGGTGGGCTGTGCCCCCTGCAACTAGCAACGGCAACTGGACCTGGAGCTGAGCTGCGCCCTCCACAACTAAGATTGAAAGAACAACAACTTGAAGCTGAACAGAACCCTCCACAACTAAATTGAAAGGACAACAACTTGACTTGGGGAAAAATAAAATAAATAAATAAAAAAAAATAATAATAAAAAAAAAAAGAAGATAATGATAGGGGATTCTGTGGTCTCATGCTCTGGTACAGTGGGTGTGTCCTGGGAGGTATGAAAAAGGATTGCATTGACATTTCAAAGGTATGTTATACTAAATGCAAACTACAAAAAAGTAAAACAGACAGCAAAACTAAATCCTAATAGCTTGCAGGTTAAAAATAATCCAAAAGTTTTTTGTTTGTTTGTTTGTTTTTCTTTTTTCTTTTTAGTGAAGGTCCCTAAGACCTGAATGCCTCCCATTTACCTTCCTTTTCCTTTAAAAAAATTCAGCCTTACCTTCCATCCAAGATTATGGTCTTGCCTCATCCCCAATGGTCCACCATTACACCAAAACAAATAATGGCAATAAAACCTCCTAGCAATAAGCCTTCCTCTCACTATGGGACCACATTATCCAATGAAAAGGTTGGTCATCCATGCATCCTTTGGATTGATTCATGACCAAAAAGGGGAAGTGTGGACAAAAAAGAGTCCACGTACTAAACCTGACGAGCTCAGGGAAGCCAGCATGGTGAACTCTACAAACTCAGAGACCTAAGCAGGTCACTGGGGTAGTCACATCCTAGGCCTCTACCTTCCTTGACAAAGGTCAGTCTTTACCTTAGTGGGCCTGTCCGTTGTTTTTTTGCATCTAGGGTAACATACCTTTGATATGTCAGAGTAGTCTTTTCCAGATCCCTCATGGCACAACCCGCTGCCCCGGTGCATGGGACCGCGGAGCCCTTCCTTGTTATCTTGTTCCACGAATACCATCTCTCTGTGCTGTAGATGTTAATTGTTAACTATCCTGTACTCACCAATGTAAAAGGAGTATGTCTTCCTATTTTAATTTTTATCTAATCCCAAAGATTTCCCCATTTTGCTTTCTCCTGTCCCCTTAATCTACCACCAGATGTAACTCTCCTTACATTTCCTCCTTTGATTCTAATATATAAAATTAGCTTCAAAACTGCCATTCTCCAGTGCATTTTCTCAATTTGTTGGGATTTTGCTTCCCAGCAAATGTCATCAGTTTAGCTCAAATAAACAAACAAAAAAAAGAAGTACAAATTGGTTGTTACACAGTAGTCATGGGGATGTAGGGTACAGCATAAGGAATGTAGTCAGTAGTATTGTAATAACTATGGATGGTGTCAGATGAGTACTAGATCTATCGTGTTGATAGATGCGAGGGGTTTGGGGATAGGGTAAAAAAAGCAAAGGAATTAAGAAATACAGATTGGTAGTTACAAAATAGTTACAGGGATGTAAAGTATAGGGAATATAATAATATGGTAATAATTATGTATAGTGCCAGGTGGAAACTAGTCAGGGGGATCACTTCCTTAATCATATAAATGTCTAACCACTATGCTGTATGCCTGAAACTAACATAAAATAATATTGAATGTCAACTCTAATTGAAAATTTTTATAAGGGGGAAAAGATAAAGAAGAATAAAATGTTCAAATTCCAGATATAAAACAAATAAGTCTTGGAATGTAATATACAGTATATAAATATAGTCAATGATATTGTGATAGCATGGTACAGTGTCAGACGGTTGTTGGACTTCTCATGGTGATCACTTCTTTAGCATAGGGAATATTATCAGTAATCTGGTAGTAACTCTGTGTTATTACCCTGGGGGGTACTGTTGAATAACTATGACATACACCTGAAGCTAATATAATATTATGTTAGCTGTATTTTAATAAAAGTCTTAAAGAAATAGGTCTAATCTATATAAATTATATCTCAATAAAACTGGAAAAAACAGGGATAATTTAGTTTTATCACTTAGTTTCTCATTATAAACATTTCCATATTTATGAAATGTTTACATATATAGAGGGTGCCAAAAAAAGTATACACATTTTAAGAAAGGAAAACTGTATTAAAATTGTAATACTCAATATATACCAATAACAAAAGATGAATACAAGTCACATTTGACTTCTGCAATTACAAGAGGTGCTCAAAGTGGTTACCATCAGCATCCAGACACTTCTGATTATGGTGAATTACTGACTGCGCAATGTTGACTGTCATGCAGGGTCTCTGGTCCCACACTCCACATAAGAATGCAGGATATGGTGAGGCTAAAAAGGAACACCCATGGAGCTATAGATAGGGGAGTCAGACCACTATATTCTCTCTGGCGGCCGGGTGATACACATGAAGTAGGATCCACACGATCCGCAATCCTCCATTCACTTCTCTGTCTGCCAACCAGCCAACCAATCAACGCAGTCCCGGCAGTTACATCAGTAGCCAATTGGCTAACCGGTTACAGCTGACGGCCAACCAATCACAGCTGATGGTCATTCACCACCCGAGGCATCACCTTCCCAGGCAAGGCTGAGAGCCTGGAAACTGCTCTCTGGGACTCTGTCCCCACACTCCACCCCTCCAGGGTCTCGCCTCAAAATCTACAAGACAAGCATCTTCCGTGAGGGGCCCTGTGCCGTATTAGCCTATAGGCACCTATGGGCGGAAAGAAATAGCAGTCTTAGTAACCAACAATGGCAAATCCCTTCCATCTGGAAGGATACATGCTAGCTTTTTGTCCTGGGAAAGGAGGGTCACTGCCACTGGCACCTTTCCCGGTTTGTGGTACGAGACTTTTATGACAGTGCTTGGGGTCCCTTGCGCAGTTTCAACATGTAACAGAACAGGAGACCCCATAATAGGCTATAGTGAGAGCACATGAGTTCCCTGCAAAATCATCCTGGCATCGGGACCTCCATATACCACAGTCACTTGCAGTGGCCACTGGGCCACCACCCCGGGTGTCACTTGTAAATCATGGGTCAGACCAGTTCCCCATGGGGCTATCAGGCCCAAACACCGACAGTGGGGGCTTTTGACCCACCAGGGCCAAGTCCATTGCTGCCGTTCCCCTGCTTTCAAGCATGTGGGTGCTGGCAGCAAAATGTTTCCATTTCTGTTGTAGCCTGGCTTTAACAGTCTCACTTGTGGTAACCTGTAACTGAATGGGAGCGGCCGTTCGATGTAGCAGAGCTTCTACTGGTGCAGGCCCTCATTTCTGTGGTCTCTCATTCAGGACTCTCAAGACGTCCCACAGAGGCGAGGCCCAGTCTCACATCGTGGGAGGGTGTTTTGACACCAGGAGGCCTTGCTTCAAAAGTCTGTTGTAGCATTCAATCATGCCAGCTGCTTGTGGATTGTATGGGGTATGAAACAACCATTGCACATCCATCCTGGTAACTCTGCGCTGCACTTATTGCCCTGTAAAATGGGTATCCCTGTCACTTTCAATGACTTGGGGGCGCCCATAGAAGGCGCACAGCTGTGTAAGAGCGACCACTGTATGCCGCTGATCCGCAGCTGGACAGGGCCAAGCAAACATTAACCCCGTAGCAGTGTCCACTGCTGTGAATGCATACATCGCATTGCGGGCCTTAGGTAGGGGTCCAATGTAATCCACTTGCCAGCTAGTGAGTAGGGGTCCAATGTAATCTACTTGCCAGCACCCTCCCTCGAATAATCTGCTGTGTCTCCCAGGGGATCCTCCATCTTTGGGGGCTGTCCTGAGCACAGACGGCACAGTCATAGCATGCATCTGCTATCTCTTGCCATTTCAAAGGTAGACCCCAGTGTCTGCTCACCTGCCACATGGTTCGGCTCCAGCGTGCTGCAATTTCCTATGCAACCAATGGACTACATCAGTGGCAGGGGCCCGTTCTAACCATCGGAACTATGCTAGGCCATCTGCTTCATTATTACCTGGGGACACTAAGGGGGAGTGACCTGTGACATGCATTAGGGTCACCTCCTTTTTCTGCCCTAGGTCCCAGAGGTCCTGCCACATGGCTTGACCCCACAGTGGACGGTGTCCCACCAACCAGTTTTGGTGTTTCCATGTAGGGAGCCACAACGTTAGGCCCCGGAACACCACCCAGCTGTCAGTGCAAATAACTAGGGGCCCAGGCTCGTGGCTGATTACCATCCACACAGCCCGTAATTCAGTCCACTGGCTACTCTGGCCCATCCCAGTATCAAACTAAATGGTGTCTGTTTTGGGCTGCACACCAATAGCCGTCCAAATGGCTGCAGCTCCTCTGCTAGATCCATCAGTAAACCAGGCATCTTCAGGTACTGGAGGATGTCCTCTGTAGGGCGAAGGCTCCAAGTCCTCCCCTCTAGGCAGAGCGCTTGGCTCAGCTTGGGCTACAAGATCCATAGGCCCCAGGACCTGTTGTAGCTCTGTGCGCAAAGGGCTTGAAATAAGGGTGCTACGTTGCTCCAAGTAGGCACCCCACTTGGTGAGGCTGGTGGTCTATGCTACCCCCATTTTGGGTCCCTGGGTCCACGTACCAACCCACCCCTGGTTGGGATAGGTTGTCCGAACCAACACCTGTGCCATTCCTGTGATGGCTCGTGGTGAGGGCTGCGTACACAGCAGCCAGCTCTTTCTCTATTAGAGAGTAGCGGACCTCTGCTCCTTTCCACAATCGGGACCAAAATCCCACCAGCGACTGGAGACGCTCTCTGTTGCCAGAGGCCCCAACTGTACCCCTCTTGGGTTACGTGAACATCAAGTTCAAATGGGCAGCCAGGGTCTACTACTTGCAGAACCTGTGCCTGCTGCACTGCCCATTTGGTGGCAACAAAGCCCTTGCTCTATAGCATCTGTCCAATGTGGTCACACAGCAGCCTAGCCGTTTGTCCCCTCCAATCTTTCCTTAGGGAAAGAAGACTCTGCGGGACTGTCCCTCTTTGGGGTTGAGTTCATTTATCCTAAGTCTCCCTATTTGGTCCTTGTAAGCTGGGTCTGCAGTCAAAGAAGAGTAATATTTCCTCATGGGAGGAACGACTTAAGCCAGACGGGACCCCATTGGGACCCCCATGAGTTAACACAATAAAAGTCAGGAGGTAGCCATACCCCTCCTCCTCACCATTATGGGAAGCTGCTGATGCCTGCCCCAATTGTTGTCCTGTACTCTGCTGTGCAAAGGACTTCTTAGAGTGATAAGATATCGCTCTTCCCGCTTAGCTCATGGGATGGTTTTACCTTGTGAGACTTGCTTCCCCAGGGGGTTGAACACACTCACCTTAGTCGCCTGGGGACAATGAGCATCGGTTGCTTTGGGACAGATATCTGGGAATTGGAAGAATTTTTATGGTGTGGTGTGAGAATTTCGTGGACCCTGCCTTTCATCTTGTGATGCTTATTGTAAAAAATCAATAAATATCCACCATGACCCGATTTGGGGCTCCAGTCCCTTGAGGCTGCGAGTCCCTCAGTCGTCTGTGATTTAACTGTATTTGAGTCTCTGTCTCTTTATGATAGTTTAACCCTCGCCGCCTCCCTCGCCTTCCCACGGCTTGTGTTGTGCAGGTTGCAACAGTCCAATCCCATGAGGCCCCCTTTTTATCATGTTTTACAATGGCCTTGGCATTTGTACTCCAATTTGCACAAATGCTAAATGGGGTACAAATGCACAAATGCTAAATGGGGTACAAATGCTAAATGGGGTGCAAATGCCCTCCAATACCACAGCAGACCCAAATACGTCAGCTGGGGAAAAGCTTGTATTTTGTCAATAATCGCCTCAGGTATGACCTTTGTCTTACCCGACCACACAACACCCAAAAACTTGACGGATAAGCCAGCACCTTGGACCTTTTCCTAGTTCAATGCCCAGTCACACAACTTCAGGTGGCGGAGAAGAGAGGGAGCTGCTTGCTCTAAATCTGAAAGAGAATCAGATGTTAGCAAAATATCAACATAGTGAAAACAAGGCCACAGAGGATGAGTGATCCCACTGTGTCAAGTCCTGGGATACGAGCCCATGGCAGATAGTGGGGCTGTGCAAGTATCTTTGCGGAAGGACTTGAAAAGTCCACTGCCACCCGTCCCCAGTAAAAGCAAACTGCTCTTGACACTCGGGTGCAATGTCAGTGGAGAAAAAAGCATTTGCCAAGTCCACTACATAGTGGTATGTTCCCAGGCGGACAGTCAGACAATCCATTAAATCATGTATTGAAGGCACCGCCGCGTGCAAAGGTGGCGTCACGTTATTTAACTCCTTATGGTCCACAGTCATTCGCCAGGTCCCATCTGGCTTCTTGACAGGCCATACTGGGGAGTTAAAGGGACTGCGCGTTGGCCTCACAATATGTGCCTTCTCCAATTCCAATATTGTACGACCAATCTCCTCCTGTCCTCCTGGCAGGTGGTACTGTCGCACTGTAACAATGCGCCAGGGCTGCAGCAACACTTGAGGAGGGTGGTGAGCATGCCCGCGTGTCACAGCTTTCACCACCCGGATCCGGAGACGGAACTCTCCACCCGACGTCTGTAAGCTGAGGCCATGTAGCACGTCCACCCCTAGAATATACTCCGGAACGGGGGAGACATACACCTTGTAGGTACAAGGGGGAAGCCTTCCTATACCCAGTGGTAAGGAAACAGCTTTTACAGTCACAGTCTTTCCCCTGTAGCCATCAATGCACATTGCTGGTCTGGGGAACAGTTCTGGGTTCCCATAAACAAGACTGCAAGTCTGCACCAGTGTCAACTAGGGCCAAAACCCTCTGCACATTAGCAGCGGACCAATGTATGGACAGTTCCACGTGGGGTCTCTGGTCCCCCCCGCCCCCTAATCAAGCTGAAAGGAGTTGGCCTTAAGCGGCTGCATGATGTCCTGGAGGGATACTGGTCTCACTTTCCCTGACTTCTCCTTTAGGCTTTGCCGGAATTGCTGTTCCAAACACAACTGTTTCTAGTTCCAACAAGATTGCATTGGATTGTAGGTCTATTTTTTCCCCATCGACCCCTGCTGCCACGAGATCATGCCACATCTGCATGCGTGTTACTCTCTGAGGCCCACGACCTCGCCCCCTTACATTTGACTTGGGTTTCCAGGCCTTAACTTCTCGGACCTCCAGTCTTACCTTCCTTTGCCTCCAGCTTTCAACATCCCCCAGGGTGGTCATGGCAATGGTAACTTCGTGGATCTGCCGCCCCACATAGGGCGTAAGAATGGCATCCAAGGATCCTAAAGCACTTGCAGGGGCAGTATCCAAAACCAGATCTCTCAGGCTGGTTGTAAAACGCTTGTCATCCAGCCCCGCATATTACGGTTGAACGTAGCATGTCTCATACCCATTTCATGGATGATTTGAGTAAGTTCAGTATATGATTGCCATTTACTCACAGTGTCTGGCAGCTTGCCAGCCTCTCCCCCATGCGTACCGCAGCAGTGAGCCACTCCATTAGAGTGTGGTTGCCCTGGTCTTGGGCCAACCTATGGCAATTCTGTAACCTTTATCGCAAGGATAGATGCACTGTCACAGAGACTAGCTTTTCCATTTCACCTGGGGAGCAGAGAATGCTGTCTGCTCCCTCATCCCATAAATGTAGCAGCCAAGCTGAGATCGGCTTTCCAGGGCACTGTCGGCACTGCCTCCCCAGCTCCTGCAACTCAGTGCGAGTGTAAGGGGTGTAGGTTGTGAACTCAGTCACAGCTGGGTTGCCAGCAGCAATACCCCTGGGGCCCAAAGGTGGCTCATGCTTTACCTTTTGTTTCAAGATGGGCCTGGCTTGGTGGTGGGAGCTATATTGTCTCCACTCGCATCGTCCTCCTCTGCCTCAGAGTCTCCACTGTGGGTCTCATCCTCTAACAAGCAGAGCTGAGCTTCCTACCCACCCCCCCACCTGGACACCTGGTCCCACCCCTGGGCTATTCCAGCAAGCGCTTCCTCCAAGTTATGATGCACTATGGTGAGAACCTCCTCCAACTGGCGGTCCAGAGCTTCCAGTGCCTCCCCCCGGGGCTGCTTTTCTGGCATCTGAGCTATTTCATTAAGCCTATCCTACATGTGATGACGCAAGGCAGTGAGGAACATCCAGCCCACATGGCCGGCTGTACCCTTGGCCTCCTCTGACAACCGCTCAGCTAGAACTGGCAGGGACCTCTCCACACAGGCCGGAGAGCCATCCATGTCCTCCAACCCCTACTCGGGGGTCCAATTTCTGAGAACAGTGGCCACTGGGCACCACACACTGTGTGGGGGCCACACGTCCTCCTGCCCAGTGTGAGACACCATTCCTACCTGGCCAGAAACCCTGCTGTCTGTGCCACTTGTCATGCAGGGTGTCATGCGGGGTCTCTGGTCCCACTCCCCACATAAGAACGCAGGACATGGTGAGGCCAAAATGGACCACCCATAGAGCACATACATAGGGGAGTCATACCACTATATTCTCGCTGGCGCTGGGTGAGTCACATGAAGTAGGATCCACACGATCTACACTCCGCCATTCACTTCTCTGCCTGCCAATCAGCCAACCAATCAACGCAGTCCCAGCAGTTACATCAGTAGCCAATTGGCTAACCAGTTACAGCTGACGGCCAACCAATCACAGTCGATGGTCATTCACCACCCGAGGCATCACCTCCTCAGGTGAGGCTGAGAGCCTGGAAACTGGTCTCTGGGACTCTGTCTCCACATTGACCAAAGTGTCCATATATATATATATATATATATATATATATATATATATATATATATATCTCCTATATGAAGGATATATATATATATATATATCCTTTACTATATATATGTATATATAAATTATAGTTGATATTCAATATTATTCTACATCAGCTTCAGCTGTACAGTGCAGCGAGGCATCTGCACAATCTATGAAGTGATTCCCCCCAATAAGTCCAGTGCCCATCTGACACCCTACACAATCTTTACAACATTATTGATTATATTCCCCATATTGTATTTCACATTTCCATGACTCTTTTGTGACTATCATTTGCACTTTCTAATCCCTTTGCCTTCACACCCATCCCCCAACGCCCTCCATCTAGCAACTATGAGTTTTTTCTCTGTATCTCTGATTCTATTTCTGTTTTGTTTACTTATTTATTTTTTTTAACATTTTTTTATTGGGGAAGGGGAACAGGACTTTATTGGGGGAACAGTGTGTTTTTTCCCAGGACCCACCAGCTCCAAGTCAAGTTGTCCTTTCAATCTTAGTTGAGGAGGGTGCAGCTCACCTCCAATTCCAGTCGCCATTTTTCAATCTAGTTGTTGGGGGAGTGGCTCAATGGCCCATGTGGGAATTGAACCGGCAGCACTGTTGCTCAGAGCTTGCACTCTAACCAACTGAGCTATCCAGTTGCCCTACTTGTTTATTCTGTTCTTTAGATTCCACATATAAATGAGATCATACGGTATTTGTTTTTCTCAAACTGACTTATTTCACTTAGCATAATATTCTCTAGGTCCATCCATGTTGTTGCAAATTGTAAGTTTTCATTCTTTTTTATGGCAGAGTAATACTCTATTGTATAAATGTACCACAGTGTCTTTATTCAATCATGTATTGATGGACATTTCAGTTGTTTCCATGTCTTGGCTATTGTGAATAGCACTGCAGTAAATATAGAGGTGCATATATTTTTTCGAATTAGTGTCTTGGATTTCTCTGGATAGATACCTAAGAGTGGAATTGCTGGGTCATAAGGTAGTTCCATTTCTAGTGTTTTGAGATACCTCCATACTGATTTCCATAGTGGCTGCACCAATCTGCAATCCCACCAACAAAACTCAAGGGTTCCCTTTTCTCCATATCTTTGCCAACACTTTTTTGTTTATTTATTGATGATAGCTATTCTGACAGGAGTGAGGTGGTATCTCATTGTGGTTTTTATTTGCATTTATCTGATGATCAGTGACGTTGAGCATCTTTTCATATGTCTATTGGCCATCTGTATGTCCTCTTTGGAGAAATGTTTATTCAGGTCCTCTGCCCATTTTGTAGTTGGGTTGTTTGTTTTTTTGGTGTTGAGTTGTATGAATTTTTTATAACACTATTCACTTTCTTAAGTGTTGTGCTTAGAAGTACTATTTTAATTAAGTCCAATTTATTATTTTTTATTTTATGGCTCACCCTTTACTGTGTTGTTTAATAACGCTTTGCCTAACTCAGGTTCAGAAAGAATCTCTCCTGTTTGCTTTTCTAAGTTTTATACTGTTAGCTCTTATATTTATGTCTGTGACAAATTTTGAGTTCATTTTTGTTTGTGGTTAGAATCAAGGGTCTTAATTTATTTTTCTGCAAATATATATACAATTATACCAGTACCTTTTGTTGAAAAGACTAACTCCATTGGATTATTTTGGGACAAAAGCTATTGATCTTAATATTTTTGGATTCTCAATTTTGATAGTGCCTTTCTCATCATTTACTGGCCTCACTTTTAGTGACCGTTTCCCGAGACCCCCATCCCATTGACAATTGAGACTTGTCCCAGCAGCCCTTTCCCCCTCGTTGGTGATGGCTAGCATCACACAGTACCAGTTCTTGAAAAACTTTTTCTGTTCTTATAAACCACCACTGCAAGAAATTTTCCGTCAGCCGTTTCCTGTGGGTGTCCGTTTAGCGGATGTATGACCTTTTCTCTTTCCAGGAGTTCGTTCTCTGCTGCTATACTGACACCTGAACTCTTGCACGTTTCAAAACTTTTTTTTTTTGTATACAAAGTGTAAAATAAAGGCCACGGCCATGTGACTTCTCTGCCCAGCCCGCCGAACGAACACAATTTTGCTCGCTCCAAATTTGCGTCGCGGAGCTCGAGTCTCTAAAAATCTACTTATTTTCCACAAGAGGCGAAGTGCCAGGACACTAGATCATTTCAGTGGCTTCCCATCTTCCCGCTAGTTCTGGCTACTGGCACCAAACACGCCCCTTTGCCTTGTGTACGTCAGTCAGGTCTCCCAACATGGCGGCCCCTATGGCGCCACAGCAACCTGGGCGCGGACATGTTGCCACCGGGGACATTACGGTAATCCAGTTGGCGTTTCTTTAAATGCCTCAGAGCCTCCTTGGCCACCGTAGGCAGACGACATATCGTGGCGACGTTTCCAAAAGCAGAAGCAGTTCGCGGAAGTGTTACGTTTGGACTCTCCTGGTGGGCGGGAGAAATCAGGTCAGTGTGTGCATTTGTCCTTTGAAGTTTCTAAAAAAATTTTTGTCTTACGGGAGGATTGTCTCTCACAGGGTACATGACGTCACAGGGTGGAAGTGGTGTAGTTGGACCTGTGGAATTATCGCTGGATCGGATGGGAGGAGCGCCAAGGTAATGGGGAGGAGCCCAGTGGGGTGTGACACGCCTGCTTATTGTTAGGACGCCTTTGGGATCATTAGACGGTTAACGGTCTGTAGAGGTCAACGACCCTCTGTCCCAAATGTCAGGGTCTTCGCGGGTCACTCTAACGGATGTAGGTGGCATTTAGATTGATCGCGGTGTCAGGTTCAGTTTGGGGATTTAATATACCGCTCAGTGATGCCGGGGTCGGGGTGGATGTCATTATATGGGGGTATCTGGTCCAGGTTTGGGATAGATAAGGGTGTGTATGATCAGTGTCTGTGGTCCAACGAGAATTGTGAGGCGGAAGCTTTGGACACCTAGGACCCCGGGCTGGTGGTTGGGTTGAGGTTCTGACCTCGGCTGCTGCAGGCGGAACGGAATCCATAGCATTCCACAGTTTGAGTGTATGGCAGTTTCCCCTCCTGTTAATTATAGTTGTATTGTTTGCAGTTTGGATTGTTATGAATAATGCAGCTATGAAAATTCTTGTACATGTTTTCTGGTTCAAATGTGAGACATATTTCACCCACATCCCCCTCATTTGCTTACACGGTAACTCAGAAAAAGCGGTGCAGCACTAGGCAGGTAGTTAGAAAACCTATGTTTTTTAGCCTTTTATCCAGGGGTTGACTAACCGCAGACAGAGACACTAATTCAGCCGTGCCCATCGGTTACTCATCTGTGGCTACTTTCGCAGCAAAGGCAGAACTGAGTCTTACGGCCCTCAAAGTCGAAAATATATACTATCTATCCCCTTGCAGAAAACGTTTGCCAATGCCCGCACTCACCTCTTAATACTACAGCGGCGGACACAGTTGCTTACCTGCCTGACACACACTCACACTTTCTTCTTTGCTAACAGAAACTCCATGTTGTTTATCAGTCATCCTTCTGGCAAGGTGACTGATATCCCAGTTTATTAGTAAGTCTTGGTCGATCTTAGCCAATCCTAGTGGTTCCAGTTCCAATTGCTAGTGTTTGAATTTCTGTGAAATGAGCTTAGGTGTATGGTGCATTTCCATCTAGCTATGTCTTATGTGAAAATCTGTTAGTGGTTTCTGGGGGAGCATTTTCTCTTAAAAAAAAAAAATTGTTGAATCTCTTTTTCCATGTGGATGATGATGTTGTCTGAATATAACCTTAATTTTCTGTCCTACTTTCTGATGTTTATAATTTATTCTTATTTCAATGCTTTGGCTCAAATCTGCAATACAAAGTAGGAAAGTGGGGTGGTAGTGAACATCTCTGTCCTGTTGCCTACCTAGAACATTCACCTGTTCTGTTGTCTGGAGTGAACAGTGTCTGAGAGGGTAAGAACAGCAAATTATGAATTCATTCAGGATTTCAAATTTAATGACATAAAAATGTTCACAGTGTTCAAGACTAAACAAGTCTATTTAATGAAATTTATGTATCCCATTAATTCCTTATATACTTTATTTGCATGAGTTTTCTTTCGTTCTGTCTCACTACAAATGCATATATTTTATTCATCTTTTTAAAGGATAAGCTTTTGGTATTGTTTAACTCTTGCATTTATTTGTTAATTTCAAAGCTCTACAAGTTAATCAGTATGAAAGCAATATTTACATATATGTATATATGTACTGTTTACATACATTTTATATAAATATATAAATTATATATAAATATATATATATAATATGTATTTTATACAAATAACATAAAATATAAATATAAAAATATATAACAATATAAATATATAAAATGTTAAGTACATCCTATAAATACATATACACAAAATTTCATACTGTTATATATGTAAATATATACATATCTATCTATCTATTTTTCTTGCCCCAGTCAAGAAACAACACTGCTAGCACCCCAATGGTGTTCTGTGAGCCCCATCCCAATTATATTACATCCTCACACTGAACGGTAATTACCATCCTGTACTCTCAATACCAAGACCTTTAACGCTTGTCTGTACAGTTTTACCATATAATTAATCATTGCTAATCTTTATTTAGTTGTGCCTATTTCTAACTGTGTAACATGCGTTTTTTTTAATGTCAGTCTTCTTTTACTCAATGCTTGTAAATCATTGATATTTTTGCACATAAAAGTATTTCATTTGCTCTGTAACACACAAACCTATTCTATAATGTTTACACAGTAAATATTTTAGGAATTGCAGGCCACAGGGGTCTCTCACATATGCTTCCCAAAAAGATGTTTTTGTTTCATCATCCTTTAAAAATGCAAAAAGCATTCTTAGCTTGCAAGCTGGCCCAAGTTGTATTTTCCCTGTAGCATTCCATAGTCTGAGTGTATGTCAGTTTATCCTACTGTTAATTAAACTCGTATTGTTTGCAGTTTGGATTGTTATGACTACTGCTGCTATGAAAATTCTTGTACATGTCTTCTGGTTCAAAGATGCCCTTTTTGGGGAGAGGCGTATAGCTTGCATGTATACCTCAGAGCGAAATTGCTGTGTTTTAGGGAATGTACAACTTCAGTCTAAAGAGATGATGTCAAAATGTTTCCAGAATGGTTGTATCATTTACAGTTCCTCCAGCACAATGTAGTTTGCTTTATAGTGTGCTTAACGTGGCCTGTTTAAAGTATCTTTCCATACCTTAATATCATTGTGAGAGTCTCTTGTATTTTCATCTTAAAGTTTTAGTTTTGTTTTGTTTTTTAAAGATTTTATTGGGGAAGGGGAACAGGACTTTATTGGGGAACAGTGTGTACTTCCAGGACTTTTTCCAAGTCAAGTTGTTGTTCTTTCAATCTAAGTTGTGGAGGGCGCAGCTCAGCTCCAGGTCCAGTTGCCATTGTTAGTTACAGGGGGCGCAGCCCACCATCTCTTGTAGGTGTTGTGTAATCGAACCAGCAGCCTTGTGGTGGAGAGCCCACTGGCCCATGTGGGAATCGAATCAGCAGCCTTCGGCATTAGGAGCACGGATCCAATCACCTGAGCCACCAGGCCGGCCCCATCTTAAAGTTTTATTGATTTGCCCCTCCCTTTGAGATTGAGAGTTTTCCCCCAAATGATTTTTGTGTATGTTGTGAGGTGGGGTTCAACCTTCTTCTCCCCATCCCTCCATGCCCCAGCATGGATACCTGATTGTCCCAACACTATTTTTTAAACACATCCTTACCCTCTTCTCTGCTATCTGTGTTATCTGTGTCAAGTCGCTATATACCCATGAGTCTGTTTATAGGCATTTTGTATTGTTCCTTTGGCCTATTTGTGTATTATTGTGCTAACATTACACTGTCATAATTAAAATAACTTTCAACCCTTGTAACTGATAGAGCAAATCTTCCCAACGTTTTTTTAAGGTGCATATATAGCTGTTAGTTTAGAATTTCAATTGGATCTATATGTACATTTGGGAGATACGACATCTTTAAAGTGCTTGGTTTTCTAAGTCATCTTCCTAGTCCATCATTCCATTTAAGTCTGTTAAAATTTCTCTCAAGATTTCGTCCCACTTAACAAGTATTTTTGCTTTTCTTTAAAATGATACTGCTTATAAATTTTATTTTGTTTGTTGATGGCCTATTCGGTCAGTTACTGCGAAAGGTGTGTTGAAATCTATTAGTCTGGATTTGTTTCTTGTTTTTTGGTCCATTTTTACTGTATACGTTTCAAGTCTAGCTTGTTAGGTGCATAGAATTTGCAAATTTTTATAATGTGGTGAATTGAACTTCTTACCAGTGAGCATTGTTTCTCTTTCTCTGTAGTAATTTTTGGGCTGTCTGGTCCATTTTATGTGAGAATATCGTTACACCAGATAATCTGTGGTTACTCTTTTCATGGTGTATCTTTTTCTAACCTTTTATTCTCAAGCTTTCCTTATCATTATGTTTCAGACATGTCACCTATAATAGTATGTTATTCGGTTTTAAATTTTAATCCAGTGTGACAGTTTTGAGGCATTTGTATTTAACGTAATTAACTGGACTCCTTGTTCATTTTATATTTAATATGATTCTTAGTATGCTTTGTTTTAAAACAGTCATCTAATTGCATTGTATTTACCCCACTGTTCTCTGAACCTTATTCTCTTTTTTGTTGGCTTTGTTTTGGATGATTTTCTTGTTACATTTCCTCCTTCTATTAGCACAGAAATTATGTACTTTAAGACAATTGTTAGTTTTCATCCTGACACTAGAGATCACATACAGCAAGGAACCTTTCTTTGTTGAATTCTTATATTAATTAGTACTTTTACACTCTTCTCCCACAATACAGGGGTCTTAGAGCACTTCAACTTCATTTACCACTTTCGAAATTATTCACAATATCATTTGTTTTCTATGTATTTAAAACCCTCTAAGATATCATCATTGCTTATAAGGCAATGCTGATGGCTCGCCCAGTGCATTGGTTTTCAGACTGAAATGGGTGCAGGTACGGGGTGTACAAAAGCATTTGAAGAGGCCCCTGAGCACACAAGGTTTAATGGAAAATGGTGCCCAGGTTGTCTCTTTATAGGTCGTGTCTTGTGTGTGACTGATCTGCCTGAGGTTCACCTGCTCCTGAGGCATGGTGTGGGGATGGATTTATTTCCCAGGTCCCCTTTGACAGTCACTCCACTTAAACTCCACAGAACAAAGGAATACTCCCTCACAGTTAGAAACTAAGGCTTTCTTGGCCAGAAGAATAAATTCTTCCAGAACACCAAATAAAAGGACACTTAGCAATACTGTGGACAATGTGTGAAGGTGAGCGCTCAGGAGCAATGTAGCATCTGGGCCCAGCAGAAATGTACCACTCAAATAGAATTTTCTCCTTAACCCACAGGTCCTGACTCCCTAGGAGCAAAAGAATCAACTGAAAGAAGTTACAGGATTGGGTGTCAGCATTTCCAGGGACACACCTGACTGACGACAGATTTCTAGACGGAAATTTGGAGTGGTTCCAGAAGGTACCAAGACAGAGCCTCCCCATTGCCAGTTGTTTTCAGAAAACAGAAGAAAATGCTTCAGGGCCAGGTGACTTTGGGTTTGTTTTATTCATTCCTTTGTTCCTTGATGGATTTGTAGAGGCCTATAAAAACCACTCTTGTTAATCTGAGAAGTATAAATTTTGAAAAGCTGGGTCTTGGGAAGAATAAACTTAGTTTTTAACTCAACATCAGGCAAAGTAAGATGAGGAGTACACTTCACAGGAGTCACACTAAGTTGCTGACAGTAGGAGATAATGCATGGCTGGAGGGTCGTGCAGGTTCTATTAGCTGTCAGCTGATACCCATATCTCTAACAGCCAGCCCCACAGAGAATCATTATCAGAGAATCATTATCATCTACTGGTATGGACTGGTTTTTTTTTTGTTTGTTTTTAAGATTTTTTATTGGGGAAGGGGAACAGGACTTTATTGGGGAACAGTGTGTACTTCCAGGCCTTTTTTCCAAGTCAAGTTGTTGTCCTTTCAATCTTAGTTGTGGAGGGTGCTGTTCAGCTTCAAGTTGTTGTCCTTTCAGTCTTAGTTGTGGAGGGCGCAGCTCAGCTCCAGATCCAGTTGCCGTTTTTCTAGTTGCAGGGGGCACAGCCCACCATCCCTTGCGGGAGTCGAGGAATCGAACTGGCAACCTTGTGGTTGAGAGGATGCGCTCCAACCAACTGAGCCATCCGGGAGCTCAGCGGCAGCTCAGCTCAAAGTGCTGTGTTCAATCATAGTTGCAAGGGGCGCTGCCCACCATCCCTTGCAGGACTCGAGGAATCGAACTGGCAACCTTGTGGTTGAGAGCCCACTGGCCCATGTGGGAATCGAACTTGCAGCCTTCGGAGTTAGGAGCACGGAGCTCTAACCGCCTGAGCCACTGGGCCAGCCCGGACCGGTTTTGAGGAGAAAGCAGATGATTTCCTGGGATGATGCCTGTGTGTCAGGGCCCTGTGGTCTCAGGAAATTTCTTTCACGGTTCTTCCTGGAGGTGATGTGGTGGATGGTGTCCTTACCAGTAGCCTCCTCATAAATGTAGAAGCAGATTTCCTCTGGCTGTTTCTGAAATGATAGATACCTCATAGGCCCCGGTAGGAATAGACTCATAGAACTCAGTGAAAACGGAACCAACACAAGGTGACTTGAACCTTGGGGCGGTCTGGTTTTATCCAGGAATACAACCTGAACATCCTAGGAAAGTGGAAGGATTCTGCACTTTTAAACGGTTCTCAATGAGCAGGTAGCTGAACTCGTGTTTGAATGAAGACTTAGAAATCGAGTTGAAGGTACTGTTGTCTGGTAAGGACCTGAGTTGGTGGCATCTACAGGATTTGCTCCAGAACTTCCCCTCTTGCTAGAAAATGCAGAGTCCTTCCTCATTTTGTAGTGAAGACATGATCTTATGTAAAGAGAGGTCTGGCTTTGGCCCTCAGCTACTGGAGGTGATCTCTAGGTCCCTGGAATGCTTTGCCTGATAGAAGTGTCTTTGTTTGCCTGGGTGCTATGACCACTGACAGTCTAAAATGTGATTTATGATGGGGCTTTGGGTCATGTGGTATCACTTCCAATCTTTGGAGGAAATGCCAGCTACAATTATTAACCCGGCTTCTAGAAGGGACTGGAGACTAAAGGTCAGTCATGCGGTCAGTAGGAGACCAAGCCCAGGTAAAAACTCTGCACAACCAAGGCTTGGTTAGCATCCCGGGCTGGCAGTACTCTCTGCACATTGCACCTGTCAAGACTGGGAGGACACTCCACGGGAGAGGGTGACTGGAAGCTTTATCTTTGTACCCTCCTAGACTCTGCCATATGGCTGTCTCCCTTTGCCGGATTTTAATTTGTATCATTTTCTCTTCAATAAAATTATTGTCGTAAGTGTTGCACTTTCCTTGGTTGTGGGAGTCGTTCTAGTTAATTATTGCACCTAAGGGTGTCATAGGGACCCTGGATTTTGTAGCCTTATCTTCTGAAGTAAAGGTGATCCTGGGGACCCCTGAACTTGCAGCTAGTGTCTGAAGTGAGAGCAGATCTATGGGAATTATTTCCTCAGACTTTGCAATATGACTGGCTCTCGGGATCCATGTTCAAGTCAAAATTCTTATCTACCTTTCGTAGATTGCCTTTATTTTGGTTAATTACACAACTGACTTAAGGATATATTTAGAGACTGAAATCACAACAGAGTACACATATCAAACATGAGTTTATTCTTCATACACTTTCTTCTTAATCCCCTTTTGTAAATGTTTGGTGATATTTATTTCCTGTCACTGTATGTGTGTGTGAATCTGTCTATATATGTATTAACAAAAGTATGAGTATATATGTATCTGTTTGTAGACCTAAATATATACATCTATTTTGTTATTTTTTTGTTATATGAATGGAGTCATATCCAAAAATATACCTGCCAACTTTGGTATATTTTGAGCACTCAAGGACCTGTGACTACATTGATATTGAAAAACATTAACAATATAAAATTGCAGTTCGTGGTGATACTTGAAAAAAATAAATTGCATTTGACAGTATTGGAGGTCAGGAGAAAACCAAGTATTTAATTTTGAGAAATGATGATGGAACATAAGCAAACATCTGTTTTTCTTGGGGGTGTGGGGATGGTTGTCTGTAACTTTAAAAAATATATTCTCTATCTATATAAGTTTGTCATCTGAGGAATGTTATATAAATGGAATCACAGTTTGTAGTCTTGAGACTTAAGTGAAATGGTGGTTGCCAGGTGGATCGTGAGGGTAGGAAGAATACGGATATGGTTGTAAAGGGTGCCATGGGGAACCCTTATTGTGGAACTGTTCTGTGTCTTGATAATGGCAATGGCCACGTGAAGCCACACGTGATAAAATTGCATAGTTAAGTACACAGACATTATAATATAGTAAAATAATACTGGGTCTTATATTAATTTTTGTTCCAGAAGATGCATTAGAGCTGATTGTCTGGCTAGGTCTTATTTTTGGGGAAACACGGTATGGTTATGCGAGATGTTACCATTAGTGGAAGCTGTGTGAAGGGTACATGTGTTCTGTCTGCATTATTTTGTATAACTGGATATGATAATCTATGATGATCTAAAATGAAAATTAAAAAATATTACATATATGTGTATATTTTTTTCAATGTACAAAAACCTATAAGCATCATTAATAAAGTTTAACTGACCAATAAACTCATACGTGACCCTTCTTCCTGAAGGAACCAGGGTAATCAGTGTAATCTGAATCCTCCAGACTGTTTATAGTGTGGACGTAATTTTTGTTGTCATTTTAAGACTCATACTGCTAATGTTTATTGTTCTTGTTTTGTCCCTTTAAAGTATCTTTGCATTCGTTATATGTTAGTACATGCCAGTCTCCCTCTCTCGTTTTGACCTGCTGCAGTGTCCTCTAACTGATGTGTGCAATACTTTGGCTATTCTGTTACTAATGAACATTTAGGTAATTTTATTATTGCAAACCATGCAGTGGTGGACATCCTTGTTAATGCCTTTTTATGAAGATGTTGCAGTATTTTTGGAGGGTGTGCCCATTTCACATTTATTTGCTTTGTTTTTTAAATAATTTTTTTCAATTACAGTTGACATACAATATTACGTTAGTTTCCAGTGCACAACATAGTGATTAGACATTTATATAATTTATGAAGTGATCACCCTGATAAATCTAGTTCATCTCACATTTAAATGGATATGTGTGATTGCCTTCCAGAATGACTATTCCAATTTATGGGCATTGTAACCAAATGTTGAAAATGCTGGCTCTGGGGCCACTTGCTAGCTTTGTGACATTGCACACATCATTTAGCTTTTCTACACCTGAATTTTCTCATCTATAAAATGAAATTATGAGGAACTTACCTCCAAAGGTGTTGTGTGGATAAAATGAGTTAATCTATATGATGTGTGACCAAACAATATGGTGAATGTTTCAATTAAAAAAATTATTGCAGTAAAAGACACATTGCCATTAATTCCCCTAAAAATACTCCCCCTCGCTTTGAACACACTTATCCCATCGTTCTTGCCACTTTCTGAAGTAGTTCTGGAAATCCTCTTTTGTATCTTTAGTTGCACCATTGTAGCTGCTTTGATGACCTGAATTGATTCAAAACGTTTACCTCTCAGGGTCATTTTGACTTTGGGGAAGAGCCAGAAGTCGCATGGTGCCAGATCCAGTGAACAGGGTGGGTGAGGACACACCGTAATGTTTTTATTTGGCAGAAATAGCTATACCAGAAGCAATGTGTGATATGGAGCCTTTTTCGTTGTGATATAAAATTATGATGAATGCTACTGTCAAATGCCATCCAATGGAAAGGCAGGGATCTTCAATACGGGAAGCGGCGCGTCGAACCTTAGTAACAGTATGTGACAAGTTTCAAATAGTTCAATGCAGTCAGTCAGGTGTGAGCTACAGTTGAGAGAAGGTGTGTTTTAAAGTGTTCTGTAAATCAGCCTCCATCATGACAACTCTCTGTGTCACACATGGCTTTGGTATGGTAATTTCTGTCAGATAAAGCATTACGGTGTGTCCTCATCTACCTTATTCAATGGTTCTGGCACCTTGCAACTTCTGGCTCTTCCCCAAAGTCAAAATGATTCAGGACATCGAGGCAGCCATGACCGCACAACTAAAGACACTCATGAAAGAGGACTTCCAGAACCGCTTCAGAAAACGGTAACAACGATGGGATAAGTGTGTTCAAAGCAAGGGAGAAGAGTTTGAGGGAGATTAATGGCAATGTGTCTTTTAATGTAATACTTTTTTTTTTATTTAAACATTCACTGTATTGTTTGATCATACCTCATAGATAGATCCAGCCTATAAAGTGAAAATGAGCAGAAAAACTAACATTTCTTCCATATCATCAAAAGGACACCACCCTATTAAACAGCACGATGTTGTTACAGGAGTCCCTGACATTTGACGATGTGGCTGTGGACTTCACGTGGGAGGAGTGGCAGCTCCTGGCCCCCAAGCAGAAGGACCTATACCGGGACGTGATGTTGGAGAACTACAGCAACCTGGTGTCAGTGGGTGAGGACGGCTCCCCTGTGTCACTCAGAGGTCCCCAGTCAGTGGCCTTTCCAGTCTCAGCTTCTGAAATGTCTGGAGTGTCTGTGATGCTCTGAAGTGGCATGAGTCTCAGTCCCCGCTCTGGCCCCAGAGAAAGGGGTGTATTCTCCCTCCTCCTGAGAGAAAAGCCTTTGCTTTTGTAGGTGTGAAAATTGTTTTCTCTTTAAATCTAGCATTCTGCAGTCTTCACAGAACCTCAAGCCCAACTCAGTATGTCTAAGTCTTCTATCATTTTCCTTGAACAGGGTATCAAGCCAGCAAACCAGATGCGCTCTCCAAGTTGGATCGAGGAGAATCACCATGGACAATGGGAGATGAAGTCCACTATAGGACCCATTCAGGTGAGTGAGAGAACCAGCAAGGGGACAGGCGTGGAAATCACAGTCATTCAGAGAAGAGTCACAGGTGAGGGGGGTTGAGGATAGGTAAGCAGTGCCTCCATGCATGTCTCTCCTGACTGGAGACCTCTTTGTCTTTGTAGAAGTGTAGAGAAAAGTATATCCCTTTTTCCCTTTTATTTTGTTTGCATCTTGATTTTTTTTGTTTGCATAGTTTTCTTCTTCGTAGGATTCTCATATCTTCCTTTCTTCATACTCTCCCACCTCCCTGGCTATGAGTTTCCACCATCCAAGGCCTGGCTCCAGGAGAAATCCCTGAATTCCTCAGTCTTCTGACCACTTCTCTTCCTGCCCCAGTAATGTGACTTCACCTCCTAACATCCACCCTGTCTTGGGGGCTGTGTCCCAAAGTAAACTGGTCTTCACTGTGCCTTTGTCTACTTTTCTTTCTCTCTTAGATTGACTTTTTTGCCACTCGGAGGTTCTTCAAAGACTGTTTTCATTTTGTCATCTGATCTCCAATCCCTTCAATGTTTTCTTGATTTTGGTGAACAAAGATTTTTCTGTTCCCAGCAGGAGACGCCCAAATTGCTGTCTGTGATCCACCACAGACTTTAGTTGAGTAGAATTTACTCATCTTAATGGCAACTCTCTTGGGCTCCCAATGACTGCAAGGACCTACAATCATCTTCCCTCCAGGAAACCCCTTTAAATTCATGTTCTTCTTCACTCCTGTGCTTCTTACATCCGGGCCATACAGGTGTTAACCTCATATGTTCCCTACCCGCAGAGCTCTTTTCTTTAAAGGAGCCTGCTGTTCATGATGTATTGTATCTAGAAAAGATATTTTCATGTTCTTCATTCTCTGTTTCAGCCTAAACCAGACCATAACTCTTGCCTACTTCTATTTAATTCCTTTGTGTATTTACTAATTTTGAACTTTCTTCTTGTTCATCATAGATGTTACCACTGTATTTGTTTCCTAAAACTTTCATTTTCTTCCCATCATATTCTGAGGACATTAAGTCCCAGTCAACTCCATTACCCATCACTTGTGATTAATATTTTTTCAGTGATCTCCATGAAATGATATCGGCTTGCTCACAAAGAAATACATTTCCATCTTCTCTCTTAAACTCTCTCCAGTGTGTTCCATACATGGGATTGCCTTCTTGATTTATTTCTTTAAAAATTATTTTTTGATAGGCTCTGTATGCTGGGGGTGGGGGTAACAGCCATGTGAAAAAGCATGCAAATAGACTAAGAGCTTTCATTCTGAGAGGAGGAGTCAAAAAGTGAATCGAAATTCACGAATAAATAATATATCTAGGGGCTGAAAGGTGCAGTGATAAAACTTTAGTCAGGAAAATGGAACACTAGTGGCTGGGGCTGGGGCTACTCTTTTAGGAAGGAAACACCTCTCGGATAAGTGCCTTTGAGCCATGAGATGAAGGAAGTTAGTAGTCTGTTCGGTTCAGAGAGTCAAGTAGAGAGGATGGCAGGTTGAAAAGTCCACAACAGGAATGTGTTTGAGAAACATGAAGGAGCTTACATGGACGGAGCGGAGCATGCTGTTGGGAATTTGATAGAAATGAGGCCACATGGCAGCTGCAGCAAGGGAAGGGAAGAGTAAGGTTGGTGACATGGGGCCTTGTAATCCATTTCAAGAAATCATGATTTTCCTCCTAATGAGATGAGAAAACATGAGAAGTTCTTGAGTGTTGGAATGACATGGAATAATTCACGTTTTCAAAGGATTCCTTTAGCTACTGTGTAGAAAGTAGACAATAGTGGGCAGGGGTCAGGCAGGAAAGCCATGGAGCAGGCTATTGCAAAACATGATGACCAAGGGAATGGTTTGCTTTGGCATGGGTGGAGAGGTGAGTGTTGCTCACACTCTGGAGACACTTATTATAGCAGGAAGATAAGATTTGACATTTAATTAAATACGTGGCATGAGAAGAACAAACGGATGAAGGTTGATGGGAAGATTCTTAGGCTAAAAATGGCTATAATGGAACATTGAGGCAGCACAAGTGAATAGTGAGTGGTTGGCCTTCGCATCGATTTTAGGAATAAGACATCTCCTTGGTTAAGGTACATTTGAGCATGTAGGTGAGGGACGTGAGTAGGTTCCCTGGTTGAGGAATGTTCCAAAGTAAACTGGAAAAGTCAAAGGCCTGAGGTGGAAGTATGTCTGAAGAACCTTAGCAAGCCTGTTGAGATAGAGCAGAGAGGGCAAGACTGAAGATAAGGTCAACAGAGTAGTGGCTTGAGGTCAGCGTAACAAGTCAGATAAGGGCCTTTCAAAGACATTGCAAGACCTTGATTTTACTCCTCAAGAGATCAGAAACCACTAGGGAGTTTTGAGTAGAGGACGACTGATGTGGTATGATTTATGTTGAAAAGATCACTTGGGCTACTGTATAGAAAATAGATAGTCGCTGGCAGGGGATGACCAGGAAGCCCAGGCAGGAGGCTCCAGCTGTAGTGTGAGAGTGAGTGGCTGTGACCGGTGGAAGAGGTGGGTGTTAGTCCAGCTTTGGGTATATTTATAAAGGAGGGCAGGTGGGATGTAATACTGAGGTAGATACTGTGTGTTAGCAAGAGAAACAGAAGGGTGATGCTGAGACGTTTGGCCATGGTTAGAGCAGAGTGGACTTCTCATTTAGGGTGATGGGGATGATATGTGGAAAAGGACATTAGGGTTAGGAAATCAGCAGTTGTTTTGGATTTTACGTTAGAGGTGCAAGGAGCTCTCTGCTGTGTCATTATCCCCTCCTGCCATGCCAACCACAATAGTGAATCCACCAGGGAGTCCTGGCTTCTTCCAAAATGTGGCCTGAGTTCCTCTGTCCCTCTCCCTCTCCGTTGTGTCTTCCACCCCGCTTTCCCAACCTGCAGCTGTTTTCCTTGTGTGTCTTTGCCCTGTAAGTGGTTTTACCAAAGTGCAGTGTAGGTTCCGTGAACATGAGGATGACTGTTTTTTATCCCCATCCTAGCACTGTGCCTCGTACACAGGGGTCGTCAGGAATGTGGAGTGAGTGAGTTTGTCTCAGCCACTTGGATGAGGAGGGCCTCCCACCTGTGGTCTGCTGCTACAGCAAAGTGCTTATGTTTTACAGTCTCTGCACATTTGGCAAAGCCAATATTCGGAAAGTAGCCAAATTTGTGTTTATTCATTATTACTGTTTATACCAATGTACACGGAACATTAAACATAGAGTTTTATTTACACTCATGTCATAGAGTTGTCACTGAAAAAGACAGCTCACATCAAAGTATTGTTTTGAATTACCTTTCCTCCAAATCAAGATGATGAAAGCATTCACTGTTTTCTTTCCTAGAAATCTGGAAAGATGATGATCACCTGCTGGAGCACTTACAAAAGGAAAGCATGGAGAATAACCTAGAGCAATGGCATGAATGTAACACATTTGAAGATTCTGTCCATCAAAGCAAAACCCATTTAACGTTAAGGCAAGATCATGATATGTTTGACTCACACGGAAAAAGCATGAAATCAGATTTAACTTTACTTAACCAGAGCAGAAGCTGTGAAATAAAGAACCATGCTGAGCTTAGTGGAGATGGGAAGTCCTTTCACCATGCTAACAGTGAACAATTTCAGACTGCAGTTAAATTCCCAGAAAGCCGAAAACTCATCAGCACTAAGTCCCAACTCATCAAGCATCAGAAGACTCAGAAAATGGAGAGGCCTCATGTTTGCAGTGAATGTGGGAAAGCGTTTGTGAAAAAGTCTTGGCTTACTGATCACCAGATTATTCATACAGGAGAGAAGCCCCATCGGTGTGGTCTGTGTGGGAAAGCCTTTTCCAGAAAGTTCATGCTCACTGAACACCAGAGAACACACACAGGAGAGAAACCTTACAAATGCTCTGAATGTGGCAAAGCCTTTCTCAAGAAATCACGGCTCAATATACATCAGAAAACACACACAGGAGAGAAACCCTTTATATGCAGTGACTGTGGGAAAGGCTTCATCCAGAAAGGCAACCTAATTGTACACCAGCGAATTCATACAGGCGAGAAACCTTATATATGCAATGAATGTGGGAAAGGCTTCATCCAGAAGACGTGCCTTATAGCACATCAGAGATTTCACACAGGAAAGACACCCTTTGTGTGCAGTGAATGTGGAAAATCCTGTTCCCAGAAGTCAGGTCTCATTAAACATCAAAGAATTCACACAGGAGAGAAACCCTTTGAGTGCAGTGACTGTGGGAAAGCCTTTACCACAAAGCAAAAGCTCATTGTCCATCAAAGAACTCATACAGGAGAGCGACCCTATACCTGCAGTGAGTGCGGGAAAGCTTTTGCCTACATGTCTTGCCTTGTGAAACATAAGAAGATACACACAAGAGAGAAATGTGGAGATTCAGCCAAGATGGAAAACCCTCTCACAGAGAGCCATAGCTCATCACAGAGCAGTGTTGTGCAGGAGAAAAACCTTAATACGGTGACTGTGCAGGTGCCGCCTGTGGCCCCTCACACAGCATTAAACATCAGTGGGTTCCCAGCCAACAGGAATGTAGTCATAGTGGGCCAGCCTGTGGCCAGATGTGCACCCTCAGGAGGATTTGCACAGGACAGAAACCTGAATGCAGTGAGTGTGGTCACGCCTTCAGTGATCAATTACGTCTTATTTTATGTCACAGCAAACCAGTAGGAAAAAACTCAGAGACATTCTGTGTGTAAAAGGCTTGAGCAAAAGTTTCTAACTCATACTGTCTGAGAAGTCAATACTGAGAAAAAGTGTGAAATGCTGAGACTTGGAAAGCCTGATATCCTATTAAATACATGCATTGATACGGAAGCATAATCTGATGTTAACTCAGACACATGCATCAGTTGCTCTGTTGTGGCAAAGGAATGATAGAATTGAGTGGAGGAAATAAGTGAATGTTTAAAACATAATTTGTATCTGAAATGTTGATATGAATGACAAACCAGGAAAGGCTAATACTGGTGGGATGTGAACATGTATATATCAGTTCAGTTTCCCCAGGCCATGGTGAAGGGTCAAGTGAAAACTGGGATGTCTGCCAGAAAGTCTCAGAAGTTTATATTATGCGGAGGGATTTAAGGAATAGTAGGTTCAGATTGAATCGACTCATTCAAGTATCGGTCAAATACTTCCTTTGTCCCTGGTTCTGTTCCAAGAGGTGAGGATACCGTGGTGATCAAAACAAATCTAGAGAGAGCAGTGAGGTAGTCGGGTTACTCCTAAGTGGTATCTCTGTACTCCAGCTGATCTAGTGAGAAGATGTAAATACCTTTATTAGGTGAAATAGACATTGTCTTAGTCCGTTCTGGTTGCTTTCAGAGAATACCATAGCCTGGTAGCTTGTAAAAAACAAATTTATTTCTCACAGCTCTGCAAGCTGCGAAGCCCCAGATCAAGGCACCAGTAGATTCCGTGTCTGTTGAGGGCCAGCTTCCTGGTGTGTAGAAGACAGTCATCTCACTGTGTCCTCACAAGGGGAAGGGGCAGTGGAGCTCTCTGGGATGTCTTTTATAAGGGCACTGATCCCATTCATGTCTCCACCCTCATGACCTAATCACCTCTCAAACGTCCCCACGTCTTAATACCATGACAATTGGGGTTAGGCTTCAAAGTGAATTTTGGCAGGGACACAAGCATTCACTCCATGGCGGGATATGGAGTAATTAGTTCAAGGAGTTAGGATCATTTCTTCTTTAAGGGATATATTATTCCAAGGGAAGGCATGGACTCCTTTTAATGGACTTGAAGCACCTCAGGGTACAAGTAAGTTATTTTTTAATGTCCATATCTTATCTCCCCAAGTAGATTGAAAATTCCTTGATAATGGTTTTTTTTTTTCTATTTAAAGTTTTAAAAACAAAATTAAAAAACCAGTTCTTTTGTTGCACTAAACCACATTTCAAGTGCTCAGTAGCTGTATACATGACTAGTGGCTATCTCATTGGACAGGACAGACAATGAGCAAAACTTTGTAGCTAACTATATGGCTGCAAAATATGTACTGAGAGAAATCTCATAATTTCTACCATCCTAGAAAGTTCAATTGGAGAGCACTGGTTTATGTGATTTTATGTTTCCCAGCACAGAAAAACAAAAATTACATTTTGATTTGGAGAGTGAATCAGTGAGCTAAATGACTAATCAGAGTACGATGTCATTGAAGGGATTGAGCCATTGGGAGGCAGTTCTAAAGAACACAGTTGTCTCCTCCCAAATTTTGTGTGATTAGAGACTCAATAACTGAATATAAACTGAACAGAGCAGAAAAAAAGGATCCTCAGAATGAACAGAATAAAAAGGAGGATGAGAATCTTAGTCTCTAAGAATGGAGATTATAGGAGGTGGCAGGTTCCGTCCTCAATGGATGTTGTAGAGAAGAGCTTTTGTATTTGTCCACAGTACTATCACCCTTGAGAGTTGCCACCATTTCAAAGATTCCCAGCTCCCCCATTACCTGCTAAATTGAGATGTGTTTTCAGTTTTCCTTCTCCCTCTCCTGCGAGTGGGCCCTTGGCCTCTCACTATGCAGAGTACTTTCCCTTAATCTCGTAACTATCCCATAATTTTCCACCTACTCAAGTTACAAACAGTCTTGCTCTTCGGAAAAGAAATGGAAATTTGCTTTGCCATGTTGTGGCTGTTTCAGAATTCAATCTATTGGGCAGGTCATGCCTTCAGATGTATTTTAAGGCACCAACACTCTGCAAGGCACTGTACTACACACGTTACATCAGTGACCAAAACAGGCAAAGGAACAGCCTTCATGGACCTTACAATCCAGTGAGGGAGACAGTAAATGGATTATATGATGTCAGGAAGTGATAAGTCTTATGAGGAAAAATAAAGCCTAGTAATAGATAGTAATAATAGGTATCATGTTTTTCTGAAAATACTGACTTACCCGAAAATAAGCTCCAGTTAAGATCTTCAGCCAGACAGATGGATTTAGTACATCATGACATTGCAGAAGAAGATGACATGACTATATTTGAATAAATGTAGATTGTTGTACATGAAAAAAGAAAACATCCCCTGAAGATACGCCCTAATGCATCTTTTGGAGCAAAAATTAATATATGACCCGGTCTTATTTTTGGGGAAATAGGGTATAAGGCCCGGTCTTATTTTCGGGGAAACATGGTAGTAATTTATAGTAATGTATAGGTAGTAATGGGGGAGGTTTTATTCCTGTCCCCCACCCCCAGGCTTTTCTGGATATAATTTGAGCCAAGGCTATAGTATTGAGGAGAGTCACCCACCATATTATTCGTAAGCAAACAACAAACATTCCAGGGCTGTTTTCCTTTTAAAAAATTGTTTTTCAGTTACAGTTGACATACAATATCATATTAGTTTCAGGTATATAGTATAGTGATTAGACATTTATGTACCTTATGAAGTGGTCACCCAATGAGACCAGCACAGGGCTGTTTCTTATGATTGACAGCGTTCTTACCTCAAAAACTTGAATGCAAATTCCCCAGCCACATCCCGCACTCCTAAATGAGAACCTCTGGAGCTGGAGTCCAGGACTCTGCATTTTTAACAACAGCCTAACACACACCTCATTTTGACATTCTCTGCCCTAAATCCTAGATTACTATCCCCACTACCGTCTCATATTATAATGGGACAGTTTCAAGTTGTGCCCTTCCCATTGATACCAAACCTTTTCTGGCCTCATCTTAGTGGCCTTTTCCTGAGTTCCCACCCCAATGACAACTTAGGCTCGTCCCAGCCGCTCTTTTCCACTTGAACGTGGTAATGTCCAGACCCACACTGTACCAGTTTCTGAAAATCTTTTTTCTGTCTGTAAAAACTGCTTCCTGCAAACTATTTTTCTGGCCAGAAACTTTCCGTAGGTGTCCGTTTACCGGATGCATCTTGTCCCTTTCTAGGAGTGCCTTATCTGCTGCTACCTCCACATGCATTCTTAATTGTCCGTTTGGAAACTTTTTTTTTTGTATACAAAGTGGAGAATGTCCTCCGCGACCATAGTGTTATACTTCTTTGTCCAGCCTGTTGAAAGCAACTTAGCTCACATCATGTTTGCCTCGTGAAGCTCTGAAAAGTAACCCATTTTCTGCCAAAGCCGAAGTGCCAAAAAAACGAGATAATTTCAGTGGCTTCTCTCTCACTTTCCCGCCATGTCTGGCTACTTGCCCCAAACGCCTTTTTGCCTTCTGTACGTCAAGCAGGTCTTTCAACATGGCGGCCCCCATGGAGTCACGGCGAGCTGGGCGCGGACATACTGCCGCCGATGGAAATACCGGAAATTCTGTTGTCGGCGTTTCTTCAAACGCCTCAGAGCCACGTCGGCCGCCGTAGAGGAGCAGGAGAGTTCCAGAAGTTGAAACGGTTCTGGGAAGTAGCAAGGTTTGCATTCTATTTGTGGGTCTGGGGAAAATCAGGTCAGTTTGTAGTTTTGTTCCCGGAAGTTTTCTTTTTTTTCTTTTTTGGTGTTGGTGATGAATTTTTTTGTTTTTTGTCACAGTAGAGGTTTTGTTTCACAGGGTGACGTGTGGACGTGGTGTAGTATGGACTGTAGAATTATCGCCGGGGTCCGTGGGGGAGGGTAGAAGCCCCGAGGTGAAGGGAGTTAAGCGAAATCAGGTAGGAACTGGATTTAAGGTATTTGAGGGGAACTAGACTCGTCGGTCTGGGGTTGGGGTGTCCTGGGAGTCAGTCGGTACCGCAAGATTCTATAGAGATCAGCGCCCTTGTCCCGATTGTCGGAGTGTGGGGTTCTGCATGTCATCACACTTGTAGGGGGTGCAGGTGGCATTTCGGATGATCTCTTTTTCTGGCTCTTGTTGGGGATTTAATATGGAGCTCAGTGATGTTCGGGTCGCTGTTTGGCCCTGGTTTCCCATTGAGGAGGAAGTATGTAGTGAATGTGGTCCAGAGAGGCTTGTGAGGGTGAAGCTTTGGACGCCTAGAACCCCTCGTGTTTGGTTAAGGTTGAAGCCTGCTGCGAATTCCCCCAGAGTGGGACTCAAGCTCTGGGTTAAGAAGGTTCTTGGCTTCTCATAGGAAAGAATTCAAACGTGAGCTGATACCGAGTTTAAAGTGGAAGTAAGTTTATTTAGCAGAGAGTAAGAAAGAAAAGTTCACCCCCAGAGGGAGTGGTGGTCTATAATTTCTAATGGAAGAGAGAGGCCCATCTGGCCATCTGGGTAGGGCTTACATGTGTTGCTTGTTTCTATGGAAAATTTCTTGGTATGGGGAAAAGGAGAAAAGAACAATTGTGTTTATCTTTAACTTCTGCAAGTTACAAGAAGAATAGGGGCAGGTTTACCTTAAACTTTTGTAAGGTATAGCCTGTGGCTAGTTTATAATAGGTTTAATTATGGGAATGGCCATTACAATGGAATCTCTTTGCTCAGTAGGCTTTAGATGGTCTGTTCTATATGATCAATGTCTGCCTGAGTTCTGTCTGGTGGCACATGGGTAGCAGGCTTCCCAAGGAAGGTTCCCAGGAACCTTCTAGTTCCTTCCTCTGTAAAAATAGTCCTCGTGCCCCTTCTCTATATTAAGTCTACAACTTTGGCTGCTGCTGCTGGGTCCGACAGCCCAGGGAATTGTTTTGAAACGATCTGTTTTTTAACCTTTAATCCAGGAGTTGAGTAACTATAGACTGAGGGACTAAACCAGCAACGTCTGTCTGGCATGTATCTTCTGTGGCTTGTTTCGTGCTGCAAAGGCAGAATTGGGTGGTGACACACACATTTTGGACTGCAAAGTCGAAAATGTTTATCTTTCTCTGCAGAAACTATTTGCCAACGCCTGCACTCACCTCTTAATATACAGCAGTGGACACAGTAGCTTACTTGCCTAACACACATTTATACTTTTTTTGTTTCTAACAATCTTCATGTTTAGTATCTACCTTCTGTCAGGGTGACCCATATTCTAGTTTATTAGTAAATCCTGGTCTATCTTAGTCAGTCGTGGTAGTTTCAACTCCCATTGCTGCTGATTGAAATGAGTAGGTAGGTGTATGGTGCACTTCTGGCTACCTATAATGGTAACACTCTGCTTAGTGCTTTGTGGTGAACGTTTTCTCTTAAATGAGTAATTCCTTGAATCTGAAGTGAATAGATTTTGCCACTCTAAAATATTCCTCTTGGGATATTATTTTAGCCTGGTTAATTTTAAGAAACAGCAGCCCTGGAGAAACTGAAAACTTAGAAATTTCCTTTGGAAAAGGTATTTATATTTTGGTAAGGACCATCCTCTGTATGGCTGTCTCCCTCACTGTACCTGGCCTGCCTTCACTATCAGTGGAGAACGTGGGGACTTAAATGTGCATAGGAATTTAACCCTTGTATCCCATCCTTTTCCTGGTAACCTCCCATAACTGACTCTTCACTCCCACTCCCAGTATCTTTGGTCTTTAGATGTAGGTCGTATTTAAGTTCATGGCTTCTGCCATTTTGGCAAGTTACTCAGTTTTGCTGGGTCTCTTCCATGTCTACTGGAGAGACAAAACTTTTGATTTTTTTTTTTTCCTATTAATCTGTTACACCTATTTAATTATTAGATCAGCCAAAAAACCTCGAAGGGAAGAAGGCAAAACTTATTCTGACCCTACAATGTCATTTCCTTCATCTCCTATGATAGTCACTCGACTTAAACTCCACAGGATAAAGGAATACCTTCCCGACATTTAGAACCTAAGGCTTTATGGTCAGAAGAATAAATTCTCCCAGGACACCAAATAAAGGGACACTTAGCAATATTGTGTACAATGTGTGAAGGTGAGCACTCATGAGCAATGTAGCATCTGGGCCCAGCAGAAATGTATCATTCAAATAGAATTTTCTCCTTAACCCACAGGTCCTGACTCCCTAGGAGCAAAAGAATCAACTGAAAGAAGTTACAGGATTGGGTGTCAGCATTTCCTGGGACACACCTGAATGATGACAGATATCTAGACGGAAATTTGGAGTGGTTCCAGAAGGTAGCAAGACAGAGCCTCCCCATTGCCAGCTGTTTTCAGAAAACAAGAAAATGCTCCAGGGCCAGGTGACTTTGGGTTTGTTTTATTCATTCCTTTGTTCCTTAATGGATTTGTAGAGGCCTATAAAAACCACTTCTGTTAATCTGAAAGTTACACGTATATATCGTTTGTCTTTCATATATATGAATGTGGTATTTCTAGGTTAGTAAGAACATTTAACTTTTACACATTATAGAAACTTCTAATTGGATAAATGTATGGATGACTGAATGCACAGTTACTGAATATTTTATGAGGCATTTTTCAACTATAAAAATAAAACCCCACACAATACCTAGATCCAGCCTATAAAGTGAAAATGAGCAGAAAAACTAACATTTCTTCCATATCATCAAAAGGACACCACCCTATTAAACAGCACGATGTTGTTACAGGAGTCCCTGACATTTGACGATGTGGCTGTGGACTTCACGTGGGAGGAGTGGCAGCTCCTGGCCCCCAAGCAGAAGGACCTATACCGGGACGTGATGTTGGAGAACTACAGCAACCTGGTGTCAGTGGGTGAGGACGGCTCCCCTGTGTCACTCAGAGGTCCCCAGTCAGTGGCCTTTCCAGTCTCAGCTTCTGAAAGGTCTGGAGTGTCTGTGATGCTCTGAAGTGGCATGAGTCTCAGTCCCCGCTCTGGCCCCAGAGAGAGGGGTATATGCTCCCTCCTCCTGAGAGAAAAGCCTTTGCTTTTGTAGGTGTGAAAATTGTTTTCTCTTTAAATCTAACATTCTGCAGTCTTCACAGAACCTCAAGCCCAATTCAGTATGTCTAAGTCTTCTATCATTTTCCTTGAACAGGGTATCCAGCCTGCAAACCAGACATGCTCTCCAAGTTGGATCGAGGAGAATCACCATGGACAATGGCAGATGAAGTCCACTGTTGGACACGTTCAGGTGAGTGAGGGAACCAGTAAGGGGATAGGCATGGAAATCACATTCTATTCGTTCAGAGAAGAGTCACAGGTGAGAGGGTTTGAGGATAGGTAAGCAGTGCCTCCATGCATGTCTCTCCCGACGGGAGACCTCTATATCTTTGTAGGAGTTTAGAGAAAAATGTATTCTTTTATCTCTATTTTGTTCACATCTTGTATTTTTGTTTGCATAGTTTTCTTCTTAGTAGGATTCTCAAATCTTTCACTTCTTCATACTCTTCCACCTCCCTGGCTATGAGTTTCCACCATCCAAGGCCTGGCTCTAGGAGAAATCCCTGAATTCCTCAGTCTTCTGACCACTTCTCTTCCTGCCCCAGGAATGTGACTTCACCTCCTAGCATCCACCCTGTCTTGGGTGCTGTGTCCCAAAGTAAACTGGTCTTTGCTGTGCCTTTGTCTACTTTTCTTTCTCTCTTAGATTGTCTTTTTTGCCACTCTGAGGTTCTTCAAAGGCCTGTTTTTCATTTTTGTCCTCTGCTCTCCTATCCCTTCAATGTTTTCTTGATGTTGATGAACAAAGATTTTTCTGTTCCCAGCAGGCGACGCCCAAATTGCTGTCTCCCTGATGTGATCCACCACAGACTTTAGTTGAGTAGAATTTACTCATCTTGATGGCAACTCTCTTGGGCTCCCAATAACTGCAAGGACCTACAATCATCTTCCCTCCCAGGAAACCCATATAAGTTCATGTTCACCTTCATTCCTGTGCATCTTACATCCGGGCCATCCAGGTGTTAACCTCACATGATCCCTACCCGCAGAGCTCTCTTCTTTAAAGGAGCCTGCAGTTCATGATGTGTTATAACTAGAAAAGATATTTTCATGTTCTTCATTCTCTGTTCCAGCCTAAAGCAGACCATAACTCTTTCTTACTTCAATTCCTTTGTGTATTTACTAATCCTAATCTTTTTTTATGGTTTATCATGGGTGTCATTGTTATATTTACTTCCTGAAAGCTTTTGTTTCATCTCAGCATAATCTCAGGACATTAAGCCACAGTTAACGACGTTACCTCTCACATGACGTGAAACTCTTAGCACCACTGTGATACAGTATATATTGTTCACACAGAGCTTTCTATCTTCTTTCCTAAGCTCCCTATTATGTTGCTTCTTTTTTTTCATCCTTTTGTAAATTATTTTTGGATAGAGTAGTTTATGCTGGGGGATCACAGCAGTATGAAAAACCAAGTGTACCAAGAGTTTCCATTCTAAGAGGAGGAGACAAAATCAAACTTTTAATAATATGTATATGGGATGAAGCAGTCTGTGATTAAATTGTCAGCATAATGTAAGTGCTGGAGCTGGGTAAATTGTTTAGGAAAGAGAACACCTCTCTGAGGTGTAGGTTTTAAATTAGATGTGCTAGGAGCCCTCTGCTTTGTCATTATTCCTCCCACCGTGCCAACAACAGTGAATCCACCAAGGAGTCCTGGCTTCTTCCAAATGTAGCCTGATTTCCTCTGTCCCTCTCCCTCTCTGTTGCGCCTTCTTACCAGCTTTCCCAACCTGTAGCTCTTTTCTTTGTGGTTGTCTTTGCCTTGTAAGCAGTTTTACCAAAGTGCAGTGTAGGCTTCGTGAACATGAGGGGAATTGTTTTTTTATCCCTGTTCTAGCACCGTGCCTGTTACACAGGGTGGTCAGGAATGTGGAGTGAGTCTGTGTCACCCACTTGGATGAGGGGGTCCTCCCACCTGTGGTCCGCTGCTCCAGTAAATTGCTTATGTTTTACAGTCTCTGCACGTTTGGCAAAGCCAATATTCAGAAAGTAGCCAAATTTATATTTATTCATTATTACTGTTTTTCCCAATGTACATGGAACATTAAGCATGGAGTTTTATTTACACTCGTATCATCGGGTTGTCACTAAAATAGCTCACATCAAAGTATTTTTTTGAATTACCTTTCCTCCAAATCAAGATGATGAAAGCATTCAATGTTTTCTTTCCTAGAAATCTGGAAAGATGATGATCATCTGCTGGAGCACTTACAAAAGGAAAGCATGGAGAATAACCTAGAGCAATGGCATGAATGTAACACATTTGAAGATTCTGTCCATCAAAGCAAAACCCATTTAACGTTAAGACAAGATCATGATATGTTTGACTCACACGGAAAAAGCATGAAATCAGATTTAACTTTACTTAACCAGAGCAGAAGCTGTGAAATAAAGAACCCTGCTGAGCTTAGTGGAGATGGGAAGTCCTTTCACCATGCTAACAGTGAACAATTTCAGACTGCAGTTAAATTCCCCGAAAGCCGAAAACTCATCAGCACTAAGTCTCAACTCATCAAGCATCAGAAGACTCAAAAAATAAGGAAGCGTCATGTATGCAGTGAATGTGGGAAAGCTTTCATGAAGAAGTGTTTGCTCACTGATCACCAGAACCTTCATACAGGAGAGAAGCCCCATCAATGTAGTCTGTGTGGGAAAGCCTTCTCCAGAAAGGTCACACTTAATGAACATCGGAGATCGCACACAGGAGAGAAACCTTACGAATGCACTGAGTGTGGCAAAGCCTTTCTCAAGAAATCACGGCTCAATATACATTACAAGATACACACAGGAGAGAAACCCTTTATATGCAATGACTGTGGGAGAGGCTTCATCCAGAAAGGCAACCTCATGGTACATCAGCGGATTCATACAGGTGAGAAACCTTATATATGCAACGAATGTGGAAAAGGCTTCAGCCAAAAAACATCCCTCACGACACATCAGAGATTTCACACAGGAAAGACACCCTTTGTGTGCAGTGAATGTGGAAAATCTTGTTCCCAGAAAACAGGTCTCATTAAACATGAAAGAATTCACACAGGAGAGAAACCCTTTGAGTGCAGTGACTGTGGGAAAGCCTTTATCGGGAAGCCACAGCTTGTTGTTCATCAGAGAATTCATACAGGAGAGCGACCCTACAGATGCAGTGAGTGTGGGAAAGCCTTCAGAGCAAAGTCAGTCCTCAATGAACATAAGAAAATTCATTCAGTCAAGGTGGAAAACCCTCTCACAGAGAGCCACAGCTCATCACAGAGCAGTGTTGTGCAGGAGAAAAACCTTGTTAATATGGTGACTGTGCAGGTGCCGCCTGTGGCCCCTCACACAGCATTAAACATCAGTGGGTTCCCAGCCAACAGGAATGTAGTCATAGTGGGCCAGCCTGTGGCCAGATGTGCACCCTCAGGAGGATTTGCACAGGACAGAAACCTGAATGCAGTAAGTGTGGTCACACCTTCACTGATCAATTACGTCTTATTTTATGTCACAGCAAACCAGTAGGAAAAAACTCAGAGACACTTTCTGTGTGTAAAAGGCTTGAGCAAAAGTTTCTAGCTCACACTGTCTGAGAAGTCAATACTGAGAAAAAGTGTGAAATGCTGAGACTTGGAAAGCCTGATATCCTATTAAATACATGCATTGATACGGAAGCATAATCTGATGTTAACTCAAACACATGCATCAGTTGCTCTGTTGTGGCAAAGGAATGAAAGAATTGAGTGAAGGAAATAAATGAATGTTTAAAACATAATTTGTATCTGAAATGTTGCTATGAATGACAAACCAGGAAAGGCTAATACTGGTGGGATGTGAACATGTATATATCAGTTCAGTTTCCCCAGGCCATGGTGAAGGGTCAAGTGAAAACTGGGATGTCTGCCAGAAAGTCTCAGAAGTTTATATTATGCGGAGGGATTTAAGGAACAACAGGTTCAGATTGAGTCGATTCATTCATTTACCAAGTATTGGTCAAATACTTCCTTTGTCCCTGGGTCTGTTCCAGGAGGTGAGGATACAGTTGTGATTAAAACAGAAGCCTATTATCTGGAGAGACCAGTGATTTAGGTGGATTATCTTTTAAGTGGTATCTCTGTACTCCAGTTAATGTACTGAGAGGATGTAAATATCTTTATTAGGAGAAATGAACATGGAGTGATTGGTTCAAGAGGATATGGCAATTTATTGTTGGAGCACATTATTTTGAGGGATTGAGGAAGAAAGAACTCTTTTAGTGACAAGCACCATAGAACACAAAATAATTTTGTGAAAGCTCATTTTCTCCACAAGGAGTTTATAAATTCCCTAATTTTAGTGGTTTAAATTTTAATGTTTAAACAAATTTTTTAAAAAACTGCAAACCAATAAATGAAAAATAAGTTTCTCCATTGCACTCGCCACATTTCATGTGCTCAACAGTTGTGACAATTGGCTACAACACAGTAAGTAAAATAGACAATGAGAGAAATTACTATCATTTCCATTGTTGTAGAACGTTATATATTGGGGAGTGCTGGTTTCCCTCATTTTTATATATCCCAGCACATTAAAGAAACAAGCATAGCATCCTAGTTGTATATAGATTTGGAAAGTGAATGAATGGACTAATGGGCTAATCAAAGTGTATTTTGTCATTGATGGGATAGTTCTAAAGAACAGTTGTTATCCCAAACTTTTCATGTGGGATCAGAGAGGCTTATTAACTCGTTATAAGGAGAGCAGAAAAGGAAAATGATTCCTAGAATGAACAAAAAACAAAAAGAACTTTACTCTCTAATAATGGTGGAGTGTATAGGAAATAGAAGGTGACATCTTTCTGGAATGTCTTGGTGATGAGTCCTTAAAATTTGTCCACAGGCCTGTTACCTGTGGAAAATATCTGGCTCCTCTGCGACCTGCTGAATTGAGACGTGTGAGTTCTATCTTCCCTCATTCCTTCCCACTGTGCTGGAAGCAGGTTCTTCGACTTCTTCACCCAGAGTTCTTTTCTTTGATCCCATGAAGCTGTAATATCTTGGTTACACACAATGAATCATGTTGATAGAAAAGTAAATGGAAATTGGGCATGCTGTGTCTGTCTCAATTCAGTCGTAATTCTGAGTTTGGGTAATTTACTCCTTCAGAAATATTTTAGAGTAGCATCATTGTGCAAAGGCATGGTTTTATGCACATGATACACCAGTGAACAGGCAAAGGAACAGTCTTTATGAACCTTATAATCTAGTGAGGGAGAGATAGTAAATGGATTATATAATCTCAGGACATGATAAACCCCATGAAGAAAAAGCCTAGTAGGAGATCATAATGGAGATGTCCCCCTTCCCAATGGAAAGCTTTTGAGAATATAATTTGAGCCAATTCCAAAGTACTGAGGGGAATCACCATCCGTCATAATATATAACCAGAGAACATTCCAGGACTGCTTTTTATGATTGTGTATCATAGGCCTCAGATTCTCTGAAAAACTGAAAAGAATGCAAATTCCTGAGTCATACCCCACATCTAAAGCAGAACCTCTGGGGCTGGAGTCCAGGACTGCATTTTCAACAAGGGCCTGATGCTCTCATTTTGAACATCTTTTCCCTAAATCCTGGATTATTGCCCTCATCACCATCCTCACAGTATACCTCATAATGGGATGGGTTCAGTGTAGATGGTCTCCAGCAAAGAATCAGTCATGAGTGCTCCACCAATCAGACCCCTCAGATCCCATCCACTTGCCCTGTGAATCTCTAGATCCGGCCATGGCAAGGTCAGGTTTGCTTGCTTATGGACCTGAATAGTCAGGGCCCAGGATGGGCTGTGAAGCTGATTCAATCCCTGAGGACCACGTGCTGAGCTCACTTCAGAGCTTGACATCCCCAGGTGAAGGTGGCCTAGTACATAATCCTGCTACCACAACCAGATCCTCATGGTTCCAATAAAGTCCACCCATCACGTTGACTAGTCCTTAGGAGTGGGTCCTGAAGTCACACTGCCTGATCTGAATCCTGCCCAAGCTGTGTGCCTTTAAGCAAGTTACTTAACTCACCTATGTCTGTTTACCTTTAAAATACCTGCTTTAGGTTTGTTGTAAGAAGTAGATGTAGTTAAAACATTACCTAACAAACAGGCAATTAAAAGTATTATTAGTCCTACTGAAGGCGGAATCCCTCTTTCTTTCCATTGTCTGGGTCATCATCATCTTCAGTAGAGCCAATTTTCCAGTGAAGCCTGTGGGCGTCGATTTTCACCGTTGGCTCTGCCCCTACAACCAACGCCATCCAGACCTGCCTTACTCCATCCCACCCCTGTCCCGCCCCATTCGCAAATATCACCTAGACTGGAAGTCCTGTGTTTCTGTCCACGGTCTGACCGCTGCTTCCTAACGTCTAGGCTCCTTACAAACTTCGTTGGTCGTCCAAAGGCTCCTCCAGCCTTTAGGTCACTCGATCTTCTCTGACGTACCAAACGGCGCTTCCTGTAAGATGGTCGCCCCCGTAGTGCTCCTTCGTAATGGCTCACGGGCGCCACCATATTTCCGTTTTGCCCAAAAGCCTGAATAGAGCATAGCCCGCGCCAAGTTGGCCTTGCATACGCTCCAGCTTTTGAAAACGTATTCAGCACAGAGTTGTTGACCCACATCAGGAGGGAAAGGCACGGAGGTTGCCAAAAAGTAATTTCAATTTCTCCCTGCTCTGAGCTGCAGGCGCCGTAAAGGCCGCCTGGGCCCCTACGGCCTAGGTAGGCGTGGCCACGTTACGTCACTGAACCGCGCCTGCGGCCCGAGTGCAAACGTCCCGAGCGTTCTGAGAGCCCAGGCAGACCGGAAGCGTCCCTAGCAACCCCCACACCGCTGGGAGGGGCGTCGTTGTGGAAGTGAGTTCAGCCTTTGGTAACTGTCCGTGGAGTCTTGAGAAGCTCAGCATCAGGTGGGGCGGGGTCTGCGCGGGGCTAGGGAGTGAGGGCCTGTGAGTCGACTGAACAGCCTTTCTGCGGACTTTTGGTTCGGTCACTGGGGTGTCTTTGCCTTAGTATTCCGCCCTCTGGTGGTCAGTGTTATTAAGCGCATGAAGAGATTAACCACTTAAGTTCCTATTGTTTGGGTTTGTCGTCTGTGTGGGTAATGCTTGTTGGACCCAGTGATTAAGAACTGGAGTGGTAAGTGTGTGCCTTGTGCAGGGTTACGATTTATTGGGGGGCTGGGACATGCAGAAGCCTGGAGGTGGGTGAGAGTGGGAAGGATGTTAATGAATTTATACTGGAGAGAAGCCCTATGGATGCAGTGAGTGCGGTAAAGCCTGCAGTCATAGTCATGTCTCATTGCACATCAGGGATTTCACACTGGAAATGCTCCCTGTGTAAGCAGTGAATGTAGAAAAGCCTACGTGCAGAAGTTAATACTCAGTAGACATCAGAGAATCCATACAAAAGAGAGACGCCATGGATGCAGCGGTTGTGGGAAAGCCTTCGCCTCGCGCAGTCCTCATATGGGCAATTGCTGTCCTTTTAGTTTCCCAGTCTTCTCGTTGGTGAGCTGGAGGTGAGTGTAGATAACAGGCACACTAATTTAGCAGGTGGGAGTGAAGCCAGGTAGTAGAGGTGTGAAGGTATGGAGGGCTGGGTCAGCACGACAGGACACCTGGCTGGATTTTGAAGAAAGGGTGGGATCACCAGGTGAGGGTGATTTCTGGCCTAGTAGCTCCTCTCTGTTGTTGGCTGAGAAAATTAAGTCAGCTTCTTCACGTGAAACTGCATAGGTAGGCAGGATTCTCCCAGCTGAAGTGTCATTTTCATTTTTTGACTCATTGTGTGATTTAGGCCGGTCCCTTACCACTTTTAACCCTGTTTTCATAGGCTGTGTGAACAAAGGCTTGTCTTAGGGTGCTTGTTAGTCTGATATGTGGGAGTCACAGGATGGAACATAGGAAAAATGTACACCCCCACGTCCCACTCCTCTCTCCGAACTTCTAATGCTAGTATTTCCCCATCTTGTAGGCAGGAAAGGCATGCGTCAGCCACAAGCCCCACCCCTCCAACATTGACTCTGTCCCTCCCACAGTCTCAAGGGCATTCTTCTTCATCCTTTTTTAACTTAATTTTATTTTTTTACCTTAGTCCAAGACACTGAACTAATGGATTATCTCCTTAGGCACACAAAACTATAGCATGCATCTTGTGTTTGTCACACATGCCCACTCTATTTTGCTAAGAAAGAAGTGTTGAATCATGTAATAGTTTCTTTCCCACAGAGGAGTGCCACAAATGCCACCATAAGAACAGCTGCCGATCAATATCTGTGAAATTACTTCATCTTTCTTGGTCCAGGTACAACTGCTACCTCTATAGTCTGTGCCACCTCACTTCACCCCCCCTCCCCCGACTCTCTTGTATCACCTCAGCTTCTCCAGATCCTGTAGTGTGCTCTAAAGCTTTCTGTGCCAGAGACATTCCCGATTTCCACCCCTGCCAAGGATAAAAAATTCTTAGCCGTAGGGACACTTACACATCCTTCAAGATGGCCATGCCCACATACAACAAAAGAGACTAGGTAGACACAGCCAACTTACAAGTAAGTCTTGGTTCCTTATACTGACAGGGAAGAGAAGGGTGCTATTACTGGCACTTGAGGATGATTTTTAAGGAGGCAGTGTCTCTGAAAACCAGCCAGTCATTGGATTTTGTTTACTTTTTATTCATTCCAGTCAGCTTCATCTTTTCACATGCCCATAATATTATTACATTTCACTATTTGCATTTGCTGCCCCAACCCTGTACTGTGTGTCTACTCTTGCCTTTTTTATTGTTTGTTTTCTTATAGTTTATCTTGCATTGTAGTTCCTGTTACATAGATTATGCCTTTTAAGTTTCTATTATATGCAGAGATTTAGAAGATACACCTTTTTTATGTGTCTCCTGGAAGTTCCATTTGAGTTTTTCAGAAATATTTTTGAATTTGTTATTCCAATTAACATGTTTTTTTAATTGACACTGTGTTATTTTTAATAACATAATTAACATTGTGTATTCTAATTAAGTGGCTAACAAAAAAAATAGGTCTGTTTTTTGTGTGTTTTTTAAAGATTTTATTGGGGAAGGGGAACGGAACTTTATTGGGGGAACAGTGTGTACTTCACTTCCAGGCCCTTTCTCCAAGTCAAGTTGTTGTCCTTTCAATCTTAGTTGTGCAGGGTGCTGTTCAGTTTCAAGTTGTTGTCCTTTCAGTCTTAGTTGTGGAGGGTACAGCTCAGCTCTATGTCCAGTTGCCATTTCCAGTTGCAGGGGGCGCTGCCCACCATCCCTTGCGGGAGTCGAGGAATTGAACTGGCAACCTTGTGGTTGAGAGTCCGTGCTCCAACCAACTGAGCCATCTGTGAGGCAGCTCAGCTCAAGGTGCCGTGTTCAATCTTAGTTGAAGGGGGTGGAGCCCACCATCCCTTCCGGGACTCGAGGAGTCGAACCAGCATCCTTGTGGTTGAGAGCCCACTGGCCCATGTGGGAATCGAACCAGCAGCCTTCGGAGTTAGGAGCATGGAGCTCCAACCACCTGAGCCACCGGGCTGGCCCAGGTCTGTTGTTTTTTATGTGGTCTTTCTACTTTCTATTCTAGCTTCCTCGGCTTTAAAATAGGAACAGTTAAAGAAGAGGATGAAATAAAAAATGTATATTGTTTGTTTAGTTTATTAACTTATACATTACTAGCCTCCACTATGACTAGAAATCGTTGTTACTATAAGGTACTGTGATAGGGTCGTATGTGGTACCTGTGGGTTCTGTATCTCTGTCTGTGTTTTAACTATTACAAAGGTTGAGTGTCAGAGAAGTTGGGATTCTTGCCTGAAGTCGCTTAGCTGGTACATAGACTAATTAGGCTTAAAATCCAGGCATATTTTCTCCAAGTCTGTGTGCCTTTCAGTACATTCCCTATATAAAACTCATCTCAATTAGTCAGCTGATCTTCTCTCAGATAGCCAGCCCCTGGATATACTTTTAGAGGGAATATGGAGAGTATCTCAGATGTAGTCATTGTGATTTCAGATTTTCTCAGCATGTCAGTGGAGCTGTAGCTATATACAATGTGCCTGGAATCCTGCCCACTCCATCCAGTTTTAGTCCTGGCAGCACTGGTTAGTCTACAGACATGCCGTTTTGGTTTTCTCAGAAGGGACTATGATTAGTGTTTCTCTTAAAGTGAATTTGCTCCTGAATCCACTGCTCCGTTTCCCAGGTACAGAAGAGGTAAGTGAAGCGTAGAGGAGGGTGTCATAAGACCAGGAATTCATCTTTACCCAAGACACCCTTGACGAGAGACCACTTAACGGGAGATTTGGGCAGAACAAGACTTGTCACTGGACAGACACTGGAATTGCTTGCCCATATCAGAACAGCAAAAAATGAACAAGTGCCGGGTGAATTGGTGCTTATTGGCTGATTTATGATTTAAAATGTTTCTTTGTTTATTGATTGACCCCTTGCTTTCCCAATGGATTTGTGGTGTTTTTAACAATTCATATAATAAAGTGACAAAGTGAAAATGGAAAATAATTAGAAAAAGGCAGTGGGGGCGGGGTGGGGGGAACTAAGATTATAAGATTTAGACCAGGCCAGGGTTGGAACAGAGATTTGCAGGTCATGGAACCAGAAAGAGTGTTTGAAGTTAGCATGTAGAGATATAAGCCATGGGGTCTTACACATTTGTACTAAAGTTGGGCTACATGTTCATCTCTAATATTCACACAGCTGTAACAACAACAAAAAAAAAACCCACTTGTACTTGCATAGGGAAGAAAAGTTTTATCCATAGGGAGAAAGCACAGTGGTTCCTCCAGAGAGGGAAGTTTTTCCTGGTCTTGCAGGTGTTTGCTGAGTTATCACGTAGGTGATGTGGGCAGTGTCTTCGATAGCAACTCTCCACTAAGTCAATAGCAGGCTCTTTCTTCAAGGCTTTGTTCTAACAAGTTCATCTTCAGGTTAAATTCTTCAAAGGTGAATTTTCTGGCCAAGTGGTGTGGGCATTTGAAAATTTGATGGCTGTTCGATAGTCTTAAGTATTTTGATAAAGAAATTGGGATACATAGAGGAAATGATTTTCTACAGGGCACACAACTCTTTAGTTGATTTGCACTTCATTTTCTTTAGTACATTCTGGGCAAATTTTTCATTGCTAGTTCATCTTGATAAACTCTCCATGCCTTACCTCCCTTACCTATCCACTTCTGCTTTATTCTCTGTGGTAGGCAGAATAATGGCTCCCCAAAGATGTCACCATCCTCATCCCCAGAACCCATGACTGTGTTCACTTACGTGGTCAAAAGACTTTATGGGTGTGATTATGTAATGGATCTTGAGATGGGTTATCCAGGTGGTTCCGGAGTCATCACAGGGGACCTTTAAGAGGGAAAGAGGGAGGCAGGACAGTCAGAGTGATAGTAGGAAATGAAATGACAGAAGCAGAAGTCAAAGTGATATGATTACTGGCTTGGGCCCATGACCAAGGAATGCAGGCCGGTTGCCTCTAGAAGAGGTGTATTAACAACAATAAAAGGAATCTAATACACCCTCCTACATGAATGCCAGGGGGGTCAGCTCCCTCCTGGAAGCCCTTTTTGTATCCTCACCCCACCCCCAGCCTTTCAGAGGAACACATTAATAATCCCCTAAAACCCAGCTCAAGTTGCACGTCTTCACTGCAGTTTGACTGGATGTGGTCCATTTTGCCCTATTATACAGCTTTTGTAGTGTCTCTAACATTGTACTGCATTTGCATAGCCTCATGTTTGTCTCTCTCTGTAAGACTGAAAGCTTTTTGAGGTTAAGAATTGTCTGGCTTGGGGCCGGCCCGGTGGCTCAGGCGGTTAGAGCTCCATACTCCTAACTCCGAAGGCTGCCGGTTCGATTCCCACATGGGCCAGTGGGCTCTCAACCACAAGGTTGCCAGTTCAACTCCTCAAGTCCCGCAAGGAATGGTGGGCTCCGCCTCCTGCAACTAAGGTTGAACATGACACCTTGAGCTGAGCTGCCTCCCGGATGGCTCAGTTGGTTGGAGCGCAGGCTCTCAACCACAAGGTTGCCAGTTCAATTCCTCGACTCCCGCAAGGGATGGTGGGCTGTGCCCCCTGCAACTAGCAACGGCAACTTGACCTGGAGCTGAGCTGTGTTCTCCACAACTAAGACTGAAAGAACAACAACTTGAAGCTGAACAGCACCCTCCACTGAACAGCACCCTTCAACTGAGATTGAAAGGACAACAACTTGACTTGGAAAAAAGGCCTGGAAGTACACACTGTTCCCCAATAAAGTCCTGTTCCCCTTCCCCAATAAAATCTTAAATAAAAAAATTTTTAAAAAAGGCTTGTTTTCCTCATCTGTCCTGGATGTGATTCCTATCTCATCTAGGACATTGGTTTCTTGCCTTGGTCTCCTTCCCAGGACCCTCGCCTTGCCTATCTCTTCTCCTCCTCTCCCTTTGCCACAGCTGAGATCCTGCTCTCCATCATCCTTGGTATAAAATTCCATTCCTTCCATGTCTCTCTGTAGACTGATACTTCTTTCTGTCTCAGTCTACACAGAGACATGGAACCTTCTTGCCTGTTAACAGTGTCCCTTTTTCTTTCTGACATCTAGTCCTTTCTGGGTCCAGGTAATACCTCATTAACCTATTAGGTTAGTGCAAAAGTAGTTGTGGTTTTCACAATTATTTTTATCTTTTAAACCGCAATTACTTATGCACCAACCTAATACATCTCTCTGCACTAATTCACTTTCTACTTCCTGGACTTCTGGGTCTTTGCACTCCAAGACTCTCCCAAAGTTTCTGTTATCCACTTTCTTTTCTTGACTTTTATTGTAATAGCCTTAATAATTTAATCCTTCTGAAAGCTTAAGCTCTTGGTTCTATGCTGGTGTTTACCAAATTGGCAAGTATTGCCACACTTAACCTCTAGCCCTATGTTTGCTTGCCTCCAGAGCACCTCCCCGTGAGGTTCTTTCAGTATAAATATCAGAAATGGAAATTATTTTCTTTCCGAAATGACTCTTTATTTTCTTCCTCTTTTATACTAGCTGCTCCTGTACTGTTTATCCTGTAGCCTGGCCATGTTTTATTTTTCCCCCCCACTTAGACTATATTTTCCAGGAAGAGTTTTAGATTTATAGGAAAATTGCAAAGATGGCACAAAGAATTCCTACATATCCCACATCCAGTTCCCCTATGGTTAACATCTAACATCAGTGTGATGCATTTGTTATGATGAATGAGCCAACATTGGTACAATATCATTAAAGTCCAGACTAGGATTTCCGGGCGGGAATTCCTTCCTGCCCATTCTCGGGAATTTTTATCGCTTTCCCGTTCCCGAATCCCGAGAAAAGTTGGTCGAGAAATCTGGAAAATCGGCTCCTTGAACCCAGTAATACCCACAATGGGAAATAAATGTACTACTTACAGTGGATCTCTTAGACGTTTTTCCTGTTTATCTCAAGTTACATTGTGTTACAATGTTACGCGCCACCAGACATGCACACACGACACCAGAATCAGATATCACATGACCACCTAATTTTAGCTCTTACAAATCAAGCATATTTGATCATGGAGAACAGAAAACAGTTTGTATTTATACAGATTTACTAAGAAAATCTAAGGTAGTTTACCTTAATATAACATTGTAGTCATATCCAGGGTTGTGAAAATAAATATTTCTGTGTATAAATACAAACTGTTTTCTGTTCTCCACGATGAATCGTTTCCACAAAGTGACGGCTGATACTATCAACCACATTCGATCAGTTTTTGCGGCAGACGATTGCGATGTATGTGAGTGTTCATGGCTCTCTCAGCTACTGTGGGTAAGTCAGTCTATTTAAAAACAACTTGCACTGCTAATATTTTATTCCAATATTACTATAATTTCCAATCTCATAATGTTTTGTGGCACTTTTTTGCTATAAATATTCACTGCACAATATAGGTCTTTCTTAATTTTTTCTTAATGCTTTTAAAGGAAATAAAATTTGAATTGTTTAAATGTAGAAAGAGATCTTGTGTCTCTCACAAAGTACTTGAGCAACATTAGTTGTCTATGTGAGATAGAAGAGGATGAATTTTCGCCTTGTCAAGTAAGAATGAAATTGCATGATTCGCAAAGTCATTAATGGAAAGACTTTTTTTTTTTCTGTTTTTAATTGGGGAAGGGGAACAGGACTTTTTTTTTGGGGGGGGGGGGACAGTGTGTACTTCCAGGCCTTTTTTCCAAGTCAAGTTGTTGTCCTTTCCATCTTAGTTGTGAAGGGTGCTGTTCATCTTCAAGTTGTTGTCCTTTCAGTCTTAGTTGTGGAGGGTGCAGCTCAGCTCCAGGTCCAGTTGCCATTTCTAGTTGCAGGGAGCATAGCCCACCATCCCTTGCGGGAGTCAAACCGGCAACCTTGTGGTTGAGAGGACGCACTCCAACCAAGCCATCCGGGAGGCAGCTCAGCTCAAGGTGCCGTGTTCAATCTTAGTTGCAGGGGGCACTGCCCACCATCCCTTGCGGGACTCGAGGAGTTGAACCAGCAACCTTGCGGTTGAGAGCCCACTGGCCCATGTGGGAATCAAACCAGCAGCTTTCGGAGTCAGGAGCATGGAGCTCTAACCACCTGAGCCACCGGGCTGGCCCTGGAAAGACTTTTTAAAGGAACATTTATAGCAGAAGAAGTTCCAACAGAAGAAATAAAGGATGTCTTTACATAGAGTTCTGACATTAAATCAGAATCTGATCTGAAGCGTGAATTGACTAAAGCAATATCAATTTTGACATCAAAGCCTAGCGGTATGCATGCAGACAAAATATTTGCTTCTCTAAGGAAGGAAATGAGCTTATATGAAGCAACGCATTCTCTCACTCCCAACTTGAAGATGCTTTTAGATGCGCTCACTCATAACAATCCGACCAATGTCTACAGAAAATGAAAGAAATTTTTCCACATCAAGTATATTTGTTACAAAGGGAAGATCACTATTGTCTAATTGGGCAATTAATGCTCTATGTTTCTTAAAGTTTCATTTTAAAAATGACAAAAACTATTTGAAGTGTTTTTTTAATTTTCAAATTAATAATATTTGCTTTTGTTTTCTATTAATGTTTAATTTAATAAATAAAATATTTAAATGAGATTAGGGATGTTAATATATTGTGTGATATATGTAAAAATTCACTGTATACTATAAGGTTTGGTTAAATAAAGTTTGTATTAATTACATTGTTTATATTTTGAAAAAATCTGAAATATAACAGAAACCTAGCCAAAATGATGACCCCTGTTTAGCACTCAGGGCAAGAGATGCACTAGTCATGAAATTCCAGTCGACCTCCATTTAGGAAATTTTATTTACTCAAGTAATTTTATTTACTCAAGTTTCCTTTTACATATAGGAGTGTCTTGAAACTTCTGAAAGACTGCGCCCGGGGCCATGAACCCCGGTTGCCCCACCTTCTTTATGGCTTTTCTATTTATTAACATTTATTGTTACAGCCATTATTACAGATGATGAACAAAAATTTTAAAAGACCATTTTGGGAATTCTCGAGAATTCTCGGGACATACGATTTCCCATTCTCGATTCTTGAAGGTTCCAAAATGTCGGGGATTTGGAAACCCTAGTCCAGACTATAGTTTTTACCTAAAGTCCTTTTTTTCTATTCTAGGATTCCATTCAAGACACTGCATTATATTTAGTTGTTATGTATCCTTAGGCTCCTCATGGCTATGAAAGTTTCTGAGACGTTCCCTGGTTTTAATGACCATGACAGTTGTGAGAAGTACTGATCAGGTATTATGTAAAATGTTCCTGTATTGGGATTTGTCTGATTTTTTTTTCCATAATCAGACTGGGGTTGTATATTTTTGGGAGGAAGACCACAGAGATCAAGTGTCATGTCATGCCAAGAGTACATACCATCAACATCTTTGATCTCCTGGATGAGGTGTATTCATCTGGTTTCTCTGTTATAAAGTCATTCTCCACCCCATCCCCAGCCCCCAGCCCCCCCACACACACACCCACACCTTTCTGTGCTGTACACTTTGGAAAGAAGGAAATCTCTGTGCAGTCCCACACTTAGGGAGTTAGGCTCTGACTCCTTGAAGACAGAATACATAAATTATTTGGAATTCTGTATGGGAGATTTATCCCTCATCCCCACCCCCCTGCCATCTAGCAGCCCTTAGTTTTTTCTCTGTACTTCTGAGACTGTTTCTGATTAGTTTGCTCAATTATTCTATTTTTTAGATTCTACATATAAATGAGATCATATGGTATTTGTCTTTCTCCGTCTGACTTATTTCACTTAGCATAATGTTCTCTAGATCCATCCATATTGTTGCACACAGTAAGATTTCATTCTTCTTTATGGCCAAGTAGTACTCCATTATATAAATGTACCACAATTTCTTACTCCAGTCATTTACTGATGGGCATTTTGGTTGTTTCCATGTCTTACCTATTGTGAATAGTGCCGCAATAAACGGGTGCATATATTGTTTTGAATTAGCATTTTGGATTTCTCTGGATAGATACCTAAGAGTGGAATTGCTGGGTCATAAGGTAGTTCCATTTCCAGTTTTTTGAGATACCTCCATACTGTTTTCCATAGTGGCTGCACCAATCTGCAATCCCACTAACAGTGCGTGAGGGTTCCCTTTTCTCCACATCCATGCCTGCACTTGTTGTTTGTTGATTTATTGATGATAGCCATTCTGACAGGAGTGAGGTGGTATCTCATTGTGGTCTTTATTTGCATTTCTCTAATTATTAGTGAGGTTGAGCATTTTTTTATATGTCTTTTGGCCATCTGTATGTCCTCTTTAGAAAAATGTCTCTTCATGTCCTTACACCATATACAAGAATAAATTCAAAATGGATTAAATTTAGACTTAAATGTAAGATTTGAAACCATGAAACTCCTAGAAGAAACTATAGGAAGTAAATTTACAGACATTACACTTAGTAATATTTTTACTGATATATCCTCTTGGGCAAAGGAAGTAAAAGAAAAAATAAACATATGGGATTACGTCAAACTAAAAAGTTTTTTTCACAGCAAAAGAAACCATCAATAAAACAAAAAGTCATCCTATTGAATAGGAGAAGATGTTTGTCAATTATACATTTGATAAGGGGTTAGTATCTAAAATTTATAAAAAACTCATTTAACTCAACACCAAAAAGACAAACAACCCAATTAAAAAGGGGCAGAGGGCATGAAGAGACTTTTTTTTTCTTTAAAGATTTTATTGGGGAAGGAGAATGGGACTTTATTGGGGAACAGTGTGTACTTCCGGGACTTTTCCAAGTCAAGTTGTTGTCCTTTCAATCTTAGTTGTGGAGGGTGCAGCTCAGCTCCAGGTCCAGTTGTCGTTGTTAGTTGCAGGGGGCGCAGCCCACCATCCCTTGCAGGAGTTGAGGAGTCGAATCGGCAGCCTTGTGGTTGAGAGCCTGCACTCCAACCAACTAAGCCATCTGGCCACCTGGGAGCTGAGCTGCAGCTCATTGACTTCATTCTAGTTGTGGAGGGTGCAGCTTACTGGCCCATGTGGGAATTGAACCGGCAGCCCCATTGCCCAGAGTTTGTGCTCTAACCAACTGAGCCACCCATCCGCCCCTGAAGAGACATTTTTCTAAAGATGACCTCATGTAATCTTAATTACTTCCTTGGAGTCCCCATCTCCAAATAACAGCCACTCTGGGGGTTAAGGCTTCACGAAGAATTTTGGGAGGACACAAACATTCAGTCCATAACACCAGTTTTCCCCCCCCACTCAGCAGAATCTCCATTCTCTAAGCATTTCCTTCTCCCAAATCTCTAAAATATTGGTGTGTCTGAATGCTTGGTTCTAGGTTCTTCTGTTTTCCTTGCTATCCTCTCATATCAAGAAATCTCAGCAGGTTGCACTGGCTGTAAATAATACTATAGGCTAATGACTCCCAAATGTTCCTTTCTAACCTAGAACTTTGTGCTCCTCTCTGGTCTTATGTGAAAGACTGGCCTCTTTATATATTCACTTGAATGTCCGTCAGACATCTCAATCTTGATAGATACAAAGTTAAGTTCTTGATTCCTCTAACCATCCTCTTAAACCTAGTGCTCTTCTCATATTTCCCAGGTTTGAAAACAGCACTGCAGTCTGCCCAGTTGCTTAAGCCAAACCCCAGTCTCTATCTCCTCTATTCCTACAAGTATTCTTTCCATTTCTTGATGTTCCAAATCCATTTTCTGATTCAAGGCCTTTGCATTTTCTGTTCCTCTGCCTGGAATTTTCTTCCCCCAAAATTTACATTGCTGCCCCCACCCCCCTTTTAAATAGGTCTTAGCTCAAATGTTTCTTTCAAAGATTATCAGTTAAAATTGACTTCCTTCAGCTTCTCTGTATCGCATCTCCATGTTATTTCTTCCATAGCATTTAAGAAATATATTTGTCTAATCTCTTTTACCTCCACAAGCATATAAGCTCCTTCCATCACCATATATTTGATCCCATTTACGCTCATCTACCATCCCCTTCCCCCCTTACCCTCTGGTAACCACTAAACTATTGTGTGTGTCTATTAGTTTTTGTTTCTTTGTTTGTCTTGTTTCTTTGTTGCTTTCAGTTTTATATTCCACATATCACTGAAATCATATGGTTCTCAACTTTTGATGTCTGACTTACTTTGCTTAGCATAAGAATCTCAAGACCCATCTATGTTGTCTTAAATGGCACTATTTCATCTTTTCTTATGGCAGAATAGTATTATGCTGTGTATATATACCACATCTTCTTTATCCAGTCATCTATTGAAGGACACTTTGGTTGTTTCCATGTCTTGGCCACCGTAAATAAAGCTGCAATGGACATCAGAGCACATATATCTTTACAGATACATGTTTTAAGACATTTTGGGTAGATACCCAGGAGAAGGATTGCTGGGTCATATGGTAATTCAATTCTTAATTTTTTGAGGACCCTCCACACTGCCTTCTATAGCAGCTTCACAAATTTGCATTCCCACCAACAGTGTATGAGGGGTCAAAGAGCTAAACAAAGACCTGAAACAATAAACTGTATAGGAGAAAACATAGGTACTAAACTTATGGACCTTTGGTTCAAAGAGGATTTTATGAATTTGACCTCATAAGCAAGGGAAGTAAAAACTAAAATAAATGAATGGTACTATATCAAACTAAAAAATTTTGTGAAGCAAAAGAAACCATCGACAAAATAGAGGCAACCAACTCAATGGGAGAGGATATTTCCAAACAACGCCTCCGATAAGGGGCTAGTATCCAAATATATAAGGAACTCATACAACTCAATAATAAAAAAAAAAACAATCCAATTAAAAAATGAGCAGAGGACCTGAATAGACATTTCTCCAAAGAGGACATACAAATGGCAAATAGACGTATGAAAAGATGCCCAACATCACTAATCACCAGAGAAATGCAAATAAAAACCACAAAGAGATATCATCTCACACAAGTTAGAATGGCTATCATCAACAAGACAATAACAAGTGTTGGAGAGGTTGTGGAACAAATGGAACCCTCAGACACCGCATGGTACCTTTTTAAAAAGTCCACTTCTAGTAGTAAGAAGCAACCAAAGGCACGGCCATGTTGCCAAATCTGGGTTCCTGGAAATGTCTAATTACTGTTGCACACCTGAAACTAACATAATATTTTATATCAACTGTAATTAAAAAATTAAAAATACATTGAAAGAAAGTGCGGATGCATGCTAGAGAATGGATGAATCTTGAAAAGAATCCAGGCACAAAGGGTAGGTGAAACATTGTATGATTCCATTTATATGAAATGTCCAAAATAATAGAAACTGTGGAAACAAAGTAGAGTAGTACTTGCCTAGAGTTGGAAGGGATGAGGGCACTTTGGGCAATGGCTAAAGAATACGAGGGTTTTTTGTGTGTGTGTGATGATGAAAATATTTAAAAATTGTATTGATAATTGCACAGCTCTGTGATATACTAAAAACCATTGAAACCATTATACAATTTAAGTGAGTGAATCACATATAAATTGTACCTCCATATGCTGTTGCAGAACTGTTACAAAAAAAACAAGAAAGCTAGAGTGCCTAGCTTAATATCATACAAAGCAGATTTCAGAAAAAGTAGTAGATATAACAAGGGATCGTACACTTTGATAAAAGGAAGCCATAACACTCTGGAATGTCTATGCCCCTAACATCAGAGCTTTAAAATGGGTGAAGTAAAATGCTGATAGCAATGAAAAACAAATAACTCTTTTATTCACTTTTGCTTTTAATTTTAAATTCCATCAAGTTTTCTAGGTAGATGACCTTGTCATTTGTAAATAAAGACTCTTACATCTTTCCCAAACTGGTTGCCTTTTATTTATTTTTCTTGCCTGATTGCACTGATGAGAATCATGAGAACAGTGTTGATTGTAAGTGGAGAGGAATCCTTGTCTTGATCCTAATAGTAGGGGAAGAGCATTCAGTATTTCATTAAGTAGTGTTAACTAGGTTTTTCATAGATCTCGTCAGGTTGTTAGGTTTCCTTCTGTTAATTAGTTTGCTGACAGCTTTTTTCAGAAATGGATGTTGGATTTTGTCAAAAGGTTTTTCTGCATCTATTAAGATGATCGTGGGACTTTTCTTTTTTGTTTCTTAATATGATCAATTACACAGATTGATTTTTGAATGTTATACCAATGTTGCATTCCTAGGATATGCTACTATTTTCATCAGTGATGTATTATCTTTTTAAATACATGGTGGCATTTTATTTGCTGTTTAGTTAATGAGAGATGCTAATCTGTAGATTACTTATAATGGTTTTGGTATCAGAGTAATGCTTAGATTCATAGAATGAGTTGGGAAATAGCTCATCGTCCTCTTTTGTAAGAGTTTGGTAGACTTGGTCTGAGCCTCAGTACCGTACCTGGGCACTCAGTGGCATCTACGCATACTGGTTCAGCCAGGGATGCTCCTACAGACCGACCCAACATGATCAGAGCCCTTAGAATTTACCATTTCTGCCTGGACCATCCATAGCTACCAAGCAAATCCTCTGAGCACTGTGGATCAGAGTCAGGTTTCAAAGGATGATGCAAGAGAAAAAGTCAGACCACCCAACACCTCACTTCATCTGGACATCCTGCAGAAACGTGGCCAGAAGACAAGAGTAACTGGGGAATCATAGTTTCTGAGTATGGGCTCAGCAAGGCCCCCAGATGATTCGTATGCACATGAAGTTTGAGAAGTGATGCTTAATAAAGTGGTTCTCAGCCCTGACTTCCCATTGTGACCACAGGGGTTGTTTTAAGACTACCATCATCTGTGCCCCTCCTCCAGAGAGTCTGTCAGCTGATCAATGATAAGGCCCAGAATCAATGTTGGTTTAATAAAGTGGCCCAGGTAATTCTCTTTTGAGGCCAGGATTAAGCACTTCGAGGCTCCCAAGGAGGTAGGTTTCTGAGTACAGACTCCAGGCTCTAGTCCCTGGGAGGTAATGGGGCCCTGCTCTTCATGGGCTTTGTTTTTTTCCCCCCTTCTTCTGCCTCCCCTTCACAATGTGGTTCAAGCTGTTGTTTCTCAGTCTAGTTGTGTAGAACAGTTCCCTGGCCCATGTTGGTATTATAAGCTTTGGGCTAACCCCGGCTGAGGTCGCCAGTCCTCGCTCAGCCACTCACAGCAGCTCATGGCAGCTCTCACTGGCTGCCGGCCACTCACACTGGCCACCGGCCACTCATGGTGGCACATAGTAGCCCATGGCAGCACACAGCAGCCCACTGGCAGCTCACGGCAGCTCAGGGCAGCTCAGGGCAGCTCAGGGCAGCTCACACCCGCCTCAGGTTGCTCAGCTCAGGGCAGCTCACACCCGCCTCAGGTTGCTCAGCTCAGGGCAGCTCACACCCGCCTCAGGTTGCTCACGGCAGCACAGCTCCAGGGAGAGCTATTGTTCACAATCTCAGCTGTAGAGGGCGCAGCTTACTGGCCCATGTGGGAATCAAGCACAGCTCTCCAACCACCTGAGTCGGCTGGCTTTTTTTGTTTGTTTTTTTGTTTTTCTTTTTTATTGTTATTTTGCTTTTACAGTCTTCGGTTAACATTATACATATTACTTCTCAACTTGCTCATTTCGCTTCAGAATATAGCATTTGATCTTGTGACACCAAATAGCACATAATAACTATTGGGTCTTTGGAATTAACCCCTGGTCGTTCACAAAAGGTAAAGAAATTCATAGACTCAGCCTGAAATGAGGAGAGCAAGGAAGTTTATTCAAGAAGAAAGATGCCAGCATGGAAGTTGCCAGGGCAGACAACTGCACCTAACTTTAGGTTAGCTTTTTCTTATATAGGAAAGGGTAAGTAAATTTCCATACAGCAGATGAGATGTATAGACTGAGGTCATTTGATTGACTTGTGTTGGCTATATAACTAGTTTCTTTCTGTGCATCCTCTTACCCAGAATGCATGCAGAAAAGCCCACGGGGTGGGTAGGGGGGAGGGGCAAGCCTTAATATTCATTCCTTTCTAATTGCATTATAATTAGGCTAGAGTTCAACTAATGGACAGTTTTTAACAGTTTGTGCATGTGTGAGGAACCAGTTAATACCAGTTGGGTCTTATCTCCTCTTTTTTTTTTAACTTTTTAAAATTAGTTTCAGGTGGACAAAACAATGTAATAGACGTTTATCATTTATATCCCTCACACAGTGACAACCCCCCTCCCCCATTCACTATCCCTCTGACATCGCATTCAGCCATTACATTTCCACTGTCTCTATTCCTAATGCTGTACTCTGCTTCTTGTAAATATATATATATATATATATATATATATATATATATATATATATCTTGTATATATATATATATATATATATCTTGTATATATATATATATATATATATATCTTGTATATATATATATTTATATATATAAAATTGTGTATATATATATATATATATATATATATATATATATATATATATATATAAAATTGTAGTTGACATTCATTATTGTTCAGCTTCAGCTTCAGGTGTACAGTGCAGTGATCAGGCATCTACATCATCCCTGAGGTGGTCTCCATAATGAGACAAGTGTCCATCGGATACCCTACAAAATCTTTACAACATTGTTGATTACATTCCCCAAATTGACTTTCGTATCCCCATGGCAATCGTGTGGTTACCGACTGCTTTCTAATCCCCTCACCTTCCCCCTTATCCCCACCCCCCCCTTCCATGTAGCAACTCACAGTTTTTCCTCTATTTCTGAGACTATTTCTGATTAGTTCATTCATTTATTCTTTTCTTTAGATTCCACATATAAGTGACATCATGTGGCATTTGTCTTTCTCTGTCTGACTTATTTCACTTAGCATAATGTTCTCTAGGTCCATCCATATTGTTGCAAATGGTAAGATTTCATTCTTCTTTATGGCTGTGTAATACTCCATTTTATAAATGTACCACATCTCCTCTTTTTAGGAGTGTTTGGACATCTTGATTTATTTCTAGGGAATGAGCCTGGGTGGTTGCTGGGGGAGGGATACAAGCCGGGACAGTCCCCCTTCAGGCTCACTTTTATTAACCCTTTTTTTACCTCATCAATAACCATAAGGCACAGTCATCCATTCTCTTCTGATGGTCACTCAGGTTGTTTTCAGTTTTCTACTACTATAAACTCTAAACAACCTTATACAGAGAGGTACTTTGATTTCAATACAGTAGAGCCCAAAGCGAAATTCCTGAGTTCATGTATTTTTTTTTTAAATTGGGGTAAAATGCAAGTATCATAAAATTAACTCTTTTAGCCACTTTAAGTGTACAGTGCAGTGGCACTTAGTACATCATAACATTGTGCAATCATCACCATTGCCTAGGTCCACAACGTTTTGATTACTTCAGACAGACAACCCATACCCATTAACGATTCACTCTCATTCCACCTTCCCCAACCATGGTAACTATTAATCTGCTTTCTATCTCTATGTACTTCACTATTCTACATATTTCCTATAAATGGAGCCATACAATATGAGACCTTATGTTTCTGGCTTGTTTCACTTAGCATACTGTTTTCAAGATTCTTCCGTGTTGTGATATGTGTCCGTATTTTATTCCTTTCTATGGCTGAACGTTGTTGTATAGTTATACCACATTTTGTTTATCCATTCATGAGTTGATGGACATTTGGGTTGTTTCCACCTTTTAACTACTCTGAATAGTGCTGCTATAAACATTCTTGTACACTTTTTGTTTGAACATCTCTTTTCAGTTCTTTTAAGCAGATACCTAGGAGTGGAAATGCTGGGTCACAGTAATTTTATGTTTAACTTACAAAGTTACTGCCAATTTATTTTCTACAGTGGCTGCACCATTTTACATCCCCACCAGCAGTGTATGAAGGTTCCAAATTATCCACATTCTCACCAACACATGGTAATTTAAGTTTATTGTTATTATTATAATACCCATAGTAGTGGGTGTAAAGTGTGTTTTTTTAGTGCCTTTTTAAAACATTTATTGGGGTGACAATTGTTAGTAAAATTACATAGATTTCAGGTGTACAATTCTGTATTACATCATCTATGAATCCCAGTGTGTGTTCACCACCCAGAGTCAGTTCTTCCATCACCATATATTTGATCCCCCGTACCCTCATCTCTCACCCCCCACCTCCCTTACCCTCTGGTAACCACTAAACTATTGTCTGTGTCTATGAGTTTTTGTTTCTCATTTGTTTGTCTTGTTCTTTTGTTGTTTTTGGTTTATATACCACATATCAGTGAAATCATATGGTTCTCTGCTTTTTCTGTCTGACTTATTTCGCTTAGCATCATACTCTCAAGATCCATCCATGTTGTCACAAATGGTCCTATATCATCTTTTCTTACTGCCGAATAGTATTCCATTGTGTATATATACCACAACTTCTTTATCCATTCATCTATCGAAGGACATTTTGGTTGTTTCCATGTCTTGGCCACCGTAAACAAAGCTGCAATGAACATTGGAACACACGTGTCTTTATGCATAAATGTTTTCAGATTTTTTGGGTAGGTACCCAGGAGAGGGATTGCTGGATCATATGGTAATTCTATTCGTAATTTTTTGAGGAACCTCCACACTGCCTTCCATAACAGCTGCACCAGTCTGCATTCCCATCAACAGTGTATGAGGGTTCCTTTTTCTCCACAGCCTCTCCAACACTTGTTACTGTTTGTCTTGTTGATAGCCATTCTGACTGGCGTGAGGTGATATCTCATTGTGGTTTCTATTTGCATTTCTCTGATGATCAGTGATGTTGAGCATTTTTTCATATGTCTATTTGCCATTTGTATGTCCTCTTTGGAGAAATGTCTCTTCAGGTCCTCTGCCCATTTTTCAATTGGGTTGTTTGTTTTGTTGTTGTTGAGTTGCATGAGTTCCTTGTATATTTTGCATATTAGCCCCTTATCGGAGGCACTGTTTGCAAAAACTTTCTCCCATTCAGTTGGTTGCCTCTTTATTTTGTCAATGGTTTCTTTCGCTGTGCATATAGTCCCATTCGTTTATTTTAGCTTTTACTTCCATTGCCTTTGGAGTCAAATTCATAAAATGCTCTTTGAACCCAAGGTCCATAAATTTAGTACCTATGTTTTCTTCTATGCAGTTTATTGTGTCAGGTCTTATGCTTAAGTCTTTGATCCATTTTGAATTAATTTTGGCACATGGTGACAGATAGCAGTCCAGTTTCATTCTTTTGCACGTGGCTATCCAATTCTCCCAGCACCATTTATTGAAGAGGCTGTCTTTCCTCCATTGTATGTTTTCAGTTTCTTTGTCAAAAATTATCTGTCCATATTTTATGTGGTTTTATTTCTGGGTTCTCAGTTCTATTCCATTGGTCTATGTGTCTGTTTTTTCTGCCAATACCGTGCTGTTTTGATTATTGTAGCCCTGTAGTACAAGCTAAAGTCAGGGAGTGTGATACCTCCAGTATTGTTCTTTTTTCTTAAGATTGCTTTGGCTATTCGGGGTCTTTTTTGGTTCTAAACAAATCTGATGATTTTCTATTTCTTTAAAAAATGCCATTGGGATTTTGATGGGGATTGCATTACATCTGTATATTGCTTTGGGTAATATGGCCATTTTAACTATGTTGATTCTTTTGTACGTTGATTTTGTAGTGGGCAAGTTTACTGTATTCGTTGATTATTTCTAATAGTTTTTTGGTGGAGGCTTTAGGGTTTTCTATATATAGCATCAAGTCATCTGCAAAGAGTGACTATTTAACTTCTTCATTCCCAATTTGGATGCTTTTATTTCTTTCTCTTGCCTGATTGCTCTGGCAAGGACTTCCAACACTATGTTGAAAAGCAGAGGTAATAGGGGACAGCCCTGTCATGTTCCTGAATGTAGAGCAAAGGGCTTCAGTTTTTCACCATTAATTATGAGATTAGCTGAGGGTTTGTCATATATGGCCTTTATTATGTTAAGGTATTTTCCTTCTATACCTATTTTATTAAGTGTTTTAATCATAAATGGATGTTGTATCTTGTCAAATGCTTTTTCTGCATCAATTGATATAATCATATGATTTTTGTCCTTTATTTTGTTTATGTGATGTATCACATTGATGGATTCGCGGATGTTGAACCATCCTTGTGCCCCGGGGATGAACCCCACTTGGTCGTGATGAATAATATTTTTAATGCATAGTTGTATTCGATTTGCTAGAATTTTGTTTAGGATTTTTGCATCTGTATTCATTAGAGAAATTGGTCTGTCATTTTCTTTTTTTGTGTGGTCCTTACCAGGTTTTGGTATCAGGGTAATGTTGGCCTCATAAAATGAGTTAGGGAGTACTGTCTCTTCTTCAATTTTTTGGACGAGTTTGAGCAGGATTGGTATTAGATCCTCTTTGAAGGTTTGGTAGAATTCACTAGTGAAGCCATCTGGTCCAGGACTTTTGCTTTTGGGAAAGTTTTGGATGACTGATTCAATTTCATTACTGGTGATAGGTTTGTTTAGATTTTCCAGTTCTTCATGGTTCAGCCCAGGAAGGTTATATTTTTCTAAGAATTTGTGCATTTCTTCTAGGTTATTGAATTTGGTGGCATATAGTCCTTCATAGTATTCTTGGATTATCCTTTGTATTTCTGTGGTGTCCATGATAACTTCCCCTTTTTCATTTTTGATTTTGTTAATTAGTGTCTTCTCTCTTTTTATCTTAGTGAGTCTAGCCAAGGGTTTGTCAATTTTGTTAATGTTTTCAAAGAACCAGCTCTTTGTCACATTAATTTTTTCTATTGTCTTTTGTTCTCTATTTCATTTAGTTCTGCTCTGATTTTTGTTATTTCCTTTCTTCTGCTGACCTTGGGTTTCACTTGTTCTTCTTTTTCTAGTTCTTTAAGGTGTAACATGAGGTTATTTATTTGGGATTTTTCTTGTTTCTTGAGATAGGCCTGTAATGAGATAAATTTCCCTCTTAAAACTGCTTTCGCTGCATCCCAAAAATTTTGGTAGGATGTATTTTCATTGTCATTTGTTTCTATGTATCTTTTGATCTCTCCTCTAATTTCTTCTTTGACCCAGTCGTTCTTTAACAGTATGCTGTTTAATCTCCATGTATTTGTGTTTTTTCCTGCTTTCTTCTTGCAGTTGATATCAAATTTCAAAGCCTTGTGATCAGAGAATATGCTTGGTATGATTTCAATCTTCTTAAATTTGGCGAGGCTGATTTTATGTCCCAATATATGGTCTATCCTTGAGAATATTCCATGTACACTAGAAAAGAATGGATAGTCTGATGTTTTAGGATGATGTGCTCTGTATATGCCAGTTATGTCCACTTCATCTAATGTGTCATTTAGGGCTGCTATTTCGTTATTTGTTTTCTGTTTGGATGATCTATCCATAGCTGTCAATGATGTATTTAAGTCCCCTAGTATAATTGTGTTTTGGTCAATTTCTCCCTTTAATTCTGTTAGTAGTTGCTTGGTATATTTCAGTGCTCCCTGATTGGGGGCATAAATATTGATCACTGTTATGCCTTCTTGTTGTATAGTCTCCTTTACCATTATGAAATGTCCATCTTTGTCTCTTGTTATCTTTTTCACCCTGAAGTCTGTTTCATCTGGTATCATTATGGCTACACTTGATTTTCTCTGGGTACCATTTGCTTGGAGTGTCAATTTCCACCCTTTCACTTTGAGTCTATGCTTGTCGTTGTAGCTGAGACGTGTCTCTTGGAGACAGCATATGGTTGGGTTTAGTTTTTTGATCCAATCTGCTGCTCTGTGCCTTTTTATTGGTGAGTTCAGTCCATTTACATTTAGGGTGATTATTGATATGTGAGGATTTCCTGTCATTCTATCTTTAGTTTTCTGGTAAGGCTGTGTTGCCATTGTTTGCCTTTTTGTTGTTGTCTATTATTTCTGTGTGGGGGTATTCTATGATGTTTCCCTCTGTTTCTTCTTTTATTACAGTATATATTTCAGTTCTGGATTTTTTTTGAGTGGTTTCCCTTAAGTTTATCTAAAAGAAAGTTTGATATTCAGAGTATTCCATTTTCTTCAGCACGCTTACTTTCTCCATTCCCATGTTCCGGTTCAGGCCTTTACTCGCCCCCTTTTTATGTTTTATTTGCCACAAATTGTCCCTGTTGATGGTGGTCAAATAGCCTCCTTTAGTATTTCTTGTAGTGCAGGTCGTGTATTAGAAAATTCCCTCAGCTTCTGTATGTCTGGAAAGGTCCTTATTCCTCCTTCATATTTAAAGGGTATCTTTACTGGTATATTCTTCTTGGCTCATAATTTCTCTCTTTCAATAGTTTGAATATTTGGTTCCACTCCCTCCTGGCTTGTAGAGTTTCTGCTGAAAAATTTGATGATAATCTATTGGGCTTTCCTTTGTAGGTTACCATCTTCTTTTCCCTGGCTGCCTTGAGGATTCTTTCTTTGTCGTTGATTTTAGACAGCTTCAATACAATGTGCCTTGGAGAAGGCCTGTTGGGATTGAGGTAATTAGGTGTTCTATTTCTTCTTGGATTCGAGGATCCAGTTCTGTTCACAAGTTTGGGAAGTTCTCATCAACAATTTGTTTGAATATATTCTCTGTTCCCTTCTCTCTTTCTTCTCCTCCTGGTATGCCCATTATTCTTATATTGCTCTTTCTGATGGAGTCAGAAAGTTCTTGTAGAGTTCTTTCATTTCTTTTCAGTCTCAGGTCTCTTTCTTCTTCCATCCGTGTCATTTCCAGGTTTCTATCTTCGATGTCACTGATTTTTTCCTCCATCAGATCAACTCTACTACCGAAGCTGGCTATTTCAGTCTTAATTTCTTCTATTGAGTTCTTAATCTCCAGAAATTCTATTTGGTTCTTTTTTAAAATTTCAATCTCTTTCATAAAATGCTCATGTTGTTCTTTGATTGTGTTTCTGAGTTCATTAAACTGCCTATCTGTGTTTTCTTGCATCTCATTGAGTTTTTTCAGAACTGCAATCTTGAATTCTCTGTCATTTAAGTCACATATTTCCATATCTTTAAGTTCATTTTCTGGAGACTTTTCACTTCCTTTCTGAGCTGTCTGATTGCCTTGGTTATTCATGGCAATTACTGATTTATTATTTCTCTTCCTAGACATCTACAGGAGTGGCTTCTGCAACAGGTTGATAGAAAGAGGTCTTTCTTTTGTTTTCCAATACTTGTTGGTAGAATGTTTTGTTTTCTCTCCGACTGCAGACTTTTTTTCTCTCTCACACAGTAGTGCTATGTTTTCTCTGCACTATTCCAGCTTCTCACACAATAGGGGGATTCCCTGGGAGATGGGCTTCTCCTTTGTTAATAGTTCTCCTGGGTCACAGGGCGCAGTGTCCGTGTGGGTATGCGGAGGGCTTTTGAAGTTCCAAAGCTCTTCCTGCACCACATTCTGAGTCCGTGTGTTTCAGCAGTTCTGTTTACTCCTGCAGGGATCCGCCCAGATAGGTGGGGCCAGGGGCTGGGTGAGTTGTGAGAGGCGGCCCAGAGCAATGGTGGCGACCACCACCATAGCCGGTCCTGCTTCCACAGCTCCCTCCCCTTTGCCGGAACTAGTTGGGCTTCGAGTCTGTGTCTGCGGTCCAGAGTTCTCAGAACAGCAAATATTCTGTTCTTTTGATCTGACACTGCTACTGTTCCACTTCTATCACTGGCAAGGTGGGGGTGGGGCAAGCTCTGACGGCAGAGGGGTCATCTAGGCTTTGTGCCTATGTATTCCATCCTCTGCTTAGCAATGAGGGCTTAAACTGTTATTTTCATCCTTCTTCCCTCAGTCTTTGCTCCAGGGTCTCTGCTGTGAGTGTTGAGTTCAGCTCTGTTATGTGCTGGTCCCTAAGGTGGGACTGTGAACCATAAAGGGAATCCTAGCAGTCCAAATGCTTCCCTGTCCTGTGACTACTATAACTCTAGAAGGCAAGGAGCTTGGAGCTCTGTGCTCTGGTCTGCACCCTGGGGTCCACACGCAGCTCACATCTCTGCACTTCCCCCTACATTCATCTCCCACTCTCCCAATTTGCCCACCTTGAGATGCTTTCAATTGCGCTTCTCTTACACTTGCCTGTCTGCTGCACAGGAAGTCCTCTGTGGAATTATAGCTGTTCAATTTGTTGTAAGTTTCCAGGGAGATTTCAAGAGGCTCACCTCATGCCGCCATTTCTATGACATATTCAGAAATATACTCCCTAATTTAAAAGCAAACATAGTTCCTTAGTGAAAAATTTGCACAAAAATGTGTTGTCAAGAACTGTATGGACCATTTGATGATCTTGAACGAAGTAAATGGCTTTGGCTCATCAGAAAGTGAAAACAATGGCAGAATGTGCCTGTGGAACCATGTGATCCTGTTGCTTTATTTGAGAGGGATTTCTTTAGGAATCTTCTGTCTTTCTTCTGTGGATATTGCTCTGTTTCTGCTTCCCAGAACTATTGGAGAGTGTACAACACAAATTGTGTATGTGAGTGACTGTGTATGTAACTGTGTATTTCAGTGTGAGAGTGTGTGTGCATGCGCATGTGTAATGGCATTCACGTTTGTGGAAATGAATTACTGTGTGTCTTCTGGATGATCTACCATTGTGGCTCTACCCTGTGACTAGAAACCTGGGGATATTTGATAAGGAAAATAACTCAAGCTGTGGATTTGTGTGTAAGAAAAACCAAAATATCCTTTTCGGCTCTCAATTTGTTTCTAAGTATCAAAACAACAAATGTGCATTACTGAAAATTATGAAAAAAATAAATGTAGAGCCCTGTGGCCACCACCACATGCTTTTGTATTTCGTACAGAGCATGGGTTTTTCTGATAGTCATGGCAAAGTTAGAACCTATCGCTTAATCCTTCTCATTTTGGTGCTTTTATGTGAGGTCCTCTTGGAGAACCTTCTATGAATATTGTTCTGCATTTAGCACTTTTCATGACTGAGGTCAATATGGGTAAAGTACATTTCTCCACTTAATTTTCATATCAATTAACATTGGCAGTAGCAAATGAGCACAATGATATCTAATGTACATTATTTACCCCCACATTTTTCCTGTTTCCTGACCCTCTTTTTAATTCCTCTGAGATATTTTGACTCATTCCATGTCTTTGCTCCATAGGTCAACAATGGTACAGCTCATTTGTATGAAGATTAGGCAAGAACTCACTTTGGGTACAACTTCCTATAAAGCAGAACCCCCAGTGAGAGGCAAAGACTCCACCAGTCCCCCAGGGTGACAGCTCAGCATTTGTTGCTCTCTTCCGTGGGAGACCCTGTCTGCCTCCAGAGATCATGGGAAAGAAAGAATATTTCACAAACACTCCAAAAGTCTCCTAAGAGATCATGGCTGGAAACTTGGAGATGTTGTTGGTAATTAGCATCAGGGAAGAAAGTTGTCAAAAATGTCCTCAGCAGGCCGGGACGGTGGCTCAGGCGGTTAGAGCTCCATGCTCCTAACTCCAAAGGCTGCCAGTTCGATTCCCACATGGGCCAGTGGGCTCTCAACCACAAGGTTGCCAGTTCAATTCCTCGAGTCCCGCAAGGGATGGTGGGCAGCGCCTCCTGCAACTAAGATTGAACACGGCACCTTGAGCTGAGCTGCCGCTGAGCTCCCTGATGGCTCAGTTGGTTGGAGCACGGGCTCTCAACCACAAGGTTGCCAGTTTCAACTCCCCCAAGGGATGGTGGGCAGCGCCCCCTGCAACTAGCAATGGCGGCTGGACCTGGAGCTGAGCTGCGCTCCCCACAACTAAGACTGAAAGGACAACAACTTGAAGCTGAATGGCACCCTCCACAACTAAGATTGAAAGGACAACAACTTGACTTGGAAAAAAGTCCTGGAAGTACACACTGTTCCCCAATAAAGTCCTGTTCCCCTCCCCCAATAAAATCTTTTAAAAAAAAAAAAAAGGCCTCAGCTTCCAAGCCTCTTACTGCCAATGCTGTTGCAGGTGAGGTGATAATTGCAATTCTGAGGAGACCAGAGGACACAGATAACAGCCCTTATCTCAGGGTCTGGCTGCCTCTTTCCCACATGTACCAGCTGTGCTGAATTCACAATTAGACAGTATCCACGCAGCTGGAAGACGTCAGTGGGTTTTTTCATTATCAGTCTGAGAGAGAGCATCTGTGAGGGAAGGCGTTGTGTCAGGAGTCATGGTAAGTGAACATTCTGGACACAGGGAATCTCCTGAGTAAACCTAGTCCAGCACCAAAGTGGGTAGGGAGGGTGTGGTGCGGGAGACCCTGCTCGCTGCGCCATTTGTCGTGTGGGAGACCCTGCTTGCTGCGCCATTTGTCGTGTGCAGAGGCCTGCTCGCCGCGCCATTTTTCAGGCAGGGCGGCCTGCGGGGTCTCTGCTCCCGCTCCCCGCACAAGAACGCAGGATATGGTGAGGCCAAAAAGGAACACCCACGGAGCCATAGGTAGGGGAGTCATACCACGATAGTCTCACTGGAGGCTGGGCCCACTGGACATGCGACCTGCCATCCGCCTTTCCGCCAACCGACCGACGACTCTCTTCCACTCTGTTCCTCTCCTCTCTTCCGCTCTCTTCAGCTCTCCTCTTCCGCTCTCCTCAGCTCTGCTCGGCTCCTCGGCAATCCTCGGCTCCTCCGTAGCCGCAGCAGTTATACCAGTGGCCAATCGGCTAACCGGCCACAGCCGACGGCCAATCAGCCACAGCCGAGCCAGCACCTTTCCACGTGAGGCCGAGAGCCTGCAAACTATTCTCTGGAGCTTTGTCCCCACAGAGGGACTCCTGAGGCTGGAGCTGAGCTGGTGAAGAGAGATGGGTCCTGGACATGTCCCCACCATGATGGTTCCTGATGTGATGCAGTGTCATGGTCACCACAAGTCCCAGTAGTGTTAATGCAGTGACCTGAAGCCTGATTTTTAATATGCTTAAGGGCTGTCGTTACAGTCATGTCTGGTCAGCCAACTTTGCAGGCATCATAGACATAATTTTCAGTTTCTAGAGCTGCACCCGTAATATGTCCATGCTTTTCCATGTGTAGGAAGCATCTGAGTCAGGACAGATTGTGTGTCTCAGAGCATATGCTGGAGTGGAAATGTTTTCTGTGACTCTGGGTGTATTTCATGCCTAATGCCTTTAATCATTGTGACTATTGATCATAGACAGTTTGCTTATTTAAAGTTGATGAAGTAACGTTTAAGAAAAATACAAGTTGAAAAGTTTCAGGTAGCATTTTCTGGCTGAAATGTAGATTGTAATATTTTTGCTGTTCTTAAATATTGTAATACCCATGGAGCAATGTATGAGTATGTCATTTATAAAACACACAAGTGTTTTCCTTTAGCATTCCATTTTGCATATGTGCCCTGTAAATATCGTTTATACAACTCATGCCTTGCTGCTAATTTCATTGAACTCAGTTATTAAAATAGGTATATACTATATGTGAACCAAAATGAGTAATAATTTTGTTTCTACCATACAGTATACATCAGGCATCAGTGTTTTTGTCCCTTAATGTCTTTGAGCCATGCTATTGTACTTCTTCTCTTGGAACAAAGCAAATGAGTCTTTCTGTTGCCATCCTAATATTGTGCCATTCTGCATTCGTTAACCCAACTTGTCCCAGGGCAGGTCTCTGCAATTTATTTCTGCAGTCAGTCCATCTACGTTTTTAAAGCCCTCTAAATCTTTATTCAGAGTTCACATTTGCTTGTAGAATAAGTCTTCTGAAGTGTACGTTTGTCATTAGCAAAGGTTTAATAAAAAAAATCAGCCATCAAAACTGGAATCACAAGATATAAAAACAATATTAAATTGACTTCATGGACTGTGTAGATGTCTGACCACTGCGCTGTGCACTGTAAGCGGTAACTGGATAATATTGAATGTCAACTATAAATATACATATATTTATATATATATGTACATATATACATATAAATATACAGGGGATGTGGAGTCCAGCATAGGAAATAGAGTCAATGGAATTGTAACCGGTATATAGGATATCAGAGAAGTAGTAGATTGGGGGAGCGGGGTTATCACTTTGTGAGGGGTGAGAATGTCTAACTACTACATTGTTTTGTACACCTGAAACTAATAAGAAAAATGTGGGAATTACGATAAACCCTGTTATCCACAATTCCCTTCAAGAAAGATATGCCAATTGGAAAAAAAAAAACAATGCTAACTTGAGATCTATTTCATTTGAAGGGCACAGCTAAAGAGTCTTTTAGTCTATTATGAACTAAATGTTGTCTGTCTTATCTGACCAGCCAGATTCAAATCCCCACTCTGCCCCTAGCCACTGAGTGAATTTACACAAAACCTTTAAACTAGTGTGCCTATGTGGTCCTTATCATGCAGGGACTCAGGTCCCGCTCCCCGCAGAAGAATGCAAGATATGGTGAGGCCAAAAAGGAACACCAACAGAGCCATGGATAGGGGAGTCATACCACTATTTCTCGCTGGCAGCTGGGTTGGAGACACAGGAAGCAGCAACCACAATCTGCCGTCTGCTTCTTTGCCAACCAACCAACTAACCCTTAGCATAGCCATGGCAGTTATATTGGTGGCTAATGGCAAACTGGTAACAGCTGATGGCAGTCACAGCTGATGGCCATCTACTACCTGAGTCAGCACCTTTCCACGTGAGGTCAAGAGCCTGGAGACTGCTCTCTTGGCTCTGTCCCCACACTCCACCCCTCATGGGTCTCACCTCACAATCTACACAAGTGTCTTCCAAACGGGGCCCTGTGCCGTATTAGCCTGTAGGCACCTACGGGCATAAAGAAATAGTAGTCATAGGAACCAACAATGGCAAATCCCTTCCATCTGGGAGGATACATGCCAGCTTTTAGTTCTGGGCTAAGAGGGTCGCTGCCACTGGCACATTTCTGGTTTGTGGTACCAGACCTTTATGGCAGTGCTTGGGGTCCCTTGTGCAGTTTCAACATGTAGCAGAACAGGGGACCCCATAATAGGCCATAGTGAGAGCATATAAGTTCCCCACAAAATTGTCCCAGCATTGGGACCTTCATATACCACAGTCACTTGTGGTGGCCACTCCGCCACCACCCCTGGCGTCACTTGCAAATCATGGGTCAGACCAGTTCCCCATGGGGCTATCAGGCCCAATCACTGACAGTGGGGGCTTTTGACCCACCAGGGCCAAGTCCATTGCTGCTGTTCCCCTGCTTTCAAGCATGTGGGTGCTGGCAGCAAAATGTTCCCATTTCTGCTGTAGCCTGGCTTTAATAGTCTCACTTGTGGTAACCTGTAATTGAATGGGAGCGGCCGTTCGATGTAGCAGAGCTTCTACTGGTGCAGGCCCTCATTTCTGTGGTCTCTCATTCAGGATTCTCAAGACGTCCCACAGACGTGAGGCCCAGTTGCGCATCGTGGGAGGGTGTTTTGACACCCGGAGGCCTTGCTTCAAAAGGCTGTTGTAGTGTTCAATCATGCCAGCCGCTTATAGATTGTATGTGGTATGAAACAACCATTGTACGTCCATCCTGGCAGCACAGCACTGCACTTCTTGCCCCATAAAATGGGTATCCCTGTCACTTTCAATGACTTGGGGGCATCCATAGAGGGCGCACAGCCGTGTAAGAGCGACCGCTGCCGCTGATCCACAGCTGGACATGGCCAAGCAAACATCAACCCTGCAGCAGTGTCCACTGCTGTGAATGCCTACATCACATTGTGGGCTTTAGGCAGGGATCAATGTAATCCACTTGCCAGCGAGTGAGGGGCACCTTCCTTTGCATAATCTGCTGTGTCTCCCAGGGGAGCCTCTGCCGTTGGGGGCTGTCCTGGGCACAGACGGCACAGTCATAGCAGGCATCTGCTATCTCTTGCCATTTCAAAGGCAGACCCCAGCATCTGCTTACCTTCCACATGGTTCGGCTTCCAGCGTGCTGCAATTTCCTATGCAACCAATGGACCACATCAGTGGTAGGGCCCGTTCTGACCATCGGACCCATGCTAGGGCATCTGCTTCATCATTACCTGGGGACACTAAGGCAGAGTGACCTGTGACATGCATTAGGGTCACCTCCTTTCTCTACTGTAGGTCCCAGAGGTCCTGCCACATGGCTTGACCCCACAGTGGATGGTGTCCTACCAACCAGTTTTGGTGTTTCCACGTGAGGAGCCACAGGGTTAGGCCCCGGAGCACCCCCAGCTGTCAGTACAAATAACTAGGGGCCGGGCTCATGGCTGATTATCATCCACACAGCCCATAGCTCAGGCCACTGACTACTCTGGCCCGTCCTGGTATCAAACCAAATGGTGTCTGTTTTGGGCTGTACATCAATCACCGTCCAAACAGCTGCAGCTCCCCAGCTAGAACCATCAGTAAACCAGGCATCTTCAGGTACTGGGGACTGTCCTTCTCTGTAGGGCGAGGGCTCCAAGTCCTCCCCTCTAGGCAGAGAGCTTGGCTCAGCCTGGGCTACAAGCTCCACAGGCCCCAGGACCTGTTGTAGCTCTGTGCTCAAAGGGCTTGAAATAAGGGTGCTACGTTGCTCTGAGTAGGCACCCCAGCTGGCGAGGGTGGTTGTCTGTGCCACCCCCATTTTGGGTCCCTGGGTCCATGTACAGACCCACCCCTGGATGGGATAGGTTGTTCAAACCAACACCTGTGCTGTCCCTGTGATGGCTTCTATGGCCACTAGGGTTGCAAACACAGCAGCCAGCAGTTTCTCTATTAGAGAGTAGCGGACCTCCGCTTCTTTCCACAATGGGGACCAGAATCCCACTGGCAACCGGAGACTCTCTTCCTGTTACCAGAGGCCTCAACCATACCCTTCTTGGGTTACGTGAACATCAAGTGCAAATGGACGACCAGGGTCTACTACTGGTAGAGCCTGTGCCTGCTGCACTGCCTGTTTTGTGGCAACAAAGCCTTGCTCTATAGCCTCTGTCCAATTCCATGAGGCACCCCCCTTTTTTTTTATTATGTTATACAACGGCCTTGCCATTTGTGCTAAATGGGGTACAAACACCTGCCAATACCCCAGGAGACCCAAATACGTCTACAGTTGGGAGAACTTGGTCAGCTGCGGAAAGGCTTGTATCTTATCAATAATTGCTTCATGTTTGACCTTTGTCTTACTCAACCACACAACACCCAAACACACAACATCCAAAAACTTGACAGATAAGCCAGGGCCTTGGACCTTTGCCTCGTTCACCGCCCAGCCACATGACTTCAGGTGGTAGAGAAGAGAGGGAGCTGCTTGATCTAAATCTGAAAGTGAATCAGATGTTAGTAATATGTCATCAACATAGTGAAACGAGATCACAGAGGATGGGTGATCCCACTGTGCCAAATCCTGGGCTATGAGCCCATGGCAGATAGTGGGGCTGTGCACGTGTCCTTGCGGAAGCACTTGAAATGTCCACTGCCGCCCGTCCTAAGTAAAACAAACTGCTCTTGACACTCGGGTGCAATGTCAATGGAGAAAAAAGCATTGGCCAAGTCCACTACATAGTGATATGTTCCCAGGCGGACAGACAATCCATTAACTCATGTATTGAAGGCACTGCCGCGTGCAAAGGTGGCGTCACATTATTTAACTCCCTATGGTCCACAGTCATTCACCAGGTCCCATCTGGCTTCTTGACAGGCCATACTGGGGAGTTAAAGGGACTGTGCATTGGCCTCACAATATGTGCCTTTTCCAATTCCAATATTGTACGACCAACCTCCTCCTGCCCTCCTGGCAGGCAGTACTGTCGCACTGTAACCACGCGCCAGGGCTGTGGCAACACTTGAGGAGGGTGGTGAGCATGCCCGCGTGTCACAGCTTTCACCTCCCGGATCCGTAGACGGAACTCTCCACCCGACGTCTGTAAGCTGAGGCCATGTAGCACGTCCACCCCTAGAATATACTCCGGAACGGGGGAGACATACACCTTGTAGGTACAAGGGGGAAGCCTCCCTATACCCAGTGGTAAGGAAACGGCTTTTACAGTCACAGTCTTTCCCCCATAGCCATCAATGCAGACTGCTGGTCCGGGGAACAGTTCTGGGTTCCCATAAACGAGACTGCAGTCTGCGCCAGTGTCACCTAGGGCCAAAACCCTCTGCACATTAGAAGGGGACCAATGTATGGACAGTTCCACGTGGGGCCTCCGGTCCCTGCTCGTCCCCTCTGACCGGGTACCTTGCTCCCTCCTACCCCAATCAAGCTGAAAGGAGTCGGCCTCAAGTGGCCACATGAAGTCCTGGAGAGACACGAGTCACACTTTCCTGGACTTCCCCTTTGGGCTTCGCCAGAATTGCTGTTCCGGACTCAACTGTTTCCAAATTTCCAACAAGATTGCATTGGGTTGTCAGTCTATTTTTTCCTGATCAACCCCTGCTGCCATGAGATCACGCCACATCTGTGCGCGTGTTACTCTCTGAGGCCTGCGACCTCGCCCCCTTACTTTTGATTTTGGCTTCCAGGTCTCAACTACTCGGACCTCCTGTCTTAACTTCCCTTGCTGCCGGCTTTCAACATCCCCCAGGGTGGCCATAGCAATGGTAACTTCATGGATCTGCCGCCCCACATAAGGCGTAAGAATGGCAACCAAGGATCCAAAAGCAGTTGCAGGGGCAGTATCCAAAACCAGATCTCTCATGCTGCGTTGTAAAATGCTCGTCATCCGGCCCTCATATATTAGGGTTGAACATTAGGGATGATTTGAGTAAATTCCGTATATGACTGACATTTACTCACAGTATCTGGCAGCTCGCCAGCCTCTCCCCATACTGTGTGTACTGCAGCAGTGAGCCACTCCATTAGAGTATGTTTACTCTGGTCTTGGGCCAACCTATGGCAATTCTGTAACCTTTGTTGCAGGGACAGATGCACTGCCACGGAGGCTAGCTTTTCCATTTCGCCTGGGGAGCAGAGAATGCTGTCTCCCCCTCATCCCATAAACCCAGCTGCCAAGCTTGGAGTGGCTCTCCAAGACACTGTTGGCACCGCCTCCCCAGATCCTACATCTCAGTGGGAGTGTAAGGGGTGTAGGTTGTGAACTCAGTCACAGCTGGGTTGCCGGCAGCAACGCCCCCAGGGCCAATAGTTTGCTCATGCCTCACCTTTTGTTGCTCAATAGGCGAGGTGTGGGGTGGGGAGCTACATCGCTTCCACTCGCATCATCTGCCTCTGCCTCAGAGTCTCCACTTTGGGGCTCCTCCTCTAACAGACGCACCTGAACTTCCAGTGACTCTCTCCAGGGCTGCTGGTCCTGCACCTGGGCTATTTCATTAAGCACGTCTTCCGTGTTACGACGTAATGCTGGAGGAACATCCATCCCACACTGCTGGCTGTCCCATTCACCTCCTCCAGCAACCACTCAGCTAGAACCTGCAGGGCCCTCTCCACACAGGCTGGAGAGCCATCCATGTCCTCCCACCCCTCCTTGGGGATCTAACTCCTGAGAACACGGGCTACTGGGTACCACACACTGTGTGGGGGCCACCTGTCCTCCTGCCCAGAGTCAGACACCGTTCCTACCTGGCCGGAATCCTGTTCACTGCACCAGGCCTCCGATTGGGTGGAGGCCTTGGTGTAAGATGTCCACAACCCTCGGAGCCTACGGCAGCAGCAGACTACCAAAAGGAAGGCAACATCTTCTATGGCCAAAGGGTGGTGTGCCATCCAGAGGCCAAAGAGGACCACCAATTCTCCAAGGGGTCATGTTTCTCCCAGGCAGATTGCATTTCCTGCTCCTGGCGCTGCTCCACACAGGCTTCCCAAGACTGAGTTTTCATACGCACAAACTGCTCCACTATCCTTCGGAGAATTTTGGCCAGCACCATACCCTGCTCGCTGCGCCATATGTCATGCGGGGTCTCTGGTCCTGCTCCCCGCACAAGAACGCAGGATATGGTGAGGCCAAAAAGGAACACCAACGGAGCCATGGAGCCACTATAGTCTCGCTGGCAGCTGGGTTGGAGACACAGGAAGCAGTCTCCACACAATCCGTAATCTACCGTCCGTTTCTCTGCCAACCAACCAACCCCCTAGTGTAGCCACCACAGTTATATTAGTGGCTAATGGCTAACTGGTTACAGCTGATGGCCAAGTAGTCACAGCTGCTGGCCATCTACTACCCAAGCCAGCACGTTACCACGTGAGGTCGAGAGCCTGGAAACTACTCTCTGGGACTCTGTCCCCACAATATATGTATATATACCTATACGTATAAAGTCAGGTGATATATTGAAACGTTCTACATTGAGAAAATGTTAAATTGTACTAATTACAATAATGAGAAATCTTAATGTGTATGTTACGTGATGTGTATATTGCCATTCTAGTCATATAATTGTTAAAATTACATAAAATATATTTAGTTCTCATTTTTGGCCATATGCCTTGAAAAATATTCAACTAATATAATAAAAGATGTTTGCGTTTATATATATATATATATATATATATATACGTATATTAATTAATTAAAGTTTATTGAGGTGATAATTGTTAGTAAGTTACATAAATTTCAGGTGTACTCTGGGTGGTGAACACACAATGTGAGATGTTTGATTTTTAAAGAATAATGAGTCTTTTTAAATTTAACATAATATTTGTTATATTTTGGTATCAGCACAGATTGTTTTCTTATATTATCTATGTTAATTTTTATTTTATTAACTTTAAAATATAATTATATATTGTACTTCTACATTATCATTCCACATTGTAATTAACATGTTTTCTTTGAAAGTTGCATAATCATTACTGGTTCGTTTCACGTAGAAATTCCAACATATATTTAAAACTAATTATACAGCATCATTTCCTTTAATGCAGTTAAACACCACCTTAACACTATAAGGATATTCCAATACTAATCTGTTAACTGTATTTTATCATCTAGATTGGTAATATATTCTTTAAGAATTTGGAGATGCTCACTCAGGGCAAAGGTGCAGAGCTGAATGAAAGTTCACAGCGTGAACACGTTTCTGTACTCAGCACCCAGATCAACACATAGAATATCGTCAGACCCTCAGCACCCTCTGTGCTCCCTCCCGTGTCATTCCTCCTCAGCGTTAGCATGGCCTGTGACCTCTAACAGCACATGTTACTGTTGCTTGTTTTGCATATTATAAAAAGGAAATCATACAGCCTTAACTTCTTGTGTTTTGTGTTTATCAGTCCTTATGTTGTTTGTGAATTTATTGCTGGTTGTTTTTGTTGGTTATTCAGTTGTGTTGCTGTACTGGATTCTATTGTCTGACTATAAAAGTTATTTTTTCTTTATATTTTTATTAAAAGTAGAGCTAGCTTACTATACTAGTTTTAGGTGTACCCCATAGTTACTCCACATCTATTTACCTAAGGAAGTGATCACCATGATTACTCCAGCATCCATCTGACACCATACCATGCTGTTACAATATTATTGACTGTATTCCCTGTGCTGTACGTTACAGCCCCATGATTTATTTGTTTCATACCTGGAAATTTGGACCTCTTATTCCCCTTCATCTTTCCCAGCTTTTTTATTTTTTCCATTACGTTTGACATTCAATATCATTTCATGTTAATTTCAGGCTTACAGCATAGTACTTAGACACTTACATAATTTAAGAAGTGATCCTCTTGACTAATCTAGTAGCGACCTGGCACTATACATAGTTATTACCATATAATCGACTATATTCCCTATGATACACTTGGCATCTCCATGATTCTTTTGTGGATACCAATTTGTACTTCTTAATCCTTTATTTACCCTGAACCCCAAACTCTCTATGACTCCAATAAATCTGGTACCCATGTAAAACCACACATAGATATTACAGTATCATTCACTATATTTATTATGCTATACCCTACATCCCCATGACAACTTCACAACTACCAATTTGTGTATCTTAATTGCTCACCCATTCCCCCAACACCACTCCCTTCTGGCAACAATCAAAATGTACTGTGTATCTCTCAGTGTGTTTCTGGGTTTTTAAATTAATTTTGTTCTTTAGATTCCATATATCAGTAAAATCACCCTGCATATAATTGCATCTGTCTTTCTCTCTCTGACACTGTACTCAGCACAATAACCTCCAGGTCCATCCATGCCGCCACAGATGGCATGAACCCATTCTCTTCCATAGACGAGCAATATTGCACTGTATATATGTTCCACCTCCTCTTTATCCATTCATGCATTGATGGACACCCAGTCTGCCTCCACATCTTGGCCATTGTAAATAATTCTGCAATGAACATATAGATGCACATGTCCCCTCAAAGTAACACTTGGGATTCTTTGGATAAATACTCAGAAGTGCGATGACTGGGTTTTTCTTTGTCTCTTGTTACAGCCTTTGTTTTAAAGTCTATTTTGTCTGGTAGAAGTATTGCTACCCCAGCAGTTTTGTTTGTTTCCATTTTCATGAAATATCTTTTTGCATCCCTTACTTTCAGTCTGTGTGTGTCGTTTAATCTGAAGTGAGTCTCCTGTAGGCAGTACATGTGATGGTCTTGTTTTCTTGTCCATTCAGACACCCTATGTCTTTCGACTGGAGCTTTTAGATTACATTTGAAGTAATTGTTGATAGATATGTGTTATTGCCATTTTGTTATTCTATTTTTATTTATTTTTTTCCATTTTAAATAAGTCCCTCTAACATTCCTTGTACTACTGTTTTGATGATGAACTCCTTTAGCTTTAGGTTTTTCTCATCTGGGAAGCTCTTTAGCTGTCCTTTGATTCTGAATGATAACTTTGCTTAGTAGACTACTCTTGGTTGTAGGTCCTTGCTTTTCATCATTTGAATATTTCCTGCCAATCACTTCTGGCCTGCAATGTTTGAGATAACAGCTGACAATCGGATGGAAGCTTTCTAATAAAGAGCTAGTTGCCTTTGTCTTGCTTCTATTGGGATTATCTCTCTCTCTTTAACTTTTGCCATTTTCATCTTGATGTATCTTGGTATGGGCCTGTTTGGATTCAACTTGTTTGGGTTTCTCTGTGCTCTCTGGGCTCGTATGTCTCTTTCCTTTGCCAGGTTAGGGAAGTTTTCCATCATTATTTCTTCACATAGGTTCTCAATCACTTGCTTTCTGTCTTCTCCTTCGGGTACTCCTATGGTGCAAATGTTGTTGTGCTTGATGTTGTCCCAGATAGGTCTTAAAATATCTTCATTTTTTTATAGTCTTTTCTGCTATTTCAATTGGGTGTTTGCTGTTACATTGTCTTCAAAATCATTGATTTGATTCTCTGCGTCATCTAGTCTGCTAGTGATTCCTTCTATTGCATTCTTCATTTCAGTTATTGTAGTCTTAACTTCTGACTGGTCTTTTTTTTTTTTCAATCTTGCAAACAAGTATGTATTATTAGTTAAGCCATGATTCAGCATCCCAGGTTGGGATATACCCAGATCTCCTTTCACCTCCCAAGGAGAAGCATGAAGTACAGAGGAAAGGTGGGCTGGAGCATTTAGATCTTCCCAGGAAATGTGCCTTCTGTCTGACAGTCATTACAGGCTGACACCCAAGATGTGGGGCAGAGGGACTTGTACACATACCGGTACCATTTACACACAAAGACATCACCCCCTTTGGTGGTCATTGCCTCCTCTCAGCATTGGAAGTCCAGGTACTTCTGCCAAAAGTTCCCCATCTAGTTCTGGTTGTGGAAACAGCTGATAATAAGGGAAGTCTGGCAGTTGTTGATTTTGGTCTTGATATCTGTTGCCATGTTGCTGACTCCTAAACATGTCCACGAAGCAGCTCCCAGCTCAATGTGACTCTCAGATGACTGGTTCTTTTCTATGGTTTCTGTGTGCTTTTTTTTTTTTTTTTTTTTTTTTTTGCTTGCTATCACTTTGTTGAAGGTCTCATTAAGTTCTTTGAGCACCCTATAACCATTGTTTTGAACTCTATCTGGTAGGTTGCTTGCCTCTATTTTGTTTACTTCTTTTGTGCTATATCTGTAGATTTCTCCTGTTCAGTCATTTGGGATGTTTTTCTTTGTTTTCTCTTTTTTGCTGCCTCTCTGTGTTTGTTTCTATGTATTAAGTAGATCTGCTATATCTCTCCACCAGGTGGCCTTATGTAGTAGGTGCCCTGTGGGGCCCAGTGGTATAGTCTCCCTAGTCACCTGTGCTGTGTGCTCCAGGAGTGTCCCTTGTGTGAGTTGTATGTGCACCCGTTATAGTTGAGCCTTGATTGCTATTGGCACATCAGTGGGTGAGATTGACCCTCAGGCTGACTGGCTGTGGGGCTTTGCCACATCCACAGCTTACAGACTGCTGTGTGAGGGGCTTACTCCGTTGAGTGGGATGTGTCCCATTGGTCTGTGGATCCTGCTCACACTGCCCTTTGGATGTGCTGCTTGTGGAGCTAATTGCATGGTTCTCTGCTTTGGTCTGAAGTCACCCTTCAAGTTTCTTGGTTCTGGGACCAAGGGTCTACCATGCAGGCCCAAGTCATCCATTGCCTATGACTGGCTGGGAACTACCTGGTAGGAGCTGCAAAATGATTCATGGTTGGTTGCTTCCTATCTTAAACCTGGAGGTGCATGGGAGAGGTGACGCTGAGAATCAAGAATGGCTGCCACCAGAACTGGGACTGGGTAGCTTTGCAAGAAGCCAGGACACCCCAGGCCTGCTGCCTGCCAGCTCCTGATCAAGCTTTGTGTGGTATGTGAGTTGGGTGAGACAGGGTCTCAGGGAGTCAACATAGTGGGACAAATTGTGTTCACCCAGCTAATGCAGATTCTGGTTTGGTGCTAGTGCTGAGCATGGAGCTACTTAGCAAAAGTCTCAGAGCACACCAAAGCCAGTTGGGGTCCATAGACCCTGGATAGTTGTCCAAAAAAGAGTGAAATGTGGGCTGGGCTGGCTGCCTGCCAAGAAATTGTTTCTGGTGAGCAATTTGGGTGAGTTTTATGGGGCGGGTCCCAGGTAGTCACCAGGGTGGAGTGAGCAGAGCTCACCAGGCCAATTCAGAATCAGGTTTGGCCATGGGTGTGGGCAGAGGGCTCAACACAGGAAAGACAGTGCCCGGCTGCCAGCTACATGGGAGAAGGACCCCACACAGGGAAAATGCCGAGTCTCCTTCTAGTCCTTCCCCTGAACCCACACAACTCAGTCTCTCCTCATATGTCTCCAATGCCCTTCGAGTCACTGGAACTTGGGGTGAGTGCCTGCGACCAAGTGAGTCTGTGTGCAGGTCCTTTAACAGGACTTCTGGAATTCCCGCAGCCTTCCATCCCACACAGGTGGTTGGAATACCGACTGTTTTTCACAGCCAGATGGTGTGCAGTTACCTCTTTCTAGTACCAGTACTCCGGCTGGGGAGCCTTGTGAGGGGCTCCAGATGGAAGCTCCATGGTTGAGATATCCCTCCCAATTCTCAACCACCACACAGATGTGTGGGGCTGGCCCACTCCACGTCTCTGTGCCTCCTACATGGGTTCTTCTTTATATCCTTAGTTGAAATACTTCTGTTCATGCAGACTTCAGATGGTTCTCCAGGTTGATTGTCCCATGATTTAGTTTCAGATTTAATGTTTTCATGGCAGGAGGTAAGCACAGCATTTGTCTACTCTGTCATCTAGGTAGATCTCCATAAAACATTTTTAAAATCATTTCTCTATTCACTGGCACATGGGTGTTTTTCAGTTTTGGACTGTTAGGAATAGTCCTGATATGTAAATATCCGCTATGTGTCAATGACACACCTACACATTTGCGTTGATCATGTGATAGTGGCATTGTTAGGCTTCAGCTCTATGAAATAGTGCCAAAGGAATTTGAAAAACATCTGTGCCAATTACGACATGCACCAGCAGTGTTGGAGATTCTTAATTAGGCCACATCCTTGTCAATACTGTTAATTTTATTTTAATTTTTAGGCTTCTGGTTGTGTTTTATAGTACCAAGTAGTGGTTTTATTTAGATTTCCATGATTATTATGAAAGTTGAGCATCTTTAAACATTTCAATTAGACATTGGAGACCATTTTTCAGTGTGTTACTTTATTTTGTCTATTTCTGTTATTGTATTGTCTTTCTTATTGATTTGTAATAGTTCTCTATATCTGCTGATATGATTCATTCACCCACATTGTGTGTGTGTGTGTGTGTCGTGCAGGCTATCAGGCAGGGCCTCTGCTCCCGCTCCCTGCACAAGAACACAGGTGTCGTGCAGGGCTGCCTGCGGGGTCTGTGCTCCCGCTCCCCACATAAGAACGCAGGACATGGTGAGGCCAAAAAGGAACACCCACGGAGCCATAGATGGGGGAGTCATACTACTATAGTCTCGCTGGCGGCTGGGTTGGAGAAACAGGAAGCAGGAGCCGCACAATTCTCAACCCTCACCGCGCGGCTTGCAGGCTCAGCCACCATCTTCTTGCTAGCCCCCATTTTTTCCTAGCGTAGCCACAGCAGTTATATTAGTGGCCAATGGCTCACTGGTTACAGCTGACGGCCAACTAGCCACAGCTGATGGCCATTTACTACCTGAGCCAGCAGCTTTCTATGTGAGGCCAAGAGCCTGGAAACTGCTTTCTGGGGCTCTGTCCCCACAGTGTGTTTGGGGGGGGGGGGGCAGAGTCCCAGAAAGTAGTTTCCAGGCTCTCGGCCTCACATAGACAGGTGCCTGGCTCAGGTAGTAAATGGCCATCAACTGTGATTGCATGGCCATCAGCTGTGGCTAGTTGGCCGTCAGCTGTAACCAGTGAGCCATTGGCCACTAATATAACTGCTGTGGCTACGCTAGGAGGAGAGGAAAGAGAGAGAAAAATGGGGGCTAGCAAGAAGATGGTGGCTGGGCTGGCAAGCGTGGATGGCGGTTTGCGGACAGTGTGGTCCAGCCTCCAGTGAGAGTATAGTGCCGCCAGAGAGAATATAGTGGTATGACTCCCCTACCTATGGCTCCGTGGGTGTTCCTTTTTGGCCTCACCATATCCTGCGTTCTTGTATGGGGAGCGGGAGCAGAGACCCCGCAGGCCGCCCCACACGACAAATGGCGCAGCGAGCAGGGTATGGTGCCGGCCAAAGCTCTCCGAAGGATGGTGGAGCAGTTTGTGCGTATGAACACCCAGTCTGAGGAAGACCAGGAGGAGCAGCTGCCGGAGAGCTGGACCGCCGTGGAGGGGTGGGAGGACGTGGACGGTTCTCCCACCAGCACAGGAAAAGCCATGCAGCTGCTGGAGAGATGGAGCCCCGTGGAGAGGTGGAAAGATGTGGACGGTTCCCCAACCAGCACAGGCCGGAGAAAGCGAAGGTCGTTGCAGCCCTGTGGGCCGGGGAAGTTCCTGCTCAGGCAGCCCTGATGCAGGACTAGTAGTCCCAGGAGGTAACGCTTGCTGAGTCCTCCATGGGAGATGAGGGTGAGGTCAAGGTCATCCCTCACCCCCAGGACAGCCCTGGTGAATGACTATGGACTATGGGGAATTGCCTTCCATCCCTAATTTAATGGACCGCTTGACTGTTTGTTTGGGAACTGTTGTTAGTGGAACTGGGGGATATTTGCTTTTGTCTCTTGACTGGCCGCCATTGAGAATATGTAAGCACCTTGATTGTGAGTCGCTGTTGTTCCAGCAGGGTACCCTGAGAGGCACAGAGAGAGTGGCAGTGCCCTGAGAGCCCTGGCTGAGTCCAGGAAGTCTGGCTGAGCCCTGAAGATACCCTGGCTGTGCCCAGGAAGTCGGGCTGTTCCCAGAGAGAGTGGCAGTGCCCTGAGAGCCCTGGCTGAGTCCAGGAAGTCTGGCTGAGCCCTGAAGATACCCTGGCTGTGCCCAGGAAGTCGGGCTGTTCCCAGAGAGAGTGGCAGTGCCCTGAGAGCCCTGGCTGTGTCAAGGAAGTGTGGCTGTGCCCACAGAGAGTGGCAGTGCCCTGAGAAATCCTAGCTGTGCCCGGGGAAACTAGTGGTACCCTAAGAAGTCCAGGAAGTCTGGCCGTGCCCAGAAGTACTGGTGGTGCCCTGAGAAACCCTGGCTGTGTCCGGGAAGACAGGTGGTACCCTAAGAAGTCCAGGAAGTCTGGCCGTGCCCAGAAGCACTGGTGGTGCCCTGAGAAACCCTGGCTGTGCCCAGAGAGCCTGGCTATGTCCAGGATATTGCATTCACCCCCAGGCTCCTCGCACAGGTCCCCTTGCGGACGACGCTTGTCGCGTAGATTGTGAGGCGAGAGCCTGTAGGGGTGGAGTGTGGGGGCAGAGCCCCAGAAAGTAGTTTCCAGGCTCTCGGCCTCACATAGACAGGTGCCTGGCTCAGGTAGTAAATGGCCATCAGCTGTGGCTAGTTGGCCGTCAGCTGTAACCAGTGAGCCATTGGCCACTAATATAACTGCTGTGGCTACGCTAGGAGGAGAGGAAAGAGAGAGAAAAATGGGGGCTAGCAAGAAGATGGTGGCTGGGCTGGCAAGCGTGGATGGCGGTTTGCGGACAGTGTGGTCCAGCCTCCAGTGAGAGTATAGTGCCGCCAGAGAGAATATAGTGGTATGACTCCCCTACCTATGGCTCCGTGGGTGTTCCTTTTTGGCCTCACCATATCCTGCGTTCTTGTATGGGGAGCGGGAGCAGAGACCCCGCAGGCCTCCCTGCATGACAGTGTGTGTGTGTGTGTCTTTTCAGGAGAAGAAAGATTTCAGTTTAATATAACTTGGTATTTCCTCCTTTATACACAATACTTATAATTCTGTTTAAGAATTATTGTACTATTGTAAGACTATAGAGATATTCTCTTCTGTTATTTTAAAAATATATAGGTTTAAAACTCAGATTGGCAATCCATTCAGAATTGATTGGTTGTATGTGTGAATAGAGAATTCTTTTTTTTTTTCTGATAAGCTAACAAATTTCAATGGATTCAGAACCGACATATTTTCTCTCTTTTCATTTGTTCTCACCTCTCATGGCTCATGTAGGTTACAATCACCTCCCCCTGTAATCTGTCCTTCCTGTGAAATCTCCCAGTGAATATGTGTCCTTCCTGTCTCCTTCATTATGTAACAATGCTCAAGCACCACAAAATTGAGGTCACTGTTGGTATCAAAAATATTAACTGTATTTTTTTCAATCGATTATTCCCAAATTTTTAGGGGAAAGGTTCACACTATTGGAAAATACTTCTTAGTGAACATCTCAAATTCTTTCACCTCTTGTGTCAACTTCTGTTTTGGATTAGCACGGATTTTTGTATAATAGACTTGGGAGATGTAATAGTATCTGTCTTGGATAAAGGGCTGATGAATTTCCTGGCCAGTGTAATAAAGATAATGCATGTTTTTGAGGCAAACGTTGGGCAGAATCATGTATAACACAAGTTAAAAGATTGGGGTTTCTTAGGCTTAATGTTCTCCAGCTGTGACACAAACCTAGTAAGTGTACAGCATCCACCTGGACCACTTTGCATGGCCCCAGGGGGCTTGTGGGGGCAGTGAGGACACATGGGAACACGAAGCTCATACTGTCTGTTCTGTCATGAATAGTAATGTCTTTTGTCTCAGTTCTAGGCATCTTGTGTTTTATCTAGCATCCCTGAAATTGTCAGGCTAACTCGGTGGTTTGCAAAAGGCCTAAAATCTTAACACATTGCGTAATCCCTCATGAAGATTCTCATGATCCATACGCAACGTGTTAACCCTCTTTACATTTCTGATAGTCTCAGTGATGAGGATGGATGGTGAGAAGCCTACGTGAATAGCCTTTGTACGTCTCCCTTTAGCAGAGGGAAGCTCACATGGTGAGGTAGCTGGGGCCTATCTCAGTGTGCTTGGGCTACTGTAACACAATTCCACAGACTGAGTGGCTGATAAACAACAATTTCTATCTCTCACTTCTGGAGGCTGGAATCTGAGGTTGGTGGGCAGCATTTTCTGGTGAGGGCCCTCTCCTGGGTGGCAGACTTCTCCTTGTACCTTTCCCCCCCCCCTTCTTCCACCCCCCTGCCCACCCCCCACTCCAGTTCAAGCCATTGTTTCTCAGTCTAGTTGTGTAGGACACAGCTCCCTGGCCCATGCTGGTGTTATGAGCCTCGCGCTCCCCCGGCTGATGCAGTTGGTCACTGGTCGTCGGTCACTGGTCATCAGTCAGCCGCTCACGCTGGCTGCCGACCACTCACGCTGGCCTCTAGCAGCTCACGGCAGCCCACCTCCAGGGAGAGCCGTTGTTCACAATCTTAGCTGTAGAGGGCGCAGCTCACTGGCCCATGTGGAAATCGAACTGATAACTTTGGCATTAGGAGCATGGCACTCCAAACACTTGAGCCACCAGGCTGGCCCTCCTTGTATCTTAACAAGGCCAAGGGGCTAAGGGAGTTCTTTTTCAAGGGCACAAATCCCATCCATGAAAGATCTGGCCTATGACCTTATTACCTCCCAAAGGCTCCATCTCCTAATACCACTATTTTAGGGATTAGGTTTCCACATAAGAATTTTCAGGGGACACACACAGACTGTAGCAGTACCCCTAGGAGAAACTCAACATCCTCTTGTTGTGTCTACATCAGAATATAGTAGGTACTATGTGTGATATACTCTGCTTCCTCATCCCAGTGCCAGAGGGGATTTCCCTAGTCAGGTAAGGTCAGGTGGAGAAGAGTTAGTGGATCTAACTAATTTTATTTGTCCCCAGAGGTAGGTGAGGTTTTAGATCAAGTCCACTCACTTGTGTTATAGAGTTTTCATTATATGAGTGACTTTCTCTTAGTGTCCTCAGTTTCCATAGCCCTGTCTGAGGTGCCATCAGCTCTCTGCCAGTGAGGGTGGCTGATGGAACCTAATTCAGTGTCCTGATTTCCAGTGACAGTTTGTTGGGATTCTGTGTGCAGGTGCACCATGCTCAGTCCTTCCAGCAGTGAAGAATCAACTGCTGTCACTCTGGTTCCCCAACATCTAAAGGAAGCCTAGCCCTCCCAAGATTTGTAGAATATGGAAGATGGCACAGGTGTCTGTGATGGATGATTTGTCATTTAGTGCCTCTGTCAAAAAGAGGCAGCCTCCACCTAGAAGCCCATCTTGTTGTATGACTTGTGGGCCATCCTGACAACTAACATGTACATTCATTTGAAAGTGGTAATTAGTGAGCTCTCCGTAAAACTGAAGTGTGACTCTTAGAAATCTTGCAATTCTCTTGGTTTTTCATTAACAAAATTTCAACCGAGTAAATTTAAAGATCAAACTGGCATTATTCAACGGTCCATGAGTTGGGCAGCATCCCATCTAGCAAGTAGAAAGGCGCTCCAAAGCGCTAGAAAGGCACTCCAAAGAAAAGCAAAGATTTTCAAAGGGAGAGAGCCGGCGGATAAAGGAAATTATTAGCAAAAAATGCGTTGTTTCAGGCAAGGCCACCCTTCTACGTGGAATGGAAGGTGACGAATTTTACCTCACTAGTGCTGACCAGGTAATTCCAGGTTGATTGGTCAAAGGTTACATTCCGAGAGGCTGAAGCTGCTATTAGATATTAAGTCTTGGTTTGGTGACGTGGGGTTTAATGCAGGTGACTCCATTTTGGCCCGGCTCTCTCCTTTTTAACAGGCTTGATATTCCAATTTTGGAACGAGTTAACTTGGACTTCACTACTCACAAGGTAAGAAGGGTCTAAAAAGTCCTGCGTGTCATGTCAAGTTGAAAATTCAAAAATGAAGCAAGTCTGGCCCCAGTGAAAAGTATATTTTTTTGCAAGAATAAGTGATACCTGTCCCCTCAGAGGAACATTTACTCTCCACACTGCAGCCAAAGCCACTAGTAGCAGGAACCCTAATCCTCTGCAATTCCCCTAAATGGAGGACTTGGGTTCACTGGTGGTTTAAACTGACACCTAAAGGTGTCTCCTGGGGCCACCGTGGCTGTTTAGTTTCAGTGTCAGGTGTGCAGAAGTGAAATCAGATGTGGTTGTTCCCTTCACTGGTCAGATCTCAGATACCTGGACTCCTGCCAGTGGTCTAGCTGTTTAGTGTGCCACTAGGAAAACTATAGACTGGCAGATTAAAGACGACCCTCTTTGGTGGCTGTGAAGTGTGGAAACTAATTGCAGTGCTGAACTAATTGTCTTGGTTATCATTTCGATGTCTATGGTAAGGCCCTGTTCTTGAAAGTCTGGCCAGAATCAAGCTCCTGATTAAGCCTGTTTCTGTGCAGAGGCTATCTGGGCGCTTGAGGCCCAAGCCTGAAGAGGCAGGGAAGGAGAGACATTTATGTCAAGATCTGACAACTGAATAGGAAAAGCTCTCCAAGTAGGAGGTACAGTTTCGACGAAGTCTTGTTGGAATGAAAAAGTATGATGTGCTCAGGCGGTTCTAATTTTCCAGGACCGTGTAAATGTAACAAGGGGAGGTGGGAGATGGAGGGCTCAAAAATGAGATGCACAAGGGTCTTGAAGACCAGCCTCAGGGGCTTGTTTTTTAATCCAGACATTAAGGCAAGTCGTCACCCTTCTCGGGGGCGTCGGCATAATAAGGCATAAATCAAAGACTCACACCCTCCTTCTCCAGCACAATGGCACGGATTCCGCCTTCCAACCAACGGGGCCGGTGTCTCACAAGCGAAAACCTGCAGAATGGCTCGTTCTCAAGACGTTATGCGTTCCTTAGGACGCACGCGCAGAAACTTTCTCCAGGACTCTCGGAAGGGCAGGCTTCACCTCGTTCAATCCTGTCCCTCATTGGCTACAAATAACTGCTCGTCTCAGCCGTTGTTAGTGGCGACGTAGGCGGGTACAATCTTGGTCGCTACGATACTACGTACTTCCGTTACCTTCCCCCGTCCTCCTTGGCTCCGACGGGCCCTTCCACCAATGGCAAATGGGCAATAGGCGGGACTTCATTTGTTCGGACCAAAGAAACACCGGCTTGGCCCGGCGTAGGGCGGCCAATGACTGGGGGGCAACCCCTGTAGAGTGGCTCGGTCGCCCCCACGCTCTCCTTCCCTCCTCCTCTCGGACCTGCCCCTCCCTAGCCCCGACTCAGCACCGTGCTAACCGCAGTCTGACAGGAACGGGACGCAGCCAAGATGGCGGCGGCCGATGGCGACGATTCGCTTTACCCCATCGCGGTGCTCATAGACGAGCTCCGCAACGAGGATGTTCAGGTTCGGAGGCCACGGGGGACTTGGGGAAACGGGAAGGGGGACCTGGGGGCACGAGCGGCCCTCGCGGAGAAAAGTCGCCGTTCGCTGGGAGTGGCGGAAGAGGGCGGCGGCCAATCAGCATCCACCTCTCATCTCCCAGGGTCCCAGACTCGATGATACGGCGCCCGGGATTGGGTGTCGGCCCTCCAGGGGGCGGGAGCGAGGCCGAGGATCCCGGGCCTGCCAAGTGCGCGCGGCGGCCCAGGGCCTGGGAGGCCGCGGTCCGCGAGAGGGCCAGCGGGCTGGGTTAGGGAGACCGGGGATTCGGTGATTGGCGGTGACCCCTGAAGGGCCCCTTTGGGATGGGGAGGGCCCGTGAGTAGCTCCGAGTGGGGGAGGGGCCACCTGGTTTATAGGGACCCAGGTAGGATTCTTCCTTTCTGGGTTTCGGCGGCTGGGCCTCAGCGCTGTGGGGTAAACCCCAAATGGGAACTGAGAGGCGAAGGCTTCCTTTCCAATTCCTGCTCTCCGTCCCCCTCCAAATTTGGTGTAGCCCCCACAAAGGGGATCGAGGGCGAAAACACCCCACCCCAAGAGGGAATTCGTTAAATTTAGGAGTGAATTAAGAGGTGGGAACCACCCACCCCACCCCCCCGCCGCTTCTGGGATCCTCTCGTTGTCTGGGGGGTGGGCAGTTTACTAAACGGGCTGATACATTTCTGGTGAGTGGGATAGGGAGGCTCAGGGCCCTGAGCCCGGCTGGCAAGGGATTGAGAAGAGTTTGGACTCTAGGGTTTGCCCACCCCAGCTCCACCTCCCACCCGCCGCGTAGCCTTGTGCAAATTACTTCACTACTCAGGGCCTCTGCTTTCCATAAAATGTGGGCTAATAATAGTCCCGGGCTCTCAGCCGGGGGTTGGAGGAACTGAACAAGTTAATAATACACGTAAAATAGAACCATGTCTGGCGTGTTGTAAAAGCCCAATAAATCTTAGCTGTAATTTTTGGGAGTGGTGACTGCAGAGGTCCCATGTCCCTTTAGGCCTCAGTTTCCTTATTTATAAAATTGAGCCGGTTGCCCTGGGCCCAGCCTCTGAGGGTCTGGGTATATCACTCTGATTCTGGAATCAGACTGGCTGCGGTTGTGCAGCTGGCTCTTCCACTTGCTGATTGACATGAGCCACTTAGTTAAGGTCACTAAGCCTTGGTTTCCTTTTTCTTTTAAACGGAGGTCATTATCTAGTTCAGAGGGCTATTGTATGGACTCATCTGTTCAGTGAACACCTGCCACATATCAGGTATGGTGTTGTGGATATAATGATGACACCAGTTTTTATACTAGACAGATGTCTCCTACAAGAGACAGGTGTGAAACAGGTGACTACATTAGCGCGTATTAGATGTGATGGGAAGGAAATGGCAGGATATTGTGATAGTGAGTCAATCACTATTTTTGGAGCTTTTGCTCTGTGCAGGGCCCTGCTCTAGGCACAGTTACACAACGGAACAAGACACAAAACTCCTGGCCTTGTGGGGCTTATGCTGTAGTGAGGGGAAACATGATAAACAAGACAATGAGTAAAATGTGTTGTATGTTCCATGAGGATAAGTGCTAAGGAGAAAAATGAAGAGGGGTCGGGGATGCAATTTTAAAGAGTGGTCCAGGAAGGCCTTGCTGAGAAGGTGATGTTTGAGCAAAGATCTGAAGGCCGAAAGGGAAGAAGCCACGAGGCTGTCTGGGCAAAGTACACAGCAGGCAGAAAGTAGGGTGGGGAAGATCATTTTCAGTAGGCCGATCAGAGAAGGCTCCCTCTGAGGACACAGAGTTTAAGGTGAGACCAGAAGAAGGAGCCAGCTCCAGGAAGGTGGTGAAGAACCCTCCAGGAAGAGAGAGCAGACAGGTAATGGCAGTTCTCAACCTATGGTGACTTTGCCCATCAGGAGACATTTGGTAATGTCCGGAGACGTTTTTGCTTGTCACAACTGGGGAAGTGTTACTGGCATCTAGTGGATAGAAGCTAGGAAAGCTGTTAAACCTCCTACAATGCCCAGAACAGCCCGCATAACAAAGATTTATCTGCCCAAAATGTCCATGAGATTGAGAGAAACCCTTGTGGGGAACTCTTGAGGCAAATTTAGTAGCTTAAAAGAATACTGATTTATCATCTTACAGTTCTGAGAGTCAGAAGTCTGACATGGGACTCAATAGGCTAAAATTAAGGTGTCTGCAGGGCTACCTATGTTCCTTTCCGGAGGCTCCAGGGGAGAACCTGCTTCCCTGCTTTTCCCAGCTTCCAGAGGCTACCAATATTTCTTGGCTTGTGGCCTCTTCCTCCATCCTCAAAGGAAAGTCTAGGCCTAGAGGTGACATAAGAAGCCGTGCAGTGAGTGGATGCAAACCACCGTTTCAAATCCTGGCCTGACCACTTTAAGAGTTACTCAACCCTCTGGGCCTTGATTTTCTTGTTAAATAAAAATAAGGATGGAAGACAAACCTGTCCAGGTTGTTGTGAGGACCAAGTGAGATACAAACTACGTAAAGACACACAGTTACTAGCCACTGCCTAAGACCTTGCAACTTCATGCCCCTGTCTACATTTAGAAACAGGATGTCACAGTCTCCGACTCCTTTTTATAAAGTAGTTGGGGACTTGCTGAAGCAAAACTTAGAAATAAGTTTGCTCTCCGAGAGTTTAACCAAAAAAAGTTGATAGGATGGTGGTGAAGAACATGAGTTCAAGTTCTAGGCTCTGTCACAAATTCACTAGGTGACCTTCATTCCCTTCTCTGCTTTTGTTTCCCCATCTGTAAATGAACACAAAGGTGGTATCTGCCTCATGGGTTTGTTACAATACAGTAGAGAACATGTGTAAAGTACTGAGCTTTGTACATAATAAGTACTCTTTAAATGGTAGTTGGGTTTTTAAAAACTTTAAAAGTGTGTGTTTTTTTTGCGTTCCCAGCCCTGTACCAAGTTCAGGAATCACCAGTTGGTAACAGTTCTGTCCCTTCATCCCAGAGATAAGGCACCTTCCAAGTGGGGCAACAGGCATGCCCATAAATAATTATAATGCCAGGCAAACTGCTATGAGAGGTATTCTTTGGTGCTGTAGTTCCAAGGAGGAGGGGATATTACTTTTTTCCTTAAATGCTACGGAAATGGAGATCATGGTGCCCATTTTTGCTTTTGAGCCCATCCACCCACACACATTAGGGTCATTTAAAAACATGATACTTCATGGAATAAGGAGGGAGGATATATAGACTTTAGGATGTTATAGGAGGTGGGAGACGCGTCTGTCACTCACTGAGCATTTCACCAGACTGAAGCTCCTTATTCTAGCACACATGTCACAGACCCTGCCATTCCATTTTCAGCCACCAGCTGTACAGTAAGTTTGGAACGTATTTCCCCAGATACTTTGTTCTATGCCTAACATCTATTAGGTTGGTGCAAAAATAATTGCAATTTAAAAGGTTAAGAATAATTGCAAAAACCACAATTACTTTTGTACCAACCTAATATATTCATTTCCAAAAAAATGCAGCCAATATTTATGGGGATTTTTACTCTTTGCCAGGCGCTGTCCTAGGTTCTAGGAGCACAGAGTAAAGAAAACAGCCCTGCCCTTGGGAAGCTCACACTGTAGTGGGGAAGGAGAACCTTGAACAAAGACATGCGTGTAGGGGTGATAGGAGTTAAGTGTATGCAGAGTGATGGGGGCGTGCTGTTTCACCCAGGGTAGTCATAGGGTGAGGATTGAGCAGAGGCCTGAAGGAAGTGAGGAGGACCCCTGGGGTGTCTGGAGGAAGGCCTTCTCAGGCTGAGGAAACAGCAAGGCAGCAAGTGCGAAGGCCTGGGCTGAGAATATACGTTGGCTTTTTGGTTACTGTCAAGGAAACCATTATGACAGGAGCAAGGGGGTGAGGGGTGGAGAGTGAGAGTGGATGGGGAGACAGGCCAGCTCATGTTGGACCTTGCAGTCTGTAGTCAGGCCTTTGAATTTTACTCTGATTGTGAAGGGAAGGCGTGCTCCATGTGGGGCCGTACTATACATGTTCATCTCAGGGAAGTTCCATGAATTGAATGCAAAGCAGGTCTTAAAAAGTGGGTAGCGTTTCTACAGGTGGATGTACTAGGCTGTGTGCTGAGGACCGTTGGGGCATAGGGAGTCCCAGCCCAGGGTGATAAGCTCTGTGAATCAGGAATGTTACAGAGAACCCAACCAACAGTCGTTTAAACAAGTGAGGGTTCATTTTCCCTTTATTACTAGCAAGGATGTCACAGAATTGGGTCAGAGTGTGCCCTTCTTTTCACCCACTTAGTGCGATCACAAGATTGCTACAGCATCTGCTGTCATTAAGTCCTTGCAGAACCACACTGAAAGAAAGCAGGGGCCGACTCAGGACAGAGAGGTTCTCCTTGTCCTCCTTTTATCAAGGAGGAATATCTTTTCTAGAAGCTCTTTAGCTGATTGCTCTTATGTCTCTGTCCAGAACTAGGTCGTGTGCTGAGTTAGCTGGGACTAGGTTTCACTGGAAGTAATAGGAAAACTAAATTAATGAGGCTTACGTGAACTTGACATTTATTTCTAACTCATGATCAAAAAGTCTGGTGGCAATCCAAGCTGGTGTGGCACTGTGGTGTTAGGGTCTCAGGCTTGCATGTCCTCCATGCTGCCCTCCTCATCCCTAAGTTACCTCAGAGTCCCAAGATGACTGCTAAAGCCCCAGCCATCATGGCCCTATTCCAGACAGGAAGGAGGGAAGAAGACTGTGATCACACCTCCCCATAAGGATACGTATACTTCCTAGAAGTCAAACACAGCATTCCTACTTGGATTTCACTGGCCAGATGTTAGTCTCGTGGTCACATCCAGATGCAAAGGTGATTTGGAAATGTCTTTTTGTTTTGGGGGTGGGGGGATCATGTGCACATCTAAAAGCTAGGGGTTAACAAGCAGCCGTATAGCTCAGTGCAGGAGTTCTGAGCCTGGGGCCTATCTATAATTCCAGGTCAGTTCCATGAATTTAAATGGGAAAAATAACATCTTTATTTTCACTAACCTCTAACTCAAATTTAATTTTCCTTCTGTTATGAACTGTAGTATTACAAGAGCATGTCAGAAATAGCATTAGCAAAATCTGTGACTACGAGCAGCGGAAGTCATGATGATGTTCCTATCTCATTTTAGCCGTTGCACGTACTTGCAGTGTTGTTCATGCTCACCTCTGTTTCAAAATGGTAGTCGTTTTCAGACCTGCTAAGTAGGTCTGTGGCACACCCCCGCAATAAGAAAAACAACCTAGAAATACGATTGGTACTGGTTACTGGTTAGGAGCCAGCTGGCTGGGGTTCAGATCCTGGTTCTGCCACCTACGAGCTGTATGACATTCCTTCTCCCTGTGCCTTTGTTTTTTCTGCCATAAAATGGGTGATCCTGGTATTTACCTCAGTAAGATCAAATGAGTTAAAATAATAATGCACCAAGAACAGTGCCCGGCACATAATATCATGGAAACATTTGCTGTCATTATTCTGTCACTGTGGGAAAAGGGAAGAGAGACCTCGGTGGACAGCTAGACAGCTGCCATGGGTGCCCTTCTTGATAGCCAAACAAAAGCAGGACGCTGTCAGCAGTGAGATTGCCACGCTGCCGTTGTTGATCTTTGTCTGGTGCTAGGTGTTTCCAGTATTGTTAATTGGTAGTTACAAGAACTTTCTGAGGGGCGGTATTATAACCCCATTTCACAGTTGAGAAAATTGAGACTCAGAAAGGAGCAAAGCGGGGCCCAGAATCCCACAGCTAATATGTAAAGCAGCTTCGCCTTGAACCCAGGCAGTGTGGCTGCAAAGTACCATCTTGTGCTGCCTTTCTTACGCGTTATGGTGCCATCAACACTGGAGAAACCAGCAGACGTTCTTAACAAAATTGAAACCAGATTCTCTAAGGATGGCAAAGGAAGGAAGGTGTCTTTCCACCATGGCAGAGACAGCCTGATTCTCATTGGCCCTTGGTCATCTTCCCTAAATGACAGTGTGATGTTGAGATTCAGAGTCAGGGCACCTGGCTTCTGGTCCTGGCTCTGCTGCTTTCCAGCAAGTGACAGTTTCTCTGGGCATCAGCATCCACACCTTTAAAAGGATCCTAGTAACTATGCCTCCCTTAGAGCAGAGTTCTAAGGATCAAAGATGTAAATCATCCATGTCAAGTGCTTGAATGCTGCCAAGCACGTAGTAAGCAACCAATACATGTTAGCTGCTATTGTTACCGGCATTATGTGGATTCCCTGCCAGCATCCCATTGTCCTCAGAACTGCAGCTGCCTGTCGTGGCCCTGGCCCATGTGTGCATTTCCCCATAGCCCAGCTGAGAGAAGAACTCAAAGACCCAACTTGATGGCAAAGAGGAAAGAAACAGGCAACTAAGTCACTGCTGTGCTGATATTTTATTATGGAAGATTTCAAACATACAGAACATTGAAAAACTAGTATAGGGGCCAGCAAACCTCAGCCCTTGGGCCAAATTCAGCCCACTCTCTACTTTTGCAAATAAAGTTTTACTGGACCACAGTCATCCCCATTTGTTTACATATTGTCTGGTTCTAGGGCTGCTTTTGTGCTGCAACGGCACAGTTGAGTAGTTGGGACAGAGACTGGCCTGCAAAGCTGAAAATACGAACTTTGTGGCAATTTACAGAAAGAGTCTGCTGACCTCTGAGTGAGCACCTGTGTACTCAACCATTCAGATTTGCTGTTGGTGTTCACCATATTTAGTTCATCTCTTTCTGTGGCTCTATCTCATTTTTTTTTTGGCTGAAAATAAATTGCAGGTCTTGTAATCCTTAATCTCATCAAGGCCCTTTTACCATCAGGGAGGTGAGTTTTTGGACCACCTCAAGCCCAAGTAGTCCAAAAACCACGTGATACTGTATGAAAATTTTGGCGTGTGTTTTTCTAAGAGGCCCCCATAGCATGTCATCAGATTCTCCTCTTGTATCCCGAAGAGACTCTTACACCCCTAGACAAGGGACCTGAATTAATGTAGTCGGCCTCAGTCACTCCCACACCTCTTCACAGTTGCGTGGGACCCCGGGCAAAAGACAGGCTGAGGGAGCCCCCAGACCCTTCTTGTCTTGCTTCTCCTTCCAGTCAGAGGGGTCCCACCTGTGCTCAGCAGGGGCTTACTCACAAGGGTGTTTCCTTCCATTGTCACACATGATTGCATTCTGGCACCTGGCCCGGTGAGCTAGGGAGGGGAGGCCCCGTTGTTGAGATGGAGAAACAAGGTGGGGGTTCACAGTCATCTGTGCAGTCACAGTTGGTTTGGGGTCCTGCTCTCAGTGCCCACTTGGGAAGGTGAATACCCCTCAGCCTCTGTCCACAGTGCTGAAACATGGTGTCACTTGTGCTTCCCTCCCAAGGAGTGAGAGGCTGTAATGAGATCCTCACTCGCAAATGCTCAGCACCAGACCTGCTCTGTGTATGAGCCAAATATGTTTGTTTCCTGTGAATGCCACAACACAGCACCACAAATGTTGTTCAAAGCAGTGGAAATTTATTTTCTCATGGTCTTGGAGGCCAGACGTTTGGAATGAAGGTGTCAGCCATGTTGGTTCCTTCTGGAGGCTCTAAGGAAATCCATGTCATGCCCCATGCCTAGCTTCTGGTGGCTGCTGGTACTTTTGGATGTACCTTGGCTTGTGGAGCACCCACCGGATCCCTCCCTTCGACTTCATATGGCCTTCCCCTCTGTATCTCTGTCTTCTTTTCTGTCTCTTAGAAGGACACTGTCATTGGATTTAGAGCTGTGAGGAGAAAACTCACTTTCTGTGGATCTCCTTTGCTCTCACGCTATTGCCACACTCAGCACTTCTGATTCCAGGCGTGTGGGGGTTTTCCCCACACCTAGCAGTTTTCTGAGACACGAGCTGGGTGTCCTACAAGTCAGTTCAGCTCTGACACTAACCAGAGTTAGACCATACAGGCTAAGGGTTCAAGTCCCACAAAACTGCCCATTTCAGGTGCCAATCACGAGTAGTAGGTCCCCAGGTTCCCACAACTTCTGTGTGACTTTGCTGCAGATCAGAGCTTCCATGGCAGCTCTCCTTGGATTTGACTGTTTGGTAGAACTCACAGAACTCGGGGAAACACATTTACCAGTTTATTATATGATAAGGGACACAGATGAACAGCAGATGAAAAGGTACATAGGCCGAGATCTGGCAGGGTCCAGAGTATAGGGGCTTCTGTCCCTGTGGAGTTGGGGTGCATCACCACCGTTCCAGTGCTTAGATGTGTTCACCCATTCGGAAGCTCCCAGAACCCCCCACTATTGTGGGTTTTTATGGAGGCTTCATTGTGTAGCCCTGTTGGATCATTAACTCAATCTCCAGCCCCTGTTGGGAGAATGGGGGGGGGGGGGCTGAAATTTCCAAGCTTCTAATGGTGGTCTTTCTGGTGACCAGGCCCCATCCAGGAGCCTACCCAGAGTCACCTCATTAGAACAAAAGGCATTCCTATCACTCAGGAAATCCTAAGGGCTTTGGGAATTCTGTGCCAGGAACTAGGGGCAGAGACCAGTATATATGTTTTCCATTATTTCACGAGTGCCTTCCCCCCCTCTCCCTCCCCTGCCTCCAAATTGAGGATGATCTCAGCTTGAGATACTTAATTGCATCTGCAAAGACCCTATTTTCACATTCACAAGCCCTAGGGGTCAGGACTGGGACAGTACTGCTAATGCTACTGCTGTTTTTATAGCAATGTTACTGTAACACTGTTTGTTCCGTTATTGTCACTGTTAGCCAATCCTGAGTCTCACTCCCTACTCCATGCCATCTGAGCTGTGTGACCCTTAGAGGAGACTTTTGCTCCCTGGGCCCGTTTCCTCCTCCGTGGAATGGCTTAAGTGACACCATGCGTGTGAGCACCCAGCCTAGGAGCAGGCCCAAAGTGTGCTGTGACGTGTCTGTCATGATGCATAGCAGGTCTGATGATGCTGAGTACAAGAGGGGGTGAAAGCAGAGGAGGAAGGCAGGGTGTGGTTTTACACACAGTGGTATTGGAAAGTGCCACCGAGTGGGTGTTGGCCCAGTAAGGCCAAAGGATGCTTGGCTGAGGCTGTTGCCCCTGTCGTAATTTAATGACTCAGGTCACAGAGTCACTTGGGAGGTGTTTGCCAAGTTGTTATTTGGCACCCTCATGCATACTTAGTTCCGGGTGCCAACAGACGCCCTGAAATCTGGGCTTGCTAACATTCTCCTCTCCTTTTCTTGTTCTCATTAGCTTCGTCTCAACAGCATCAAGAAGCTGTCTACCATCGCCTTGGCCCTTGGGGTGGAAAGGACCCGCAGCGAGCTTCTGCCCTTCCTTACAGGTAACGAGCTGGACTCCTGGGGCCCAGGTGGACTGGGGACTCTCTGGTGATTCCTGCTAGGTGAGGGGCCTCGCTGTGGATTTTACAGATCATTTGTTGTAAGTGTCCGCCCTGTGCTGGGCAATGTGGGTGTGGCAGGGGTTCGGAGAAGGAGAAGTGCAGTCCTACTCTGAGGGAATGCTCTGGAATGTTAGGGGCCTGGATTGGGTAAGGGGTCTGGAGGCAGACAGAGCCAGGTGGAGCTGCAGCTCCAACCGTGAAAAGCTGGTGACTTTAAGTGTTGCTTGCTGCTCTGCCCGTGTAGTTTTTATGTATAAAATGGGGGTAATTATCCAGGCACTGTAGCATTAATGTGCGCATTAAATAATAACCACTAATACTTCTGTATGCCTGCCGTGTGCCAGGCAGTGTCCTAAGCCCTTCCTGTGAGGACTGAGTTCATGCACAGGTTCCTCAGACCAGTGCCTGTGCTCAGGAAGTGTAAGTCACTATAGTTACCTGAGTTACTCCCACAGCACTTCCTAGGGTAGGTAAGACCACTGATGAGGATACTGCAGCATGAAGAGCTGAAGTAACTTAACTTGCCTGAGGTCATACAGTGAGGAGGTAACCCAGAGGGGATATTTATCTAGTCATTCTGGTTCCAAACTTACAGCATTGGTTAATGCCTTGGGGTCCCAACTACCTGGGTTGAACTCCAAATGCTGCCACTTTCTAGCTGTGTCACCTCGGGCAAGGTATTTCACATCTGCCTGCCTCCGATTCTACATGTGTGAAATGAACATAATAGTATAATCTGAAAGGAAGACTAAAGGAGCTAGGATGGAAAGTTCTCTAAGTGTGCCCAGCATGTGGCAAGTGCTGCATAAGTGTTAGCGAGTCTCCTGTCCTCTGTCTTAAGCAGTCCTGTCTGAAAATGTATGCACAGCACTTAGCACAATGCGTGACACCAGTTACTAGTAAATTCTCTCTTCCCGTGATTCTTATTAGGACTTCGTACTTTATACTAATTGTAATTGCAAGGAAAGCCTCAGAGTCACAGTGCTTTGTCACTAATGAACTCTTTCGTATCTAATCCTCTCGTCTGGGCCTAGTGACAGTCCTGGGGAGGAAGAAGCGGAGCTTGTCGCCTCTTCCTCATTAAACACGTGGAGAAATTAAGGCCTAAAGAGGTTCAGGGACTTGGCCACAGTGACACCGCTGTGACTGAGGAGCACCTACATATCTGCATCTGAGCGCCATGTGAGGAGTTGGCATCTGCGGAGGGGACACTGAGCAGATGGCCCCAAACCAGGTGGATTCTACTGGTGAACTGTTGGAAAGACTTGAAAGCTTCCAAATGCTGAGACGGGGCCAGGGGGTGGCACAGCAGTGAAACTAAGTGGTTAAAAATTTGTAGAGAGAAAAAGTTGGAGGGACATGGGTCTGAAACCCAGCCGTGCCACCATCCTGCTAGACAAACCTGCGTGAGCCACCCCACCTGCCTGCCTCTGTCCCCTTGTCTGTAAAGGGGCGTAAGAGTAAGACCTAACTCATAGGGTTGCTGGGAGGACTAAGGGCTCCACACACAGCCTGGTCCATAGAAAACACTCGGTACGTGCTACTGGCAATTCTGTAACAAGGTAGTGGGGAAGGCAGCTTGGGGAGGGAAGGCAGCAGGAGGAAACAGCACATGGAAGCAGGATTGAACATGGCGATTCACCAAGGAGAGGCACAGGGGTGGGTGGGTGGTGGCAGGTTGGATTTTGCTGGTATTGAGTGCCGGGTGACAGTTTGGGTTTAATTCAATAGATGAAGGCAGGGCAGCCATTGTGGATACCGTGTTTCCCCGAAAATAAGACCAGGTCTTATATCAATTTTTGCTCCATTAGGGCTTATTTTCAGGGGATGTCTCATTTTTTTCACGTACAACAATCCACATTTGTTCAAATACAGTCATGTCGTCTTCTGGAACATCGTCATAACGTATTAAATGCATCCGTCTGGCTGAGATCTTAACTGGGGCTTATTTTCAGGGTAAGTGTTATTTTCAGGGAAACACGGTAGCTGGTGGAGGTTGGGGCGTGAGGAGTAGAAAAATCAACCTAACATGCATGCAGAATTGTGTTGAGGGGTAGGGCGGGCGAAAGAAGGCCGGAAGCAGGACATGGACTTAGGAGACAGCGGCTAAGAGCAGGGACCCTGGGTTTAGATGGTCTAGGTTCAGTCCCAGCCTGGGCATGTTTCATTATCTCGTCTGTAAAATGGGAATAACCATGTAATACAAATTAGGGCCATTGTGAAGATTCAGTGAGTTTAACGTGTGTTATCTTTATTCCATTGTAGTCCACGTGTACCAATATTCAGCTGTGAGGAACTGGGGGGGACAGAGTATGTGGGAGCCACAAGATTGGAGAAGAGCCAATAATTCAAGAGAAAGTTTTTTTTGAGCTATTGTAGTCCCAAGTGACTTCAGATTTTCTTTGCTTTGGGCTTCAAGAAATTGCAAAATGTTCAGAATAGCACATGGCAGATACGCAATGTCTTTCCAAAACGCTGATATTCTTTCAGACAGAACAAGCTCAAAGCCTTTTCTGAGTTCACACCTACATAACATTCGGAATCGGTGTTATGACAGGAAATTACCACGTAATGTCCCCACTTTGTCAAAGAGACCAGTGTTGGTGATTTAGGGCCATAATTTGTAAGACATATTGGGTGGGTTCCAAGGTGAGTCAAGTCATCTGTGTGTCTGTCGCTGGGCTGCAAAGTAACCTTCCATTTAAAGATTCGGATTCAGGTAAACACTAATGAAAACTGCTCAGAAATCCCAGGTTTGCCCTGAACACAACTCGTGGTTTGTTATCTGAATGCAGGTTCCCCAAATACAAAAGTAGCTTGATATCTGCTGTTAGGCCCTGACGTCTCTTCAAGTTCAGAAAAGAGTATTTCCAGTTTAAAAGGTCTGGGTTTGGTTAAGCTAATTCATAGTATAGTTAAAAACAGTGTTTTTAGTAGGCTATTTAAAGGCATATTTATTCCATTAGTACCTAATGCACAGCCCCTACGTGCTGTGTGTAAGTCTGGAGAAGGTAAAGAAGAAATCAGTTTCTGTCTTCGCAGAACTCTGTTCCAGCCGCGGGACTAGGGAGTCAGTGATGAAGGCGGAGAGGGGTGCAGTGGGAGGGGTGCTGAGGGATGTGACAGTGGGTGTCTGGGTAGGTCTTCCTGGGGGTGGGACCTGAATGCAATGGAGCCACATGTGAATCAGAGGGGAATGTTCCAGGCAGGAGGAGAGGCAGGCATGTGCTTGGTGTGGCAGCTGTGGGTTGGGTGGGCACACTGTTTGAGGGAGAAGGAAAGTAGGACATGAGTTTGGAGGAGTGCAGTGGCCACACTGCGTGGGATCTTGATATCCAAAACCGTGTGAAAATTGAGGTAGGGGAGTGTCGTGATTTCCTTTACGCTTTGAAAGGGTCACTCTGGATTCGAGAGGAACCAGGTAGTTTAGGGGCAAGAGCGGAAGCAGAAAAGCCAGTTAGGAAGCTGTTGCAGTCACCCAGCAAGAGGTGGTAGTGATCAAAGGATATTAGGATGGAAGTGACAGGTCTGGGTCAGAGACGTGGGGATGGAGAAGGCCCAGTCTTTTGAGGCCAGGGGATAGGAGGCTGGGAAGTTGGTTCTGTGGAAGTGGGAATGGTAGAAATACGAGGCGCTGGCAGTTCCTGGGAACACGGATTGGCCAAGGAGTCTGGAGTGGAGATTGGGTTGGGTACAGGTTGGGGATTCATAGGTCTCTAGGAGATAGGCAGGAAAACAGGGAGGGTGATGCTGACTGTGTACAGAGGGAGCCAGGGAGACTGACCTGACACTGGCTAGTGTGGCTCTGGGGCTCCTCCCCAGCTTTACTGTAGGAAGAGGCAGGAGCACTAACTCTTGCCTGGCCCCGTGCCCAGCTCCTCACAGAAAGCGTTTTTCCCTTCAGTTGGAGAACAACCCGATTGTTGTGATTGTGGGGGTGAGAAAACAGGCTCAGAGAGGCCAAGAGAAGCTCAGAGAGGCCGAGTTGCCCACAACCAGCCAATGGTAGAGCAGGATTTGAACCCACCACAAGATGGGGGTGATAGTGGTGATACCATAAGAGGTTCTGGTAAGGAGGTGACCCAGAGCTTGAATTCACTTCCACTCACACGCCATTGGCCAGAGCATCGTCATGTGGCCACACTAGGTGCAGGGGAGCCTAGGAAGTGTCATTTGGTTGGATTGCCATAGGCCTGAGTTAAATTCGGGAAGTTTCAATGCTAGCATAGACGCTGGGGGTGTCAGCATCTTCTGATGTGGAGGTCGGCACTTCCCACCACCTCGGGGAAGAGAGGGTGGAGCTGGAGGAGAAAGAAAGGCCTTCAGGTTTAGCATCAGGACAGCATCTCGCCTCACACTGGCATTCGTTCAGCAAACCCGGATTGGGCTCCCTCTGTGCTCCCTGGCAGGAACTGGGACACAGAGAAGAGCCAGTCCAGGACTCTTATGACAAGGACTCTGATACAGGTGGCGTTGGGGGTGGGAGCCCAGAGGAACCCAGAAACAGGACCTGCCCTGGTGTAATCAGGAACTCTTGCAAGAAGCAGTAGCTGAACTGAGTCTCGAAAGATGGAGAAGAATTTCTCAGGCTGAAAGGAAAGTTCCTGGCAGAGAGAACGGCGCTGAGGGTGGGCGCTGGACCACAGGAAAAGCTCTGGTTTACTGGGCTCTGTGCTCAGACTTGTGCTCCGTTTGCTCCTCGCTTAACCTCGCTGAGAGGTGGAGAGACGATGAGCGGCATTGTCTCAGCGGGGTGGTCTCACTCACCAGCATCCTACACCTCGTAAAGGGCAAAAGTGGGACTTGGGTGCTCTGTCATCCGACCTGGGCCTATGCCTTGAGCTCTGTGCCAGCCCAGGTGCAGGGTGGGGGAGCATGAGCATTGACAATTTGAGGAAGTGGAGTGAGGCTGCTTGTTCCCACCTTGGGTTACTGAGGAACTGGGGTCAGTCTTCGGATGGGACTGCAACAGAGTCTGTCTTGGTCCCACAGACACCATCTACGATGAGGATGAGGTCCTGTTGGCCCTGGCGGAACAGCTGGGAACCTTCACCACTCTGGTGGGAGGCCCCGAGTACGTGCACTGCCTGCTGGTGAGTCTGGAAGGTGGGGAGGTCCCCTTGCTCGTCTGTTAGGGGTCAGACCCATGGTTCTGCCAGCCATGGGCAGGGAGGGGAAAGTAGGAAGGGCTGGGGGTCACCTAAGAACAGATCGGCCTTGGACATCCACTTTAATCCAGCAAGTCAGTAGTTGTGTTCAATGCAGCGATACTGAAAATGCAGTTGTCTTACCGTCACTGGGCACCTGCCTGACCTGTGCCAGTCCCCACCGGGCACTCTACATATAGGGCTTTGTGTTGGAAGTCAGGCTGTCTTCTACTTATTTGCCATGTGACTTAGAAGAGTTACTTAACCTCTCTGTGCTATCCTTTCCTCAACTGGGAGTCATTAAAACCCATCTTTATAATAGACTTAAGAAGTTCTTAGCGTAGTACTTAGCACATAGTAACTACTAACGGGTTAGCTGCGATTGTCATGGTACTGTAATGTTATGCAGTCATGCCCATCCTTTGAGGTAGGGAGGGTTCCCTTTTTATAAATGAGCCACCTGGAGTGCTGAGAGATTGAGCATCTTGTCCAAGGTCACATGGCTAGTAAGTGGTAGAGCTGGGATCCAGGTGTGTCCGTTTGACTCTCCCAAGGCCCCTATCCCACTGCCTGCCTGTTGGAGCCTATGCTGGGTGATGGCCGGGACACAGGTGGGTCAGATACTAACAGTAACTGCTGATGGGGAGAAGAGAAGGGAGGACTCTAGTCCTGTGCTCTGGGAAGAAAGAGCCTTAGAGGTGGCCCCGGCCCTTGGTTTTCTCTGGTTCTCAGACACCTGGGGCACTGCACCTGCCTTTTTTTCCAATAATCCTACATTTCATTGCTTCTGAAGACACGCTTCATACTTTGGCCTCCACATTTAATGGTGTCTTACAGGTTTCATCAGCAGCCTTTCTTTTGTGGTCTGTAAAATAATGTGCTGCTTATTATCATTGGGATCTTGGATTTCAGCAAATATGGTAGTTTGGTTTCTCCCAAACAGCGTTAAATTTAAGGAACTTTGAGACTTGCCATTCATTGCTGTTATCTGAGCTTTCATCTGTGCGTATGTGTATAATTTGTGCGTGCATACACACAGAAAGTTGTAGATGAGATCGTTTACATTTTATACAGAACTTGGCTGCTTAGCATGAGGACCGTGCGATCTGGGGACCAACCTGAAACGGGTCCCTGGAACTTCATGAACAATCTGCAGCCCTGGCCATTCGTCAGTTTTTCTGAGGAGAGAGTTCCTAGCTTTCAGCAGCTTGTCAGAGGACTCATACAGAAAACACTGCTAAGAATCTCAGGGCTCGCAGACAGGGTGGGGACTCTGGCTCACTGGGGAGCTGGCACTGGAACCCAGGGGTCCTTCCCCCACCAGCGCAGTGTCTTCCGACAGAGCATTCTCAGCGAGGGGAACCCCAGTCATCCCACCCCCACTGGGACTGGTGTCGGTGACTTTCATGTCAGCCAGCGGACATTTCCTGGGCCCTCTGGGCTGGGCAGGCTGGGAACCTGGAGATGAGTCAGGTCAGAATAGTAGACGCTCACGCAGGGTTATGTTCCAGGAGCCTGAGGCACAGTAATCTGTCACATCCCACAGCAACCGTGTGAGACACACGCTGATGTTAGCCCCAGTACACACGTGAGGAACTGAGGCACAGGCTGACTTAAGGGAATTGCCTGAGCTGGGAAGAGGCAGAGCCAGGCCAGGATTTGAATCCAGGCTCCCGCCTCAACCACTACCTCTCCTCCAGTTGCTCCACAAGCTGATCAGAGCTGGGAAAGTGGGAAGCCGGGGCCCTTAGAACCCAGAGGACACGCCTAACCCAGTTAAGGTGGGATGGGGAACTGTCAAGAAAGGCCTCCTGGAAGATGAGGCAGTTAAGCTGGATTTTGACAAGTTAGAAGAAATGGAAAACAGCTGTTGTGCAATTTGTTCATTCCACACACACGAGCCAGGACTGTGGGCTGTGGGAACCCAGAGGTGCGTCAGGCCTGACCAGGCCCTCGGCCTCTGCTATGGTGAAATAGGGTTGATTTCTCAGGGACCCATGTGGCTTCAGCGACAGGACTATTTCTGTATCAATAACTCTTCACCCTTTTGGAATGGTGGATCCCTTTGAGAGTAACAAGAATTCCGGCCGGATCCTCTCCTCATGAGAGAACAGATGATTTTAGGAGGTTCACACTTCTCCCCCTCTCCAGCATAGTCTCACGTTTGAGAACCCTGCCCTCCATCCTTCACAGAAGGCCCCTTGGTCTTCACTGTGCCAAAACACCACTTGGCGTGTCCTGAACACACACCTTCATGGGCCCCGCCCCAGATCCCGCTTCTTCAGGTGTGTGCTGGGAGAGGCCTCCCAGGTGAGCCTGCTATGCGCCGTCTGGGCACTGGCCTATGGGAACCTGTCCCTGCAGTGACCCCCTGGGGCCCAGACCCTTGGGTGACATAAGTACAGTTCCGCCTCGGTCCCCAGGCCTGTTATGATGACAGATTACCGTAAGTTCCACTTACAGTGACTCGGTCAATACTGATGGAGTGCGTCTGTGTGCTAGTCCTCGCACAGCCCAGTGACACCACACCTGCCACGGTACCCCCGTGAGCCGATCCTGAACCCAAAACCCTATGATAGATAGCATGGCCTACAACGGAGGCCTCACACTGGGGTCCCCAGGGCAGCATAATGTTACCTTCGCGTCATTGCCAACCTTTTGTAAAAAGGAATTTTTAAAAATTCTTTTTGTTTTACTTTATTATTATGGTAAAATAAACATAACGTTAACTATTTTTACCATGTTTTATGAGTACAGTTTTGTGGCATAAGTACGTTTTGTTGCAGTCATCACCACCATTCATCTCCAGATCTTTTTCATTTTGTCAAACTGAAACTCTGTCCCCATTAACCACTAACTCCCCTCCGCCTCCCCCCAAGCCCTGCACTCAGCAAGCACCATTCTACCTTCTATGAGTCTGGTTACTCTAGGTACCTCATATACAGGAGTCATACGACAGGTGGTCTTTTGTGACTGGCTTATTTCATTTAGCATGATGTTGTCAAGGTCCATCCATGTTGTAATAACGTGTTCAATGAGATTTTTCACATATGAAAACCTGGCCCTTTTGGCAGCTTTTGGAAAACCGGATTTGCTTTTACCAGCTGTGCTCCCCTATAGTGATGGTGATGAGCTGGGAAGCAGCTGTCCTCCCTAGGCTACATGCTTCTTTCTGCTGTCCCCACCTGTCACCTTTGCTCAGTGCTTCATTCTGTTACCTGTCTGGGCCCTGGCAGCATTTCCCTTTGTGACTTCTTTCTGCCTTCTACCTGTCAGGCCAAACTGGAGGTACAAACCTCCATACTTTTATTTGAACAGATTAGGATAGATGGAGTCTCCTTTCATTAGGTCAGTGATTATTGAGTTCTGCCCTGTGCTAGGAGCTCTGCTGGGCTCTGGAGAAACAACGGAGAGCCAATCAGGTGTCCCTCCAGGCTTCATACTAACAAACCAGTAAGCAGTCACGAGCGCCAGGGTCCCCCACTAATGTGAGCCCCTGATGCAGTCACCTGTCAGAAACCACAGCTGTGCTTTTTGACCCTTGGAGGCTCTGGAGCCAGGTGATTTGGTTTAGATCCTGGCGTGTAGCTCTTACTAGCCTGGGCAAGTTGCTTAGCCTCTCGGTGCCTCAGTTCCCTCTTTAAAGTGAGGACAGGAACAGGGCGTACTTCATAGGAGTCAGTTAAAACCAGTACCCCCAGAGCTGTGTGACACAGTGGCCATGCTCCAATCAATGTCAGTGATGATTATTGCACTTTGCAAAGCTTGTGACAGCTGTGGCCCTCTGCTTAGAAAGTGACATGTATAATTTTGAGGTTCATGGACCCACCTCACTGAAGCTCTTTCAAGGACTTCTAATCGAGGTCCATTGTGGCTCTTCAGGGGAGGCACGCTGGGTGAAGGCTGGAATGGGGTGATCAGAGAAGATGTCTTGGAGGAAATGAATCCATGAAGGGGCTCTGGGTAGTGTTCCGGGGCTGGGGGTGGTGGGGAGAGAGCTGTCCAGTGACCTCGCACTCTGTGCCACAGCCACCTCTGGAATCGCTGGCTACGGTGGAGGAGACAGTGGTGCGAGACAAGGCGGTGGAGTCCTTGCGGGCCATCTCACACGAGCACTCACCCTCTGACCTGGAGGCCCACTTCGTGCCGCTGGTGAAGCGGCTGGCGGGCGGCGACTGGTTCACCTCCCGCACCTCAGCCTGCGGCCTCTTCTCTGTCTGCTACCTCCGTGTGTCCAGTGCCGTTAAGGCAGAACTTCGACAGTGAGTCCCAGCCCCTGGCCCTGAGAAGCTCAGCCTCCCTTCAGCTTGGTCCCCTTCTCTCAAGCCTCCGCCCCTTTAGGGCTCCCCAGGTCCCAGACACCCCGGAGCTCTCCGAGCCCCCTACCCCCTTCACACTCCTTGGAGAGGCTGTGTCACTAAGGGCCTAGTCTCCAGTCTAGGCGCTCTTTTGCTCATTTAGGAAATGGAGATAATGATAGTTCCTTCCTCCCACTGGTTGTGAGGATTTAAAAGAATTACCACACATAAAGTGCTTAGAACAGTACCTGGCACATAAAAGCTCTCGACAAGTCCTCTGGGGTGCTCTCTTAGGCCTGCCCCAGGTCCAGAACCTTCAGCAGATACACTGTCTTGGGTCGGCCTCCTCCACCTTCCTCGTTGGCGTGGTACCCCAGGGAATTCCTTGTATGCAAGACTTGCCTCCCGAAGAATGGATGAAAATGTTTTTGATGGGATTAGTGTCCCATTAACATGTGTTTCTTCCCCTCACTCTGGACTTCTGTCCATCCACGAACTTCAATTATTGAGCAGCCATCCCGGGCCCTGAGCCCTTGCTCATCCAGAGCACTGGTCTACACGGCCTACATGTGATTAGAGATCTGTGTTCGGCCCCTGCGTCTCCATCTGGAGCAGTTGCTGCTGAAAAGTAAAGTCTTTGGCCCCAGACCACCGTCTCAGCTAAGCAGTTTTCTGTGGTCATTATAATGTAATCAGTACCTACCGTTCCCTACAGACTTACTATGTGTAGGCAGGCTGTTCCTTGCTCACACACGTCATCTCATTGAAACCTCACGATGACCCTGTGGAATAGGTACTATCACTATCAGCTCCATTATACAGGCCTGGGAAGACACAGAGTGGTGTCATCATTTGCCCAAGGCCACCAGGCAAAGCCAGGACCCGCAGAGTCTGTGCGTGTTCCTCTCTGCCACACTGCCTGCTGCCCTGGGTTCCCAGCGATTCCTTCTGAGCCCATCCCGACCCCTAGGTACTTCCGGAACCTGTGCTCAGACGACACCCCCATGGTGCGGCGGGCCGCAGCCTCCAAGCTGGGGGAATTTGCCAAGGTGCTGGAGCTGGACAACGTCAAGAGTGAGATCATCCCCATGTTCTCCAACCTGGCTTCTGATGAGCAGGTGGGTTCTGTTCCCCTCCCTCCCACTGCCAGACCTGGCGTCTGCAAGGGACTCTTAGCGCTAACCAGGCATCTGCTGCCCTCTCCCTGCTCCAACCCTCTCCCCAGGACTCGGTGCGGCTGCTGGCGGTGGAGGCGTGCGTGAATATCGCCCAGCTCCTGCCCCAGGAGGACCTGGAGGCCCTGGTGATGCCCACCCTGCGCCAGGCTGCTGAGGATAAGTCCTGGCGTGTCCGATACATGGTGGCCGACAAGTTCACAGAGGTAGGGGAGGGAACCTGATAGTGTCTCACAGATAGGGAAACTGAGGCCCTCAGTGGAAGGGGTGGGCGGGGCATGTGTAGGAGCTGGGGAAGGTGCGGGGCACTGTGGGGTGGGGGCTGGTGCCATCCAGTGGACTCCGGGATCTTTGATATCCAGATGGACCTTACTTCACGTGCCAGCCCTGGTGGTTGATAGTGGCAAATTGAAGTGCTATGTTGAGAAGGGTTCAGAGTTCTGAGGGTCAAGTTCTGTGGGAGAGAATGCCACAGGAGCAGAGAAGGGTAGCACGTGTGTGTGTGTTCCTGATCTAATCTAACGTTTTCCCCTTTGACAGAAGGGTTGATGTAGCCTGTGAGTTGGCTGGGGCTCACAAAGCAACTAAGTAGCACACACTGGGTGTACTTTACTTCCTTACTGTTCTGGAGGCTACAAGTCCCCTGGGTGGATTTTCTGCAGCCACTCTCCTCGGCTGTCTTCTCCCCAGGTCTTCACACGGTCTTTCCTCTGCATGCCTGTGTCCTAATCTCCCCTTATAAGGACCCCAGTCCTTTTGGATTAGGGCCTACCCCAATGACCTCTTTAATCAACTCTTTAAAGACCCTGTCTTCAAATACAGTCACATACTGATGTACTGGGTAGTTAGGACTTCAACATGGATCTTGGGGTGGCACACAGTTTAGCCCATCACCCCGCCCAAAAGTTTGACTGGTCAGCGTGACAGCACCAGGCAGGCAGAATGGGGACAAGATCCCACATCTCTAACTCTTAGGACAGTGGTCTTTCCACGAGGACCCAAATTTGCTTATGCCTCCAATATGTTTGTGGAGCATCAGCTCTTCGCTAGGTGCTGGGCATTCTGTGAATTCAGCACATGCCCAACCTTCAAGGAGCGGGCGGCCTGAGAAGGTCCAGTGAGATAAACTTAATAGCCAGGTGTCACGTGCCGGGGCTGGCAGGCGTGTGTGGAGTGGAGGTGTATGTGAGGAGAGGAGGTGGTGCTGCAGCTGGTTCTAGATGAGTGGGTGAGAGCTGGGGTAGGAACTGTGATCTAGCAAAAGGGCAGCATGTGCAAAAGACCCAGGGAGGAGAGAGCCAGCGCAAAGGAGAACATTCAGAGCTGGTTCTTGGGGGGCCCATGAGAGAAAAAGCAGGAGATATGGGCAGGGTCTGATCAGAGAGGCCTCGGTGCCATTCTGCCCTGTGGCTCCCTTTTCCTGTGATGATGCATTTTTCCTCTGGTGTTTGGAAGCACTCGGAGCCTCTGGATGGCATTTCTGGGGCCCATCTGTTTTCACTATGAAACTGTTAGCAGGGCATGGCTGTGTCCAGGAGCCTCGGTGCCATGGTGACGGAGGAGTCTTCCCATCCTTGGCTTTTGGACAGCATGACCTGGCTTACACTGGGGTTTAGATAAAAGCTCCATGTGGGCAGGGACATTAGGCTATTAAAACATTGCTTGGCACACAGTAGACACTCAGTAAATATTTGTTATGTGAAGACAAGGCAACATTTGGCCAGGATAGCATTAGGCCCTACATAAATCAAAGTGAGAACCACTGTATCATCAGAATGTTTTTTGATCAGGTAAAAGAAAACCTGGCCCAAACAGGCTGAGCAGTATGGAGGTCTACTGTCGTTTTTAATGCAGGTACCACCACCACTCCACTTGGTAGCTACCTTCGCAGTCCTCATTTTGCTTTTCTGGAAATAAGATCAGAGATGTAAAGTGACTCGTCCAGGGTCAAACAGTTGACAAGTAAGAGTAAGAATTTGAGCCACGCAGTTGGACTGCAGAGTCACACCTGTGATTATAGCCCTACCCAGCCCAACTCAGCACCACACAGTGAGGAAACTGAGGCTCAGACACTTTCCCGGGGTCATCCCATGATGCTGGCATTAGGTCTCAGCCATGATTCCAAGGGCCATGCTCTTGCCCCTAATTCTGATGCCTTTAACTCTGAAGTTGGTCTCATTCACCTAGAGTACCTGCCAAGCCCTCTCACTTCCCTGCCTCCTTTTCTGCAGCTCCAGAAAGCTGTGGGGCCTGAGATCACCAAGACGGATCTGGTCCCCGCCTTCCAGAACCTAATGAAAGACTGTGAGGCCGAGGTGAGGGCCGCAGCCTCCCACAAGGTCAAAGGTTGGTGCTGGCAACCAGAACAGCAAGCGGGTGGGTGTCCAAGGGGCTGAGGTGGAACCAAGACATGAGGTCTCACCTCCCGCTGCCTCCCTTCCCCCATCTACAGAGTTCTGTGAGAATCTCTCAGCTGACTGCCGGGAGAATGTGATCATGACCCAGATCTTGCCCTGCATCAAGGTGATGGGGACCTGGCGGGAGGAATGGGGCAGACTTGAGCCTGCCAAAAAGAAGGGGTAGATGGGGCTCTAGGGACACCCAGGTGTAAACTGCGTTCCCGGCCTTCTAGGACCTGGGAGCCTTGTGCTTGAAGCAGTGGGGTCCTGAGTACAGGCAAAGTCTTAGGCTAGGGGCTGAGCTTGGAGGTGGGAGTGCTTCCCCTCAAAGGTCCCTGAGTCCTCTCATCCAGAAAGCTTTGGGATTGTGGTAGAGGCTGCTGGTGCGGGGGTCATTGAACCCAAAGCAGGTGGGACATATAAGGAACTACAGTTCTCTCTGTAGTGTAAGCCATCCCCTGCTCCATGAATGACAAGGGCAAAAGCAGGCTGTGGCTGAGGCTTCGTAGGAGTTGCAGCATACCTGGCCACTGCTGACTGTGGCTCCCCCTTCCTTCTCCCTCCCAGGAACTGGTGTCAGACGCCAACCAACACGTCAAGTCAGCCCTGGCCTCAGTCATCATGGGCCTCTCTCCTATCCTGGGCAAAGACAACACCATCGAGCACCTTCTGCCCCTCTTCCTGGCTCAGCTGAAGGATGAGGTAAGAGCTCCGGGTAGGCTCTGAGCCCTGGGTTTGCAGAGGTCCCCGCTGGGTCAGCTGCTTTCCCATACAGGCCAGGAATCTCCTAGAATCACAGACACCTAGCTCTCCAGTAAGTTGAGTGTTTATGGGCACGATGGACTGTACAGTCACTCACTCGTTTGTTAGGCAGTTGTCTTTTGTGCCCTTACGTGCTGGTCCTTTTCTTGGGCATCAGGGATACCCAAAAAATACAGGCAGTTTTGATCCTCAGAGACCTTTAGAGACTGGAAGTGGAGAGAGAGAGAAGGTGATGTCATGATTCCGTGATCATACAGACAGTGTGGTATCTTTATGTTTATTACAGTCAGGCCAAGAGGCTTTAATAGAGACCCCAAAATATACTGGCCTAAATAAGAAAGAATTATTTCTCACAGTAGTCCAGAGGTGGGCAGACCTACGACAAGGGTTAGCCCTGCTTGCCTCAGTGTCCCCTGGTTCTGAGGCACTGCTGATTTTCACCACCTCCCAGTCAGCATGAAGGGAAGGCACAGACAGCAGCAGGCCTGGTCCTCTGAGCAAGGGCCAAAAGAGGGCACCCATCAGCCTGCTCAAACCCCGTAGAACCATTGGCCAGAGCCAGTCCCATGAGCACCCCTAGCTGCTTAGTTGGCTTGGAGTACAGAAGACAAGAGAGCGCTGGGCGATGGTTAGAGTGGTCACGTAACAGGTGACAACCAAGGAAAGAGTGTGGATTTGAATCTGCATGGAGGCAGGAGCTGGAGTGGATGTGGGTGTCAGGAAGGAGCCCCGTGGCTAGTGGCAAAGAAAGATGGAAGTGCCGCAGCCAGGGAGGTGCAGGGTCACCAGTTGTCCTTTCCCAGTGGGGTCACACGGACAGAACTTAAATCTCCCACTAATGGCGTATGACACCACCCACAAAGTACTGCCAACCAGGGAAGCTCACCGAACCTGGGTTTCTAGGAATTTTATTTGGGATCGGTCGCATAGGCCTGGAATGGAGCCACCCACATAGCTGACCATAAGTTCTCTGTCCCCAGCCCCTTCAGAGCTCAAACTGAGATTGCTGGCCCTGGGCCCCCATCATAATCACGTTGTTGACATTGTCTACCTGGCAGGGCCCGAGGCCCCAGGTAAACAGTGCTCTTACCACGCAGGATATTCCAGGGGCTTCAAGGTCATCTCCCAGGAGCCGGGCAAGGGCCAGTCCTTTGGGATATGTGGAGTGTGAACAAACCAAGCCTGCTGAGTGTCCCTCAACTGCACTGCACTCTGGCTACTTGGTTCATGATTCATCTCTTCCTTGGCTCAAGGTAGAAAGGACGAGCTGGTGGTGTGTGCCATCCAGGAATACGTGACATAGGAGAAACATCTAGTAGGGGTCCTGTTTTAATTAACAAGAAGCAATTGTATTGATGATGTACCTTTTCTTAGAAGTGGCTTCACATGCTTTCTGGAAGTAGGTGAGGTGTGCGTGTATGCATTGTAAGTCAGTACTCATAATGGTAGTCAACAGGCAGTTATTCCATTGTTCATTCTTTCAGCAGAAATGTACTGAGCACCTAAGATTGCTGGGTACTGGAGACAGAAGGATGAATGAGACGTGCTCGGAGACTAGCAGAGAGAATGCAGGTCATAGAAATGAGAATGATAAGCTCGCACGTGTTAAGCCCGTTGCAGATCAGACCCGGGGCAGGCACTTTAATAGCCTCATCCACCCTTTGAGGTTAGATGGGTGGCTCCATGTCACAGATTGATATCCAGACAGGTTAAGTCGCATGCCACAGGGCTCAGCTACCAAACAGACTGGGATTATTACATATCTTTTTTCCAGGGCTCCATATTTTCGCACTGATTCCTGCAAGTTCTTCACAATGGCTAAACATTTCTTGTGCTCTGTTACAAGATTGGAAAAGCTGCTTCGCTTAATAATCCATGTTGTTTGTTTTGCATGTGCCTCTGATGTGTGCCCAGGCCCGGGAGCTGGGCTTGGGCAGTAATAGGTCCTCAGGAGGTGTTTGTTACAGAGTCGGTGCTGTCTCGGTTGCCGTGTGCAGTGCGTTCTCACAGAACCCTCCCATCCTCTCTCTCCTCAGTGCCCGGAGGTGCGGCTGAACATCATCTCCAACCTGGATTGCGTCAACGAGGTGATCGGCATCCGGCAGCTGTCCCAGTCCCTGCTTCCTGCCATCGTGGAGCTGGCTGAAGATGCCAAGTGGCGGGTGCGGCTGGCCATCATTGAGTACATGCCCCTGCTGGCTGGACAGCTGGTGAGTGAGGAGGCCAGGGGCCAGGCACGCTGCCCCAGGGAGGTACTGCCAGGGTCTAGTCACAGTGCAGTATGACTAGCTGTGCCGGTAACTGCGGGCTGGGAGGACTGTCTGGGGAGTGACACAGGAAATGGGGCCCTAAGAGATGAATGGAACTCGATTAGAAAGAGAAGGGGAAAGGAGCCACTCGGGTGAAGGTGAGAAGTGGCTGTTTGTGTCTTTGTCTGTCTGGGGGTGGGGCTTTGCTGAAAGCTACCCAGTCTTCCTAATCCCTAACGTCCTTTTCTCCTGCAGGGGGTGGAGTTCTTTGATGAAAAACTCAACTCCTTGTGCATGGCCTGGCTTGTGGATCACGGTGAGTACCCCCAGTGGGCTGGGGGAGGAGATCGGGGCTCCAGGAAGGATGGGTGGCAGATTGGCTGGGGCTGGTGCAGAGAGTGGTGGAGGCTGGAGTCATCTCCCATGACACCAGATGCGCACGTGGACCCATTCCCTTGCTCTTTAGAATCCCGGAGAAGTATATGGTAGGCAGGGGACAAAACATATCACCGAGGGAATGACTGGGAGAGTGGAGAGTCCGGGCGCCTCCGAGCACCCAGTCCTGGTTTTGAATCCCACCTTCTGGTCACACTCCTGTGAAATATGGGGCTTCTTATCCCAGTGTTTCAGGGCCATTGTGAGAAATGCTCATTGCTTTCACTAGAGTGATAAAAATAAAAGTTAACTTTCATCTAGCTCAGGTATTGTTCCAGGTGGTACTAAGTCATTTGCTTGGGTCCATCACTTCTTGGAGCCCATTTGCCTATCTGTACAGTGAGAGCAATACTAGAACCTATGTCTTGGAGCTGTTGAGAGGATATTGCATGAAAAGAAAAGCTTACAGCTTGCGCGTAGAGAGCGCTTTCATCCTCTGGAGTTCCTGGTTCACCTGTGGCCTGGGACCTGGGGGCTCAGGCAGTAGTGAGCATGACTGTCCCCATCCCCCCCACCCCTGCATCAATCCTTCACCTCCTGAATTTCTACCTCCCCCTTGCCCTTCTGCAGTCTATGCTATCCGCGAGGCGGCCACCAGCAACCTGAAGAAGCTGGTGGAGAAGTTTGGAAAGGAGTGGGCCCATGCCACTATCATCCCCAAGGTTTTGGCCATGTCTGGGGACCCCAACTACCTGCACCGCATGACTACACTCTTCTGCATCAATGTGAGCACCCCCACCTGCCCACCAGCTTGTCCTTGGGAACTGAGCGTGCCTGGGAGAGGAGGAATGGCACAGGGTCCTCAAGGGAGACACCTGGCTTAGGAGTGGGGATGTGGTGGGGACCTGGGGTTGCAGGGATGCGTCCCCAGGGAGCTGCAGGCCAGAGGTTGGGGCTCCCCGTCAGTCATAGGGCCTTTTGTGGGGTGGGGACCTGCATGGTGGGAAACCCAGGGTGAGGGAGACTTGGCCTGCTGAAGCAATGACTGCCAAACCTTGCTGACGTCCCTCTCCGTCCCCACACATTTGTGTACATATTAACTTATGATGGAATGGTTAACTGCAGGCTCTAGAATCAGACCTGGTTTTTAATTGCCATATGTCAGCTCTGGACCTGGGAAAAAATTACCTGAGTGCTAAGGGCTTCAGTTTTCTCGCCTGTAAAGAGGATCTGTACTGGCAAGCACAGTACCCTAGTCATCAGGTTGTGACGATTCATCTGGCTGTATGTGACAGGGCTTAGGACAGGACGTTATACAAAGCAAGTGCTCCTTTCTGGTCACCTCAGTAAACCACACAGAGAAGTAGAAAGGATGGCATTTAAAAACAAATGTAACTAAGTGTTCTGATCTTTTCTTCCCCTTCCTCACCTTGGAGACCACTACACTAAGGAAGGGACCCTGGGGGTTAGGGATCAAGACCCACCCGCAGAGAAGGAAGGGACGTCTAAGGATGGGGAGATGGGACCGAAACCACCTGGGCTGGGCGTTTCCTGGGCAGGGAGGTAGTGATGTGTGGAGGGTGTTAAGGGAGATGGGAACTTCAGGGGAATAAAGTGTCCCCAGGGTGGGTGACCCAGGACTGAGTCCCCATATTGCTCAGCTTCACCCTCAGGCCTGGTCATCACTGAGGTGGCTAGTCACAGGAAGTGGGAAATAGGAGTTAGCCAGGACCTTTGGATGGTCACCCCTGTGCCACTGTCTGACTCCCAGGTGCTGTCTGAGGTCTGTGGGCAGGACATCACCACCAAGCACATGCTGCCCACAGTGCTGCGTATGGCTGGGGACCCTGTTGCCAACGTCCGCTTCAATGTGGCCAAGTCCCTGCAGAAGATAGGGCCCATCCTGGACAACAGGTGAGGCCGGGCCAGCCCTCTTGGTTCTTGGCATCCTGATCTTTGACCTTTGAAGGCAGAGCCTGGGGTTTGAGGCCCAGCACCACTCTTCACATGCTTGTCTCCTCCCATTCCCAAGGTCTTAGTGTATTCATATGTAGAATGAGAATTGACAAGGCCTACCTCACATAGTGGATGAGGGAGAGAGGGTGCCAGTTCTATATACTAGCAATAAATCATTAGAAAATTAAGTTAACAAATACAAATATATGTATAAAGGCTGCCAAAAAAAGTATACATATTTTAGGAAAGGAAAAAAACTATTAAAATTGTAATACTCAGTATACACTGATAACAAAAGATGAATACAAGTCACGTCTGACTTCTGCAATTACAAGAGGTTGCTCAAAGTCATTACCATCAGCATAATTTTAATACAGTTCTTTCCTTTCTTAAAATGTGTATGCAGGTTTTTGGCACCGTGTGTGTGTGTGTGTGTGTGTGTGTGTGTGTGTGTGTGTGATTTATAATTGCATCAAAACCATTAAATACCCAGGAATAAAGTTAAAAATTGTTTTCACCTCTAGTGAAAACTGTGAAACATTGCTTTGGAGAACTTAAAGAAGACCTATATAATATTTATGGATGGGACAGTTCCCAAATTCATGTGTAGATTCAATATAATCTCAGTCAAGGTCAGCGGGTTCTTTAGTGGAAAATTGACAGGTCAATTCTAGAATTAACATGGAAATGCAAAAGTCTGAATTAGCCAAGGTGATCCTAAAGAAGAACAAAGTTGGAAGACTTATCCTACGACATACCAAGAGTTACTATGACAGTGCAGTAATTAAAAAGTGAGATGTTGGCACAACAGTACTCAGTAGCCCAGTGGGACAGAATCAGGCACAGAAACAGACCCGCGAGTATGTAACGGCTGAAGCCACTGCAGTCTGGAAAGGAAATGCGGGTATTTTCCATAGACGGATCAGTTTGATAGGCATGTGGGAAAAAAAAAAAACACCTCAGTGTGTGACAAATTAGAGATAACAGACTAGAATCAAAAAGACTGCAAAACACGATCCTAAAAGAAAATGTCAGAAAATATTTTAATATATTCAAGACTTACGGTAGGCACAGATTTGTTGAATAGCTCAACCCAGGAAAAGGTTGAAAAGTTTGCCCTCAGTAAAGTGAAGAACTTCATCCAGAGAACATTGTGAGAGTGATATAGCAAGCCTGCTGAGTGGGAGGACGTATTTGAATACTTATTTCTGACAGGACCGACTTATTCAGAAGACTGTCTGCAAATCAGTAAGACAAAGAAACTCCAAGAAAGAGATGGGGGGAAAAAAGACTCGAGCAGGCACGTAGAAAAGATCTCCACATACGAGACAATAAGCATATGCCAAGGTGCTCAACATCAGTGGCCATCGGGAAAGTGCAAATAAAAACACCCCAGAATGGCTAAACTTGAAAAAGCTCAGAGTCATTTAGTCTTGGTAGATGGGCTGGAGCTCTCGTACATTGCAGGCAGGGCTGTAAATGGTAAATGGTAAAAAATCACTTTGGAAGCTGGTAGAATCTAGTGAAGCTAGTTGTACTTACCCGCTCTGAGCCAGCACGACCACTCCTGGCTGTGTATCCAAGAGAAATGAGTGTTTATTTTTAACAGAAGAATGTTTGTGGTAGCCTAATTCATATTATCCCTGAAATGGAAACAACCCAGGTGCCTGTCAGCAGTACAGTGGGACAGTGGGTAAGTTGTGGTTTATTCTTACAATGGAAGACCGTTCAGTAATGAACAAACACTCCTGACTCAACAACATAGGTGAGAAGCACGTCCCAAGGGAACATAGTTCATTTATATTAAATTCAAAAACAGACAACACAGATCTGGATGATAGCAATGAGAATAGTGGTTATATGGGGGTGGGAGCTGTCATCTGGAAGGGTCTCTGATGTCTTTCTTGGTGTCTGTTCCAGAACACAACTTCATACCTTTAGTGCCTCTGTAAAGTCCCCTTTCATTTCCCAAAACTATTGACTGTAGTGCACACAGGTTCCCCTGGGCTCCTGTAGGGCCAAGTCCTTCTCTGGCACTTGGCACTCCTATGCTCCTGATCATCATTGGGGTCTGTGTCTCCTGGCCCAAGGTCCTCATGGGCAAGAACCAGGAGTGTTGTGTTTACCTCTGTTCGCACCTCATCCCCGTAGGCCTCAGTAAAAATGTGAAATCCATGAAATACATCCCCTGTCGCGCCTCAGAGACCTGTGGGCCCTGTGACTCCCAGACCTCCCTGGGCCTATTCTGGGCCTCAGAGACATGGTGCATTTGCATGCCTGTGTCTGTGTGCACCTCTTGCCCGGGAGCCCTCTGCTTGCCTTATACCCCCAGCCCTGCCCAGCTCACCCTTTCCCTCACCTTCCCCTCCCAGCACGCTGCAGAGTGAAGTCAAGCCCATCCTAGAGAAGCTGACCCAGGACCAGGATGTCGACGTCAAATACTTTGCCCAGGAGGCCCTGAGTGGTAAGGCTTTGAGAACTGGGAGACCCCAGCGGGAGGAAGGATGGCTCAGCTGAGAGACCTGGGAGCAGCAGCTCCTGGCAGGGGAGATGTAGGAGTGGTTGTGGGCGGGGCTGGCGGTGGTTCTGACTCCCACCTGTTCCTGTTCCCCCAGTTCTGTCTCTTGCCTGATGCTGAAAGAGGAGCCATCGCCGACCTCTGGTGTCCACCCTTCCCTCAAACCCCCTCCCTTGGGAGATAGTGGGGGCCCTTTGGCTGTCACTTGCTGTGCATGGTCTGACCCCAGGCCCCTTCCCTTGGCACGGTTCTTCCTCTCCCCCAGACTGGGGGCCCAACTCCTCACTGTCCACCTCCCAAGGGGCTGAGGGGGGCACAGGGTGGGACAGGGTGGCGGCCCTGGGAGGAAAGGAGACAGATGTGAGCATCCCAGGTCACCGGCTTCTGCTGCTGTCATGGGGACCCCTGCCCCATCTACTTCCCCACGTCCCTTTCTTCCTCCCTTTCCTGCCCCCCAGTGGTTTTTTTGTGTCAACTGTGCTATTTTTATTTTGTTCCCCTTTTTTCCCTTTTCACAGAGAAATAAAGGTCTAGAAATAGCTGGTTTTCTGGTCTTAGTCACTAGCATGGAGAACGGGCTCCACATCAGGGTCTCTGCCCTTATCCCTGGTGAAGCCCTGATTACTGGGTGTGGGATTTCCCTGGGAAGTACAGCTGGCCTCCAGGGTAGAGGGTCCACAAGTGTCGCTGGCCAGCAGAGTCCTGTGGCGTGCTTCACTTCCACAGACATTGGCTAATGTGGTGGTTAAGAGCAGGTGCCTTGGAACCAGACTGCATGGGTCCAAATCCCAGTTCTTTCAGTTAATAGCTGTGGAACCATGAGTAGGTTACCCTCCCTCTCTGAACTCGATTTTATACTTTGTAAAATGGGGTCACAATAGAATCTAGACCATAGGGCCGCTTGTGAAAACGAATGTTACATGTCAAGTGGGTAACAGTGCATAGCACATGAGAAGCAGCAGTCAGGGTTAGCTATAACTTGCCAGAGAACTCCAGTGGGCCAGGCCCTGCCCCTGAGGAGGTCTCGGGGTAATCAGGGCTGTAACGGAGCAGGAAGGGAACTGGCAAGACAGAGGCAAGAACTAGTCCCTCAATATCTGTTCTCCCATTTCTTTACTAATAGAGATGACTGTCTGAATTTGAGGCATTTTCTCAGTTCTCTTGAAATTTGCTGTGGCGTGGTGCCTAAATTCTGGCCAATAACATATGAACAGAAGTAAGTGTTCTTAAGAAAGGAGATGCGCACCTTCTCCTTCCCGCACTCTGTAGTGAGCAGATGGCCAGTGGGAACAGCCGTCTTGGACCAGGCATCTTAGGAGCCTCGGCCAAGCAAGGCAGCAGAACAGCATAGGAGAAGCATAGTCCTCGTGCTGTGAAGCCCCACACTGGTCTCGGTTACCTGGGAGAGTTAAACTTTGAGTGACTCTTCGCTTGGGATTTCATCACTTGCAGATCACCTGAATTCTAACTGATGCAGGGGCCAAAGATCCCTGGAGAGAGGAGCGAGAGACTTAGTGGAAGGTGGGGAGTGTAAGATTTCACAGATGATGTGATACTTGAGTGGAATTTGGCTCAGCAGGGTGGTGGGGAAATTGGTGTTGGGTGGCAAGGTGATTTCACCAGCTCAGGCCTCATATTACTGAGTCCCTACTGTTTCCTAGACCAGTTGGACCCTGGGGGCATGAGGGTGAAGGAGACGCTGTTCCTCCCTTTATTAACTTACGTTAATGTTAGTTTCATAGGGCAGGCCCTGTGGTTTAAACTTGTTGCAGCCACCCCCTATCGCTGACACAATTGTACCTTTCCTAGGGTATAAATATTTGAAAGACTTGAATGAATGAAGAATTCATGATATAGGGAGATGGGGGGCAATACAATCACTTTAAGCATGATGTTGAATATGCTAGCTTAGCAATAATTGTGGAAGGAACATTCAAATGAATGATCCATGGTGTTCCGGTTACATTTACCTGTGTAACAACCCACCCCCAAAACATAGTGATTTAAAATAGTAAAAACGCGATTTCTCATAATTCTGCAGGCTGGGCTTGGCTCAGTTGGAAGATTCAGCTTGTGGTGTCTACTGGGTCTAAAATGCTCAAAATGACATTCACTACCAGGCCTTAACTGAGGCCTGGTACAGCCTCTCTCCCCATGTGGCCTCTCCAGTATGGCTGGACTTCTTGATCTGATAGCATACAGCTCCAAAGCAGTTTCCAAGAGAACAAGTCCCAATTGACAAGTGCTTTTCATGCCACTGCTTGCGCCACAAGCCAAAACGAGCCACGTGGTCAAGCTGAGTCAGTGGAGGGGCCCCGGCAAGATGTGGAAACCTGCAGGCGTGGTTCAGTGGAGCTGCCAGTGTAACAGTCTGCCACATGTGTTCCAGAGACAGACTTTGAGTTCTGTCTTAGCTTTGCTACTGACATGCAAACGCATCAACTGCACAAGGAGATGAGGCTGGTTCCAGAGTATTTAAAGCATTTTGGAGCAAGCTGAAGATTTAAACTTTATCCTGGAAGGCAGAGGCAGCCATAGGGTTTTTTGGCAAAGGAGTGACAGCATCAGTGTTGAAGGGGGAGACGTGAGGACAGGAGACCTGGGAGGATTCTGGTCTAAGTGAAGAGGAGTTCTGAGCTGGAGCACGTACCATGGAGTGAGGGAGGTGGTGAGTAAAAAGAAAAACAGAAGAGGAATATTTTCAAGGAGACAGATTGGGACTTGATGACACCTGGATTAGAGGAGTGAAAGGAAGGATACAGTCACCTTGGCAACCAGGATTCAGGTCTTCCTGGCCTCACCACTTACTCCTCCCTGGGAAACATTCTTGGTTCCTGTAAGCCCACACAAGCTTCAACATCTCCAACCTTTTGATTGTAACATGAACCTCTGCCTGCAAAGCTTTCCCTCCTCACTCCTCAGGTAAACAGAAGTAATTCAGAATGGAGAGTGGGAAAGTGAGACATGGAGGAGTGCAGGTGAGCACGGAGAAGTATATAGGGGCCAGAGCCTGAAGAGCCTCCAAATGTCAGCGTGAAGAGCTTGAACTTGGTCCTGGGGGACAGGGTCCAGTAAGACTTGGGAAAATTCTTCTGGGATCAAATAGGGCCAGGAGACCAGGGAGGTGGCTGGAAGGTCCTGGAGGGTAAAGCCAGGAAAAGAGTACAGAAAGATTGAGGAAGTGGACTTGATGCCATTTCTCCTTTTCAAACCCCCAAGAAGTTACGCAAGGAGCGCTGGGAGGAAGGCCCTGTCCTCATATCTAATCAAAACATCTGAAACGTCTATACATGCTTTGTCACTGGCCCTCCTGTGTGAAGGAAATCCCCACTCCACCCACTCCCTCTAGTCCTTCCCTGTGCAGCAGCTGTTTTCCAGATGGGGGAACAGACCCAGGATGTTTTGGGTGTGTGGTGTGCGCTCTTACAGACTGACCAGATCAGAATTTCACAAATCTCTCCCAGAAGAAAAATACCTAACACTGGTAGCCTAAAATCCTCCTGTGGCCCAGCCAAGGAGGGCAAGCTAAGCTGGTCCTACAGGCTAGACGAGGAAAAGCAGGACTGGCCAGTAACACTGTAGGGAATACTGATCCTGATCTCTTAGTCATGGTGCAAAATGTAGAAATTACTGTTAGGCTTTTTAATGAATTATTTGGGGCAAAACCTGATCTGACCTGTGCTGCTGTAGTGACAAAACCTGACTGACTTAGACTGCTATTTAGAGTTTTTATTTTCTTGCATGGAATATATAGAGTATATTGAATTAGTAATCACAAAACTCCACAGAGAAAATCCCAAGCCCAGATGGCTTCTCTGAATTCTGCCAAAACATTGAAAGAGTTAATACCAGTTCTTCACAAACTCTTCCAAGAAGTAGGAGAGGAAACACTTTCCAACTCATTCTGAAGCCAGCATTACCCTGATATCCAAACCAAACAGACACCAAATGAAAGAAATATGCAGATCATTATCTCTTACAAACATAGATGTAAAAGTCCTTAGCAAAATAATAGCAATCCAAATCCAGCAACACAAAAATAATTATACACTATGACCAAGTAGAATTTATCCCAAGAATTCGAGTTTAATTTAACATCAGAAAAATCAATGTAATATACCATATCCATACAATAAAAAACAAAACCCGCCTGATCATCTTAACATGCAGAAAAAGCATTTGACAAAATCCAACACCCTTTTGTGATAAAAACAAACTAGGAATAGAAGGCAAGTTCTATAACCTGATAAAAGATAACCTACAAAAAACCCACAGCTAACATCATACTCAATGGTGAAATACTGGGTGCCTTCCACTTTATATCAGGAACGAGACAAGGATGTTCACTTTTGCCCCTTGTACCCAGCATTGCACTGGAATTCTAGCCAGAGTAATTAAACAAGAAAAACAAAAAGTATGCAGATTGGAAAGGAAGAAATAAAACTATTTTCACATGACATGATCTTGTATATAGGAAATGGGCCAAAAAACTTTTTTGAGCTAATAAGATTGCAGGATACAAAACAATATACAGAAATCATTTGTATTGCAGATAAGTGTTCAGGGAGAATGTGGAGAAACTAGACCCCTCTTACACTGCTGCTGGTGGGACTGTAAAATGGTGTACCCACTTTGGAATACATTCTGGCAGTCCCACTGAGTTATCATTTTGCCCAGCAACTCTAGGTATATATCCAAAGATAATTAAAAACATGGCGACACAAGAACTTGTACACAAATAGTTGTGTCAGCATTATTCATAATAGCTAAAATCTGGAAACCACCCAAATGTCCATCAACTGATGAATGGACAAATAAAATGTGATCTATCCATAGAATGGATATTACTCATAGAATGGATATTAATAAAAATTAGTGGAGTATTGATACATGCTACAACATGAATGAACCTGGGGAACATTGTATTTAAGTGAAAGAAGCCAGACACAAAAGGACACATATTGTAGGATTCCATTTATATGAAATGTCCAGAACAGTCAACAGAGACAAAGATTACGTGGCTGGGTGGGACGGGGGGGAGCAATGGTAAGTGACAGCTTTATGGGTATGGGGTTTCTTTGGGGAGTCAATACACTGCAGAACTGTAAAAACACTAAAAGCCACTTAATTGTACACTATAAAATTTATTGTATGTGAATTACATCTCAATGAAAAACCACTACCGCCAAGCCCCATCCTACCTCCAAAACAGGCAGCAGGTCCGATTTGGCCCACAGACTAGTTTCCAACCCCTGGTCCAGGTAAGTAGGTTTGTAAGTATAAAATGGAATTTTCTCTTCACAAAGTTAGTTACATGTACTATTTCTTTCAAGTGCTGTTTAGAAGAGGATTTTCTAGACCTGAATCTGCCTACACCTTGATCTTAGACTTCCCTGTCTCCAGACAGTGAGAAATAAATGTTTTTCACACCTGCTGAGGCTTATGGGCCCAGTATTTGGTCAAATTTTGTAAATCTTTTTGTGTCATTGAATAGAATGTGTAGTCTGCAGGTGTTGGAAGCAACATTCTATCTATATTCAGTCCAAAGATCAAATTTATTATTTGTTGGTAGGCAGACCTGCTATTTGTCTCAAAGTTAATTCTGCTTTTTAAAAATTAATACTAAGGAAATTGTGCTAAACTGGCACTTTAATTGTAGAATTGCCTGCTTTCTCTTTCAATTCTGTAAATTACTTTGTATATTTTGAAGTCGTGTTCTTGGAGGCATAAAATGAAGACTTGATATCTTGGTGAATTCAGTCTTTTATCCTTGTGAAATAAATTACCTTCTTTAGACAGAGCAGCACCGTTTTTCTTTGAAGTCGCCTCTGATACCAATATAGCTGCACCAGCTTTCTTTTGTTCAGTATTTATACAGCGTGTTTTTCCCACCCTTTTACTTTCAAACTTTCAGCATCCTCAGGTTTTAGATATACCAATTGAAAATGGCAAATGAAATAAAATGATGACTGTGCTTCATTAAAGTATATCGTTAGGAGCAGTTACTAGTCATTCTGGACTGCAGGTCTTCATTGTTCTACAAGCCTCACCCTTTCTGTAAGAGCTGAAGTGGACTGCTCTAGGCAGTCGAGCTCCCTGGATCCTGGAGCAGCGATGGGTGGGGCCAGGATGAGCCGCGCTGCCCTTTCTCTTCCCCTACAGGCCTCAACCAGCAGCAGTGCCTCTAGTGGCTGTTGGTTGTCTCCAGTGGCTTCTTTCACAGTATAATTCACAAGAACCCCGCACTAATACTGTCTTCCTTTTGATCGCCCACTTTAGCTGAGGTTTGGTTTTGGTTTTGGTTTTTACACCAGCTTCTCCACTCAGCCCTTGAGCTGCTTTGACCCAGACGACCTGGATGCAGATGAGTTTGAGCAGCCATTGGCTGCCTTTGGCTGCTTTAACATCAATGATCTAAGCAGAGGTTCAAACAGAGCCCTAGGGTCACTGTGCCCTCAACACAAGGAGGAGAGTTACCATGGCTCCCGAGCAGGTGAGGGTTACAAGGTGGCACCTCATTCCTGATGAGTTCACATTGACAAGATCCTGCATATTGTCATCAGGCATGGATGGGAGGAAAGCACCAGCTTCATCTCCCCAAACAAGTGATGACAGGCCTGAAAACAACGCTTAGATGTTGTCTTTGCTCAAAGGCAAGTTCCGTGCCCACTTCTGCAGGGATGCTCCAATGTGTGATCTACAGTTTGCTGCCTAGCCACATGGATGTGGGACCTGGATTAGTTTTTGTGTGTTTTTTTTTGGGGGGGGGATAAAGGGGAGGGATGATTGTGGGGAGTGGTCAAGGTGAAGGTGATGGTACTTGCATTCATTCCCACCAGATGGGCTATTGTTTTCCCCTTCATTGCCCACTCATTCCACCCCAACCTCCTCTGCCTCATTTTTCCTGAGGCCATATGAACCTTCCAATCATGAGCATCCCCATTGTTGCTAGCAGATTCTTTTGTACTGCAGTGAAGTCATCGTGCCAGGCACCATGTAGAGGCTCCAGAGGAGGGGGGTCTCCTCCTTCCCATGGTGTCCACCTGGTAGGAGATAGCAGTGTCAAGTTCATTTTATTTCCTAACAGAGTAACATAGGACAGATCCTGACATATTTCTACCTTGCCTTCTTCCTAGAATCCACATTTTAAAAAATTATAAATACTGGGGGTGCCAAAAAAATGTATACAAGTAGACACTTTCATCGACATTGCTCAAGCAGTAGTTTACTGTAATCAGAAGTGTCTGGACGCTGATAGTAACCACTCTGAGCACCTCTTGTAATTGTAGAAGTCCAACGTGACTTGTATTCATCTTTTGTTACTGGTATGAAGTATTACAATTTTAATAGTTTTCCTTTCTTAAAATGTGTATACATTTTTTCTCTTTTTTTGGCACTGTCTGTATGTACTTCCACCCAATACCCTTCCAGTTTGTAAAGGATAGAATATATGAAGGTCTGCTTGGGGACATCTGGGGATGTAAACTCTCACAGTGACTTGGATACGTGCTTGGCCTTGGAAGGATTGGCTACCCTCCGAAGCACCAAGAAAACAACAGAATGTGGAGCCTGGCCTTCGCCTTAGCAGCTGGGCCGAGCTCCAATCATCTAATCTCATACCAAGGACTGGCCCCTGCTCCTAGCCAGACCTGGACCAGTTCCCTGTGTTGCTGACATGTATGCTTATTGGCTCCTTGTCACTGTTGTTAGTGAAGTCCTTAAAACCCCAGAAGAACAAAGGCAGGCACGGTTGTTCCCCGCGCCGCCTCTGCTGCTGCAAGATATTTCACCCGTGCTGATGAAGGGCTGGTGCTGCTTCTGCAACTCTAATTGACTGGGCCCCAGTGGTATGATGATTTGCCTCCTTGCTTGTTAGTGGTATAATGATATATTCTCCTAATCTCTATCTTCTCATATTGACTTTCGCTTTGTAATAAAACTCTTTAACTCCTTCATCCCGGCTTGTGGTGGTGTGTCTTGCATATCGAGCCTTGAAATTAAGCCTGTGCACAGCAATCGATAATACTTATTGATACACAGTTCTACTTCTGGACATTGACTATATTTTCTAAACTGCAACAGCAACAAAAAACCCCGCTGTTTACAGCAAAATCTTCCTATCCCTGTTCCTGAACCTCTCTGGAACGGTGCTGCCTTGTAAAGGGAGGGAGTGGGTAGTTTATTCTTGTATATGGTGTAAGAAAATGATCCAGTTTCATTCTTTTACATATGTCTCTCCAGTTTTCCCACACCATCTGTTGGAGATTGCCTTTACCCCATTGTATATTCTTGCCTCCTTTGTCATGGATTAATTGATCATATAGGTGTGGGCTTATTTCTGGGTTCTATTCTGTTCCATTTACCCATGTGTCTGTTTTTTTGCCAGTACCGTGCTTTTTTAATTACTATGGCCTGATAGTATAGTTTGATATCAGGTAGCCTGATCTCTCCAATTATGTTCTTCTTTCTCAAGATTGCTGTGGCTATTTGTTCTTTTGTCCATATAAATTTTAGAATTCTTTATTCCAGTTCTGTGAAAAATGCCATTGGTATTTTGATATGGATTGCATTAAATCTATTGATTGCTTTGAGTAGTATGGACATTTTAATGATGTTAATTCTATCCATGAGGACAGTATATCCATCCATTTATTTGTATCTTCAATTTCTTTCTTACACTTTTCCAAGTATAGGTCTTTGACCTTGGTAAAATTTCTTCCTAGGTATTTTATTTTTTTGATGTACATGTAAATGGTATTGTTTTCTTAATTTCTCTTTCTGATAGTTTGTTATGGTGTATAAAAATGCAACCAATTTCTGAATATTGATTTTGTATCATGCAACATTGCTGAATTCATTTATTAGTTTAATAGATTTTTGGTGGACTTTTTAGGGTCCTCTATATATAGTGTCACGTCATCTGCCAATAATGAGTTTCACTTCCTTTCCAATATGGATGTGTTTCATTTCTTTTTCTTGTCTATTTGCTGTGGCTAGGATTTCCAACACTATGTTGAACAAAAATGGTGAAAGTGGACATCCTTGTCTTGTTCCTGATCTTAAGAAAAATGCTTTTAGCTTTTCACTGTTGAGTATGATGTTAGCTGTGGGTTTGTCATATATGCCCTTTATTATGTTGAGATATGTTCCCTCTGTTCTCACTTTGCTGAGAGTTTTTATCATAAATGGATGCTGGATTTTTGTCAAATGCTTTTTCTACATCTGTTGATATCACATTTTTTTCCTTCATTTATTATGTGGTGTATCACGTTAATTGACTGCAGATATTGAACCAACCTTGCATCCCAGAAATAAATCCCACTTGATCATGATGTGTGATCTTTTTAATGTATTGCTGAATTCGGTTTGCTAATATTTTCTTAAGGATTTTTGCATCTGTGTCAGTCCTGCCTTCCTTCATTCCTTCCTTTCATCTTTCCTCCCTCTCTCCCTTTTTTCATTCCTTTGTCTGGTTTTGGAATCAGGATAAAGCTGGCTTTGTAAAATGAGTTGGAGCCTTTCCTCCTCTTGATTTTTTTGGAATATTTTGAGAAGGATTGGTGTTAATTCTTCTTTGAATGTTTGGTATAATTCACCTGTGAAGCCATCTGGTCCAGGATTTTTTGTTTGTTGGGAGTTTTTTGATTACTGATTCGATTTTGTTAGTAGTTATTAGTCTCTACAGATTTTCTGTTTCTTCTTGATTCAGTCTTGGAAGATTGTATGTTTCTAGGAATTTATCCATTTCTTTCAGGTTGTCAAATTTGTTAGTATATACTTGTTTGTAGTATTTTTTTATAATCCTTTGTATTTCAGTGGTGTCTGTTGTCGCTTCTCTTTCATTTCTGGTTTTATTTATTTGAATCCTTTGTCTTTTTTTCTTGATGAGTCTGGTTAAAGTTTTATCAAATTTGTTTAATCGTTTCAAAGAACCATCTCTTCATTTCACTGATCTGTTTTTGTTTTTTTAGTCTCTGTTTTGTTTTTTCTGCTCTGTTCTTTATTATTTTCCTCCTTCTACTCACTTTGGGCTTTGCTTGTTCTTATTTTTCTAGTTACTTTAGATGTAATGTTAGATTGTTTATTTGAGATTTTTCTGGTTTCTTGAGGTAGGCCTGAATTGCTATGAATTTCTCTCTCAGAACTGCTTTGGCTGTTTCCCATATATTTTTGGGGTGGTTATATTCTCATTTGTCTCAAGGTATCTTTTGATTTATTCTTTATTATCCTTGTTAACCCATTCATTGTTTAGTAATAGCATGTTATTTAGCCTCCATGTGTTTGTGTGTTTTTCACTTTTATTCTTGTAATCGATTTCTAGTTTCATACCATGTAATCAGAGAACATGCTTGATATGATTTCAAACTTCTTAAATTTAAATTTATTGAGACTTGTTTTGTGACCTAACATGTGGTCTATCCTGGAAAATGTTTCTTGTGAGCTTGAAAAAAAAAACTGTGTATTCTGCTGCTTTGTTGTGAAATGTTCTAAAAGTATCAATTAAATCCATCTGGTCTCATGTATCACTTAAGGCTGCTATTTGCTTGTTGATTTTCTGTCTAGATGATCTATTCATTGATGTCAATGGGGTGTTAAAGTCCCCTACTATGACTATATTACTGTTGATCTCTCCGTTTATGTTCATACATAGTTGCTTTATATATTTAGTTGCTCGTACATTGGGTGCATAAATGTTACAAGGGTTATATTCTCTTGTTGCATTGATCCCTTTATTATTATAAAATGTCCTTTCTTGTATCTTGTTCTAGCCTTCGTTTTAAATTCCATTATATCTGATGTAAGTATTGCTACCCCAACTTTTTGTTTGTTTGTTTCAATTTGCATGACATATTTTTTTCCATCCCTTTCCTTTCAGTCTTTGTGTCTTTCAATCTGATGTGGATCTCTTGTAGGCAGCAAATGTGGGTCTTGTTTTCTTGTCCATTTAGCCACCCTATTTCTTCTGATTGGAGCATTTACTCCATTTACCTGTAAAGTGGTTATTGATAGGTACCATGTTTCCCCAAAAATAAGACCTAACCAGAAAATAAGCCCTAGCATGACTTTTCAGGATGCTCGTAGTGTAAGTCCTGCTGTATCTCCCCAAAAATAAGACCAGGTCTTATATTAATTTTTGCTCCAAAAGACACATTAGGGCTTATTTTATATTATGAGCATTCTGAAAAATCAGCCTACGATTTTGACATACAATTCGACGAATTTTTCCAATGTTTTTGTCAGTTCTGCTTCTTACTGGCTGCCCTGACCTCTTCATCAGTGACTTGTTCTCTTCCCTCAGAAAAACATTTAATCCATTTGTACACTGCTATTTTCTCCATGGCATTATCCTCATAAACTTGGACTAGCATGTCCATGATTTCACTTCCACTCTTGCCAAGTGTAACAAGAAATTTAATGTTTGTTCGTTGCTCTAATTCAAGCTCAGATTTTCTCACGATGGCACACAAAAACACGCAACAATAATGAACGCCACTCAGCAATACACTGCCACACATCAATACGAACACAGCTGTGAGACACAGATATACCAAGCTTATGAAACCTTACTGAGCTATTTTTACAGTGCTGCCAATGTAAGTGCAAAGTGGCAAATTTGTGAACTTATTTATTTATTATTTTATTTTATTGTTATTTTCGTGGAAAGAAAAGCAGGTTTATTCAGAATGCCAGCATTCTGAGAAGATGGTGGACTCTTGTCCAAATATTAGGGGAGTCTCAGTTCTTCTTGCTGATGCTTTGAAAAATCAAAGGTCAGCAAGCTGATTAATATGCAAGCAGGGTTTATTAGTGATACATTCTCAGAGAAGAGAACAGGCCTAGTCAAGGTTGGAGAGAGAGGCCTAAGCCTCCAGTGTTAGTGATAAATGCTCAGGGAAGAGAATGGTCCTAGCTGAGGTGGGGGACGGAGAGAGAAAGAGAAAGGGGGAGAGAGAAAGGAGGAGAGAGCGAGGGCAAGAGAGCTCAAGTGCCAGAGAGAGAACTGGCACACAAAAAAAGTTTACAAACTTTAGTGTCAGACCCTGTATAGTATCATGTCATCTGCAAATAATGACAATTTTACTTCCTCCCTTCCAATTTGGATTCCTTTTATTTATTTTTCTTACCTGATTACTGTAGCTAGAGCTTCCAGAAGTATGTTGAATAAAAGTGGTGAAAGTGGGCAACCTTGTCTTGTTCCTGATCTTAAGGGGGATGCTTTTAGCTTTCCCTATTGAGTATGATGTTAGCTGTGGGTTTATCATATATGGCCATTATTATGTTGAGATATGATCTCTCTATTCCCACTTTGCTCAGAATTCTTATCATAAAAGCTGGATTTTGTCAGATGTTTATTCCACATCTATTGCTATGATCATGTGATTTTTGTTTTTCATTTTGTTAATGTGGTGTATCATGTTAATTGATTTATGGATATTGAACCAACGCTGCTTACCAGGAATGAGTCTCACTTGATCATGGTGTATATCTTTTTAATGTATTGCTGAATTCTGTTTGCTAAAATTTTGTTGAGGAATTTTGCATCTGTGTTTATTAGGGATATTGGCCTATAGTTTCCTTTGTTTGTTTTTTTTTTTGTAATGTTTTTGTCTGGTTTTGGGATCAGGGTAATAGTGGCCTCATGAATTGGGCTTAGGAGCCTTCCTTCCTTAATTTTTTGTGATAGTTTGAGGAGAATAAGTGATCAAAATTTTAGCAAACAGAATAGTTGGTAAAATTCACCTGTGAAGCCATCTGGCCCAAGTCTTTTATTTGTTTGGTGCTTGTTGATTAGTAATTCAATATTGTTGGTAGTAATCAGTCTGTCCAGATTTTCTGTTTTTTTCTTGATTCAGCCTTGGAAGATTGTATGCTTCCAGAAATTTATCCATTTCTTCCAGATTTTCTAATTTGTTCGCATATAGTTGTTCATAGTTGTTTTCTTTAACTTTTTGTATTTCTGTGGTGTCTGTTGTCACTTCTCTTTCATTTCTGATTTTAGTAATTTGGGTCCTCTCTTTTTTTTTGATGAGTCTGGCTAGAGGTTTGTCAATTTTGTTTATCTCTTTAAAAATCAACTCTTGGTTTCACTGATCTTTTGTATTGTTTTTTGGGTCTCTATTTCATTTATTTCCACTCTGAACATGATTATTGCCTTCCTTGTACTCACTCTTGGCTTATTTTGCTCTACTTTTTCCAATTCTCGTAGGTATAAAGACAGACTGTTGATTTGAGATTTTTCTTGTTTCTTAAGGTAGACTTTCATCGCTATGAATTTACCCTTAAGACTGCTTTCACTGCATCCCACAGATTTTGGGTCATTGTGTTTTTGTTTCCATTTGTCTCGAGGTATCTTTTGATTTCTTCCTTGATGTCATTGTTGACCCATTCATTATTTAGTAGTATGTTATTCAGTCTCCATGTGTTTGTGAGTTTTCCAGTTTTCTTCTTGTAATTGATTTCTAGTTTCATAGCACTCTGGTTAGAGAAGACGCTTGATATGATTTCAGTCTTTTTAAATTTATTGAGATTTGTTTTGTGGCCTACCTTGGAAAATGTTTCATGTGCACCTGAAAAGATTGTGTAGTCTCCTGCTTTGAGGTGAAATGCTCTAAAACTATCAATTAAATCCAACTTGTCTAATGCGTCATTTAAGGCCATTGTTTCTGTATTGACTTTCCCCCTTTTTCTTTCGCCTCCCCCTGCACTCCGATTCAAGCCGTTGTTTCTCAGTCTAGTTGTGTAGGACACACCTCCCTGGCCCATGCTGGTATTATGAGCCTTAGGCTCCCCCTGGCTGAGGCACTCGGTTGCCAATCATCGGTCGGCTGCTCACAGCAGCTCTCACCGGCTGCTGGCCACTCACGATGGCTGCCGACTACTCATACTGGCTGCTGGCCACTCACACGCTGGCCATCGGCCATTCATGGCAGCACATGGTAGCCCATGGCAGCACATAGCAGCCCAGGGCACCTCACACCAACCTCCTGCTGCTCACGGCAGTCAGCTCCAGGGAGAGCTGTTATTCCCGATCTTAGCTGTAGAGGGCGCAGCTCACTGGCCCATGTGGAAATCAAACCAATGACGTTGGCGTTAGGAGCTCAGCGCTCCAACCACCTGAGCCACCAGGCCAGCCCCCTGTATTGATTTTCTGTCTGGAGGATCCATCCATGGTTTCAGTGGGGTGTTGAAGTCCCCTACTATGATTGTGTTACTGTTGAACTCTGTCTTTATGTTGGTTAATATCTGTTTTCTATATTTAGGTGCTCCTATGTTGGATGCATAGATGTTTACCACTGTATGTCCTCTTGTTGGATTGATCCCTTTATTATTATGTAATGCCCTTCTTTGTCTTTTACTATGGTCTTCGTTTTAAAGTCTATTTTGTCTGATATTAGTATTGCTACTCCAGATTTTTTTCTTGTTTCCATTTGCGTGTAATATCTTTTGTTTTGTTTTTTATGATTTTATTTTTATTTATTTATTTTCCCCAAGTCAAGTTGTTGTCCTTTCAATCTTAGTTGTGGAGGGTTCTGTTCAGCTTCAAGTTGTTGTTCTTTCAGTCTTAGTTGTGGAGGGCGCAGCTCAGCTCCAGGTCCAGTTGCCGTTGCTAGTTGCAGGGGGCACAGCCCACCATCCGTTGCGGGAGTCGAACCGGCAACCTTGTGGTTGAGAGGGTGCACTCCAACCAACTGAGCCATCCGGGAGCTCAGCGGCAGCTCAGCTCAAGGTGCCGTGTTCAATTTTTAGTTGCAGGGGGCGCTGCCCACCATCCCTTGCGGGAGTCGAGGAATTGAACTGGCAACCTTGTGGTTGAGAGCCCGTGCTCCAACCAACTGAGCCATCCGGGAGGCAGCTCAGCTCAAGGTGCCGTGTTCAATCTTAGTTGCAGGGGGCAGAGCCCACCATCCCTTGCGGGACTCGAGGGATTGAACTGGCAACCTTGTGGTTGAGAGCCCACTGGCCCATGTGGGAATCGAACCGGCAGCCTTCGGAGTTAGGAGCACAGAGCTCTAACCGCCTGAGCCACCGGGCCGGCCCTGCGTGTAATATCTTATTCCATCTCTTTACTTTCAGTCTGTGTGTGTCTTTTGATCTGAGGTGGGTCTCTTCCAAATAGTATATGCATGGGTCTTGTTTTCTTAACTACTCAGCTACCCTATGTCTTTTTTTGTTTGTTTGTTTGTTTGTTTGTTTGTTTAAAGATTTTTTTTATTGGGGAAGTAGAACAGGACTTTGTTGGGGAACAGTGTGTACTTCCAGGACTTTTTTCCAAGTCAAGTTGTCCTTTCAATGTTAGTTGTGGAGGGCATAGCTCAGCTCCAGGTCCAGTTGCCATTGTTAGTTGCAGGAGGCACAGCCCGCCATCCCTTGCGGGACTCGAGGAATCAAACTGGCAACCTTGTGGTTGAGAGCCCACTGGCCCATGTGGGAATCGAACAGGCAGCCTTCGGAGTTAGAAGCACGGAGCTCCAACCGCCTGAGCCACCCGGCCGGCCCTATTACCCTATGTCTTTTAATTGGAGTATTTAATCCATTTACGTTTAAAGTGATTCTCGATAGGTACATAGTTATTGCCATTTTATTATTTGTATTTCTGGTCTTCATTAGTTTGTTTTCATCTTTCTTTTGATTAAAGAAGCCCTTTCAACATTTCCTGCAAAACTGGCTTGGTGGTAATGAATTCCTTTAGCTTATTCTTTTCTGGGAAACCCTTTATCTCTCCTTTAATTTTAGATGATAGCCTTGCTGGGTAGAGAAGTCTTGGTTGTAGGCCTTTGTTTCTCATCACTTTGAATATTTCCTGCCACACCCTTCTGGCCTGCAAAGTTTCTGTAGAAAAGTCAGATGATAGTCTTATGGTAGCTCCCTTGTAAGTAACTAGCTGTCTTTCCCTTGCTGCTTTTAAGATTCTCTCTTTGTCTTTAATGTTTGCCATTTTAACTATGATGTGTCTTGGTGTGGGCCTGTTTGGGTTCATCTTGTTTGGGACTCTGCACTGCCTAGGCTTCCATGTCTATTTTTCACTAGGTTAGGTAAGTTTTTGGTCATTATTTCTTCAAATAGGTTCTTGATCCCTTTCTCCCTCTCTTCTCCTTCTGGTATTCCTAAGATGCAAATGTTATTGCGCTTAATGTTGTCCCACAGGTCTCTTAAACTATTTTCATTGTTTTTTTATTCTTTTTTATTATTATTATTCTGACGGTGTTTTCTGCTACCTTGTCTTCTGAATTGCTGATTCGATCCTCTGCTTCATCTAATCTGCTGGTGATTCCTTCTAGTGTATTCTTAATTTCAGTTTTGTATTCTTTTTTTATGACTGGTTATTTTTCATGGTTTCTATATCCTTCTGTATGCTTGCTATCTCTTTGTTGAAATTCTCACTAAGTTTCTTAAGCATTCTTAGAATCAGTGTTTTAAATTCTGTCTCTGGTAGGTTGGTTCCCTCCGTTTCATTTAGTTCCATTTCTGGAGATTTCTTCTATTATTTTCTTTGAGACATTTTGCTTTGTTTCCTCATTCTAGCTGCCACTCTTTGTTTGCTTCTATGTATTAGGTAAATCACCTATCTGTCTCAGTCTTTGCTGGGTGACCTTATGTCATATGTGTCCTTTGTAGTCAAAGTGCTCAGTCTCCCTAATCTCCTGTGCATGTGTTCCAGAGGCATCCCTTGTGTTGTGTATGTTCTCCTGTTGTAGTTGAGCTTTGATTGCTTTTGGCTTGTCAGTGGGTTGGATTGACTCCCAGGCTGACTAACTAGGAGGATTGGCTACACCCACAGCAAATGTGCTGCTGTGTGAGGGCTGATCCCTAAGAGGAGGCTTTACCCCTGTGGGCTCTTGTACCTGTTGAAAACCCCTTTTGGCTGTGCTGCTTGGGGGTCTAATCAGGTAGTGCTCTCGTGTGGTCTGAAGCTGGCTGCTGGGTGTTTTGTTTCTGGTGCCTCTTGGGTGGAGCCCTCATGCAGGGCCATTTCAGCCCTGCCTGTTACCAGCTGGTGGCTACCTGGTAGGTGCCTCCAAGCTGTATGTGGTTGGTTTCTGCCTGTGCAGAACCTGGAGGAATGTGGGGTGGCCTCTCTGTGAACTGAGGCTGTCTGCTACCAATATTGGGCCTGAGGCAGTTTAGCAAAAGGCCAAGGCTCCGTATGCCTGGTGCTACCTGTCAGCTGCCTGTAAGGCCCAGCTGTTGAAAGAAGCTCCTTAGGGATGTGTGTCTGACTGGTTGACCCAGTGTTGAGGGTGCCTTCGGCGATGTAGCACTAGCTGGGTGGGGTGGTGTTCAAGTGAGTCACGAGATGTGACCAGTAGTTTTTACAACATTAATGCCGATTCATATCTTACACCTGTACAGTGCCCTGAGGATATTGCATCCAGCCTCCATCTCAGGCTCACAAATTCCCAAGACCTGCTCCGAAGTGGCTGCAGTGCAGTTTTTGGGTCACGGTTCAGCATCACAATCTCCCCAGGCCATTACAGATTGTCTGCTGCTGTATAAAATCTCCTCCATGGTGCCCCTGGCAATGCAGCTCTAGGTAGGGGGGGGGGGGTTTACAGGGGACAACAGGGTGTGGTCAGTGGTTTCTAAAAATTCAGTGTAGTCTTGGCTCCTGGACCAGTGCTAGGCTTGTGACCACCCCACAAAACAAAACAAATGACCAACAACAATAAAATAAAAAATACACACAAAAACACCCCCACAAACAGCAAAGAATCAAAACAAAAATACAATAAAACAAACAAAAACCAGGGGGAAAAAAAACACCAAAAAGCAAAAAGAAAGCAAATGTAAGAAAAACAAAACAAAAAATCAAAAAGAAGTAAAAGAGAAGAAAAAAAGAAAGAAAAATGAAAAAAAAAAAAAATACCCTAAGTCCAGATACGGTGTTTCCCCAAAAATAAGACCTAGCCAGACCATCAGGTCTAATGCATCTTTTGAAGCAAAAATTAATATAAGACCCAGTATTATATTATGTAAGACCCAGTCTTACATTATATTAAAATAAGACCGGGACTTATATTAATTTTTGCTCTAACCAACATATTAGAGCTGATGGTGTGTCTAGGTCTTATTTTTGGGGAAACACTGTTGCTACCTGTCTACGTTGCAGCACAGGTCTTGACTTAATGCCCTCTAGCAATCTCCCCAGGGTATTGGAGGTTGTCTTCTGCTGTAAAATACAAAATCTCCTCTGTGGCTTGCAGAGGCGGGGCCAGCCACCAGGCGACCAGAGTGCCCCTGGCAATGCAGTTCTAAGTGGGCTGGGCAGGCTTCCAGGGTGCTATAGGGTGTGGTCTACAAAGTCAGTGCAGTTTCTGCTCTGGCCTGCAAAAATGCGCTGAGAACAGCACAGCTAGAGCTTCTGAAATCCCAATGCTGCCTCTACAGTCCAATCCTCAGCCTGTGTGTCTCAGCTGCTCTGGTTGCCCTGCAGGGGTCCGCCCAGAAAGGTGAGGGCAGTGTGGCCTGTGAGAGGTGGCTGGTGTGTTTGTGGCTCTGACCAGCCCAGAACTGTCTGCCCCCAACAGCTCTTTCCCTATTGCTGGAGTGCACGGCACTGTTGGTGAAGTTCTCAGGGTTGTAGATATTTTGTTCTTTAATCCAACATGGTTACCGTTTCTTCCGGAGCCTGCTTCTAACTTTGGGCACTGGGAGGGTGGGGGTTGGGCAAGCTCTGGGGGAGGGGAGGGGAAGGTGGCCAGGCTCCGTGTCTTTGTTTTCTGTTTTCTGCCTGGCCCCGAGGGCTTAAACCACAGTTCTCACCTGAGGTCTCTGCCCAATGCTGGATTCAGCCCTCTTATATGCTGATCCCTCAAGCAGGACTGGGGGCCAGAGGGAGTGCGCCTCCAGCCTGAATTCTTCCCCCTCCCAAGGCTGCAGGGAGCTCCGCTCTGTGTCTTGCAGTCCCTTGGGCTACGTCTTTACACTTCACCCTTTCCTCCTCCCCTGCTCACCTGATTTGCCCACCTTCAAGTGATTCACTGTACAGGTCTCAGGTGTACTTGTGTGATGCACAAGGAGTCCTTCTCACTTCATGGTGGAGGAAGAAAGGGACCCCTGGATATATTGGAGGAATATGGCAGTGGTTTCTTCACTTTCTCGAGAAATCTGTAGGACAAGAGGCCACCTGAAGCAGACCGTGACTTCAGAGTAGTGGGAAGTAACTCATTCCCAGGATTGACCAGGACAGAGAATGTGTGACTCTTTCCCGTTGGACAGAGGTTTATGGTATTGGAGAGAGCTCTTGTGGGTTGGTCTTCTATCCAAGTTGTCCACCTGGAAGGTACAACTGGCAGTCGTTTTTTGCTTGTAATTTCTCTGACCCATTGTCCACATGTCACCTGCTCTGTAGTGAACACAGGGCCACTCCCCAGCCTATGCTACACTGGGCAAGTACAGTCACTGGGAGGTCCTGGCAGAGACTGGAGAGAGTAGAAGAGGCCTGGGACTTTGTCCCTCTCCTACTTTTCCTCAGGTGGCATCTAAATCAGGGCTGTGTTTTTGCTCAGATGATGGCCCTGGCTGCTGTGCTGCAGGAATGCCACCTCCTCCCAACTGTCCATCTAGTAAATTAGGACATGTAAAAACTCTGTTATAAAAGATTCTGCCATATTTTATTTTGGAAATATTTATTTTGGAAATATTTTATTCTCAATTTTCCTGTGTACCTAAAAATGCTCTAAAAATGTCTTTTAAAAAGTAAACTACATTGATATGTGGAGTATGAAACACTTATTTGAGATAACATTGTAAAAGATTCAAAGCCCTCAAAGAATATTTGAATACAGATAGGCTTTTTAAAAGTGTAACTTAATCAGTGCACTTTCAAGATGTGAGAAAATACAAGTACCTAAAGTGAGGTTGGGAACAACAATCTGTGACACTATGATTCATAAAACCCCTGTGTTGCCACACAGCAGGCTACCCGTCTGTCTCCTTGTACCTGCCCCTAAAGAAAGGAGAGTCTATGAGACGGATCCTTTCAGGGACTTTGCTTCACCTTTGTGCTTACACCTTACATCTCCCTGTTTGGCCCCAAAATATGGCTGGCTAGTCATAGACGGGTACGACTCCCCACGGTGGGGGGCAACCCAAACCAGACACAGCCATCTGGGGAACTCGCAGGGTCGATAGAGGTGGACACCTCACCTTCCCCAGGCTAAGGAGAGCCTCTGCATCCGTGGCTGCATTCCTTCCCACAAACCTGCAGGGGAAGTGATTCAATTATGTGCTCTCCGTCTATTCATATGCATAAAGGTTTTGTCCCTTGGGGAAGTACTTATCCTGAGACTTATGGTTTGGCTGCCTGCAGGCAAGGGTGATTGGCTTAAATCAGTTTCCTATTGTAATGTATGGGATTCACAGATCTTGAGATTGACAAGCTTTACTTCTTTTACCCCCACACCTGACTAATAAAAGCCATGCGTTAGCCTGATTCAGGGCTCAGTCCTTGAGGCTGCAGTCCCTTAGCCTCGCTTGCACTCTGTTCTTGTCTACTGTCTTTCTTAACCTTGTGCCACCCGCCTCGCTTCCCACAACTCTTGTTGTGCTGGACGCAACAGTCCTGCAGACACTCATACAAACGCACACATACATCGTCACACAAAATCACATGCAAACAACAAAGAATCAAATTCTGATCTGTGCATTCATTTATAATCTGTTTTATCACTGAACATATATCATGACTTTCACATGTATCATCAACTATGCATTTGTGGCATCAGTTTAAAGACTTCTGTTCATTTCCATTGCAGCTTGCTAATCTGTCCTCCATTGTTACCCTTGGTTCATTTGCAAACAAAGCTATAATGTAAACACCTTCATGCTCCAGGTCTCTTGGGAGCAGAAGCTTCCTTCACATGTGCACAGGTGGTCACACCACAGATTGTCCTGTTATCCCACATTGTCCACGGGAGGGGAGGGAGCACAGGGACCTGGGGGCTCAAAGTAGTTTTGGGGAAAAGTTGAGGGCAGGTCCCTTACACAACTCCGTTGTCACCATGTGATTCCTACCTTTGCTCCCCCTCCCCGCTTCACAAGGATGTGGCCACACCCATTATACGACAAGATGCACCCATAGGAGCCTCACTCTGTAAAGATGGAAAACAAGTTTGTATCCCATATCATTGAAGAAATTTTTCAAACCAAAAGCTACCATGGTCTGGGGAACTCCTTTAGAGGGAAGGACTAAAAGAATTGGCTACAGTCAAGTGCTTGAGAATCAAATCAGTGGACTTTAATCTGCACCCAGTGAAACAAAGGAAGAGGGAAAGAAGAGAGAAATTCCCAAGGATTCCAAATGTTGTCTGATAAGATCAGTCCTACGGCCAGATCCCTGGAGGCCATTCTGCCAGCTGACACTAACTGACCCTTGTCTTCAGGTCCAGAGGATCCTGTGTGGGAATATGACGCACGAGCTCCATTTAACCTGTCAACTGAAATTCAACGTTCTCCAACTCCCATTCGGTCCCCTTCAGAAATATTATAGTTTTTTGGGGGCAGCCAGTTGGCTCAGTTGGTTAGAGCACAGTGCTCATAACACCAACGTCGCCGGTTTGATTCCCACATGGGCCAGTGAGCTGCACCCTCCACAACTAGAGTGAAAATGACTTGACTTGGAGCTGATGGGTCCTGGAAAAACACACTGTTCCCCAATATTGCCCAATAAAAATTTTTTTAAAGAAAGAAATATTACAGTTTTTAGGAACACCTTTCAAAATTTAATGGCAGCTCTTGTATGTGACACAAACACACTGCATAGCCATAATGAACATGCCCTTTAATGCCATTCAAAGGCGTATAACCGGAATCCCTGAGCAAGTTCATGTGGACTATTATTAGTCTAAGATGTTAATATTCCTCTTTTTCTAGCATGACATTTGTTTTGTTTTTTTCTCCCCCTTTCTTCCACCTCCCCCCACACGCCGGTTCAAGCCATTGTTTCTCAGTCTAGCTGGCATTATGAGCCTTGCACTCCCCTCCCCCCCCACTGAGGCAGTCGGTCGTCAGTCATTGGTCAGCCACTCACAGCAGCTCGTCTGCCGACTGCTCACGATGGCTGCCAGCCACTCACGCTGGCCACCAGCCAGTCATGGCAACACACAGCAGCTCACGGCAGCACACAGCAGCTTACAATGGCTGCCGGCCACTCATGGAGGCACACAGTAGCCCACAGCAGCACACAGCACACAGCAGCCGGTGGCAGCTCAAGCCAACCTCTGGCTGCTCACAGCAGCCCAGCTCCAGGGAGAGCTGTTGTTCACAATCTTAGCTGTAGAGGGCGCAGCTCACTGGCCCATGTGGGAATCAAAACCCGCAATCTTGTTAAGAGTTGGTGCGCTAATCAACTGAGCCATCTGGCCACCTCTTTTATTACCTCTTTTTGAACTCTGCTTAGTGTCATAATCAGTAGTGACCATACTGAAATTTATCTGAGCCTTGTAATCCTGAAAAACAGCAAGAGTTAAAGAAGTTCTCCCAAGGATTTGTGGTTTTCTTCTAAAATGTCTTATTTTGTTGTGTTATGGATACCAGAACCGGAAAGAACCCAAGCAGCACTCAGAGAGTTAGGAGAGTCAGCTTTATTACTCCAGTGGGCTCAGTGGGATCCTTCCCAAAAGACTGAGCCCCTAACAAGGCTTTAAGCAGGTTTTTATGGGTTGGGGACTTCCTTGAGTTGGGGAAGGGGTAGGTGTCGTCTGGTGATTGGCTCGAGGGGTCACTTGGAGGGGGTTATGCAGAAATGGGTGGGGCTTAGGCTGGGGACTTCTCTCTCCACTCGGGCCACCATTTTAGCTCAGTTCCACCTGGCAGGGAACCATTTTAAGGTCAGTTTCCCCATCAGTTGAGGTATAATTGATACACTGCACTATATTAGTATCAGGTGTACAATATAATGAGCCCATTCATGTTAACTCTTTATTTGTCTCATCAATTTGTTCAGGTCTTGAGGTCGGCTTCCACATCATTCACTCTGGCTTCCTGAGGATGTGGCCAGGGGTTGTCCACTTTAGAGCTCAGGAGCTGAAACACAACTTAGGCCATGATATTATCTTTAGCTTAGTAGAAACCCATACCTTGTGACCCTTAGTCAAGGCATGGCCATTGTTTCTGCCTGTTCAGGGGTTAAAGACTAGCGAAGGAAAGGGCCCAGAGGCTTAGGGGCCATGTTTGAAAGAACCTGAATGGAGTGCTGGGGCTACATATTAAAATCACAAAGGACCCTCGGTTTCAGTTGATTGTTTGCTTGTGGGCTGAAAAACACATTAACAACACTTGTTACTAAGTTATCTTGACATGCAGGGATGGAAGCTATACATCTTGTAACTCTTACTCATTGTGTACTCTTATTTCGGCTGTCTTGGTTATTTATTTATTTATTTATTTATTTATTTATTTATTTATTTATTTATTTATTTTTAACAGGACTTTATTGGGAAACAGTGTGTACTTCCAGGACTTTTTTCCAAGTTAAGTGGTCCTTTTAATCTTAGTTGTGGAAGGTGCCTTTCAGCTTCAAGTTGTTGTCCTTTCAGTCTTAGTTGTGGAGGGCGCAGCTCAGCTCCAGGTCCAGTTGCCGTTGCTAGTTGCAGGGGGCACAGCCCACCATCCTTTGCGGGAGTCGAACCGGCAACCTTGTGGTTGAGAGAATGTGCTCCAACCAACTGAACCATTCAGGAGGCAGCTCAGCTCAAGGTGCCGTGTTCAATCTTAGTTACAGGGGGCGCTGCCCACCATCCCTTGCGGGACTCAAGGAATCGAACTGGCAACCTTGTGATTGAGAGCCCCGCGCTCCAACCAACAACTGAGCCATCCGGGAGGCAGCTTAAGGTGCCATGTTCAATCTTAGTTGCAAGGGGCAGAGCCCACCATCCCTTGCAGGACTTGAGGAATTGAACTGGCAACCTTGTAGTTGAGAGCCCACTGGCCCATGTGGGAATCGAACCGGCAGCCTTCGGAGTTAGGAGCATGGAGCTCTAACCGCCTGAGCCACCGGGCCGGGCCCCGGTTATTTATTTTTCTCACAATCTAACAGGACCTAGGCTAAGCAATTTCTATAATGGTCACAGGGTGCCATTACAGAAATTGTGACTGTTAGTCCAAACTAGCATACAGGCCTTGTTAGGCCTTTGTCATGCGGGAGACCCTGCTCGCTGCGCCATTTGTCGTGCAGGGAGGCCTGCGTGGTCTCTGCTCCCACTCCCCATACAAGAACGCAGGATATGGTGAGGCCAAAAAGGAACACCCACGGAGCCATAGGTAGGGGAGTCATACCACTATATTCTCGCTGGCGGCACTATACTCTCACTGGAGGCGGGATCCACACTGTCCTCAAATCGCCATTCACACTTGCCAGCCCAGCCGCCATCTTCTTGCTAGCCCCCATTCTCCTCTCTCTTCCTCTGCTAGCGTAGCCACAGCAGTTATATTGTGGCCAATGGCTCACTGGTTACAGCTGACGGCCAACTAGCCACAGCTGATGGCCATGCAATCACAGTTGGCCATTTACTACCTGAGCCAGGCACCTGTCTATGTGAGGCCGAGAGCCTGGAAACTACTTTCTGGGGCTCTGCCCCCACACTCCACCCCTACAGGCTCTCGCCTCACAATCTACGCGACAAGCATCTTCCGCGAGGGGCCCTGTGCGAGGAGCCTGGGGGTGAATGCAACATCCTGGACATAGCCAGGCTCTCTGGGCACAGTCAGGGTTTCTCAGGGCACCACCAGTACTTCTAGGCACAGCCAGACTTCCTGGAATTCTTAGGGTACCACCTGTCTTCCCAGACACAGCCAGGGTTTCTCAGGGCACCACCAGTGCTTCTGGGCACGGCCAGACTTCCTGGACTTCTTAGGGTACCACCTGTCTTCCCGGACACAGCCAGGGTTTCTCAGGGCACCACCAGTGCTTCTGGGCACAGCCAGACTTCCTGGACTTCTTAGGGTACCACTAGTTTCCCCGGGCACAGCTAGGATTTCTCAGGGCACTGCCACTCTCTCTGGGAACAGCCCGACTTCCTGGGCACAGCCAGGGTATCTTCAGGGCTCAGCCAAACTTCCTGGACTCAGCCAGGTCTCTCAGGGCACTGCCACTCTCTCTGGGATACAGCCCGACCTCCTGGGCACAGCCAGGGCATCTTCAGGGCACACCCAGACTTCCTGGACTCAGCCAGGGCTCTCAGGGCACTGCTACTCTCTCTGGGCCTCTCGGGGTACCCTGCTGGAACAACAGCGACTCACAATCAAGGTGCTTACATATTCTCAATGGCGGCCAGTCAAGACACAAAAGCAAATATCCCCCAGTTCCACTACATGGTGGTATGTTCCCAAACAAACAGTCAAGCTGTCCATTAAATTAGGGATGGAAGGCAATTCCCCATAGTCCATAGTCATTCGCCAGGGCTGTCCTGGAGGTGAGGGACGACCTTGACCTCACCCTCCTCTCCCATGGAGGACTCAGCAAGCGTTACCTCCTGGGACTACAAGTCCTGCATCAGGGCTGCCTGAGCAGGAACTTCCCCGGCCCACAGGGCTGCAACGACCTTCGCTTTCTCCGGCCTGTGCTGGTTGGGGAACCGTCCACATCTTTCCACCTCTCCACGGGGCTCCATCTCTCCAGCAGCTGCATGGCTTTTCCTGTGCTGGTGGGAGAACCGTCCACGTCCTCCCACCCCTCCACGGCGGTCCAGCTCTCCGGCAGCTGCTCCTCCTGGTCTTCCTCAGACTGGGTGTTCACACGCACAAACTGCTCCACCGTCCTTTGGAGATCTTTGGCCGGCACCATACCCTGCTCGCTGCGCCATTTGTCATGCGGGAGACCCTGCTCGCTGCGCCATTTGTCGTGCAGGGAGGCCTGCGTGGTCTCTGCTCCCACTCCCCATACAAGAACGCAGGATATGGTGAGGCCAAAAAGGAACACCCACGGAGCCATAGGTAGGGGAGTCATACCACTATATTCTCGCTGGCGGCACTATACTCTCACTGGAGGCTGGACCACACTGTCCGCAAACCGCCATCCACGCTTGCCAGCCCAGCCGCCATCTTCTTGCTAGCCCCCATTCTCCTCTCTCTTCCTCTGCTAGCGTAGCCACAGCAGTTATATTGTGGCCAATGGCTCACTGGTTACAGCTGACGGCCAACTAGCCACAGCTGATGGCCATGCAATCACAGTTGGCCATTTACTACCTGAGCCAGGCACCTGTCTATGTGAGGCCAAGAGCCTGGAAACTACTTTCTGGGGCTCTGCCCCCACAGCCTTGTTAGGCCATATTTAGGCCAGGAATAGGAAACTTCTTATCTTAAAAGCCATCTTGTCTTGTTTTCTACCTTGTACCTGCCAGTTTATGTTTGCCTTAGGCCTGAAGAAGGCACCTGGAATGTAGAAACCATCTTATCCTATCTTGCTTTGTAGTTTGTCTCCTAAGGGCTTGTGATCAGTGGGCCTGGGTGGGCCTGGGCCACCTGGATGGAGGCCTGGGGGCCAGGGTTGGGAGCCTGAGGGCTTGGTCATGCCTCGAAACCCTTTGTTGCTAGAGACAATGCAACAAAAAACCCCTGAAGCACTGAAGGGAGAACAAGCTCATTTACCCCTTCCTATAAAACTCCATACCCTTTTTTGCTCAGGGAGGTTATGGTCTTTTCTCGTTTGACCTTCCGCAGCTCAAACACACCAAATAAATTCTAATAGACCAATTTTCGTCTCCCGCGACTCCCTCCGGCCATGCCTAACAGGCCTATTTTTTTTTTTTTTTTTGTAATTAAAGATATTTTCTGAGGTGTCTTGAAAACTCAGATTCAATCACATGACTTAATCAAACTTAATCAAAGTAGTTAACCTCTCCTTCCTGGACTGTGGCTCATCTTACTGAGGACTCAAAGAGTCCACTTGCCTGGCACACCCAAGCCAAAAAAGACACAAGCAGAGCAGGAGTTTGCAGCAAAGAAAAGAAAGGTTTATTTAAGGAGTTGGCACCTAGTCCAGAGACACAGGTGAGCTAGTGCTCTCAAAGACCTGGCTCCCCAGTGGCCTCTAGCAATTACATAAGGAAAACAATCATTAATCATGGTTGCTCTGGGAGCTGGAGCTGGGGCCTCTACTGACTGGTCTGGGCTAAGGCAGGAAGCAACTGATCATGGCTTCAGGTCCTGGTTCAGTCATGGCGTTGTTCAGTCCATTTTCCGGGGGGGGCAGTACATGGGGCTGTTCCACTTTCATGAGTCTGGAGCTGAAACATAACTGAGGTCAAGGTGTTATCTTTGTTTGACTAAAACCTTATTCTAGTTTGAGGTTTGGTTATTTTATTCTAGTCAGGGTTGATAGACCTGAAGCGTTATTCTTAAGTGAGTCTGATGCTGACCAGACCCTAATATCCTAAGGGTTTAATGATTAAAAGGAGAAGACATATAGTATATGTACAGGCAGGAGGATCTGGGGAAAGAATGCAAGTGAGTTATAGTTCTATCAGGCTAAACAAAACAAGCTTGTGATAAAAGTGAACTGACACCTTGGAATGCTTAACCATGGAGCTGGGAGGACTGTGGGTGGAGTTGGACCCCCCTGTTGACTCTCTAGCCCTGACTTCCTGTTGAACTTTGTGGTAACTTCAGGGGGAGGGAGGCTGATAACTAGAATAGCCATCTTGGAACCAGGCTATTATTTTCCTTCTTCATGTGGGAGCCAGTTGGAGTCCTGGGTTGCAGGTATTCCTGCACTGCAGTGGTGGTTTTTGTTTCTTTTACCTTTTCCCCGAATAAACCGTTTTTCTTGTAGATTTATCTGGAGAGTTATTTTTTGCCAGTTGACATTTCGGGCGCTCATTCGGGATCCAGAGAAGAATAGAACTCTGGCGGCTGCTGGCGGGTGAGCAAACTATAAACAGGTACCTATTTGAGCCATTTGCAGCTCCAATATTTTGCTCTTTGGCTTAGAGAGCTGTGGGGTAAGTTCTCTGCTGGACTTGAGCCAACGGGCTTCTGCATCTGGCACTCTCTAGGTTTTTATATGGGAATTGTTTGAAAAAAAATTTTTTTGTTTTTGTTTGTTGCTGTGTGTGTGTGTGTGTGTGTGTGTGAATGCTTTAAAGGCCTATTTGCCTATGTTTGGATACTTGCTGTGGTACATTGGCTTGATTTCTTTGGAAAACAAGCTATATTGTGGGGACAGAGCCCCAGAGAGTAGTTTACAGGCTCTCGGCCTCACATGGAGGGGTACTGGCTCGGGTGGTGGATGGCCGTCGGCTGTGGCTGATTGGCCGTCAGCTGTGGCCGGTTAGCCAATTGGCCGCTGGTATAACTGCTGCGGCTATGGAGGAGAGCCGAGGATTGCCGAGGAGCCGAGCAGAGCCGAGGAGAGCGGAAGAGAGGGGAGGAACAGAGTCGAGGAGAGTGGAGGAGAGTCGCCGGTCGGTTGGCGGAAAGGCTGACGGCAGGTCGCGCGTCCAGTGGGCCCAGCCTCCAGTGAGACCATAGTGGTATGACTCCCCTACCTATGGCTCCATGGGTGCTCCTTTTTGGCCTCACCATATCCTGCGTTCTTATGTGGGGAGCGGGAGCAGAGACCCCGCAGGCCTCCCCGCACGACAAATGGCGCAGCGAGCAGGGTCTCCCGCACGACATATATTTTGAGACAAAGACTGGCTTCACCTAATGCCCCTTTTGGGGGATAAAAAGCTATTTCTACTGAAATTGGTCTGCCGTGGCTGGGATTAGACTCTGCCATCTCATTGAGAGAGTGGAAGACTACCACCCAGCCTAGCCTCTAGTTTAACTCCCTGAGGGTTGACTGTTTCCCTGGAACTGGCTCCAGCCTTCGGCCTGATTCTTAGTGATCAGACTGTGTCAGAGTGAGGTGGGCTGAAGACTTCCTGGTTATTTGAGCTATGAATTGTTTTTCAGCCCAGGGTTAAAAAAACAAAAATGGGATTGCTGATGTCTACGCCTTCTCAAATTGTCCCTCCTCCAGGGACACCAGCCGAGTACATGTTTAAAACCTGCAGGGAATTTTTGTGCACGTATTTCACTAAATGGGCGGATCTGACTGAGAGTAATTTTGAAAATCAGTGATCACTTTGGGGAATTTTTGAGATTCCCAAACTTGATTTTATTAAAACAAAATTGGATAGTAACAGCATTGTAACTGAGAAAGAGAAATGGAATGTCTATTTGGAGTGGTATATTGAGGCTATCAAACAAGACTGCAAATCTATAGTTGTTTTACAAAATAAAGTCTCAAAATTAACGAAGGCTGTTAAAAATTCTAAAAGAGATAGAATGGCAGCTGAAACCTCGTGCTCTTTGTCTATAACACTGCCTTGCCCTTCCTCCACTGCTCCTTTGTCTTCTCCCCCACCTCCAAGGCCACCTTGCTCTACATATTTTCCCCCACTTGTGCCAACATGCTTCTCTCCTTCATCTCCTCCCCCACTTCCGACTACATCTTCTTCTCGTTTGTATCCTCCCCCACTTTCCACTCAATCCCCAGCCACACCTTCTCTCAAATCTCTTCCTTGCTCTTCTTCCTCAGAACTTATCAGTACTTTTCCTTTTAAAATTAAACCCTCTGAACATCTTAATAAACCCCATATTTCCTACATTCCCCAGACAAAAGCTGAGTTACAAGTCATTGTAAAGGATTTTCCTAAGGTAACTGAGGATTCTAATAAGTTTGCTGAGGAATTTGATATTACTATTCAAGCATATAAACCTGGGTTTTCTGATTTGTACCAGGTGATCCATATGTTGGTTGGTGAAGGCCAATCTAGACATTGGATGAGAATTGCTGGATGGGAACATACTGAAAGGGATTTAGCAAAACAAACCTCCAATTATTGGGAGGAAGCCAGGGAAGTTGCTCAAAAGCTACATTGAGCAATTCCCAAGGCTTTCCCAAAGTCTATCTATTGGAGCAAAATTCACACTTGCTCACAAAGGCCTGATGAAACTGTCCATGACTTTTATAATAGGTTTCAGGTGGCTTTTAAGGAAAACTCTGGTCTTCCTGCAAATATTAACTCCACACATGTAATTTTTAACTCTTTGTCAATGGGCTAAATAAAGACCTTTTCCTCCTGGTCAAGAGATCCAGGATGGGATGGGGAACTATGCCTACCCTAGACTTGGTAAATTTAGCTAATGAGCTTGCTATTACCCTAAATCAGCCCCCTAAAAACAAGATCGCCAAGACATCTGATTTTCAGCCATGGCAAACGAAAAGCCCTGTGAGAAACCAGAAAACGCCAACCTTTTGCCACTACTGGAAGGACAGGGACATTGGAAAAAAGATTGCCGTAAGTTGAAGTATACAAGACACTCTCTGCCTACTAACCAATCTTTTTCAGGCCCTCCTAATTCCCAGTGATGGGGCTCTGAGGAACTATACGGTCTTTCTCCTTCCCCTTAATCATCTTGGAGAAACTTCTCTTCAAATTGGGGAAGAAACTATAACTGTTCTTATTGACACTGGTGCTACACTCTCAGGGCTCAACCCCACTATTATAGATAATAAAGTGGGGATTTCAAATAAACCTCAACATGTCCATGTATCTGAACCTATTCCCTTTTGTCTAGGTCCCTTAAGAGATGAACATTGTTTTCTCCTTAGTTCTTCTGTCCCTACTTATTTATTAGGCAGACTTCTTAGAGAAGTATCATGCTGGAATATCCTTTCCTCGAAAAGGAGAAATAATGTTAGAGTTTGATGGTAATTGTCAAAATCACCAATCAGATGAATTACGTGACTTTTCAGCATATTTTGTTTGTATTGTCTCTGATAGCACAGTAACTGAATTTGAAAACAGTGATCAATGGTTCCTGTTGGTCCAACTACCATCTTCTTTATGGGCAAAACCCTCAACTGATATTGGCAGAATTCACAGTGCACCTCCTATCAAGGTTCAAATTGATCCTTCAAAGCCTCTGCCCAGAATTAATCAATATCCTATAAGTAAGGAGGAATTCCATGTGTAAAGCCCATAATAGAAGATGACATAATTCAGGGTCTTATTATTCCTTGCACTAGTCCTTGTAACACTCCCATTCTACCCACGAGAAAGCCAAAGGGACGAGGTGGAGGTTTGTCCAGGACCTCCTAACAATAAACCACACTGTCATCCCTTGACACCCTGTTGTTCCTGACCCTCATACGCTGCTGGCATCCATCCCAACTGGAAGCAAATTCTTTAATTGATTTATGCAGTGCGTTCTTTAGCATCCAGTTGATGAAGCTAGCCAATACCTTTTTGCTTTCACTTGGAAAGGAAAACAATTTACCTGGACAGTAATGCCTCAGGGATTTACTAACAGCCCTTCTTATTTCTCACAGATTCTGAAGACCAATTTGGATGATATAATTTTCCCTAAAGGTTCTACTTTGTTACAATATGTGGATGACTTACTTCTTTGCTCTTCTTCTCAGGTTTCTTCGCAGGATGATAGCATCCATTTGTTGACACTTTTGGCCTTAAAGGGACACAAAGTCTCTAAAGAGAAACTACAATTTGCCCAAGGCCAGGTTCAGTACTTGGGACATCTGATATCAGAATAAGGTCTGTGTCTGGATCCAGACATGTTCCATGGTGTCCTAAGTTTCCCAAGACCGAAAACTAAGTGTCAATTATGAGGTTTTCTTGGACTAGTTGGTTACTTGCTGGAATTGGATCCCAAATCTTTCTCTTATGTCAAAACCTCTATGTGTCCTATTAAAGAATGACCATCCTGACCCAATTCCATGGAAGGAACAGGATGACATGGCTTTCAAGGCTTTGAAGGAGAGTTTAATAAATCCACCTTCTCTTGGTCATGCTAACTACCAGATTCCTTTCTTCCCTTTTGTGCATGAAAAGAAAGGAAATGCCCTTGGGGTGCTCACTCAAAAACATGGGGAATGACAAAAATCCCTAGGATACTATAGCCAACAACTGGACCCTATGACTCAGGTGTACCCTCCTTGCCTCAGAGCCATTGCTGCCACTGCCCTGGTTAAGGCCACAGAGAAGATCGTTGCAGGATCCCCTCTAACGATTTCTGTGCCTCATGCAGTTAAAGCTTTCCTGAATTCTCGTCACACCCAGCATCTGTCAGTCAGCCGCCTTACTTCCTATGAAATCCTTTTGTTAACTGCTTCCCATTAACCCTTTCACATTGTAACAACCTTAATCCAGCTACTTGTCTTCCTTCTGAGACTGAGGAAGCTCCTCATGACTGCCTGACATTAAATGATCACTTCCTGACTCCTCATGACGATTTGCAGAAAATTCCTATGGGTAAAGTTGGTTTCTCATGGTTTACGAATGGTTCTTACTTAAAAAATGACAAGGGTGAGTAATGTGCTGGTTATGCTGTTGTAACTCCTTCTGAAGTCATCAAGGCAGCACCTTTGCCCCTGGCCACTTCAGCACATTTATATGAATTATATGCATTATATGAATTATACGCCCTCACTTGAGCTTGCATTTTAGTAAAGGGTAAGGCTGTCAACATTTATACTGAGCAGATATGCCTTTGGGGTGGCCCATGACTTTGGAATGTTATAGAAACAACGTGCTTTCCTTAACTCCAATGGAGATAAAATTAAAAATGTTCCACATGCACAGAAATTATTGGAAGCTATACTTTAACTGATGCCTTAGCCATTGTTAAGGTTTCAGAACATTCTAAACTTGACTCCTTGGAAGCCAAAGGAAATCACCTGGCTGATATCTCTGCTAAAAAGTGCCACTTTTAAAAGCATTAGTAACAGTCAAACCTTTGCCATGGTCCAAAGAGAATCTTTTCCAGTCATGACTTAGAAAAACTATCCAGGGAAGCCCAAAAATCAGCTTCTGAAGAAGAAAAAAACAAAACTGGAAATCCAACAATTGTTGGTTTAGTAAGGAAAAGAGGCTCTGGCTTGAACCAAATAACAAACCAGTCCTACCAGAAAGTTTGAAATTCCCACTTTTAACAACTGTACATGCGTTAAACCATTGGTCAACTGAAAAAATGGTAGCTTTCATACACCAATATTGGTGGGGAAATATTAATAAGGCTACAAAAAGTGCCTACCTCAGGTGTCCCCGCTATCCAAAGTACAACTCAGGGAAGCCTATTCACACTGCCCTGGGACACTTTTAATTGCCAAATGGACCATTTGGGGTCTGGCAATTAGACTTTATACAGCTTCCTCCATGTATGGATACAAGTATGTTTTAGTCATGATATGTATGTTTTCTCACTGGACTGAAGCTTTCCCTTGCAGACAAGCTAATATATCTACAGTGGCTAAAGTACTGTTAGAAAAGATTATTCCTACTTGGGGAACTCTTCTTGAACTACACAGTGATCGAGGAACCCATTTCACTGGTCAGGTGCTAAAGCAAGTCTGTGCTGTGTGGTCAGTCCTACAACATTTTCACTCTATCTTCAGGATTGGTTGAATGCACTAATGGTATTATTAAGACTCAATTGGCAAAATATATGGAATCTCTTCAAATACCTTGGCCCAAAGCATTGCCATTAGTCCTTTTAAATCTCAGATCTACTCCTTTTGAGACGCATAAGCTCTCACCTTTTGAGATAATCATAGGACGCCCTATGTATCTGTCCCTTGCCTCTCTTGACTCACTGTTGGTGAAAGGAGACATACTTGAGTATTGTAAAGGCTTAATTGATTCTATCAACAATAATCATGCTTTAGTCAAATAATCATTTCACCATATTCTCCAAGAAATGAAAAACTAAAAATTCATACTTTACAACCTGGAGATTTTGTTGGAAAAGATAACTCAAGAAAGATTCCCTCCAGACACGCTGGAGGGGTCCTTACAATGTACTGTTGACTAACCCCTGTGTTGCTAAACTACAAGGAATAGACTCTTGGATACATGTGTCACACCTCAGGAAGGCACCAAACCCTAACTGGAAATGCACACAGTCTGGTGACCTGATACTAAAACTCAAAAAATTAAAGCAGGTGACCTCTACGGAACTTGAGTTCCTGGTTCACACCTGCCACATAAGCTAGGTTGCTATGCTCTAATTCTACCTTTAACTTGATCTGTTTAAGATCTGCTTCTGATGCCAGTCGACATTGGACACTAGTTGTTTCCCGATCCATTCACTCTTCCCCATGATGTAAGAGATGACACCCAGAAGAGGCCCTTCTGACATCGAGGGACAAAAGGTTGAAGAGACACCAAGGGACTACAGGCTGGGCAGACATCAAGGGACAAAAGACTGGACACTGGAAAACCTGAGACTAAATTAGACCTGACTGTTGATCAATGATCTTTTAGAGACAAGATCTCGATCAAGAGGGGGGGAATGATAAAAGTGAACTGACATCTTAGGATGCTTAACCATGGAGCTGGAAAGACTGTGGGTGGAGCTGGGCCCCCCTGTTGACTCTCTAGCCCTGACTTCCTGTTGAACTTTGTGGTAACTTCAGAGGGAGGGATGCTAATAAATAGAATAGCATCTTGGAGCTGGGCCATTATTTTCTTTCTTCACGTGGGAGCTGGTTGGAGCCCCAAGTTGGAGGTGTGCATTCCTGCACTGTGGGAGCGGTTTTTGTTTCTTTTTCCTTTTTCCCCGAATAAACCATTTTTCTTGTGGATTTATCTGGAGAGTTATTTTTTGCCAGTCGACCCTTGGATTAAAGCAAAATGTGTGCTAAAGAAATGAAGTTCATGTGCAGTCACACTCGTCCTTTAGCACTGTAATTAGAAGCAACCCCTCCTCCTAAGAATCCCTCCTAAGACTAGGCAACTTCAAGGTATAATATTCCTTGATTCATTGTAGCTCATGCTACCTGCACATCCACTCTCTTTCTCCCTGTTCTTTCTACCCTTATCGACCCCTTCCTATAAAAGAAAAGCCCTTTTATTTTTTCCCCCTTCCTCCAGCCTCCCCGCCCCCCCCCCCACCCCGCCACACACTCGGTTCAAGCCTTTGTTTCTCAGTCTAGTTGTGTAGGACAAGGCTCCCTGGCCCATGCTGGTAATATGAGCCATGTTTTTATTTCCCTGTGAACATATGAGTCTATGTTGAAATCTCTCATGCCAATACGGATGGTTGGCAATATTTCATAATACTGTATAATCTCTATAATCTACCTTTGAAAGACCCTCAGATCTATCCCCAACACCGTAATTTTTTTTTTTTTTTTAAGATTTTATTGGGGAAGGGGAACAGGACTTTATTGGGGAACAGTGTGTACTTCCAGGACTTTTCTCCAAGTCAAGTTGTTGTCCTTTTAATCTTAGTTGTGGAGGGTTCTGTTCAGCTTCAACTTGTTGCTCTTTCAGTCTTAGTTGTGGAGGGCGCAGCTCAGCTCCAGGTCCAGTTGCCGTTGCTAGTGGCAGGGGGCACAGCCCACCATCCCTTGTGGGAGTCGAACCAGCAACCTTGTGGTTGAGAGGACATGCTCCAACCAACTGAGCCATCTGGGAGCTCAGCAGCAGCTCAGCTCAAGGTGCCATGTTCAATTTTAGTTGCAGGGGGTGCAGCCCACCATCCCTTGTGGTACTCAAGGAATTGAACTGGCAACCTTGTGGTTGAAGAGCCCACTGGCCCATGTGGGAATCGAACCGGCAGCCTTCGGAGTTAGGAGCACGGAGCTCTAACCCCCTGAGCCACCGGGCCGGCCCCCCCAACACTGTATTTTTTAAAAGAAAATATGCAAGGAACAAATCCATAGGATGATTTCATAATAGGATTGGATTAGCTTTCAGTTACATCAGGGTGAATGGTAGTTAAATCTGAGGATACATATTATAAATGTAATCAGGTTAAGAAATCTATCAAAGGGGTCCCTTAGTTTCACTTCTTAAAAATATGAATGAAAAGGGGCCACATGTTAAACCTGACAAGCTCAGGAGAATAACCACATAGGATGGTGTGAACATAAACATTCCTAACTAAGGTGTGCCATGGCGGGAAGTCACATCCTCGCCTGTAGCTTCCCTGACAAAGGTCAGTCTTTACCTTAAGTGAGACTGTCTGCTGTCTTTTTGCATCTAAGATAACATACCCTTGGAATGTCAGAGTAATCGCTTTTTCCAGACCCCCCAGGGGGCACAACCCACCACACCAGAGCAGGAAACTACAAAATCCTTCACTGTTATCTTGTTTCCCAAATACCATCTCTATGTGCTGTAAAATGCTATTAACTATCCTGTACCCACCAATGTAAAAGAAGTGTGTGTCACTCCATTTTGCTTTTTATCCAATCCCAGGATTTCCCTGCTTTGCTTTCTCCCACCCCCTTAATCTACAACCAAAGGATTTCATATAACCTTCCTCCTTTGATTCTGATGTATGAAATAAGTTGTAAAATGGCCATCTTCCATAGCATTTTCTCAATCTGTTGAGACTGCTTCCCAGCAATTGTCAGTTTGGCTCAAATAAACTTTTATAAGCTTTCTCTTAGGCTGTATTTTTTTTTGTTGACAAAAGAATCTTTGTAGTGTCAAAACCAACATTTGCAATAAAGATGGAAAAATATGATTCATTCTTGATAAAATATCATTTACACATACTAGAAAAACAACTTTACAAAGGTAATAACTTTGGAAGGACTTCAGAGAGGAAAATCTTCACTAATCATCAGAAATTCATTATGGGGGAAATCTTAAAATTATAACGAATGGGGCAATGTATTTAACAGAGTCTGTTAGGCCATATGTAGGCCAGGAGCAGAAACCTTCTGTGGGGACAGAGCCCCAGAGAGCATTTTCCAGGCTCTCAGCTTCCCATGGAAAGGTGCTGGTGATGGAGAAACTGACCTAAAATGGTTCCCTGCCACGTGAAACTGACCTAAAATGGTGGCCCGAGCAGATAGAGAAGTCCCCAGCCTAAGCCCCAGCCCACTTTCGCATAACCCCCTCCAAGCCACACCCCAAGCCTATCACCAGATGACACCTACCCCTTCCCGGACTCAAGGAAGTCCCCAACCCATAAAAACCTGCTCAAAACCTTGCTAGGGGCTCAGTCTTTTGGGAAGGATCCCGCTGAGCCCGCCGGCGTAATAAAGCTGATATTCCTAACTCTCTGAGTGCCGCTTGGGTTCTTTCCGGTCCTGGTATCCATAACACTGGCTCAGGTAGTAGATGGTCATCAGCTGTGACTAGTTGGCCATCAGCTGTTACCGGTTAGCCATTAGCCACTGATATAATTGCCGTGGCTAAGCCATCAAGGCATAGTGTGGATTGCAGATTGCAGAGAGGCAGATTGCAGTTAGCAAGTGAGGTTGTTTGGCAGAGACAAGTGGACAGCGGGTTGCAGATCATGTGTTTCCTGCTTCCTGTGTCTCCCACCCAGCCGCCAGCGAGAATATAGTGGTATGGCTCTGTTGATGTTCCTTTTTGGCCTCACCATATCCTGCATTCTTATGCGGGGAGCAGGACTAGAGACCCCGCCTGACACCCCGCGTGACACCTTCTTATCTTAAAAGCCATCTTGTCTTGCTTTGTACCTTGTACCTGCTGGCTTGTGTTTGTTTCCTAGTGGCTTACGATCAGCGATCAGTGTGTCTGGAACTCTGGGCATTCCAGATGGCAGCCTGGGGGCTAGGGTGTGGAACCAGAGGGCTTGGTCATGCCTGCCCTGAAACCCTTTGTTGAGAGAGACAATGCAACAAAAAAACCCTTGAAGCATTGAAGAGGGAACAGTTTCATTTACCCCCTCCTATGAAACTCCATAACCCTTTTTGCTTGGAGAGGTTATGGTCTTTTCTAGCCTGACCTCCCGCAGCTCAAACACACCAAATAAATTCGAATAGACCAATTTTGGGCTCCTGCGACTCATTCCTCCAGCTGTGCTTAACAGAGTCAAATATTGCTACACATCAGTAAAGATATCAAAGAGATATCTAAAAAGTGTAATGCGTGTTGTCAATGTAAGAACTTCCAAAACTGTAGAGAATTTTTGTAAAAATTTATTTGGGCCAAAAAGAAGATTCATCTGGAAGCAAGATCTCAACAGACTGAGATAAATGGTTCCAAGAATAATGGTTTGCAATGTTTTTTTTTTTTTCATTTGAGATTAAGGAGGGAAGGTAAGGAAGATTCCAGGGAGGTGGGAGGAAGTAATGCAAGGATAGGATTACAGGAGAGTTAAGATTATGTGCTCTCTTGGGGTTGTAGGTGGAGAACGGGTTACAGGGTAATTAAGATTATGTGCTCTCCAGAGTCTTAAAGGGGCATTTCAAAGGTGTGTTAACCTAGATGTATAGAAACAATGGACAGGGCTGCTTAAGGCAAAGATAAACCTTTTTAGTAAAGAAGCTATATATGCCTGGGTGTGACTACCCACCCAGTTAGGAATTTATAATCAGATCACCCTGTGAAGTTTCTTTCCATTGAATCTTTTTTTTTTTTAATCCACAGTGCTGATCAAGCTCTCACCCATAATTTAATCCTTGAGGGACTATCAAAATATTAATTTTGGAATGAAATCTTACAACTTTTATGAGTTATGATGTTCAAAGCTTACTAATATCAAAAAAGGTCAGCTTTATTACACCAGTGGGCTCAGCGGGATTTTCTCCAAATACTGAGCCCCTAGCAAGGTTTTGAGCAGGTTTTTATGGGTTGGGGATTTCTTTGAGTCAGGCAAGGGGTAGGTGTCGTCTGGTGATTGGCTCAGGGTGTGGCTTGGAGGGGGTTATGCGGAAGTGGGCTGGGACTTAGGGACTTCCCTTTTCCCTCGGGCCACCATTTTAGGTCAGTTCCACGTGGCAGGGAACCATTTTAAGGTCAGTTTCCCCATCATGTCCCCCCTGTTGATGATCGTAAGGGGTAACAACTTAGAGATCATCACATTAGCTAAGAGGACGATAACTCCGCAGGGCAAGGATCTGGGCTGTAGCCTGTCAGGTGACTGAGATCTCTATGAAACATATGACAGCATTAACTATGCATGGCCCGATGGTAGCAAGGGGGAGGATCATGAGGAGTGGGCCGGCCAGGGGTAGGAGCCAAGAGGATCAGCAAAGGCTAGAAATAGGAGTCCAATGACAGTGAAGATGGAGGCCGGGCAGACGATGGCGAGGCTCATCCAGGCTGTTTCTTGAGGGTCAGACGGAGTGGACGGGCCGCTTCAGGCCGGGTGATACAGGTGTCATCCTCCGGCTGGGCTCTTTTAACTCAAGGGTGATGGATCCACGGAGCGATGCCTGAAACTTTAAGAGCGGTGGGAGTAACAAGTATGACAATGTGAGGGCCTGTCCATCAGGGTCAGAGGGGCTTGCGCTTCCAATTTTTGACCCAGACTTGATTTTCTGGGGTAAAGGGCTGTACCGGGGCCCCAAGGGAAATGGGGGCCCTTTCCAGAATGTAAGCACGTACATCTATGAGGACCTTGCCTAGTGTGGCCATCTGGTTTTGGAGGCTGGAGAACCCCAGCTGGCGAATGTCGCCAGGGAGGCTGGTTAGCAGGGGAGGGGGCCTCCCAAACATACTTTAGAAGGGAAAGAATCCAGATTTGCCAGGGGTGCAGCGTGCCCGAAGGACGGATAATGTTAGGAGGTCCACCCACCTGAGGGAGGTCTCCTGGTGGAGTTTAGCTAATGTCTCCTTGAGGATACGGTTCATGCGTTCAACTTTCCCTGAGCTTTGTGGTCAGTATGCTGTATGGAGTCTCCAGTTGATGCCCATTGCCCTGGTTACCATCTGGAGGAGTTCTGCTATGAAAGCTGGCCTGTTGTCACTGCGGATAGAAAGTGGAATCCTGTAGCGGAGGATAATCTCCCTGCGGAGGACCTTAGCTACTTCGTGGTTCTTCTCAGTCTGAGTGGGGAAGGCTTCGACCCACCCAGAGTAGGTACAGACCAGGACCAGCAAGTACTTACTACCAAGGCAGTTTGTCATGTCAGTGACGTTGACTTCGAGGTCCTCAAAAGGTGCAGCACAGCTTCTCTGGATCCCGGGGATGGGGCTGGGGCCGGACTTTGGATTGTTCTTTGCACAAGTGATGCAGCATTCTCTGATGGACTTGCAAAGAGCTGACAGCCGGCTAATGTAGAAGCTTTTGGCTAGGAGGCCCTCGAGAGCAGTTTTTCCTAAGTGGGTTAACTTGTGATTTTCAGCGGTTACTTGAGGACCTAGGAGGGCTGGGATTAAGTCTTCTGTCGGGCAGTTGCCACCACACTTGTGGCAATCTGGTGGCCCCTTCTGACTTTGTCCATCTGAGTTCTTCTTTTGTGTACCGCGGGAGGGACGTGGTGATGGTGTCAGTGACCAAGAGTAGTTCACTAGGGCTTCCCATCGCCGCTGATTTGGCTATAGTATCGGCAAGCCTGTTCCAGACTGCTGAGGGCTCACTGCCTCTCTGGTGGCCCCGACAGTGAATAACTGCAACCTGCTGGGGAAGCCAAATGGCTTGCAGGAGCTTAAGGATTTCTTTATTTTTAGTAGTTTTCCCCCCTGCAGTCAGAAGGCCTCTTTCTTTGTATATAGACCCATGGATATGGACAGTTGCAAAGGCAAACCAAGAGTTGTTTTAGATGTTGACTTTTCGGCCCTCGGATAGAGTAAGGGCTCTTATTAGTGCCCATAGTTCTGCCCGTTGGGCCGACCATCCCAATGGAAGTGCCCCTGCCTCGAGTACCTCATCTGTGGTAGTTACCACATACCCTGCGTGACGTTTTCTGTCCCTCAGGAAGCTGCTGCCATCAGTATACAGAGTAAGGTCCGGGTTAGGATATGGGCTGTCCCGGAGGTCGGGTCTGGTGGCATAGACCTCACTGATAACTTCTGTACAGTCATGTTCTGGATTCCCGTCCTCAGTTGGCAGGAAAGTGGCTGGGTTCAGGGCGCACACAGTTTCTAACAAGATCCGAGGGTTTTCCAGGAGTAGCCCCTGATACTGAGTCAGCCCTGCATTCGACAGCCATCGGGGTCCTTGACTGTTCATTAAGGTGGTGACCGAGTGGAGTACTTTAACTATGAGTCTCTGGCCTAAGGTGAGCTTGTCTGCCTCTTTGATGAGAATCACAGTGGCTTCTAGGGCCTGCAGGCATGGTGGCCAACCCACTGCTACAGGGTCTAATTTCTTTGAGAGGTAGGCAAGGGGATGGAGCCATGGTCCAACTGTTTGGGCCAGCAGTCCTAAGGCTATTTTGTCTCTCTCATGGATGAATAAGTGGAATGGCCTCTCAGCATCAGGTAACCCAAGGCCTGGGGCCTGTCCAAGTGAGCTCTTGAGCTGCTGGAAGGCGTGTTCTGGATCTTCTGTCCATAGCATGGGGGCTTTCTCTTGACCAGTTAGAGCCTCATATAAGGGCCGGGCTATTGCCGAAAAGCCAGGAATCCAGATCTGGCAGAAGCCGGCGGCCCCGAGGAACTCACGGAGTGCCCTCCGGTTTGGGGGCCGAGGGAGGGAAGTGATGACTTTCTTCCGCTCGGTGCTGAGGGCCCGCTGTCCTTTGGAGATGACAAAGCCCAAGTACTGTACTTGTTTCTGCAGAGCTGGGCTTTCTTCCAGGAGGCTCTCTACCCCATCTCAGGTAAATGGGACAGGGGTGCCCGTGTCGCGGTTTGGCACTTGGTTTCGGTGGCACAGGCCAGGAGCAGATCATCCACATATTGCAATAGAGTGCAGCGGTATTCTTCTCGAGGGAAGGTGGCTAAATCTGAGGCTAGTGCTTCCCCAAGAGGGTTGGGGAGTGTTTGAAGCCCTGTGGGAGCCGAGTCCATGTCAGCTGGAGCTGCTGGCCGGTATCAGGATCGGTCCATTCGAAGGTGAACAGTGATTGGCTCTGGGGTGCCAACCAAATGCAGAAGAAGGCATCTTTCAGGTCCAGGCAGGTGAACCATCCAGCCTCCGGGGGCAGCTGACTGAGGAGGGTATACGGATTTGGGACTACGGGGTGTCGGAGACTGTGGCTTGGTTTACCGCTCTTAAATCTTGTACTGGCCGGTATTCTCCACTAGGCTTCCTTACCGGCAGGAGGGGCATATTCCATGGCGACTGGCACTCTACGAGTATCCCTGCTGCTCTGAGACAGGCGAGGTGTTTTTGAATCCCTGCCCGAACTTCCCTGGAGATGGGGTATTGGCGTAGCCATTGGGGTTGAGGTCTGGGTCTCAGTTCCACCAAAACTGGGGCCTTATATTTTGCTAGCCCAGGCGGGTTATCTTCAGCCCAAGCCTCTGGGAAATTGGCCCTGTAGGCTTCTGGGTTCTGTTCTACACTGCCAGTCCCGTAAAGCCTCCATTCTTCTTCCCTTGGGGTGGTGATAGACAGAATAAGTCCTTCTGACAGGGGCTGCAGTGACATGGTGGGTTAGCCTGATGGTTCGAAGGAGATTTGTGCCCCTAACTTGGTAAGGAGGTTGCGTCCCAGGAGCAGGATTGGACAGTCTGGTAAGTAGAGGAATTCGTGCGACACAGTATGTCCTCCCAATTTACAAGTCTGAGCCTCGCAGAACGGTTGGCTCTTAGCTTGAACTCCGGTGGCTCCCATTATGGTGATTCTGCGGTCCCTGAGCGGTGCCACCGGCGTGGTAACCACTGAGTGTTCTGCTCCGGTGTCTACCATAAAAGTCACTGTTTGGCCCCCTACATCTAAGTCAACTGTGGGCTCGTGGGGGCCGAGTTCGAACTAGCCCGGTCCTCTTCAGTCCGACTCAATTCCCGCTAATCCTATGAAGTCGGGCTCTGGGCTGGTTGGGTTGGGACCACGGGAGGCCAAGGCTGGAAGCGGCATGTCTGGAAGTGGTGGGGCCGCACCAGCCATTGGCCGTGGTGCATAGGGAGGTGGTGGCGGCTCTTCGTGGGGGTCTCCCTGGTAAATGGTCTTAGTCATGTCTTTCTGGATGCAGCCTCATGGGTTCCATGCAACAAGGACCCTGGACTCTCCCTTACTATTGGAGCAGAACCGTACACAAGGAGGAAGTGTTCGGGCTATTTCTAACTATGAGTCAATGTAAGGGAACTGGTCTGGATGTCCTGGGGTCCCGGTGACAACTATGTAGACTCAGCGAATCGTGGGGATGTCAAGATTCTCTTCTGAGGGCCATCCCACGCCAAAACTAGGCCACTCCAGTTCACATAAAGTGCGGAGACGTCTGGGGGTCACTTTGACCCTGTAGTCGCCTCCAAAACCCTTCCTAAAATTCTTTAACATGCAGTCTAGAACCGTGGGCTTCCCGTGACTCCCTCCCATGATGTTCAGTGTCGCATAGACATGGGAAGGATCTCAATCAGGCACCTGCCTGGCCATGCCCCTCGTGGGAACTTTGGGTACGTCTTGGCTAAGGTGTGCCCATATAAGTCCTGGGCCCGGTCGCACTCCGAGAGTGTGAATCACCATTATGCTGTATGACGCTACCTTCGGAATGCAGGTTGGGGCTCACTCGGGCTCCGTAGCCGACAGGCCGTGGATCCACACAGAATCCCATTTGGGACCAAGCATGCACACATTCATTCAGGGAGGAAAGACACCCTGCCCCGGAATGGCCCAACTGGAGTCCAAAGTGGGATGCAGTGGGAGGTGATCAGGCTCCCCTTCTGCCCTTAGGCAGGCTGAACTGGGTCCGGGCCCCAGGGTCTTACCATGTCTGATGTCCTGGTTGACTGTCTATCCTTTCTCTCTACTGGGGGTCCAGCAGGGAGTCATGGGCTGGAGCCGGTGGGAGGTCACTGGTCCCGGGCCTGCTGAAATAAGCAGGGTGCGCCTAGCCCTGTCTCGGCTCTCCCGCCACCCTATGGCCCACTCTCAACCAAACCAGTGGCTCAAGGGGCCAGCGCGGTTGGGTTTCCCGGTCAGGGAACCAAGAATGTTACGGATCAGCTTGGGGATCAGGTTTGTAGCATCATCTGGAGCTTAATAGCCTCTAGGTGGGAGGAGAGGAAATGGGTTAGTAAGTGGAGCATGCAGGATACCAGGATCAGAAAGAACCCAACCGGCACTGAGAGTTAGGAAGGTCAGCTGTATTATGCCAGGGGCTCAGTGGGATCTTTCCCAAATACTGATCCCCTAGCAAGGTTTTGAGCAGGTTTTTACAGGTTGGGTACTTCCTTGAGTCGGGGAAGGGGTAGGTGTCATCTGGTGATTGGCTAGGGGTGTCAATTGGAGGGGGTTATGCAGAAGTGGGCTGGGGCTTAGGGACTTCCCTTTTCACTCGGGCCACCATTTTAGGTCAGTTCCCCCATCAAAAGGAGACCTTTGGAACTTTGATAATCAGGCTTTACTTTCTTCAGGGTCATGTAAAAGACATCCCCATCAAATGCACCTAGAAAAATTGCAAAAGTATTCTTTAAGCGAAAGCAAATTCAGTCATCTTCTAAAGAGTTTATATACTTTATAGGGTGTCAAGGAAAGAAACGTCCAAACCTGGAAAGAATATAAACGTTTATTTGAGCCAAAACTGACTATAATTGCCCAGCAGCAAGATCTCAAATGCTCCGGAGAATGAGTTTTGCAGTTTCTTTTATGCATTTGAAATTAAGTAGGGAAGGTAAGGAAGATTACAAAAAAGTGGAAGAAAGCAAGGCGGGGATCGAATTACAGGTGAGTTGAGAAATTTGCTCTCTCGCAGGTGGTTATGTTTATTTTAAAGGTGTGTTAACCTAGATGCATAGTAACAACCAACAAGGCTTACTTAAGGTAAAGAAAACCCTTTACTAAAGTTGTATGCCTGGGGCGTGACTACCCACCATGATCTGCCCAGTTAGGAATTTATGATCAAATCACTCAGTGAGGTTACACTCCATAGTGTTATAGAAGAAACTGAACAGCAGGGGGAAAAAGGCAGACTGAACGCTCTGGGAGGATTAGGAAATGCCTGTTTATTCAGCACAGGTGCTGGTCCAGCGGAGTCACCTCCAGAGGCTGAGCCCCGAGACCCGGTTGCTCCTGGATTTTATGCAGGTACACTTCTGGGTGGCCTAAGGACCTCCCCCTGAACGACGTTTTGGCAGTTGGCTGATGCATGAGTTTTGTGGAATTGCAGGATGTGGGGGAGGGTGACAGAGGCAGAGGGGACAGGATTGTTCCTTCTCATTCTCCCCTCTTGATTCTCAAGCTGCTCCTGCAGCCATAGAGAACATGAACGGGGAGGTTCCCTGTGGTGGGGAGAGGGCCAAAGAGATCTCTGGCTACTTCCTGCTGAACAGGGATGTTGAAGGGGGTTCAGGGTTCCTCGCCATCCAAGGGGTCATAGCGGCAGCTTGGGGATCAGGTTTGTAGCATCATCTGGAGCTTAATAGCCTCTATGTGGGAGGAGAGGAAATGGGTTAGTAAGTGGAGCATGCAGGGGCCGAACAGGAGGGCTAGGAGGATCCTAAGAAGGGGACCTGCTAATGGGAGCAGATAAGATGCCCAACCCCAAAGGTTAGTCCAAGAACTCCAAGAGTCTGCTAGTTCTTGTTTCCTTTTAGCAATCCGCTCCCATAGCCACTGGGCCATATTCCTGACTATGCCTGACCTATTGGTATAAAAGCAGCATTCTTCTCCCAGGAAGAGGCAGGGCCCTCCTTTTTCTGAAGTGAGAAGGTCTAATTCTCTCCTGTTCTGTAGGACTACAGCTGTGAGGGAGTCTACCTGGTCCTGAACAGCCACTAAGGATTTGGCAGGCATTCCCTCCAGGCTGGGGTGTCCTGACATTTACATGGGGGAGGGGATCCACTGATACCAACTGTTAACAGATATATCAGGAAGAGTGAAGCCAGGGCGTGCATCCTGTTAACTTAGAGTCTTCTCTTACCAGATGCGGATGCAGAGGTGGGTGAAAAGGAAGAAAAAGAAGACAAGGAAGATTGCTATTTATGATATGTAGGTAAGGATACAGGGCCCTTTTGTGGGATCCACCCAGCAGGAAAAGTCCATCAGTCCTGTGGTGATGTCCTCAGATGGCAGCCTCTTCGGGTGGGGTTGTCATCCTCTTGAGGGTGATCCGTAGGGGGTGGTTTGGGTCAGTGCATGCCTCCCAGCTAGATGTGTCCCCAGACATGAGATGGGCTGCCTTTACTCGGGAGTGGTGGATCCAGGCGACCTGGCCTGGCAAATTTAATGGCTGTAGGCATGGCTAATATTACTGAGTAGGGCTCTTTCCAGGTTGGTTTGGGTGGCTCTTTTTTCCAATCTTTGACCCAAACTTGGTCTCCTGGCTTATGGGGGTGGACTGTTATTCCCAGGGAAATGGGTATCTTTTCTGCCATCTATTTGTGCACCTTAAGGACAGTTGATTCTAGTCCTTGTAGTTGTTTTTGAATTTCTAAATTCCAAAACTCTTGCAGATTCCCTTTGGGACTTATTAGTGGGGGTGGTCTCCCGTATAGTATCTCAAAAGGGGAGAACCCTATTTGTGCTCTGGTGTGGGGAGCCATGGTTACAGATAACTCTAAGCCTTACAGAATGGCTCGGTTTATGCTTAACCTGTTTCCTCCCCCTGAGGCATTGTCTCTGCCTGCACCTGGGGGCAGCTTGCAAGCTACTGAGGAATGTGGGAGCGGCCAGTTCCTGGACACAGAAGACTGATGGCTATCAGGGTAATTGATAGGATAATTACTTTTGAGAGTTTCAGTGAATTTTGTATCCTCTATGTAAAAGTTAAAAAATTTACATTTGCTAAGATAATGCATACTTTCTTTGATAAGTTGCACGTACTCAAACTGCATATATTGGTGAAGAAGAATAAACTCGGCGCTTCAGCATCACTGGAGTCCGATCGATCGCATCATCATTTGTGTGAGTGTCTTTTATTCATTCCCACTCCCCCATTCGGGTACTGATCGACTTGTGGCGGCTGGCCCGTCACACTCTGGAAGTATAGTGTACTCATAAGAGAGCCAAGGGCAGAATGTCTGGCCAGCGTAGGTGGGTTTCCTGACATAGCTTTGCCAAAATCTGTTTTAGGGTCCGATTCATGCGTTCTACTTTCCCTGAGCTCTGGGGTCGGTAGGCTGTGTGTAGATTCCATCTAATGCCTAAGGCCTTGGATACTTGTACTACTTCTGCTACAAAGGCTGGGCCATTGTCAGACCTGATAGTCAGTGGCATCCCATGTGGTAGGATGATGTGCCTGAGAAGGGCTTTTGTTACTTCCCAAGCAGTCTCAGGGCGAGTAGGGTATGCTTCAACCCAACCTGAGAAGGTGCAGATGAAGACTAAGAGGTATTTATTTCCTTTGCTGGGCCCCACTTCTGTGAAGTCTACTTCTAAATCTTCAAAAGGTATTTGGCCACAGCATTGGATTTCAGCTGGCCAGCTGGGATCTTGTCAGGAATTATTTTGGGCGCAAGAGATGCAGCTCTGGGAGACTGAGGCACAAAGAGATGACAGTCGGGGATTTATGAAACACTGGCCCAACAAGGTCTCTAGGGCAGTTTTCCCAGGTGGGTAAGGTCATGTCGTTGGAGAAATGACCTGATATGCCAACTGTTCTGGCACATAAATTCTCTGGTCGGGGAGTACCCACCATCCTTCCTTCGTAAGCTTTCCCCCTTCTTGTTTTGCCCAATCCATCTCTGGGGTGGTACACTTTGGGGTTGGAGGTAGCTCTGGAGCTATCAGTATCTTGGATAGTTTGGCCTGTCCTCTTGCTGATTGTTTTGCGGCTGCATCCGCCCGATGGTTTCCTTTTCTTTTCTTTTTTTTTTTAATTTACCAGGATGACAATTGTTAGTAAAATTACATAGATTTCAGGTGTACAATTCTGTATTATATCATCTATAAATCCCATTGTGTGTTCACCACCCAGAGTCAGTTCTCCTTCCATCACTATATATTTGATTCCCCTTACCCTCATCTCCCACCCCCCACCCCCCTTACCCTCTGGTAACCACTAAAATATTGTCTGTGTCTATGAGTTTTTGTTTCTCATTTGTTTGTCTTGTTCTTTTGTTGTTTTTGGTTTATATACGACATATCAGTGAAATCATATGGTTCTCTGCTTTTTCTGTCTGACTTATTTCACTTAGCATCATACTCTCAAGATCCCACCATGTTGTCACAAATCTTCCTATATCATCTTTTCTTACCGCCAAATAGTATTCCATTGTGTATATATATTACAACTTCTTTATCCATTCATCTATCAAAGGACATGAAGGACATTTTGGTTGTTTCCATGTCTTGGCCAACGTAAACAAAGCTGCAATGAACATTGGAGCACACGTGTCTTTATGTATAAATGTTTTCAGATTTTTTGGGTAGATACCTAGGAGAGGGATTGCTGGGTCATATGGTAATTCTATTCGTACTTTTTGAGGAAACTCCACACTGCCTTCCATAACGGCTGCACCAGTCTGCATTCCCACCAACAGTGTATGAGGGTTCCTTTTTCTCCACAGCCTCTCCAACACTTGTTACTATTTGTCTTGTTGATAGCCATTCTGACTGGCGTGAGGTGATATCTCATTGTGGTTTTTATTTGCATTTCTCTGATGATCAGTGATGTTGAGCATTTTTTCATATGTCTATTTGCCATTTGTATGTCCTCTTTGGAGAAATGTCTCTTCAGGTCGTCTGCCCATTTTTCAATTGGGTTGTTTGTTTTTTTGTTGTTGAGTTGCATGAGTTCCTTGTATATTTTGGATATTAGCCCCTTATCGGAGGCACTGTTCTTGGCTCAGAATTTCTCTCTTTCAATAGTTTGAATATTTGGTTCCACTCCCTCCTGGCTTGTAGAGTTTCTGCTGAAAAATCTGATGATAATCTAATGGGCTTTCCTTTGTAAGTTACCATCTTCTTTTCTCTGGCTGCCTTGAGGATTCTTTCTTTGTTGTTGATTTTAAACAGCTTCAATACAATGTGCCTTGGAGAAGGCCTGTTGGGATTGAGGTAATTAGGTGTTCTATTTGCTTCTTGGATTCGAGGATCCAGTTCTGTTCACAAGTTTGGGAAGTTCTCATTGACAATTTGTTTGAATATATTCTCTGTTCCCTTCTCTCTTTCTTCTCCTTCTGGTATGCCCATTATTCTTATATAGCTCTTTCTGATGGAGTCAGAAAGTTCTTGTAGAGTTCTTTCATTTCTTTTCAGTCTCAAATCTCTTTCTTCTTCCATCCGTGTCATTTCCAGGTTTCTATCTTCGATGTCACTGGTTCTTTCCTCCATCTGGTCAACTCTACTACCTAAGCTGGTTATTTCATTCTTAATTTCTTCTATTGAGTTCTTAATCTCCAGAAATTCTACTTGGTTCTTTTTTAAAATTTCAATCTCTTTCGTAAAATGCTCATGTTGTTCTTTGTTTGTGTTTCTGAGTTCATTAAACTGCCTTTCTGTGTTTTCTTGCATCTCCTTGAGTTTTTTCAGAAGTGCGATCTTGCATTCTCTGTCATTTAAGTCACATATTTCCATATCTCTAGTTCCTTTTCTGGAGACTTTTCACTTTCTTTCTGAGCTGTCTTGTTGCCTTGATTATTCATGGCAATTACTGATTTATTATTTCTCTTCCTAGACATTTACAGGAGTGACTTCTGCAACAGGTTGATAGGAAGAGGTCTTTCTTTTGTTTTCTTTGTTTTCTTTTGTTTTCCAGTTCTTGTTGGTGGAGTGCTTTATTTTCTCTCCGACTGCAGCCTTTTTTTGTCTCTCTCACACGGTAGTGCTATGTTTTCTCTGCACTATTCCAGCTTCTCACACAATGCGGGGATTCCCTGGGAGATGGGCTTCTCCTCTGTTAATAGTTGGCCTGGGTCATAGGGCGCAGTGTCAGTGTGGGTATGCGGAGAGCTTTTGAAGTTCCAAAGCTCTTCCTGTACCACATTCAGAGCCCGTGTGTTTCAGCAGTTCTGTTTACTCCTGCAGGGATCCGCCCAGATAGGTGGGGCCAGGGGTGGGGGTGAGTTGTGAGAGGTGGCCCAGAACAATGACCACCACCACAGCTGGTCCTGCTTCCACAGCTCCCTCCCCTTTGCTGGAACTAGTTGGGCTGCGAATCTGTGTCTGCGGTCCACAGTTCTCAGAACAGCAAATATTCTGTTCTGTTCTTTTGATATGACACTGCTACTGTTCCGCTTCTAGCACTGGGTAGGTGGGCGGTGGGGGTGCTCTGGGGGGGTAGGGAGGGGGCAGCTAGTCTCAGTGCCTAAGGCTTCCATTCTCTGCTTGGCAGTGAGGGCTTAAACCACCGTTTTGAGCCTTCTTCTCTCAGTCTTTTCTCCGAGGTCTCTGCCGTGAGCATTGGGTTCAGCCGTGTTATATGCTGCCACCTCAGCCCTGTGGGCCATAAGCGGAGCCCTAGCAGTCTGAGTTCTTCCCTCTCCCGCAGCTGCGGTAGTTCCGGATGCAGTGAGCTTGGAGCACTGAGCTAGGTCTGCGTCCTGTGCCCGCGCGGCTCCGTCTCCGCACTTCTCCCTTCCCTCCTCCCCTGCTAGCATGATTCGCCCACCTTTAGGTGAATTCAGTAGTGGGCCTCTTCGTCTTGCCTGTATGCTGTGCACGGAGTCCTTTGTGGAGTTATTGTTGTTCAATTAGTTGTAAATTCCAGGGGAGTTTTACAGAGGCTCATCTCATGCCGCCATTTTGATCCCTCTTTCTGCTGACGGTTTCCTTCAGCTACTGTGTCTTTTCCTTTCTGGTGACCTTTACAGTGGAAAACCGCTACTTCCTTAGGTCCCCAGATTACTGAGTTTAATACCTTCTGCTCTGCAGAGTGGCCGACTTTTAATGTGGGCTGGCCCCCCCAGGGGACTTTTTCCCTAGACATCATTAAGAAGGTCCGAGAGATTGTTAATCGGCGCCATCCGGACCAATATCCCTATATTCTGATGTGGCAAGCCTTAGTAGAGAATCCTCCCTCCTGGCTTAAACCCTTTGCCCCCGAGAAGCCGGAAGATCCCCCTAAGGTCCTGACTGTTTCAGGACCCTCCCGCCAGCCGGCGGAGCCCACGGCTAGCCCGAAAACCCCAGAGAAGCCGACCCAAAAACCCATCCTACAGGAAGGGTCAAACATCTATCCCTCCTTGATAGACCTAGATTTTGAAGAAACCCCCCCCCCCTTACACGCCTGTGGTGCTGCCCCAGCCTGAGGCCGCCGCCGCTTCTGAGCTTCCTTAGTCAACGGCTCCCTCTACACCGGCTCCCCTGGCCCCAGCCCAAGGACCGGCAAGGGGATTGAGGTCTCGTAGACACCGGGAAGAAACCCCAGATGAGGAGCCGTCCTCCTCCACCTCCGCGGGGGCGCCAATTCTCCCCGTGCGAGCCCTAGGAGGGACTAGTCCGGATGGGGAACGTGCATACCAGTATTGGCCCTTTTCAAGCAGTGATCTGTACAACTGGAAGGCCCAAAAGCCTTCTTTTTCTGAGGACCCGAAAGGCTTAACTGACCTGTTTGAGTCTATCATGCACACGCACAGCCCCACTTGGGATGATTGCCAGCAGCTTCTTAAGACCTTATTCACCACCGAAGAGCGCGAGTGGATCCTCACCGAGGCTAGAAAGAATGTCCCCGGCGACAACGGACGGCCAACGACTTTACCAAACCTGATCGACGAGCGCTTTCCCCTGAACAGACCAGATTGGGATTTTGGGAATGCAGAAGGTAGGGAGCGTCTTCGAGTTTACTGCCAGACTCTTATGGCAGGTCTCCGAGTGGCGGCACGCCGCCCCACCAATCTGGCCAAGGTAAGAGCTATAATACAAGGGGAAAATGAAAGCCCGGCCGTATTTTTGGAGCGCCTCTATGATGCTTATAGGCAGTACACCCCATTAGATCCCCTGGCAGAGGAGAACCAGTCGGCTGTCATTATGTCCTTTATAAACCAGGCTGCCCCAGATATTAGAAAGAAATTATATAAACAAGAGGGACTGGGAGAAATGTCTATTCGGGATTTGATGAAAGTAGCGGAAAGAGTCTCCAACACTCGAGAGATCCCGAAGAAAGGGAGGATAGAATTAGGAAAGAAAATCAGGAATTACAGGAATGAATCAGAAAGGAAGACAGAGAACATCAGAGTAGGGAGACTAGGAGGCAGCAGAGGGAGATGGCCAAGATCTTGTTGGCAGGTGTACAAAGCACAGTCAGGGACGGACCGAGTCCGGCCGGGCCAGCCCGACTGTGGAGACCGAGGCCCCGACTGGATAGGAGACAATGTGCCTACTGTAAAGAATATGGACATTGGAAGAGGGAGTGCCCCAAGCGCCAGGGCCAGACGGGGCAAGACGCACGAGTTCTGCTGGCGGGAATGGACAGTAATTAGAGGGGACGGGACTCGGCTCCCCTCCCTGATTCTTGGGTAACTGCATATGAGGAGGGGAAGCCAGTAGGGTTCATGGTAGATACAGGAGCTCAGTACTCAGTTTTGAACAAGCATACGGAGCCCTTATCTCAGAAAACCAGTTTGGTGCAGGGGGCAACTGGGTCTAAGGCTTATCGGTGGACCAGTAAGCACCAAGTGGACTTAGGCCACCACCAAGTGACCCACTCCTTCCTGGTTATCCCTGAATGCCCTGCCCCCTTATTGGGGTGTAATCTCCTGACTAAGATCAAGGCCCAAATCCATTTTGAGCCGGATAGCATCAAGGTATTAGATGGCCAGGGACAGCCCCTCCATATTTTGACCCTGTCTCTTGCGGATGAACATCACCTGTTTGCCCTGCGAGACAAACCCTACAACATTCCCCCTACAGGATGGCCCCATGAGATGGACTATTGGGTTAAAACGTACCCTCAGGTGTGGGCAGAAATAGCGGGTGTAGGTTGAGCGGTCCGCCAAGCACCAGTAATAGTCGAACTTAAAGCCTTGGCCCAGCCTATCCGGATCGGCCAGTACCCCATGTCCTCCGAGGCGTGAAAAGGGATTGCCCCACACATTAATCGTCTCCTAGAAGCTGGAATACTAAAACCTTGCCATTCTGCTTGGAACACCCCACTCCTCCCCATTAAGAAACCGGGGGGAAACGATTATAGGCCAGTCCAGGACCTGAGGGAAGTGAATAAGAGGGTTGAAGACATCCACCCCACCTTCCCCAACCTTTATACCTTGGTAAGTCACTTACCCCCTTCACGTATCTGGTACACCACCCTAGACCTAAAGGATGCATTTTTTAGCATAGCCCTGGCAACCAGCAGCCAACATATTTTTGCCTTCGAATGGCATGATGCCAATACGGGGACCCCCGGGCAGCTGACCTGGACTAGACTACCGCAAGGCTTCAAGAACTCTCCAACTCTGTTTAATAAAGCCCTAAATCAGGATTTGGACTCGTTTCGCCAGAGCCATACTTCCGTTACGCTCCTGCAGTATGTAGATGACTTGCTCCTGGCGGCCCCCTCCAAAGCCGAGTACCGACAGGCCACTGGAGACCTCCTCCAGGAGCTGGGGCAGTTGGGCTATCGGGCCAGTGCAAAGAAGGCTCAAATATGCAGGCAAACAGTCACCTACCTGGGATATAAGCTAAAAGCAGGAACTAGGTGGCTGACAGAGGCTATAAAAGAAACTATTCTAAGACTTCCAGTCCCGACATCAGCCCGGGAGGTCCGCGAGTTTTTAGGGACGACAGGCTACTGCCGGCTGTGGATTCTGGGGTATGCTGAAATAGCGAAGCCTCTGTATAAAGCAACCAAGGATAAGGTCCCTTGGGCCTGGGGGTCAGACCAACAGAAGGCATATGATGAACTCAAGGTCGCCCTCTTAAGAGCCCCGGCCCTGGCATTGCCAGACCCCCTGAAGCCTTCACTTTCTTTGTTGATGAGAGAAAGGGAATAGCGAAAGGGGTGCTAATGCAGCGCCTGGGGCCTTGGAAACGTCCGGTTGCCTATTTATCTAAGAAGCTAGATCCAGTTGCAGCAGGTTGGCCCCCGTGTTTAGGGATCATCACGGCAGTAGCCCTAATGGTAAAAGATGCAGATAAACTCACTTTCGGGCAACATCTGAAGGTGGTGACCCCCCATGCCATAGAGGGGGTCCTGAAATGTCCCCCTGGTAAGTGGATGACCAATGCCCGCCTAACCCATTACCAAGGACTCTTGCTAGATGCACCCCGGATCATCTTCGCTGAACCCACCGCTCTGAATCCAGCCACCCTGCTGCCAAACCCGGATCTGGAGGCTCCTCTGCATGATTGCCAAGAGATCATGGCGGAAATCACCCAGATGCGCCCCGACCTCCAGGACGCCGCATTACCTAACAGTGAGTTGATATGGTACACTGATGGAAGCAGCTTCATTACAGATGGTGTGCGGAGGGCGGGCGCTGCGGTGGTAAACCAAGATGGGAACATTATTCGGAGTGCCTCGCTTTCCCCGGGGACCTCAGCCCAGAAGGCCTAACTGATTGCCCTGGCGGAAGCGCTGGAACGGGCCAAAGGGAGCCGAGTGACTGTCTACACCGATAGCCGCTACGCGTTTAGCACTGTCCATGTGCATGGCGCCATCTACCGGGAGAGGGGCTTTGTTACAGCAGAAGGAAAAGTTCTGCGCAATCTTCCTGAGATACAGAGACTGCTGATGGCCGTGCAAATGCCCTGGGCAGTTGCAGTCGTCCACGTCCCCGGGCACCAGACTGCACGGACTCCAGAAGCTGAAGGAAACAGGCGAGCGGATAAAGCCGCCAAGATAGCGGCAATGGCTTCACCAGCATCAGCTTTAGCCCTCACCCTGCCCACACCCGAGCTCCCGCGCCTGCCACCGCGACCTGACTACACTCCGGAAGACCTGCACTGGATCCAGAGCCACCACTGTCCGGAGTCTGATCAGCAGGGGTGGCATCGGGATGCAGAAGGAAGATTGATACTGCCGGCACACCTAGGACTGTTTCTTCTTTCCAACCTGCACCAAGCCACCCACTTGGGGAAAAAGAAGTTGCTGTCAATTCTCGAGTCTGCCCGCCTCCGGTTTCCCCGACAAGCAGCTCAGATCCAAGAGATCGTAGATCGGTGCATTGGGTGCCAGGCTATGAAACCCAGTAAAAAAGGACCCCAACATTCAGGTACGAGGGTATGGGGAAGGGCGCCGGGACGGAGTTGGGAGGTCCGCGAGTTTTTCCACCCAGCCTGAAAATGTGTCCACTGAGGTAAAGCCGGGGAGGTGTGGGTATAAGTACTCACTAGTAATGGTTGACACATTTTCAGGCTGGGTGGAAGCCTTCCCCTGAAAGAGGAAACTTCCCAAGTTGTTGCTAAGGTGTTACTAGAAGAAATTTTTCCCAGATATGGGGTCCCCGAAGTTTTAAGCTCCGATAACGGCCCAGCTTTCATCAGTAAGGTCCTACAGGGGCTAGCCCAAGCTATGGGTACCAATTGGAAGTTACATTGTGAATATAATCCCCAGAGCTCAGGGCAGGTAGAGAGAATGAATCGGACTTTAAAGGAGACCTTATCCAAACTGGCCATCGAGACTGGCGGGGACTGGGTGACCCTCTTACCTTATGCCATTTTCCGGGTCCGGAACTCACCATATGTACATGGTCTGACACCTTTCGAAATTCTATACGGGGCACCACCCCCCATTATTTCCCGGACTCTCTCGGATCTGGACCCCAATGCGGCCCCAAGTTATCTGGCCAGTTTAAAAGCCCTGCAAGGGGTCCAGCATGAGATTTGGCCTCTAGTGCGTTCCCTGTATGAAGTTAAAGACGCACCAAACCCGGAACATGGCATCGTTCCGGGGGATTGGGTATGGGTAAGGAGACACAGGTCCCGAACACTGGAGGAAAGATGGAAAGGTCCTTATGTGGTTATTCTGGTTACCCCCACTGCCTTAAAGGTTGATGGCATCGGGCCTTGGGTCCATCACTCTCACGTGTGCCGAGCCAACCACCTGGAGCAGACACAAGCTAAAGAGTGGACTGCGCAGCAGCACCCTGATAACCCGCTGAAGCTGCAACTCTTCAGACCTCGGGGAACCGTCAAGCCCCCTGTATCAGCCAACGATGGGGTGGCTGCTGGCCCTAATTCTACTCAACATCTGGGAGAAGAGCTACGCAGGGATCAACCCACACCAACCCCATAAGCTAACCTGGACCCTAACGGACGGACAGACCCAAACGACCCTTAATAGCACTACACATACTACCCCAATCAACACGTGGTGGCCAGAATTGTTTTTTGACCTGTGTGACATTTTTGGCTTTAAACGTGGACAGCAGTATGACTACTCAGTCAGGTCCAAGCGGGCCTTGATCGTCACCTCTCAAGAACATAGTGCACAAGGGTTTTGGGCTTGTCTGGGAAACCTCAGAAACAATTGGAAAACCTGTGGCGGCCCAGACCGCTACTATTGTGGTAGCTGGAGTTGTGTCACCTCCTATGACGGGCCTCGACAGTGGGACGTTGGGAACAAGGATCTAGTCAAATTCTCCTTTAGGGGCCCCCACAACCAGGTACCCCAGGTACGTGTCCAATTTAACCAAGACGCGGCACAGAAAGAGCGTGGTTGGTTGTCAGGATTAACTTGGGGGTTCCAATTAGATATAGGTCGTTGGGCATGGATGGGCCCCCACCCCGGCGGTCTTCTGACTATTTGACTATCGGTCGAAACAATTAGCACTCAGGTAGGTCAAAATAAAGTACTGGCCCCTCTTGTCCCTACCAAGACCCCAGGGATATCAAGAGATAAAGACGCCACAAGAAAGGTCAAAGGAACCCAGCCAGATACCCCTGTAACTCCTTCGACACCTGTTACGCAGGCTACTGAAGACTCATTACGGAAACTGATGCGCACTGTATATGAGGCCCTTAATGCCACCAGTCCTAACCTCACAACCTCCTGTTGGCTGTGCTATGACGTTAATCCCCCGTTCTATGAGGCCATTGGGCTTAATGCCACTTACACCGCCTCTAACAGTAAGAACCCCTCTCAGTGTTCATGGGGGGATCGTAAAATTGGCTTAACCCTGCAACTAGTAAGCGGCAATGGAACCTGTCTAGGGAAAGTGCCCCAGGCTAAGCTAAGTCTATGTGCCTCCATTGACAGCACCCCTAGTTGAAAAAGTAACACTAAGTGGTTCATCCCCAATACTAATAGATGGTGGATATGTTCAAAGACTGGCCTCACCCTGTGCCTATCTACCTCGGTCTTCAATGCCCCCAATAAATTCTGTGTCCTGGTAGCTGTATTGCCCCGTGTCCTCTATCACCCTGAGGAGCGTATGTATTTGCATTGGGATAGTGACACAAGTGTGAGAAGTAAAAGAGAGCCCATCACTGCACTAATCATTGCCACTCTGTTCAGTTTAGGAATAGCCGGAGCCGGGACCGTCATAGCTTCCCTAGCTACTCAACAATCAGTAATGACCTCCCTGAGAGCGGCCATAGATGAAGATATAGAAAGACTAGAAACCTCTATTAGTCATTTAGAGAAGTCGCTCACCTCCCTATCCGAAGTAGTACTCCAAAATAGAAGAGGACTTGATTTGTTGTTCCTCCAACAAGGTGGATTGTGTGTTGTGCTGGGGGAAGAATGCTGTTTTTATGCTGACCATAGTGGAGTAGTAAAAGAATCTATGGCAAAAGTTAGAGAAGGGCTAGCCAAGAGAAAACGTGAAAGAGAAGCTCAAGAAAACTGGTTTGAAACTTGGTTTAATAGATCCCCCTGGTTCACCACTTTAGTATCAACCTTAGTGGGCCCAATTCTTTTACTTGTGCTTATTTTAACCTTTAGCCCTTGCATATTAAACAAGCTTATTAATTTTGTAAAAGATCGTGTTAATACTGTCCAGCTCATGGTCCTCAGACAACAATATGAAAGAGTGCCCGCCCCTGAAGACCTCGGCTGCCCCGTAAATGAGCAAGATTCCTCATTATGAACAACAAACAGGGGGGAGGAGGGGAATGTAAGAGACTGTTAGCATGAGAACTGCTACTTTAGCATAAGAAGGGCTACCTTAAGGTTAAGATAGGGTTAACAGCCCTGAGCTTAAAATAACCTAATGGCCTAATTGTTATGTGAGACCAGATGCCTAATAGCTTATCTCCTGCTCTCTGAAGCTATGGAGGCTTTTGTAGCTTATCTATAAACTCTTTGAAGCATAGCTCAACCTGTACTCCCTAAGCATAGCTCAACCTGTACTCCCTAAGACTATAAACAAATTACTAAATGCCTTAGCTATGTGAGAATTGTAGTTTAACCTGTACTCTCTAAAACTATGGAAAATTACTGAGTGCCTTAGAAACGATATAAAAACCCTTAGCTTTAAGGGCTGGTGGTCCTTGTTAAAACTCGCTGCGTCGGGCAGAGACGGGGACTCCAGCTGGCTGGAAATAAACCTCGCTGTGTGACTTGCATTATCGTGTGTGTCCTGGCTGTCTGAGGGGGGACGATTCCAGGACTTAACATTAGGCTGGATGTTTTTTCATTGACATTACGTATAAAGAACAAAGCAATTTAAATTTAGTTTTTAAAAGTTATACTTAAAAAAAAACACGGAATAGTTGGTGACCTAAATTACCACACGCCTCAGGCAATTTTTTACTTTCACATGGAGGTATGCATCCTCAGGACTGCCAACGGCACTCCTTCGTTAATTAAATTCTAATTGCAGGAGACGTTCCTGGATCCAACGATGGTTGGAATGGGTTTCCACTCGTTGGCAAAAACGTTTTGACTAAAACCGCTTACACCTGTTAAAACGTAGACATCTCAGTTTTAAGCACACTACTCTAAGCTTTTACCTTAAACTCTTTGAAACATCAACTGGAAATAGACAGGAAGGAGCCCTGCTTCACAGGACAGGAAAGAAATACAACAGATTTCAAAATTGGGAAAATAGAGACTCCTAGACAGCGAGCCGGAGCAGAAGCCCCGCCCCTGCCTCTACGCCGGCCCCACCGCTCTCCTCGCTGCCCACCCTCCAGAGGTCTCCCTCGAGGCTTGCGCACTATACACGCCCCGCCCATTCCTAGAAGTGATTGAATTACGACCCGCCCCCGGCCAGAGTTTCAATCGACACGCGCGGGCAGTTTGTTGCCTACCGGGAAGCTGCTCTCCAGGACCGAAGATAACGCTGGTGTGTTCCTGACTTTCGGTCTTTCTAGTTTAAACCTGGGCGTCTCAGTCCACGGTCCCGCACACGTGACGCCTGGGAGTCACTACGGACGTTGAAGTCCCCCACCAGCGCCCCCCACAGCGGTGAGTCCCGCGTCCTGCGGAGACGTCCCGATACCAGAGCTTTTCGCTGCCCGGTAGAGGGTCCGCGGGGGTTTCCGGGTAATCAGAGGCCGTCCTCCCTCTGGTCTCTCCGCCTTCGGGCCCTTAGACCCCGCCGGCCGCGTTGTTTTCCTGCTTAAAACCCTCCACCGGGCAGCCCCCCACGCGCGGCGTGAAGTCCTGGGAGATGGAGTCCGGCCGTTGGCGCCCCTCCCCCAGCCCCGCCACGCGGCCCCTGGAGCCCCGCCTCCCCCCGGGGCTGGGGTTCTGCAGACCCTCCGCCGCCTGCAACCCCCCTCGCCCCAGTTTAATAAGAGGCCCCGAATCCCAGGTAGAGCACACTGTTCAGGGGGGTGGGATTTGGGAGGGAACACCGCGGGGTGTCACCAGGTCACCCCCTCTCGTGGGGAGGGGCTTTGTGTGAGCGGGGACTGTGAAGGGCCGGCCAGGAAAGCGGCAGAACGAGGGTGTGAGGGGGTCACGAGAAGGAGACAGAATGAGAGGAATAGACAGGTGAGAGGGCAGAACGGTCAGTGCGGGTCGGTAAAGAGGAGGCAAAACAGGATGTGGGAGGGACTTGTAAAGCGACGGTAAGACAGAACGAGTGACTCGGAGAAGTAGCCAGAGGATAAAGAAAATGGAGAAATACAGAGGGAAGGGGGAGCTCCAGAGAGATGAAGGGGAACCTAAAGGGAGAGGGGCCCCTGGTTAGCAGAAGTGGGGGCAACAAAGGACAAGGCACTTTAGAGGAGAGAGATTAGGAGAAGAGTTGGGGGAGCCGAGTACAGGAACAGAAAGGAGGGGGTGGTGACACACCAGAGGGAGATGCAGCTGTGAGAGCTAAGCTGGGGGTGTCAGTGAGTCTGAGCACCAGTGTAACAGGAAAGACAGTGTACGGGGAAAGCATCACGGGAGAAAGATGGGGAGCAATGAAACAGATTTGGGAGAAAGCAACTGAAGATGAAAGAACTTTCAAGGGTTTTGTGTAACAAGTGCAGGGATGGGAATAGAGAGAAGGGGAGAGATCAGGAGAGAACAGGTGGCACGAGAGAACAGAACTGGAGAGAATTCAGGACAAGAGGGACACACAGATCCATAGACAGAAGTACATACTAGCAGAGGAAGAAGGGGAGCCCCCACCTGCATGAGCAGTGAGCGGGTGCAATGTGGGTGATGATATCGTGATATATTGAGTTTTGGCTTTATAATCGATTTAATTTAACACGTGCTGCATTTTCAGTCACACAGATGAGAATGAGAATTACAAAACTCCAGTTTAACAAGACTATTCGTTTAATAATTAATTTCATCACCCAATGGCTCCTATTTGCAACCCTCATGCAGCCTGAGAGGAGAGATCTCTGTCAGTCAGTCATTGGTCCCTTCTCATTTCCTGAGATGGCATGAGGGACGTGACCTGGGGACAAGAAATGACTGAGTCTGTCACCATATGATGCTTTTTCAAGGAATATTAAAAGCATTGCATCCTTTTTTCTTTTACATGGAATGTACTTTTACTTTCCACCTCTCTTACATTTTATTCATTGTTTTTATAAAAAGCAAATTGAGACAAGTCTTAGTCTGCTGAATTTCTGCTATTTTGTAATAGTCATTAACTTCTGAAATAAGCTCTGGTGACATTGCATTACCAGCTCTAATTCTTTTCTAAATATGAGGTAATCTCAATTTTCTTTTAAACTTTGACCCTAGAAGTAATTACAGTAAAAAAAAAAAAATCTCAAATCGATTTCCCTTCTAATAACATTGTGTCTAGTTTAGATGAGAAGCCCTGCATTCTTTCTACTCCTTATCGTGTTGAAACGTCCACTGGTACTTATTAATAATATTAGGCCACTTCAGTGTGCATTTGGTGAGGATGTCTGTGTGAGAACCTAGCTTGGTGAGTTAGTCTGATATTCAGCAGCTTTTACCTTCCTTTTCCATGAATTCTTAAATTAGTGAGCTGGGAGCTACCAAGTAGCTGTCCCCTCAAGTCCCTCTTGTATGTTCTCTGAAAATGTGGACGGATAGATGGGGTGGACCAGAAAGTCTGTTTCCATGGAGCCCATCTATTCACAGTGAAGTAATTTGATCAGTGTATTTCCATAGTTAACCCTGTTTTCAAGTTTTCAGCACCAAAATGTGTCTTCATTATTTTATAGTTTGTAACTAATTCTCTGTGATTTCCTGGAAAAGAGGAAGGAAATCCACCCAAGGGGCTCGCCCTGCTAGAAGTTCCCACCCCAACCCTCCCCAGAGCTCTCAGGCCTGCTGGAGTCTGAGATCTGTTGCCCATTGCAACTGGAAACAGTCTGGGAAGCAAGTCAGCTCCCCCAGGGAGACTTAAAGATGCCATTTCCTAGGCCCCACGCAGACCTGCAGAAACAACTGCTTAGAGTGGGCCCTAATCCCCCAGGGACCTGCATGCTCACTGAAGCTAAAAGTTCCCATCTGGTTCCTCCTATGTCACCTGGGAATTTCAAGGAGTGATATAACCAGCACCCGCCCCCTGGGAGTTGGATCAGAGGTCTGGGTGGAGCATCACTGTCGTTTTAATGAGGTGTTCAGGTGATTCTCAGGCAAGGCCAGGGATTAGCTGGGGGCTCCTGGACACAGTTCTGACAGTTGAGAGCAGGCTTTGGTCAAGGAGAGGTAGCGGGGTGCTGTGTTCGGTTTGTGGGAACAGAGCAGGCCACGTTCTCATTGCTGTGGGACTTTGTGGAGGTATGTGTGAGGGGAGGGCAGGTGAAGACAGGAAAGAATAACTCACAGTTCTGTCTTCACTTAGGAGCTCCTTGTCCCTGACTGTGTCCTGTGACACCGGGCAGGAGAGGGTGACCTCAGCATTTCAAGGTCCTTGTGCCTGTCGGTTTGCAGGAAGCAGATGAAGGGCCTGTGCCAATGCCCTTGAAGGCACATTCTCAAGCTGCAGATGTGATTCCTCCCCAGAAAGTCTCCTAAGGATACAACCCAAAATAGTAGGAGGACAAGGATAAAATGGCTGCTTCTCTGGTAAGCGTTCTGTCCCGGGTCACAGGCTGTGTTCGCTTTTGCCTATATTGCGTGGGGTCAGATGCTTGGTGTCCTGAAGAAGGGAAGTGTAGGTGTGTGTCCTGTGACTGCAGTGTCAGGGCTGTAAAACAGGGGTAAGAACATGCACAAGCACCCAGGATGCCTCAGTGCTCAGAATAGTTCAGAAAGTTCCGAAAAAAAGTAATTGGAAGCCACTTGCTCACTGGATTGGTAAGAAAGACTTACTATTTAAATGCACTATTAGAGTCACAGAACTGGGGAGCTATATGTACATTGAAATTTCCATAAAACTAATGTTTTTATGATCAGATTCAGATGATTTCCTTATTTGTTCGTTTGTGCCGATAACATCACAGCAGTGATGGTGTGTCCTTCCGTGTGCCTCGGTCAGCTGATACCCGTTTGTTCCTTCCACCTGATTTTTACTTGGTTGAGGTCCTGTCTTCACTATAAAGTTAACTTTTTTTTTATCATCAATAAGGGTCTGGAGGGATTTATAGAGAGATGTGCAAAAACCATCACTTTTCATCTGGAAACTCCCTTTTTTCTTAGTTTCTCTGCTTTGGAAAATGAAGGCTCTCAGCTTTCTTTACTAGAGATAATTGGCTTTTCGAGTGGAGGCTTTAATCAGTCAGGCCTTGTTCCTGTAAAGTTTTATTGTATTCCACACTCATGTCACAGACATTCTCTACTTCATCACTCTTTGTGTTTTTAAGAAAGTTTAGGAGAGGCCGGATGGCTCAGTTGTTTAGAGTGCGAGCTCTTAACAACAGGGTTGCTGGTTCGATTCCCACATGGGCCAGTGAGCTGCGCCCTCCACAACTAAATTGAAGACAACGAGCTGGCAGAGAGTCAGCCGGATGGCTCAGTTGATTGGAGCGCGAGCTCTTAACGAGAAGGTTGTCAGTTCAATTGGGCTGCGCCCCCTGCAACTAAGATTGAAAATGGTGACTGGACTTGGAGCTGAGCTGCACCCTCCACAGGTAGACTGAAGGACAACGACTTGACTTGGAGCTGATGGGTCCTGGAGAAAACATAGTTACTCAATTTTTTTTTTTAAAAATTTTTTAATTAAGAAAAGTTTACAAGAATCATATTATTTAGGTGTTGAAGTGAGGTAAATTTGTAATTTATAGTTCAGCAGAAAAGGTGTGAAAATTTTTTCAAAGAAACAACTCTTATTTTATGTTATTGTGTTTATAAACACTCTCCCTACTGTGTTTATAAAATACAGAGAATCATCCACAAAGACATTTATGATATTTACAGAATTAAAATAATTGTGATTTAAAAAAAAAAAATTGTAATTTCAGCGACGTGAAAATTACCTTCTGTGTCACTAGTAATGTGCACACAGTTCTCATATGTTTCTTTGCGCACATAAAATCTTAACACTTTGAGCTATTCTTACTTGTTTCTCTTCTGAGTTAAAGAAACTGCTATGAGTGTTCATGAGGTTTGTCTATGTGTACTAGTCTGGACCTTTTTGATAAATTCTAGAGACAGTTTGGAGTAAAAGCCAACCTCTACCATTTACTGGTTGATTCACAAAATATTCTCATACAAGAGGAAGAATCATATTTTTCTCAGATTGCTTATGTTCATTATGAATTAATATCTAAAAAACCAAAAGCTCTCTAGTATACAATAAGTTTTCAAAAAGGACTGTGTTGCTATGCCTCTATGAGAAGTGTAAATTCCATAAAACTCAGTTCTATCTCATATATGAATTTTTCTGTTTCCTTCCTCTGTGCTATTGAATAGTGTGACACATGGACCAGACACATTGGTGTCACTAGTCAAAAGTGATTTTGTTAAATGTGGAAACTCAGGCCCCACCCCAGGACTCCTCAGTTGGAATATGCATTTTTACAACAGTCCAGTTCCTTGTTGTCCACGTGAAAATTTGAGAAGTACTTTGCATTTGTAACTCACCAAGACATTTCCAACCACAAAATGTACACAATGTATCCTGTATGATACAAGTACAACACTAAAAAATCCATATGCCTGTGTTGATGCCTGAGAACTTATCTTACAGAAAAGGGAAAGTCTGCACAGTTGTTTGTGGATCATAGGTCATCCTCCTTTCTCAGAGTTGGAAAACATGCTAGAGAATATTACTGTCAGTGACCTTACTGTTTAGTTCTAGATACTCTCCTAGGTCAAAACCAGGTCTCTTAACTCTGTTTTCATATTGAATCACATAATGACCTTGCCTGTGGCCATGTGGTAAATGTGTCTTTTGTTTCAGGGACGGTTGACATTCAGGGATGTGGCCCTAGATTTCTCTCAGGAGGAGTGGGAATGTCTGCACCCAGCTGAGCAGAAACTGTACGTGGATGTGATGCTGGAGAACTACAGGAACCTGTGCTCCCTGGGTGAGGGTGACTTCCTTCCAGAACTCCTACCCCACCGCAGGGTTGTGTTTCCTTCATCAGTACAGCGTCTCCTGGGAGCTTCTGCTTTGTGTGGTAGAGTTTTAGATCCCGGCTCTGAGGAACAAACTGGGGGTTTGCTGGTGTAGAAAAGAAGCAAATTGGGGGTTTGCTGGTGTAGAAAAGAAGTCTTCATGATGCCCTTGGAGTGGAACTCAGGATCTGAAAAGTTTCTATGTTGTCCAATAAAGGTGCTGTCAGGAAAGAGTGTTTGGGGAGCATCCTTTTTAGAATATTCTAATTTTCTGCAATGTCCTTTCTTCCCAACTGAGCACATACTGGATTAGAAATTGAAGAATTTCCATCAAAACTCATGTTCCTTTTTCTAATAAACAGGTCTTGCTGTCTCTAAGCCAGACCTGGTCATCTTTTTGGAGAGCATGAAGGAGCCCTGGGATGTGAAGCGAAAAAAGACAGTGTCCATCCACCCAGGTAGGTGGGAATGAAGGAGGCAGATGACACAGGTGAGCGGGCCAATGGTCCTGGAGGAGCCAGACCTTAAGATGTGGTTTGGGAAGCTCCGCTTCAGTGGAAAGGATGTGAGAAGCCCAGGTTTATGTCTGTTGCTGTCACAGAGGACAGTCCTGTCCAACACGTCCTGTGCTACATCCTCTAGGGACGGTCCTCCTGCTCCGTGATCTGGGTCCCATTGCAGTGAGGGCCGACGTCCTCCCCCTGGACTGTGGGGGCCGCCATGGTGTGGTTGTTGTTCCATTGCCTCGTGGGCCGGGGAAAATCTGTGCTCTAGCTGAGGAATTCTCCCTGAAGCCATTTTTATTTATTTTATTTTTTGTTAGTTTCAGGTGTACAAAGCAATGTAATAGCTATATATTTAAACCCCATATAAAGTGATAACCCACCCCCCAAGCTACTACCCCTCTGACAAGTTTATAGCTATTACAATACCATTGACTACCTTCCCTATGTTGTACTCCACATCCTGTGACTATATACACCTACATGTTTAGTTATAGTTGACAGTATTATTCTACTTCAGCTTCAGGTGTATAGCACATTGGTCAGGCATCTACATAGTCTATGACATGATCCCCCTGATAAATCCAGTGCCCATCTGGCACCTTACATGGTCTTTACAGCATTATTGATTATATTCCCCACACTGTATTAACTACCAGTTTGTATTTCTTACTAAACTCACCTTTTTCACCCTGACCCCCGCCCCATTCCCATCTATCACCCTGATAGATCTAGTGCCTATCTGGCTCCATACCTAGTTATTACAATATTATTGACTATATTCCTTATGCTATAGCCTACATCCCCATGACTACTGGGTAACAACCAATTTGTACTTCTTAATCCCTTCCCCTTTTCACTCATCCTTACCCCCCTCCCATCTTAAGAGTCCCTCTAAGGTTCCTTGTAATACTGGATTGGTGGTGATGAACTCCTTCAACTTTTCCTTGTCTGGGAAGCTCCTTATCTGTCCTTCAATTCTAAATGATAGCTTTGCTGGGTAGAGTAATCTTGATTGTATGTCGTTACTTTTCATCACTTGGAATATTTCCTGCCACTCCCTTCTTGCCTGCAAAGTTTCTGTTGAGAAATCAGCTGCCAGTCTTATGGGGGCTCCCTTGTAGGTAACTAACTGCTTTTCTCTTGCTGCTTTTAAGATTCTCTCTTTGTCTTTAACCTTTTGCATTTTAATTATGATGTGTCTTGGTGTTCACCTCTTTGGATTTAATCTTGTTTGGGACTCTGTGCTTTCTGGACTTGTATATCTATTTCCTTCACCAGGTTAGGGAAGTTTTCTGTCATTATTTCTTCAAATAATAAAGGAATTTTTCAATTCCTTGCTTTCTCTCTTGTCCTTCAGGTAGCCCTATAATGCAAATGTTGGTACGCTTGATATTGTCCCAGAGGCCCCTTAAACTCTCCTCAGTTCTTCGGTTCCTTTTTCTTTTTGCTGTTCTGGTTGGGGGTTTTCTGCTACCTTATTTTCCACATCGCTGATTGGATCCTCTGCTTCATGTAATGTCCTGCTGATTCCCCGTAACATATTTTTCATTTCCTTTATTATGTCTTTTATTTCTGACTGGTTCTTTTTCATGGTTTCCATCTTCCTTTTTATGCTTCCTGCCTCTCTGTTGAAGTTCTCCCTGAGATCATTGAACATTCTTATAAACCAGTGTTTGGAATTCTGTGTCTGATAGATTGCTTATCTCCATTTTGCTTAGTTCTTTTTCTGGAGCTTTGTTCTGTTATTTGGGACATGTTTCTTTGTCTCCCCATTTTGGCCTCTTCCCTTTATTTGTTACTATGTATTAGGTAGGGTTGCTATGTCTTCCGGTCTTAGTAGAGTGGACTTATATAGTACGTGTTCTGTGTGGTTCAGTAGCACAGTCTTCCCTGAAGCCATTTTTAAAATTCTGTTCTTGCCTCACGTAAGGAGTTTGTGAAGGAAGTGGTGGAGGTCCTGGAATTTGCTGCAGAAATCCCAGGGACACTGGAGTCACATGTCACACAATTTCTGCTTGGCAATTTCTAATCCTAAGGAGGCTCAAACATGACCCTGCAAAGTTCAGACTCAGTAATTTCATCTCAGCACAAGGCACCTCCTAAATTGAGAAACCATCAATCTTGGTTTCACTTGAAAATGTACTTTTTGCTTTTTATGAACTAATATTAGAAATTTTGAGTCTGTACTCCCCACTTCCTCCATGTTAGAATAGTTTAATGTACCTGTTTACTTCATAGAATTCTTAAATGAATTAATGCCATAGGGGCGCTCAGAACATTGCCCACTGTATAGGAATGTCTCCATTGTTCCCTGATTTCTTCCCCCGCCCCTTTCTTCCACCTTCCCCCCCCCACCCCACCCCGACTCTGGTTCAAGCCAGTTCAAGCTGTTGTTTCTCAGTCTAGTTGCATAGGACACAGATCCTTATCCCATGCTGGTATTATGAGCTGAGGCAGTCGGTCATCAGTTGTCGGTCAGCCGCTCACAGCACCTCATGGCAGCTCTCGCTGGCTGCTGGCTGCTGGCCACCAGCCACTCATGCTGACTGACTACCAGCCACTCATGGCAGCACACGACAGCCCATGGCAGCTCACGCCAACCTCCGGCTGCTCACACCAGCCCAACTCCAGGGAGAGCTGTTGTTCACAATCTTAGCTGTAGAGGGTGCAGCTCACTAGACCATGTGTGAATCCAATTGGCAACCTCAGCATTAAGAGCACAGTGCTCCAACCACCTGAGCCACCGGCCTGGCCCTGTTCCCTGATTTCTTAATGACTAACATGTTATAATTCTTTCTTGTTGAGTCCAAAGCTGCCTGGGCTTGTGTCTTGTATGTTTTCACTTTCTGATTAGATCTTTGTCAGATTAGTGGTTTTAGTTTCAGAAGTGCTGATAACAAGGTGCTCAAATGAACTCCGTCAGTAAGAAATGAGTTGTAGAATTATTAGGTTCCCATATTTCGGGAAACGTTTGCTTCCTCAATTTCCGTTTACTTCAGTCAAAAAGTAATCATGAGGTTTGTCACCTGCCTTCCTCAGCATGTTTCTCAATAATGGTGTACTTTAATCTCAAATGTCTATTTTATAGATCACTCATTCTGGGATATTTGATAACTTTTTTGTTGTTCCTTTATTTAGAAATGAAGGGGTTTTTTGTGCTCTATGTGATGCATTACAGTCTATATTTTCTGTAAGAATAGTAGCAATATATTGATAACCTAATAAATTTCTACAATGTCATTTCCATGCTTATTTTATTAAAATTTTTCCTTAGAGTTGTTTATGAATGATTCTAATGCATCATCTGTGAAATTTTCCTGCCCTACAACATGTATTCTGATGATTGAGAATGCTTGCTCTTCATGGGGCCACACTCTGTGGAGGCTGAGTTCTATAGAAGCATTCTCTTCAATTGTACATCTGTGTAGTGTTAAGAATTTGTGAGACCCATTGCCTCTTATTCTCATTTTACAATTCCATAACAGTGCATTTCCTTTTTTATGGTAGTTTTCCGCCAATTTAGTTACTTGCATTTTTGGTTGTTACATATATGTAATGAATGTCAATGACAGTTTTCAGCTCAGTACACTTAAGACAATGTGGGGTTTGATTCACATGTGAATCAGGCATCTGTCTATTGCCTGTTAAAATTATATTCATGTCTATCTGTATCATTTTACCCCAACTTTGTGCATGATCCATCTTGTTCATTTCTTTGGTTACTGGTCAGTGCTTTTCTTATCATGCATATTTAAGTAGTTGTTGAAACAGTCTTAGTTTCACATCTATTTACTGCTGATTTTATATTCTCTGTGAGAGAACTACTTTTTTTAATTGAAGGTAATTTTTGAAATGTTTTATAACTATCTCTTTTAGATAATTACTTTTCATTTTCAATTTTGGTAAAAACGTGACTCAAATTCTACCCTCTGTAACTACAATCCACTCATGTTAAGTATATTCACACTGTTGTGCACCTGGAAATTTCCATTTTGCAAAATTGACTCAATACCCATTAAACAACCACTTTGTCATTTCCCTTCACCCCAAGCCCCTGGCTGCTACCCTTTTTGTTCTATGAGGAGGACTGCATTAGGTGACTCACGGAAGTGGAATTATAGTGTCTGTGCTTTGTGGCTTGTGAGCTTTACTGAAATGTCCTCAAGGTTTGTCTGCGCTGTATCAGGTGAGAGCATTTGTTTCTGTTTAAGGCAGAATAGTATTCCGTTGTATGTATATGCTATATTTTCTAAACCCGATCATTTGCCGATGGCCATTTGGATTGCTTCCACCTATTACAGGCTTTTTGAAGTCTCTTGGAAATGTACTCAAAAGTGGGAAGACTGCATCATAGCACGATTCTATTTTTAATTTTTTGAGAGACCTTCATATCGTTTTTCATAGTGTTTGCACCAATTGATATTTCATCCAGCTGTGCATAAAGCTCCAATTTCCCACATTTTTGCCAACACTTGATATTTTTTTGTGTTTCTTTGGTAGTGGTCTTCCTAACTGGTGTGCAGTGATAATTGTGTTGTTTTTTTTGATAGCAGATATAAACATGTATGTGCTCATATGAGCACAATGATCCACTGTAAAGATATACGGACATGTGATCAGATATTTCGGAGAAACAGAAGACTGAGGGTGACTTTCATGTTAAGAGCACTTTAGGTCACTGCAAAATGGAAAAGTTACAGAGAATTCCCACATGCCCCTCCCACATGCACAGCCTTCCCCTTCCCAGCGGTACATTTGTTACATAAATGAAGCTACATTGACATGTCATTGTCACCCAGAGTTCATAGTTCACCTTGGGGTTCACTGTGGGGGCTGTCCATTCTGAACATGTGGACACATTTATGATGATGTGTCATACAGTGTAGTGTCACAGCTCTGAATATTCTCTGTGCTCTGCCTGTTCATCGTTCCTTCCCCTAAACCCTGGCCCTCAGTGATCTTTTTACTGTCTCTGTCATTTTGTCTTTTCTAGAATGTCATAGCTAGAATCATAGAGTATATGTCCTTTTTAGATTGGCTTTTTTCACTTAATATGTGTTTAGGTTTCCTCCACGCCTTTTTGTGGCTTGATACTGTATTTCTCTGTAGCACTGAATAATATTCCATTGTCGGTATGCACCATATTCAGTCATTAGTTCACCTCTTGGCAGATATCTTGGTTGCTTCCTAGTTTGGGAAATTATGGATAAAGCTGCTATGAAGATGCACGTGTGCGCTATTGGATGGACAAACATTTTCAACTCTTTAGGTAACTACTGAGGAGCACAATTTCTTGTGTAAGAACCACCAAAGTGTGTACCCAAGAGACTGCAGCATTTTGCGTTCCCACCCGCAGTGAGAGAGTTCCTGCTGCCCTACGTCCTCACCAGCACTTGATGTTGTCCATGTTCTGGGTTCTGGCCCCTCCTAATAGGTGTGTAGTGGTGTTTAATTTGCTGTGTGTTTAATTTTCATTGTTGTTTTCATGTGCATTTTCCTGGTGACGTATGATGTGGAACATCTCTTTATATATCATTTTGCCTTCTGTATATCTTGTCTAGTGTGTTGTCTGTTTAGGGCTTTGGCTCATTTTTCAATCATGTTGGTAGTTTTCTCATCAGTCAGTTTGAAGACTTCTTTATGTGTTTTATGTGTTTTGCATAGTAGACCTTTACAGGTGTGTCTTTGCAAATATTCTTTCCCAGTCTGTGGCATCTCATGTACTTTTGATAAGGATGACTCATTTATTTTTGCTTCTTAATATTTGGTTTCTAACATGGGATTTCAGAACTTAATATTATGGATTGTAAAAACAAAAACTTGTTTAAGAATTTGCCGTGAAAAAAATCTGAAGTGTATGAAATTAAGTTTATATTTAATAACATGTAAATTCCAATTCCAGCTGTGTTCATTTCTGGAATAAACACATAATGAGTCACGGGCTGATGGAGAAGAGTTTATAGAAAAATTTTCTGACAATATTATGTCACCTCTAATGAAATCTTTTCATTCATTGGATTTTTAAAAATAAATTTAATTTTTCAATTATAGTTCATATACAATTCATTCTTAATTGTATAGCACCATCAAAGTTGGCCTTTTTTTTTTCCTCAAGTTTTTCTCATTATTTTGGTGTTTTCTGCATTGTAAAAATAATACAAGCAGGGACGGCAGTACATCTGGCAAAAAAAAAAATAATACAAGCTGTTACAAAAATTGAAACAGTAGGAAGACATTAAAATTTTATTGTCGGCCAAAATATGATCAACTATTTATTTGTTTATTTCTATTAAAGCATAGTTGATGTGGAATATTATATTAGTTTCAGTTGTACAACATGGTGATTCTTCATTTACATATGTTATGAAGTGACCACCATGCTGAGTCAGGTATCTATGTGTTACTTGACAAAGGTCTCACGACATCGTTGACTATATTCCCTATGCTACAATGCATCCTGTGCTTTACCCATTTCATAACTAGTTGTTTATACCTCTGTATCCCCTTCACCTTTTTCGCCTTTCCTTATGGCCCTCTCTTCTCTGGCAACAATCAGTAAATTGTCTGTATCTGAATTTTTTCTGATTTATGTGTTTGTTTTTAGTTTTTAGATTCTACATATCAGTGAAATCGTATGTCTGACTTATCTCACTTAGCATACCGTGTTTCCCCGAAAATAAAACCTATCCGGACCATCAGCTCTAATGCATCTTTTGCAGCAATTAATATAAGACCTGGTATTATATTATATTATATTATATTATATTATATTATATTATATTATATTATATTATATTATATTATAATATTATATTATACTTAGTATTATAGTACTATAATATAGTACTGTACTATAGTATAGTACATTTATATTATATAAGACCCAGTCTTATATTATATTAAAAAACGACTGGGTCTTATATTAATTTTTGCTCCAAAAGACGCATTAGAGCTGATGGTCTGGCTAGGTCTTATTTTTGGGAAAACACAGTAGTACCCTCTAGGTCCATCCATTATGTTGCCACTGGCAGGATTTCCATCTTTCCACTGGCTGAATAACATTCCATTGTGTACATTCATGAGATCTTTATCCATTGATCTATCCATGGACATGTAGATTGCTTTCATATCTTGTCTATTGTAAATAATGTTGCAGTAGATGTATGGGGTGCATATATCTTTCAAATTAGTATTTTGGTACTGCTTGGATAAATATCTGGAAGTGGAACTGCTGGGTCATGTCGTAGTTGTGTGTAATTTTTTTGAGGAACCTCCGTACTGTTTTTGCTGCACCAATTTTTACATACATGTGATTGTTACAGCTTGTTGAATTCACTGTTTTATCATTGTGTAATGTCCTTCTTTGTGTTGTGACAGTTTTTGACACTTAGTGTGTATATCTCTGATATTGGTATAGACATTTGTGCTTTTTATTGGTAACCCTTTGTATGGAATACTTTTCCCATATTTTTACTTATGTCCTGTGTCCTCACATCTAAAATGAGTCTCTTATAGGCAGAAGGTGTTGGATTTAATTTTTTAATCCACTCAGCCAATTTATGTCTTTTGATTGGGGGAGTTTTATCTGTTTTCATTTCAACTAATATTTTTAAACTAATACTTTTTTTTTTCTTTTTAAATTTATTTTAAGTGTTTTTTCAGGACCCATCAGCTCCAAGTCAGGTAGTTGTTTCAATCTAGTTGTGGAGGGCACGGCTCACGTAGGCTCGTGCAGGGATTGAACTGGCAACCCTAGTGTTACAAGCGTTGTGCGCTAACCAATTGAGCTAACCTGCCACCCTAAACTAATAATTTTAAAGTTATGAAAATGTATTTTGAATTCTTGGTCAGGTAATTAATAGTTCTGTTAATTTAGGGCCAGTGTCTGGAGATTTAGTTTGTTTGTCTGATTGGACCATGTTTTTCTGTTTCTTTGTATGCCTTGTGATCTTTCGTTGAGCTTTGGGAGAAGAAACAGCCACCATCACAGGCTTTGTGGACCTCCTTTGTACAGGAGAACACATACAACCGGCAGCTGTGCTTGAAATTCTGAGGCCTGCCAAACCGGATCTGGGGATGTTTGTTCTCAGTGTTTTTTTAGTGTAATTTTCCACTTTAAAATGTTTTCTGTTTCTTCTTTAGAGGCAGTGGCAGGCATCCTTGATGTTTGTCTTCAGTACTGCAGTCTTTGTGGCATTTGAATAACCGTGTTTCTCCAAAAATAAGACCTAGCCAGACAATCAGCTCTAATGTGTCTTTTGGAGCAAAAATTAAGACCCAGTCTTATTTTGCTATAATATAAGAACCAGTCTTATATAATATAAGACCATGTATAATATAGTAAAATATAATATAATTAATATAATACTGGCTGTTATATTAATTTTTGCTCCAAAAGACTCATTAGAGCTGATTGTCCAGCTAGGTCTTATTTTCGGGGAAATAGGGAATTACTCATCTTTTTTCTTAGCAGTTGCCATAATGCATTCACAGTGCACTGCCATTGCCTTAGCACTCGGTCATGAGAAAATAAATTAGTTCCTCAGGTGGCTGTAAAAAAGCACGTCCATTGGACACGAAGTACACTCATCTGTTTCCCTCCAGAGAATAAATTGGCAATTGGGGTTTTCTCACAGCATTGTCATGTGTGCCAGGCAGGGTGAACAGCTATTAGCTACTGTTGGCAAATATGAGCAACTTTTCTTCCCTCTTTGATGTGCCTCATCTATGGTGGTTTGCCTTCCTGAGCATGGTTTCTGAGTACTCAGAAAGCTTAGTGGGTCAGTAATTGTTGTTAAGTTCATGTCTCCATGGAGGATGGAAGTTTTGGTGCTTCCTCTTATGCCATCTTGTTAAGTCCTGTAATCAGTATTAAATTTGTACATTAGAATTTATGTATATTTACCTGTGTGTAGTATGAGTGATAATTTATTTGGTGTCTTTCAGCTATGCCTTCTGAGGACGCCTTGGACTTGTTGCCAAACCCAGGCATAGGAGATTCATTCCACAAAATGCTACTGGTAAGATAATGGAAGGTGCTGCCTTGACAGTCTGCACTTAATGAAAGATTGGGAGTGTGAGGTGGAGTGTGAAGGGCAGAAGGATGTTATGATGGACGTAACCAAACTGGGACAGTTACTCATAGTAAAATCCTGTTGCCAAGAGAGATCAAAGATATAAGACATCTTGGGAAAACCATCATTTTATGGCAGTTACATTAGCAGATCACTTGTTTCAGAAAATGATTTTCTAAAGATGTATATTCTCTGAAAGGAAATGTGGAGTATATGAGAATTTACCTAATCCATGAATAATCATTTGAATCACTTCAAATGTAGGATTAGATTAAATATTCAGTCAAACACTTCTAAAAATCAGATTTAAAAATGAAGATAGAAATTCTAAATTTGATCAATTTAACAATCCCTTAACTAGGGTTTCATTATTCTTTCATTGAGAAATACTCCCTCCTTGTTCCAAATTCTGTAATAATCATGAATGTGGGAGGATCTTGGTAGAAGCATTATGGTTCCATAGGTATGGAGTAATTGGGAACTTTATATGTTTAATGAAATTAGAGGCTTCACTAAAGGCCTTTCTGTCTTTGTTGATTACCAGAGTACGTGTAATGAAGAGAGAAGTTATCAATTCAGTGAATCTTGGAAAAACTTTAAACAAGAGTCAGATCCTAATAAACATCGGACAATTCAGTTTCCAGAGAACCATTGTAAACATGGGAAAGTCTTTGATGAAAACTCAAATCTTGTACATCAAAGTAGTTATATTATAGAGAAGTCAAACAAATGTAGTGAATATGACAAGCCTTTGAACCAATCAGTAGAACTTACCAAACTTGAGAATATTCATACTGGGGTGGAACCTTACAAATGTAATCCATGTGGGAGAGTCTTTAGTCGATTATCTAGTTTAAACAAATATAGGAAAATCCATACTAGAGAGAAGCCTTTCAAATATATAGAATGTGGTAAAGCCTTTATTCAGCGTTCAAATCTTACTGGACATGAAAGAATTCATAATGGAGAGAAACCTTATGCATGTAAAGAATGTGGTAAAGCCTTTAGTTGTCGTTTATTACTTACTAGACATGAGAGAATTCATACTGGAGAGAAGCCTTACAAATGTAGAGAGTGTGGTAAAGCCTTTAGTTGGAGTTCATGTTGTATTAGACATGAGAGAATTCATACTGGAGAGAAGCCTTACAAATGTAGAGAATGTGGTAAAGCCTTTATTCAGCGTTCACAACTCACTGTACATATGAGAATTCATACTGGAGAGAAGCCTTACAAATGTGAAGAGTGTGGCAAAGCCTTTACTCAGCGTTCAGCTCTTACTGCACATCAGAGAATTCGTGCTGGAGTGAAGCCTTTCAAATGTAATGAGTGTAGCAAAGATTTTAGTGTGCGGGCCAGCCTAATTACACATCTGGTAATGCACAGTGGAGAGAAACCTTACAAATGTAGCGAGTGTGGCAAAGCCTTTCGTGTGCGTTCACACCTGACTAGACATCAATTTATCCATAGTGGAGAGAAACCTTATAAATGTAATGAGTGTGGAAAAAACTTTATTGAGCGGTCAAGCCTAACTACACATGTGGTAACGCATAGTGGAGAGAAACCTTACCAATGTAGCGAGTGTGGCAAAGCCTTTAGTATGCGTTCACATTTGACTAGACATTGGGTTGTCCACAGTGGAGAAAAACCTTACAAATGCAATGTGTGTTGCAAAAACTTTAGTGCGCGTTCAAGCCTAACTTACCATGTGGTAATGCATAGTGGAGAGAAACCTTACAAATGTAATGAGTGTGGCAAAGCCTTTCATGTGCGTTCACACTTAACTAGACATCAGGTAATTCATTGTCAAGAGAAACCTTACAAATGTAATGAGTGTAGCAAAGACTTTAGTGAGCTGTCTGCCCTAACTAGACATCAGATAATCCATAGTGGAGAGAAACCTTACAAATGTGATGAGTGTGGCAGAGCCTTTAGGTTTCATTCACACCTAACTCGACATCACATAATCCACAGTGGTGAGAAACCTTGACAATGTAATGAGTGGCAAAGCCTTTAGTGTGAGTTCAAGCCTAACTTACCATGAGATAACTCCACACTGGCAAGACACCTTACAAGTATACTGGAGTGAAAGGCTCTTAGGTATCGTCTTAAACTCTAGATTCACTCAATAGTTCCTAGTTGCACATAGAGTGAGTATGGCAAAAGTTTAAATCAGAGCTCACTCTTTACTAGATACAAGAACATCCATTCTGGAGAGAAACTGCACAAATTAATGTGTGGCAAGGTTTTTACCCAAGAGTCAAAGGTTGGGAATTGTTGGAGCCATACCTCACAGGTGCAAAGAGTGCAAAGCCGTTACTTTGAGTTTGAGTATTACGCAACAACAAAGACGTCATAGTGAAGCATAATTATGTAAATGTATGTGGCAAAACCTTTATCCAAGCCTCACAATTCACGAGACATCAGAATGTACGTCTTTGAGAGAACCCACACAAAAGTGTGCGTGTTAATGCTTTTACCCAAAGAACGAAAGTGTGGGACATCAGAGGATTCATACTGAAGAGCAAACTTACAAATGGAGTAATGTCATAGGCTCTTCACCAAATGTCTACAGCTTTGGAGTAATGACAGAGTTCATGCAGGACAGAAACTACACTAATATTCTGAACATGGAAGTACTTCTAAGAAACAGTATGTCCTCAGGATTTGCCCAAGAATTCGTATTGGGGAGAATCCTTACAAATATATTGAACATAGTAAAATTTTTAGTTAATTCTCACTACCGACCACATGGTCAAGAATACATACTAGGAATAAGTCTAGAACTCTGAGATTAACTTGAGACATTACATACTATGGAAAATTTACAAATCAAGCTATGTTAAAACTCATGACATGTTGTATACCACAGGAACAAGGATGCACACAAACAGCCCATTATCTTTAGTATCTATGATATTTAGTTACATGAGTTTTCTGGAAGAGACTAAATTGCTATTTATGAATTTAAATCTGAAGTTCAGAGTCTCTTGAACATATGCCTTCCTTGCTACACTTTTGTACAACAAAACAACCTACTTCATTAGGCATGGTTCATTCATATCCATGTTCCCTGGAAAAACAAGGACACTGAGTATCAGATTCATATATTGTATAAATTAGCATCAGGAAGGGCAAGGGAAATGTAAAACTATGTTCTTAGTCTTCATACTTTCTAGGCTCAGGGTGCCCGTCTCTAGACAGGCCCCTGTAGGTCATAGGAAAGAATGCTCTGTCAGCTGATCATGAAACAGGCGGATGTTAAGTGAGCAGCTGGGCTTTTCATGGGAGGAGTGGTAGGTTACTGGGGGGTGATTACACGGTACAAACAATGCAGAAGAAATGGTGACTTAAATGGCAATAACTGATATATAAAAGTGTAATGAAAAATTTGTATTTCTTCTGGGAATTGTAGAGAGCAGTCATCTCAGAGGGGAGCTTAAATCAAAACCAGAATAGTGTGTGCGTGGGTGTGATTCACATTCAAGTGTTGATATTACCTTTGGCCTGTGTTATTGTGAATATGTCTTAGGTCTCACAATTTCATGAATAAAGTTAATCATTTTTCATAACCCTGAGTGAATCACGTTACTTGTACCAACAGTTTTATACCTCTAATATAGGGTAATTCATACCAAATGAGCAGTGGAGGAGAGAGGTTCAAGGTGATGGATTAGGTAAACACTAAGCCTACTGCATCCCAGGATCATACCAGAATTACAAATAAATTATAGAACAATCAACCTCAAGAATCATCTGAAGACAAACTGAACAGAACCCCTGTAACTAAGGATATGAAGAAGATGCAATATTGACACTGGTAGGAGGGGGAAAGACGCAAAGTGGGCTGACCCCAAGCCCACAGATAATGGTTGAACACCGAGAGGGATACTGTGGCAGAGGTCCCTCCTGAAGAAGGAGGGGTCCTAGCTTCACACTGGGCTCCCCAGCCAAGTGGTCCTGTGCTAGGAAGAGAAGCTCCCATGTCATCTGGCAGTCAAAATCAGTGAGGACTCTGTCTGCCCTCGTAGTGGGGTGGAGTGCAGTTGGAAAGCCAGACGCCCTCTGTTTTTTTCTTTTCTTTTTTTTAAGATTCTGTTGGGGAAGGGGAACTGTATTTCCAGGACTTTATTGGGCAACAGTGTGTTTTTCACAGGACCCATCAGGTCCAAGTCAAATTGTCCTTCATCTTAGTTGTGGAGGGCTCAGCTCAGCTCCAAGTCTAGTCGCCATTTTCAGTCTAGTTGGGAGTGCAGCCCACCATCCCATGTGGGAGTCAAACTGGCAACCTTGTTAAGAGCACACGCTCTAATAACTGAGCCATTTGGCTGCCCAGACATCCTGTTGATAGAGTCTGCACACAGACTCACTCACTTGCAAATACTCATCTGGTCTTTGGTGGAGGGATGGCAGCTCGGGAAGCCCAGAAATGTGTGGGGAAGAACAGTTGTGTGGCCTAGGAGAGGGGGCGGGAGCTGGAGGGTAATTGTCCCTGTGTGGAGCCTGACACATGGCCTTCAGGAGATCACTATCTTTTCAGTCTTAATCCCGCCCCCAAAAGGCCAAGTCTGGGACCACATCGGTCTGGCAGAATCCACTTATGCCCACAACCTTAGTGATGCCCTGGGTCTCTGACCCCATAGAGCTGGTGCTATGTCACCCGGGACACTTCACTGCTTGGCTGCTGGCCCCACCCCACAGGCTGTGGCAGCCCTTTTGCTGCAGCTGTGGGCCATTGGTGACCTGGGAAACGTTTGCTGATGGGTGGTAACCCAAGACCTGTACCACGGTGTCCCTTGGGCAGCTTTGAGGAACCTGTGGGCCTGAGACAGGTGGTGGCTGACTGGTGTTCTCAGGTCTTTTGCAGTGTAGTCATGAGACCAGCATCACTGGGAGCCGAGACTGCATTTACTTTGTAGAAACCACCGACCACACCCCTTAGCTCCTTGGAATACCACCCCTGCACACCTAGAGCTGCATTGCCAGGAGCACTTTGAGCACCTGGTTGGCTGGTCTTGCCCCTTCAAGCCTCAGAGGACTTTTATAGCAGCCGACAGCTCATGATGGCCCGGGGAAATTTTGCTGGTGTACAGTGAGCCCAAACATGCATCACAGCCACTCTTGGGCAGCTCTCTGCAACTTGAGGCAAGCAGTGGCTAGCTGCAGTGTTCTAAGGGCATTTTGCAAAGTGGTCACAAGGCAGGCGTAAAAACTGAATCTGCATTAACTATAAAAACCACCGGACACATCTTGTGACTCCCTTGGACTCCACCCCATCCAACTAGTGCTGCATCACTGAGGGCACTCTCAAAATGGGTCAACCACCAGGCCCATGCACCTAAGGTGGCTCTTCCAACAGCTGGGCCTTATGGGCAGCCAGCTGGTGGCAGTAGGCCTAGGGGGCCCTGGGCCTTTTGCTTTCCTGTCTCAGGCTCATTACTGGTGGCCGCTGGTCTTGGTTCACAGTGAGGCCACTCCCACATGCCTCCAGGACCAGTACAGGCAGCAGCCAACCATATATAGCTTTGTGGCTCCTACCAGGAGCAAGGCTGAAATTGGCCTGCACGGAGCCTCTCCAAAGAAATCAGAAACAACACACCCAGAGGCTAGCCTCAGAACACATCAGAGCACTACCTGCTTAGCCCCACAAGTGGCACATCCAAAGGGTGGTCTCAAAAAGCACAAGAGCCCACTGGGGCAAATCCTTTCCTGAGGGGTCAGCCCCCCACACAGCAGCTCATACACTGTGGGTGTAGCCAATTTTCACAGTCAGCTTGGGAGTTAATCCCACCCACTGATGCGTCAAAGCAATCAAGGCTCAACCACAACAGGAAAACACACACAACACTCTCAAGGGACACTCCTGGAATGCACACACAGGAGCTCAGGGAGACTGCACCATTGGACCACACAGGACACATACTACCTAAGGCCACCTAGCAAAGACAGAGACATTGGAGAGCTACCTAATACATAGACGCAAACACAGAGGTGGCACCAAAATGAGGAAACAAAGGAACATACCCCAAATAAAAGAACAAGAGAAACCTCCAGAAATAGAATTAAATGAAATGGAGGCAACCAACTTACCAGAAACAGAGTTTAAAACACTGATTATAAGAAGGCTTAAGGAACTTAGAATTTCAACAAAGAGCAAGCATAATGAAGAACATAGAAACCATAAATAGGAACCAGTCAGAAATAAAGACTACAATAACTGAAATGAAGAATACACTAAAAGGAATCAACAGCAGATTAGATGAAGCAGAGGATCAAATCAATGATTTAGAAGAAAAGGTAGCAGAAAACACCCAATCAGAACAACAAAAAGAAAGAATAAAAAACAATGAAAATAGTTTAAGGGACCTGTGGAACAACATCAAATGTAACAACATTCACATTATAGAAGTACCAGAAGAAGAGAGGGAGCAAGATACTGAGAACCTATTCGAAAAAATAATGACTGAAAACTTCCTTAACCTGGTGAAGGAAATAGACATACAAGCCCAGGAAGTGCAGAGTCCCAAACAAGATGAACCCAAACAGTCCCACACCAAGACACATTGGGGGACAGCGTCCTAGAGAGCAGTTTTCAGGCTCTCAACCTCATGTGGCAAGGTGCTGGTTCGGGTAGTAGATGGCATTCAGCTGTGACTAGTTGGCCATCAGCTGTCACCAGTTAGCCATTGGCCACTAATATAACTGCTGTGGCTGAGCTAGCAAGCATGGATTGCAGTTAGCAAGGGGTTGTGGGTTGGTTGACAGAGAAGCCAACGTGGACTGCGGCTAGCAAGTGCAGATAGCAAACGCATGGCGGATTGCAGATCGTGTGGATCCTACTTCCTGTGTCTCACCCAGCTTCCAGTGAGACGGGTGCAGGAAGACCCCTCGTTGGGGTACTGGTAGATGTTTGCTTTCGTGTCTCGACCAGCTACCATCAAGAATATAGTGGTATGACCCCTCCTATCTATGGCTCCATTGTTGTCCCTTTTTGGCCTCACCATATCCTGTGTTCTTGTGCGGGCAGTGGGAGCTAAGACCCTGCATGACACACATCCTAATTAAAATGGCAAAAATTAAAGATAAAGAGAGAATCCTAAAAAGCAGCAAGAGACAACTTGTTGATTACAAGGGAGCTCCCATAAGACTATCAGCAGATTTCTCACCAGAAACTTTGCAGGCCAGAAGGGCGTGGCAAGAAATAGTCAAAGTGATGAAAAACAAGACCTATAACCAAGACTTCTCTACACAGCGAGGCTGTCTTTTATAATTGAAGGAGAGAGAAAGAGCTTCCCAGACAAGAAAAAGCTAGTATTACAAGAAATGTTAAAAGGACTTTTTTAAGCAGAGGAAAGGAGAAAACAAGCTAAGTTCAAAAATATGAATAATACAATGGCTAAAACTATGTACCTATCAATAATCACTTTCAGTGTAAGTGGGTTCAATGCTCCATTCAAAACACATAGGGTAGCTGAGTGGATAAGAAAACAAGACCCATGCACATGCTGTCTACAAGAGACCCACCTCAGATCAAAAGACAGCAACAGACTTAAAAGTAAAGGGATATAAAAAGATATTTCATTCAAATGGAAATGAGAAAAAAGCTAGGGTAGCAATAATTATATCGGACAAAATAAACTTTAAAATGAAGACTATAATAAGAGACAAAGAGGACATTACATAATAAAGGGACCAATCCAATAAGAGGACATAACCTTAGTGAACATCTATGCACTGAACATAGGAGCAACTAAATATATAAAGCTACTATTGACCAACATAAAGGCAGAGATCAACAGTAACACAATCATAATAGGGGACTTTAACACCCTACTGACACCAATAGACAGATCTTCCAGACAGAATATCAACATGGAAACAGTGTCCTTAAGTGACACACTACACCAGATGGGTTTCAGTGATATTTTTAGAGCATTTCACCCCAAAGCAGCAGAATATACATTCTTTTCAAGTGCACGTGGAACATTTTACAAGGTAGACCACATGTTAGGCTACTAAACAAGTCTCAATAAATTTCAAAAGATGAAATCATATCAAGCGTCTTCTCTGACCACAGTGGTATGAAACTAGAAATCAATTACAAGAAAAAATCTGGAAAACACAAACACATAGAGACTAACATGCTACTAAATAATGAAAGGGTCAACAATAAGATCAAGGAAAAAAGATACCTTGAGACAAACGAAAATGAAAACACAATGTCCCAAAATCTATGGGATATAGTGATAGTAGTCCTAAGAGTGAAATTCATAGCAATGCAGGCCTATCTCAAGAAATAAGAAAAATCTGAAACCAACAGTTTATCTTTACACCCCAGGGAACTGGAAAAAGAACAGCAAACAAAGCCCAAAATCAGTAGAAGGAAGGAGATATTAAAGATCAGAGTGGAAATAAATGAAATAGAGACTAAAAAAAAAAAAAAAAATACAAAAGATCACTGAAACCAAGAGCTGGTATTTTGAAAATATAAAAACAATGACTAACTTTTAACCAGACTCTTCAAGATAAAAAGAGAGAGTATCCGTGTAAACTAAGGCCATTCCCCTTGGTTTCTCCACCTTAGGGCCCGTAGACCTCTCCTGCCGCGTTGTGTTCCCTCCACCGGGCAGCCCCCCACGCGCAGCGTGAAGTCCTGGGAGATGGACTCAGGAGATGGAGTCCGGCCGTTGGCGCCCCTCCCCCAGCCCCGCCACGCGGCCCCTGGAGCCCCGCCTCCCCCCGGGGCTGGGGTTCTGCAGACCCTCTCCGCCACTTGCAACCCCCTTCGCCCCAGTTTAATAAGAGGCCCCGAATCCCAGGTAGAGCACACTGTTCAGGGGGATGGGACTTAGGAGGGAACACCGCGGGGTGTCACCAGGTCACCCCCTCTCGTGGGGAGGGGCTTTGTGTGAGCGGTGACTGAAGGGCCGGCCAGGAAAGCGGCAGAACGAGGATGTGAGGGTGTTAGGTCCGCTACCGGCATGATCAAAGTGGCCAGGAGCCAAGTCATACCGCTCTGCCAAGTCAGACCCCTCCTCGCATGAGGGAAACTGGCATTTCCCCGAAGAAGCAGCAGACCTTTGGTGCGATAAACAACTCCGGATGCATCTGCTCACACCCGATCTGCACTGGGGGGTGCCTGCCCACCTGCCACCTCACTCAGCCAACCCCCACCCCAAAAATCGCATATATGCCTCCCTCACTCTGCCCTGGGCGCGACTTCACCGGCCCCTCTGCAGATGGTGAGCCTCGCCCGGAGGCGCAGAAGAAAGCACTCACCTTTCTCAACCCGCCTGACTCTCTTAGCTTCATTATCTCACAGCAAGCCTTACAGAAACTAATTGGCCAAAATACAAATTTGTACTTCTAGATCCTGAAATAATCGAGTCTTCATAGGTGTTTGCTTCCCTCAGACTCATACTTGTCTAATATTGGACATTTTCTGCTCCTAATCAGTGTTACTGGTTTAATACCATTGCTCTTGGTCCTAGTTTGTACATGTTATACTAGATGCAAAAAAAACATAAGACAGACAGAAAAAAAGAAAAAAACTTGGACCATGTTAGCTCAAAGATTAGAAATTACCAATAAGTATTTAATTTAGACATAAAGGATCTGACTGCCTCCCATTTGCTCACATTTTCTTTTAAATATAAATAAATAATTCGGCCTTGACTGCCATTTAAGGTTATGGTCTTGCCCCACCCACAATGGTCCAACATTCAGCAAGACAAAGGCTGACACTTGCTAGGAATGAGCCCTCCTAGCACCGTGGGACCAGACTATCCAGCCAAAGGTTGGTCATCAATGCATCCTTCAGATTGATTTATGACCAAAAGGGGAACTGAAGATGGAAAAGGGGCCACCAGTTTAATCCTGACAAGGTCGGGAAACTGAAAAAAAAACACGTAAGATGGCGTGAACCTAAAAAAAAATCATAACTAAGGTGGGTCATGGCGGGAAGTCACGTCTTTAGCCTGAAGCTTCCTTCATAAAGTCAATCTTCACTTTAAGTGAAGTGTCACCTAAGTGTCTTGTTTTTTTGCACCTAACGTGACATCCTTGGAATGTCAGTAATCTCTTTTTCCAGACCAGAGCAGGAAACTACAGAATGCCTCATTATTATTCTTGTCCCTTGATTAACATCTCTATGAGAACTATTAACTGTCCTGCACCCACCTAAAAGGTAGTTTTTACTAAAAGAAGTACCTATCTCTCCAATTTACTTTTATCCAATCCCAGAGATTTCCCCACTTTGTATCCTGCCACCCCCTTAATCTACCACCAGTGGATTTCATGTAACCCTCCTCCTTTGATTCTATGTATAAAATAAACTGCAAACCATAATTTGCGGAGCATTTTCTCTGTTGAGATTTTACTTCTAGGCAATTCTCATTAGTTTCACTCAAATAAAATCTTATAAGCTTTCTTTTAGACTGGATCTTTTTCATCGACAGGAGAAATCAGGAGAGGACAGAGGGGACAGGAGAGGACAGCAGTGGAGATAATCCAGGACAAGAGGGACACACAGATCCATGGACAGGAATACATAATAGCAGAGGAAGAAGGGGAGCCCCCACCTGGATGAGCAGTGAGCTGGTGGAATGTGGGTGATGAAGTCATGATATATGACTGGTGGCTTTATAGTTGATTTAATTTAATACATGCTGCATTTTCAGTCACACAGATGAGAATGAGAATTACAAAATTCCAGTTTAATAATACTATGCATTTAATAATTAATTTCATCACCCAATGGCTTCCGTGTGAAACCCTCATAGAGCCAGAGGGGGGAGACCTATGTCAGTCAGTCATGCGTCCCTTCTCATTTCCTGGGGTGGCATGAGTGACGTGACCTGGGATGAGAAATGACTACTCTGTCACCACATGATAACTTTTCAAGGACTATTGAAAGCATTGCATCCTTTTTTCTTTTACATGGAATTTACTTTTTCCTTTCTACCTCTCCTACATTTGATTCACTGTTTTAATTAAAAAAAAGCAAATTGAGATAAATCTTAGTCTGCCTAATTTTAACTATTTTGTAATAGTCATTAACTTCTGAAATAAGCTCTGGTGACATTGCATTACCAGCTCTTACTCTTTTCTAAATATGAGGTAATCTTAATTTTCTTTTAAACTTTGACCCTAGAAGTAATTACAGTAAAAAAAAAATCTCAAATCAATTTCCCTTCTAATAACATTGTGTCTAGTGTACATGAGAAGCCCTGCATTCTTTCTACTCTTTATCATGTTGAAACATCCATTGGTACTTGTTAATAATATTAGGCTTCTTCAGTGTGCATTTGGTGAGGATGTGTGTGTGAGAACCTAGTTTGGTGAGTTAGTGTGATATTCAGCAGCTTTTGTTTTCCTTTTAAGTGTTTTGTTAGTGAGCTGGGAGCTACCAAGTGGCTGTACCCTCAAGTCCCTCTTTTCCATTCTCTGATGGTGGAGTGATGGACGGGACAGACCTGAAACTTGGTTCCCATGGAGCCCATCTATTCACGGTGAAGTAATTTGATCAGTGTATTTCCATAGTTAACCCTTTTTTCGAGTTTTCAGCACCAAAATGTGTGTTCATTATTTTACAGTTTGTAACTAATTCTCTGTGATTTCCTGGAAAAGACGAAAGAAATCCACCTAGGTAGCCAGCCCTTGTAGAAGTTTCCTCCCCAACCCCTCACACTCCCTAAAGCTATCAGGTGTGCAGAGTCTGAGATCTGTAGCCCAGTGTGACAGGAAACAGGTCTGGGGAGCAAGTCAGCTCCCCCAGGGAGACTTAAAGTTGCCATTTCCTGGGCCCCCTGCAGACCTCCAGAAAGATAACTCCTTAGAATGGGCCCTGATCCCCCAGGGACCTGCATGTTCATTGCAGCTAAAAGGTTCCCATCTGGTTCCTCCTATGTCACCTGGGGATTTCAAGGAGTGATGTGACCTGTGCCCTCCCCTTGGGAGTAGGACAAATCGTCTGGGTGGAGCATTGTTGTTATTTTAATGAGGTTTCATGTGACTCTCAGGTGAGGACAAGGATTAACTCTGGGCTCCTGGACAGGGTTCTGAGTTGAGAGCAGGTTTTGGCCAGGGGATGTAATCTCGTGCTATGTTCAGTTTGTGGGGTCCAAGAGAGAAGCCCACATTCTCATTGCTGTGGGAATTTGTAGACGTCTGTGTGAGGGGAGGGCACCGGAAGACAGGAAAGAAAAAACTCACAGTTCTGTCTTCACTTAGGAGCTCCTTGTCCCTGACTGTGTCCTGGGACATAGGACAGGAGAGGGCGGCATTTTCAGCATTTCAAGGTCTTTCTGCCTGTGAGTGTGGCGGAAGTACATAAATGAGCCTGCACCACGCCCTGGAAGGCACATTCTCAAGATGCAGATGTGATTCCTCCCCAGAAAGTCTCTTGAGGAAACAACCCAGAGCAGGAGGACGAGGACGAAATGGCTGCTTTTCAGGTAAGCGTTCCGTCCTGGGTCACAGGCTGTGTCCACTTTTCCTCCTAAAATATGTGGGTTTGGAACCTGTCACCTTTAATTCTCTACTTCTGATGTTCTTGCCTAGCAAGGTTCTTTTCAACTACTTACTTTTGCCTTTTCTTCTCAGGAGAGTCAAGGTCAGCTCGGTAGAAACACTCTGCCCTTTTCCCAGAGCCTTCTCTGCCTTCTGTCCATTAGGCTCCCTGAGGACATGAGGAATTCCCACTGTGAGTTACTGACCGTCAAGTACTGAAATCATCTCCTTTGTGACAAATCCACCTAATAAGGTGGTTGTGTCCAAGGTCCCTGTTAGGTGGGGTCAGATGCTCGGTGTCCCGATGAAGGGAGATGTAGGTGTATGTCCTGTGACTACAGCGTCAGGGCTGTAGAACAGGGGTAAGAATGTGCACGACGACCCAGGATGCCTCAGTGCTCAGAATAGCCCGGAAAGGTATAAAAAAATTTTGAAAAGGGTAATTGGAAGCGTCTTACTCACTAGATTGGTAAGAAAGACTTACTGTTTAAATGCACTATTAGAGTCTCGAACTGGGGAGACATTTCTGCGTTGACATTTCCATAAAACTAATTTTTTATGATCAGATTCACATGATGATTTCCTTATTTGTTCATTTGTGCTGGTAACATCACAGCAGTGATGGTGTGTCCTTCCTCGTGTCTCAGTCAGCTGATACCATTTGTTCCTTCCACCTGATTTTCACTTGGTTGAGGTCCTGTCTTCACTATAAAGTTAACTTTTTTTTTTATCATACGTAAGGATCTGGAGGGATTTATAGAGAGATGTGCAAAAACCATCACATTTCATCTGTAAGCTCCCTTTTTTCTCAGTTTCTCTGATTTGGAAATTGCAGGCCCTCAGCTTTCTTTACTAGAGATAATTGGCTTTTGGAGTGGATGCTTTCATCAGTCAGGCCTTGTTCCTGTAAATTTTTATTATATTCCACACTCATGTCACAGACATTCTCTACTTCATCACTCTTTGTGTTTTTAAGAAAGTTTACAGAATCATATTAGTAAGGTGTCGGAGTGGTAAATTTGTAATGTATACCTTGGCACAAATGACACAAAAATTTTTGCAAAGAAAATTGTGTGTTCTTCTCCCTGTTGTGTTTATAAAATACAAAGAGTATCATGCACAGAGAAATTTATGAGCTATACACAATTAAAATAATTGTGATTTCAGTGACGTGAAAATTTCTTTCTGTCACTTTTAATGTGTACACAGTTCCCCATATGTCTGTGTGCCTGTGTGCATAAAATCTTAACACTATTTGAGCTATTCTTTCTTCTTACTTGCTTAACTTGTTTCTCTTCTTCTGAGTTACAGAAATTGCTATGAATGTTCCTGAGGTTTGTCTATGCATATTGGTCTGGACCTTTTTGATAAATTCTAGAGACAGTTTGGAATAAAACCCAACCTCTACCATTTACTGGATGCTTCACAAAATAGTCTCATCAAGAGGAAGAATAATATCTTTCTCAGATTACTTATGTTCATTATGAATTAATATCTAAAAACAAAACGCTCTCTAGTATACAATAAGTTTTCAAAAAGGACTGTGTTGCTATGCTTCTAGGAGAAGTGTAAATTCCATAAAACTCTCAATTCTATCATATATGAATTTTTCCATTTCCTTCCTCTGTGCTATTGAATAATGTGACACATGGGCCAGAGATATTGGTGTCACTAATCAAAAGTGATTTTTTTAATTTTAAAATATAATTTAATGTATAGTATATAATATACAAATAATTACCAAGTTAATTTAATGACAGTTCACTAATGTAGTATACTGCCTGAAAGTAATTAAGCAGAAGTTATTACTACCATCTTCCAACAACACACATAATGGGAGAGTTAAGAGGTATCAAATTAGGACAAGCTCTCTCCACATTATGGTGAAGCTGGTCTGATTCTCTGAAAGACTTGCTCTAGAATGAATCCACTGTGGTTTCATTTTTCTCATTTTTTGTCACTGCGGACTTAATGTGCAGACACACTGTCCATCTTGGGCCACCATGGAACAGCCGCCCACATTTGGCTCATCTTCTTCAAAAATAGCAGTCGTTGATCTTCAGTGATCTTTGCTGCTTCTTTAGTTACTGCACCTTTCAAAACACTGTTAGTGTTCCCTGCGGGCTGGGCAGGAGCTACTTTTGCCAATGACACCACACTGGTTATAACTGGCGTTGTATTTGTCCTTGCAGAAGGCAGCGCCACTGAAACAGTTGGTGCCTTAGAAATATTTACTTTTCTTTGTGAAACAGGGTCATTCGTAATTTGCTGATGACAAAACTCCAAGACACAAAATAGGTTACAGAAACATTTGATGTTTCCTTGCCATTTTATGGACTCACTTAGTTTACCCTGTCGTTTACAAGCATCACATTTGGCCACCTGATAAAACAGAACTGTAAATTTGGACATGCAATCTTCACAACAAAACTCTTCTAACTTGCCCTCTAATCGATTTTGTACCAAATTAGGGGATGTCTGGGAACAATAACTACACATCCTACAGTAGTTTCCCCACTGTTCTCCAAAGTCACGGGCAGACAGGTACTTGCAAACTTCACTACAGAATGGCTTATCAACCCCTGAGAACCGTACAGTCTCCTTTATAATTTTCTGTAGTTTACAGTAGTCACACACTGCTATAGCTTTATTTTTCTTTTTCTTTTTGTAGTCATCAGAGCAAGTCTTGCCACAAAACAGAAACATTTTACCCTTGTAGAAAAGAAGTTCAGGTTTTGTGGCAAACAGATGGTTGCAGTGCTGACACTTGAGTTTAACAACTGCATGGGCAGGAGCAACTTGCTGGGCCTCTGCGGCAGGAGACTGGAGGCCCGCTGCTGCAGAGCCACTGATGACGCTGGCGGAAGTGGCAGAGGTGCTACCTCCTCCTTCTGACACCGCTGACCCGGAGTGCGGGCTTCCTTGGCCCTGAGACAGGGGCACTGCTGAGGAGTTTGTTCCTTTTGGCTTGTTAAATACATTCTGGAAAGCCACCACACAACTGGAGCTCCAGAAGCTGTATATCGTTCCATTGGACATGGCTAGGTGATATTGAGGGATGCTGAGGTTTTACAAGTAGGACACGAAACCTGGACTTCTGAAGAAATAACTGTCTTAACTCTGTAAGCGGATAAACAATTAACAGAGCAGAAAAAGAACTCTGTTTTTCCTGAGTCATTCGCAGTCTCAATCATTTCAGCTGAGGCCCTCAATGATTTCCCCAAGGCATATGGAGGAGTCTGGGCTGAATTCTGCTTATATGCTGTGACACTTGTTGAAGTGAAAACCTTCTGGGACTGGCAGGGACCAGAGCTCCTATAGCAATAGCTCCCACAGTTCTCACAACATTTCATGATAAGGTTGCTGGTAGAGTAAAATTTTGAAAAACAAGCATCACTACAAAGACCATGTACCACATTTTGATATTTAACTTCAAATCGAATATCAGCCTTCTTCTGACACATGCTGCACTTAGTTGAAATGCTGTTGGTATATATGGTAACAACAGGTTTTTTCTTTAGCTCGTAAGAAGAAAGGCATGACTGGCTGCAGAAATCTTTGTTGGGAGAAGAATTTTCAAATTGGGTTGTGATCACATCCTTTGAATTTAAAATGTCTCGAGAGGACTGTCATTAACTGAAAGCACAGCACCAATTTTCAGTTCACTTTCTTGAGTTTTTGCCTTTGGGGCACGTCCATACTCTTGAGCATTGTCAGGTTCTACTTTAATTTTGTCCGGAAGCCCCTGTTGTGGTGCCATTGCTTTGCCACATTCACCATCCAAAGGTTGTTTCATTCTAATTGTTTATGTAAAGGAATTGCCCCGTCTAAACTAATAGAGTTCTTGGTAATGGACAGCTGGGCTCTTAAAGCGGACCACCTGCACCTTTCAGGGTCTCCATGGGAGCCATGCCCAGGAATGAGCCCCTTTGAGCTCAGCTTCACCTTCGCCTTCAATCGCCTGCCAGTGCGCCCCAGCCCGAAATCTGCACCGCGTCAGCCACACTCAAAAGTGATTTTGTTAAATGTGGAAACTCAGGCCCCACCCCAAAACTCCTCAGTCGGAATCTGCATTTTTACACCAGTCCAGTTCCTTGTTGTCCACGTGAAAATTTGAGAAGTATTTTTCATTTCTAACTCAGCAAGACATTTCCAACCACGAAATGTACACAATGTATCCTGTATGATACAGTTGTTTGTGGATCATAGGTCCTCCTCCTTTCTCAGAGTTGGAAAATGTGCTAGAGAATATTACCGTCAGTGACCTTACTGCTTAGTTCTAGATACTCTCCTAGGTCAAAACCAGGTCTCTTAACTCTGTTTTCATATTGAGTCACATAATGACCTTGCCTGTGGCCATGTGGTAAATGTGTCTTTTGTTTCAGGGACAGTTGACATTCAGGGATGTGGCCCTAGATTTCTCTCAGGAGGAGTGGGAATGTCTGCACCCAGCTGAGCAGAAACTGTACGTGGATGTGATGCTGGAGAACTACAGGAACCTGTGCTCCCTGGGTGAGGGTGACTTCCTTCCAGAACTCCTACCCCACCGCAGGGTTGTGTTTCCTTCATCAGTATCAGTACAGCGTCTCCTGGGAGCTTCTGCTTTGTGTGGTAGAGTTTCAGATCCTGGCTCTGAGGAACAAACTGGGGGTTTGCTGGTGTAGAAAAGTAGCAAATTGGGGGTTTGCTGGTGTAGAAAAGAAGTCTTCATGATTCCCTTGCAGTGGAACTCAGGATCTGAAAACGTTCCAAGTTGTCCAGTAAAGGTGCTGTCAGAAAAGAGTGTTTTGGGGGAATCCTTTTTAGAATATTCCAATTTTCTGCAATGTCTTTCTTCTCAACTGAGCACGTACTGGATTGGAAATTGGAGAATCTCCATCAAAATTCATGTTCCTTTTTCTAATAAACAGGTCTTGCTGTCTCTAAGCCAGACCTGGTCATCTTTTTGGAGAGCATGAAGGAGGCCTGGGATGTGAAGCGAAAAAAGACAGTGTCCATCCACCCAGGTAGGTGGGAATGAAGGAGGCAGATGACACAGGTGAGCGGGTCAATGGTCCTGGAGGAGCCAGACCTCAAGATGTGGTTTGGGAAGCTCCGCTTCAGTGGAAAGGATGTGAGAAGCCCAGGTTTCTGTCTGTTGCTGTCACAGAGGGACAGTCCTGTCCAACACGTCCCGTGCTCCTACATCCTCTAGGGACGGTCCTCCTGCTCCGTGATCTGGGTCCCATTGCAGTGAGGGCTGAAGTCCTCCCCCTGGACTGTGGGCATCACCGTGGTCTGGCTATTGTTCCATTGCGTCCAGGGCCGGGGAAAATCTGCTCTAGCTGAGGAATTCTCTCTGAAGCCATTTTTAATGTTCCGTTCTTGCCTCTTGTAAGAAGTCTGTGAAGCAAATGGTGGAGTTCCTGGAATTTGGAGCAGAAATCCCAGGGGCACTGGAGACACATGTCTCATGTTTTCTGCTTTATAATTTCTAATCCTAAGGTGGTTTCAAACATGACCCTACAAAATTTAGACTCAGTAATTTTATCATAGCACAAGGCACTGCCTTAAAGGGAAGGGAGAACATCTCAATCTCGGTTTCATCTCAAAATGTCCCTTCACTTTGTATGAACTAACATTATAAATTTTGAGTATCTACTCTCCAATTCCTCCATGTTAGAATAGTTTAATGTATCTGTTTACCTCACAGGATTCTTAAATGAATTCATGCCGTGGGGTAGCTTAGAATATTGCCCACCATATAAGAAGGTCTCCATTGTTCCCTGATTTCTTAATGACTGTCGTGTTATAATTGTGTCTTTTTCAGTCCAAAGTTTACTGGGCTTGTCTTGTATGTTTTCACTTTCTGATTAGATCTTTGTCAGATTAGTGGTTTTAGTTTCAGAAGTGCTGATAACAAGGTGCTCAAATGAACTCCTTCAATAAGAAGTGAGTTGTAGAATTATTAGGTTCTCATATTTCGGAAAATATTTGCTTTCTCGATTTCCATTTACTTCAGGCAAAAAGTAATCATGAGGTTTGTCATCTCCCTTCCTCAGCATGTTTCTCGATATTGGTGTACTTTAATCTCAAATGTTGATTTATGGATCACTGATTCTGTGATGTTTTACATTTTTGTTGTTCCTTTTTTGAGAAATGAAGGGATTTTTTGTTCTCTATATAATGCATTACAGCTTATATATTTTCTGTAAGAATAGTAGCAATATATTAATAACCTAATTATTTCTCCAATGTAATTTGCATGCTTATTTATTAAAATTTTTCCTTAGAGCTGTTTATGAATGATTCTAATGCATTGTCTGTGAAAAGTGCCTGCCCTACAACACATTCAAATGATTGAGAATGCTTGCTCTTCATGGGGCCACACTTACAGTGGAGGCTGAGGTCTATAGAAGGATTCTCTTCAATAGTACATCTGTGTAGTGTTAAGTATTCGTGGAACCCATTGCTTCTTATTGTCATTCTGCAATTCCACAACAGTGCATTTCCTTTCTCATGGTAGTTCCCTCAAATTTAGTTACTTGCGTTTTGGTTGTTACTTATATATTATGAATGTCAATGACAGTATTCAGCTCAGCACACTTAAGACCATGTGGGGTTTGATTCGCATAAGAATCAGGTGTATGTGTATTGCCATTAAAATTATGTGCGTGTTTGTGTCTATCATTTTACCCCGACTTTGTGCATAACTCATCTTGTTTATTTCCTTTGTTAGTTTGTGGTCAGTGCTTTTCTTATCCTGTGTAGTTAAGTAGTTGTGGTAACAGTCTTAATTTCACATCTATTTACTATTGATTTTATATTCTCTATGAAAGAACCACTTTTTTAAAAGGAAGGTAATTTTTGAAATGTTTCATAACTATATCTCTTCTAGATATTTTTATTCATTTTCAATTCTGGTAAAGACATGTGACTAACACTGTACCCTCTGTAACTGTACAGTCCAGTCATGTTAAGTATATTTACGTTGTTGTTCAACTGCCCTCTGGAAATTTCTATCTTGGAAATTAGACTCAATACCCATTAAACAAGCACTTCCTCATTTCCCATCACCCCACGCGTTCCTTTTGTTCTATGAGGAGGACCGCATTAGGTGACTCACAGAAGTGGACTCTTATAGTATCTGTGTCTTTGTGATTCATGAATTTTAACTGAAATGTCTTCAGGTTTCTCTGTTTTGTATCAGGTTAGAGAATCTGTTTCTATTTCAAGGTAGAATAATATTCCGTTGTATGTATATGCTACATTTTCTTCACCCGTTCATCTATCGATGGCCAATTGTGTTGTTTCCAACTATTACAGGCTTTTGTGAACAACGCTACAGTGTGCATGTGTGTGCACATGGCTCTTGCAGAGCCTCCTTTGAAGTCTCTTGGAAATGTACCCAGAAGTGGGATGGCTGCTTCATAGCACGATTCTATTTTTAAGTTTTTCAGAGACCTTCATATTGTTTTTCTTCTTTCTTTTTTTTTAAAGATTTTATTGGGGAAAGGGAACAGGACTTTATTGGAGAACAGTGTGTACTTCCAGGATTTTTTCCAAGTTAAATTGTTGTCCTTTCAATCGTTGTTGTGGAGGGCACAGCTCAGCTCCAAGTCCAGTTGCCATTGTTAGTTACAGGGGGCGCAGCCCACCATCCCTTGTGGGAGTCGAACCGGCAATCTTGTGGTTGAGAGCCCCCTGGGTCATGTGGGAATACAACCAGCAGCCTTTGGAGTTAGGAGCATGGAGCTCCAACCGCCTGAGCCACTGGGTTGGCCATATGGTTTTTCATAGTGTTTGTGTCAATTGATATTTCATCCAACTGTGCATAGAGGTCCAAGTTCTCCATATTTTTGCCAATACTTGATATTTTGTGTTTCCCTGATGGTGGTCATTTTAATTGGTGTGCGGTGCTATTGTGTTTGTTAAGTAGTGGATACAAACATTTATGTTCTTGCATGAGTGTAATGAACCACTCAACTCCATGGACCGAGATCCCATATTTCAGAGAAGCAGAAGTCTGAGATTGACTTTTATGCTAAGAGGAGATTTACGTCACAGCAAAATTGGGTAGCAGTTACAGAGAATTCCCATATGCCCCTCCCACAAACAAACCTTCCCCTTTTCCATGCCCCAGAAGTGTTTTCTCTGTTACATAGAGGTAGCTACATTGACATGTAATTGTCCACCAGAGTTTATAGTTCACCTTGGGGTTCAGTGGGGCTATCCATTCTGTGGGTGTGGACACATTTACGATGACATGTATCTACCATTATAGTGTCATACAGACTAGTGTCACAACCCTGAATATTCTCTGTGCTCTGCCTGTTCATCACTGTCTCCCATAAGCCCTGACAACCAGTGATTTTTCAAGTGTCTCCATCATTTTGCATTTTCTATAATGCCATAGCTGGAATCATAGAGCATGTGTCCTTTTCAGATTGGCTTCTTTCACTTAATATGTGTCTACGTTTCCTGCACGTCTTTTCGCGGTTTGATAGCTTATTTTTTTATAGATGAATAATATTCCATTCTCTGTATGCACCACGTTCACTCATCCATTCATTCCGGTCTTGACAGACATCTTGGTTGCTTCCTAGTTTTGGAAATTATGACTAAAGCTGCTATGAACATGCATGTGGGGACTCTGGCCAGTATGGTTAGTGTGTGTGTACTTTTGAACAAACCAGCAAACTGCCCAAAAGGCTGCAGCATTTTGTGTTCCCACCGTCAGTGAGTGAGAGTTCCTGCTGCTCCACGTCCTCACCAGCACTTGGTGTCGTCCGTGTTCTGGGTTCTGGCCCCTCCTAATAGGTGTGTAGTGGTGTTTAATTTGCTGTGTGTTTCATTCTCGTTGTTTTCATGTGCATTTCCCTGGTGACATGATGTGGAGCATCTTTTTATACATCACTTTGCCTTCTGTGTATCTTGTCTAGTGTGCTGTCTGTTTAGGGCTTTGGCTCATTTTCCAATCAGGTTGGTAGTTTTCTCATCAATCAGTTTTAAGACTTCTTTGTATGCTTTGTATAGCAGACCTTTACAGGTATGTTTTTGCAAATATTCTTTCCCAGTCTGTGGCTTCTCATGTTCTACTCTTGATGAGGATGACGTGTTCATTTTTGCTCCTTAATAATTGGTTTCAAACATGGGAGATCAGAACTTAATATTATGGACTGCAAAAACAAAAACTTGTTTAAGAATTTGCCGGGCCGGCCCGGTGGCTCAGGCGGTTAGAGCTCCATGCTCCTAACTCCGAAGGCTGCTGTTTCGATTCCCACATGGGCCAGTGGGCTCCCAACCACAAGGTTGCTGGTTCAACTCCTCGAGTCCCGCAAGGGATGGTGGGCAGCGCCCCCTGCAACTAAGATTGAACACGGAACCTTGAGCTGAGCTGCCTCCCGGATGGCTCAGTTGGTTGGAGTGCGCCCTTCAACCACAAGGTTGCCGGTTCGACTCCCGCAATGGATGGTGGGCTGTACCCCCTGCAACCAGCAACGGCAACTGGACCTGGAGCTGAGCTGCGACCTCCACAACTAAGACTGAAAGAACAACAACTTGACTTGGAGAAAAGTCCTGAAAGTGCACACTGTTCCCCAATAAAGTCCTCTTCCCCTTCCCCAATAAAAAAAAAAAAAAAAAAAAAAAGAATTTGCCTTGGAAAAAATCTGGAGGTATAAAATTAAGTTTACTTTACATTTAATGACATTTAAATTATAATTCCAGCTGTGTGTTTATTCCTGGAATAAACACATAATGAGTCACGTGCTAGATGGAGAAGAGTTCACATACCGTATTTTGCCATGTATAATGACACTTTTGCCCAAATTTGTGAGGAAAAATAAGGATGCATATTATATATGGGTAGTACTAATTCCGTATCTACCAGGGGTGCCAAAAAAATGTATACAAGTGGACACTTTGGTCAACATTGCTCAAGCAGTAGTTTGCCATAATCAGAAGTGTCTGGATGCTGATGGTAACCACTTTCAGCAACTCTTGTAATTGCAGAAGTCAAACGTGACTTGTATTCATCTTTTGTTATCAGTCTATGTTGAGTATTACAATTTTAATACAGTTTTCCTTTCTTAAAATGTGTATACAGTTTTTTAGCACCCTCTATATATAAATGTTTTTATTTCATTTATTTATGCTTATGAGTTAAAAGTGTAAGTGTAGAAATCAATAACCATGTCCATATGCAAACTGATACCCTGGAATATGATAATCAGTTTTGTTGAACTTACAATGAACTTGCAAGGAGGAAGAGTTCTAGGCCTTCTACGATGGGTAAATATCGTAAATTTGCACATAAACTTTCTTGTTCCTTGTATCTGTTCTTGTGTTTTTAATTATTTGTTACATAAAATTTCTTGTACCATGATATGTTAAAAAATAAATGCTAAATTCCTTTTTAATACAAAAAACCCCCCACAAATACAGAAATGTAAACAAATAAAAATTTGAATTAAAAAATTCAAAAAAAGATTTTTTCCGTGAAAGTTTGGGCGAAAAAACATGGGTGCGCATTATACATGGAAGCACATTATACACAGCAAAATACGGTATTAATTTTCTGACAATGTTATGTCAACTCTAACGAAATCTTTTAATTTGTTCTTAATTGTACAGCCATCAAAGATGGCCTTTTTTCTCAATTTGTTTTTCATTATTGGTGTTTGTTACATTATAAAAATAATACATGATTGTTACAAATATTGAAACAGTTGAAAGATATTAAAATTTTCATTGCGGTCCAAAATGTGATAAACCATTGTATTTGTTTATTTTTATTGTTAAAGTATAGTTGACATGCAATGTTTTATTAGATTCAGTCGTACAATGTGATTCTTCATTTACATATCTTACGAAGTGATCACCACATTGAGTCAAGTATCCATGTGTCACCTGACAAAGGTATCACAATATCATTGACTATATTCTGTATGCTACATTACATCCTTTGCCTTACTCATTTCATAATCAGACATTTATACCTCTCAATACCCTTCACCTTTTTATGCCTTTATGACCCTCTTTTCTCTAGCCACTATCGGTAAATTGTATCTGTGAATCTTTCTCTGGTTGGTTTTGTTGTTTTCACTTTTAGTTTTTAGACTCCACGTATCAGCAAAATTGTATGGTATTGGTCTTTCTGTGTCTGACTTACCTCACTTAGCATGGTACCCTCTAGGTTCATCCTTGATGTTGCCACTGGCAGGATTTCCGTCTTCCTCTTGGCTGAGAAACATTCCATTGTGGACATTTATCACATGTTCTTTATCCATTGATCTATCGATGGACGTGTAAAATGGTTCCACATCTTGTTTATTGTAAATAATGTTGCAGTGGATGTATGGGTGTATATATCTTTTCAAATTTGTGTTTTGGTATTCCTTGTATAAATGCCTGGAAGTAGAATTACTGGGTCACATGGTAGCTGTGTTTATAATTTTTTTGAGGAATCTCCATACTGTTTTTTGTTTGTTTTCTTTTTGTTTTACCTCCATACTGTTTTTGCTGCACCGATTTTTACATGAGTAAAATGTTATAGCTTCATGTTGAATTCACCCTTTTATCATTATGTTATATCATTCTTTGGGTTGTGACAGTTTTTGACATTTACTGTGTATTTCTCTGATTAGTATGGCCACTCGTACTTTTTATTGGTAACCGTTTGTATGGAATGCCTTTTCCCATCCTTTTAGTTATGTCCTATATCCTCACGTCTAAAATGAGTCTCTTGCAGACAAAAGATGTTGGATTTTATTTTTTAATCCATTCAGCCAACATATGTCTTTTGATTGGGGGACTTTTATCTGTTTTTATTTAAACTAATTAACGAGAGGGAGGGACTACTATAACCATTTGAGATTGTTTTTTGCACTTTTTTTAAAGCTCTTTTGTCCCACTTTTCCCCTCTTAAGTCTGTTCCATTTTGTGCCTTTGATTTTTATATGGCAGTGACATGCTTCCGACTTTTTCTCACTTTTTGTGTGTCTGGTATAGCTATTGTATTGCGGTTACCATGGGGGTAACTTAAAACGTTTTAAAAAGTATTTTGTATTCTTGGTCAGGTTATTAATAGCTCTGTTAATTTAGGGCCAGTGTGTGGAGATTTAGTTTTTCCTGTGATTGTAGCATGTTTTTCTGTTCTTTGTAAGCCTCGTGACCTTTTGTTGAGCTTTGGGAGCAGAAACAGTCACCATCTCAGGCTTTGTACTTGCTTTGTACAGGAGGACACAAATAACAGGCAGCTATACTTGAAATTCTGAGGCCTGTCAATCCTATTCTAGGAATATGTGTTCTCCGTGTTTTTTGTGCGTAATATTCCACTGTAAAATGTTTTCCGTTTCTTCTTCAGAGGCAGTGGTACCTTCCTATTCTTGATGTTTGTCTTCAGTACTGCAGTCTTTGTGGTGTTTGAACAATTACTCACCATTTTTCTTAGTGGCCACCACAATGCATTCACATTGCACTGCCATTCCCTTAGCACTTGGTGTGATGCAGAAGATAAATGACCCCCTCAGGCAGCTGTGATGAGGGGAGACCTTTGGACACACAGTATACTCAGCCGTTTCCCTCCTGAGAAGAAACTGGGAATTGGCGTTTCTCACAATATTGTCATGGTGTGCCAGGGAGGGTTAGCAGCTATTATCAGTAAATGTAAGCAAGTTTTCTTTCCTTTTTGATGTGACTCTCTCCTGGGCATGCTGTGAACTCTGAACTCCCTTGTGAAATCATCAGTACTGAACCATGGAGGAGTGAAGTTTTGGTGCTAGCTCTTGTGCCATCTTCCTAAGTCCTATAATAAGTATTAAATTTTTATGGTAGAATTTACCTGACTGTTGAAAGAGTGATCATTTGTTTGCTGCCTTTCAGCTCTGTCTTCTGCGGACACCCAGGGCTTGTTGCCAAAACCGGACATAGAAGATTCATTCCACAGAATGCTTCTGGTAAGATATCGAAGGTGTGACCTTGAGTATCTACCTTTAATGAAAAAGTGGGGATGTGAGGGGAGTATCAAGGGCCGAAGGGAGATTATGATGGACATAACGAAACTGGGACCGTTAATCATAATAAAATCCCTGTGGCCAAATGCGATCAAATATATAAGACATCTTGGGAAAACCATCACTTTAAGGCAGTTACATTTGCAGAACAACGTGTTTCTAAATGTAAAGATAGAAAAGAGTTTTGTAAAGGTGTATATTCTCTGTAAGAAAATGTGGAATATCTGGCAAGTCCCATAACACATGGTGTGAATAATCATTTGAGTCATTTAAAATGTAGGGTTGGATTAAACATTGAGTCAAAATTTCTGAAAACCTGAGATTTGAAAATGAAGATAGAAATTCTGAATATCCTACATCTGACAGTCCCTTAACCAGGGAGTCATTATTCTTTCACCAAGAAACAATTCCTCCTTATTACAAATTCTGCTATTTTCTTGAAGGTGGGAGGGTTTCCATACAAGCATCATGGTTCCATAGGTATCATAAATTAATTGGGAACAACTTTACATGTTTAATGAAATTGCAGCCCTCACTAGAGGTCTTTCTGTCTTCAATGATTACCAGAGTACACGTAATGGAGAGAGAAGCTTTCAATTCAATGAATCTTGGAAAAACTTTAAACAAGGGTCAAACCCTAATAAGCATCAGAGAACTCACTTTCCAGAGAACCATTGTAAATGTGGGAGTGTCTTAGATCAAAGCTTAAATCTTATACATCAGAGTCATCCTACTGTAGAGAAGACAATCAAATGTAGTGAATGGGACAAATCTTTGAACCAATCTTTAAATTTTACTGAACTTGAGAATATTGACACCTTGGAGGAACCTTACAAATGTAATCCGTGTTGGAGAGTCTTTACTCCATTACCTAGTCTAAAGAGACGTAAGAAAATCCATACTGGAGAGAAGCCTTACAGATGTAGAGAATGTGACAGAGCCTTTAATTGGCGTTCAAATCTTACCAGACATGAGAAAACTCATATTGCAGAGAAACCTTACAAATGTAAGCGATGTGGCAAAGCCTTAACTCGGCATTCACATCTTACTGTACATGAGAGAATTCATACAGGAGAGAAGCCTTACAAATGCAAACAGTGTTGTAAAGCCTTTAATCGGCGTTCACATCTTACTAGACATGAGATAACCCATAGTGGAGAGAAACCTTACAAATGCAAACAGTGTGGTAAAGCCTTTAATCAGCGTTCACATCTTACTAGTCATGAGCTAATCCATAGTGGAGAGAAGCCTTACCAATGTAGAGAATGTGGTAAAACCTTCTTTCGGAGTTCATGTCTTACTCAGCATCAGAGAATTCATACGGGACAGATGCCTTACAAATGTGGAGAATGTGGAAAACCCTTTATTCACTGTTCAGAACTTACTACACATGTGAGAATTCATACTGGAGAGAAACCTTACAAATGTGATCAATGTGGCAAAGCCTTTTACCGCCGTTCAAATCTTACTGCACATGAGAAAATTCATACTGGAGAAAAGCGTTACAAATGTAGAGAATGTGGAAAAGCCTTTATCATTGTTCACAGTTTACTCAACACATGTGAATTCATAATGGACGGAAACTTGAAAAGTGAAGAATTTGTAAAACCTTATTGCTGGAACTACAACCTCCCTCAATAACTGAGAATATGTACTGGAGAGAAATTCTTCATTTCTTATACATGATGAAAGACCTTCATTGAAAATATATACTTCAGAATACCCCACCAAATTCATGCTACAAAGTGACTTTAAAGATGTAAAAAAATATGGGGAGGTGCTTAATCGAAAATCAGCTCTGAAATATCAGAGAATTGATATGAGAATGTAGTAAGTCAAGAACACTTTTGACAGATTACTGTAAGAGTACTTATAATAAATAAGCAAATGTTAAAAAACTTAGAAATCTTCCTTGTTAATCTGATTCAACTTATTAAAGGGATGGATGTTGGACAGGTGTAATTACCATCACTGTATTTTTGTATATTGGCATTACATGAGGTAGTTTTTCAAAGCAAATGTTAATGTGATTCCAGTATGAAGTCACTTGACACTATATTTTTGCACCTAGTGTGTGTGTGTGTGAATCATGGGTTGATTGTTGCTGCCTCAAAGAACTGAGAGCCCTTGTATGTTGGGTGGGATTCACTCAGATCGCCTTCTCCCTGGAAGGCTGAGGGCACTGTAATACACAATGTAGGAAGAAATCTAAGTGGAGATGCTGTTTGGTTGACTTAGAACATTGATGTAAGTCACTGTCAGGTAGGTGTTCAGGACATCGTTCTCCGCATTAGTGTAAGACAGGAATATTCTGAATTTTAACTAATTTTAATATTCTGAGTTTTTCCACTTGTCCTTTAAGCAAAATAGGTGGCGGTTCATTAAAGCTCTGATGTGTCTTTGTAGTTAGTATTATTTAATGTGGTTGAAATAAAGACCTCTTCAGAGATGACTGAGAAACTACAGACAACTCATCCCTAAGTTCCTAATTATACATCCATGTTTCCTAAGCAGTGAACCTCAGTCTGCAGAGCCATGGAAAACAGAGCTGTAAGATCATTATATAAGAACCAGAAAGCTCCTTAACCACTTGTCTGTATTTTATCCTTGGACCCTACAGGTGGTTTGCCATGCTTTATTTAGACTATGTGTGAACTTACATTTTTATAATAAAGGCAGATGCCTTTTAATACACGAACCCTATGTGTAATGAATGACGTGTTATCTTGCCACCAACGCTGACCTCTCCCACCTGAATCATGGGTGTGACCATCAGTGCACTGTTTGGTGATGCAGTAGAAGGACAGCACTAGGAATCCCTTTTCCCTGTGGCCGTAATCTGCAAATAACGTGAGGCTATTTTCCCCATAACTTACATATTGTGCCCTGTTTTCCTGATTGTTACTACTGGAGAATTACGATGGTTAAAATAAAGTATTAGTGCTGTAGAGAGTTTAGCTAAACTACCATATTGCTGCCTTAGAATCCATGATGTGTAGCCAAGTTGTCTTGAAGTGACACTGGCCCCTTCCACTAGTGCATACACTGTTGTGCAGACAACAGGTCACAGACTCACAAGTGAATGTAAGTTCCCGTTATTACTTCTCCAGCAGCCCTTGTGAGCAAGTGTCCCCCGCCTCTGAAGGACTATGCCTTGTATACCCCCTGGATAGATCCCTGCAGAGCTTACCAAAACCTTGCTGTTTTTCGTTTCAATTGACCAACTTGGACTGAGCTGGAGAACCCCAAATCACTTGTCCTGTAAAACCTAATAAAGGCATGTGCCCTGGGTCCTGCCCTTCTCTGGTGCGTCCTGCCTCGGCCTCCCCATGTGGCCCTTCCAGGCATGCTGTGTCCTTCCTGCAGGATTGTGAGGATAAGAAGCTTGTCTGTTTCAGTTTCCCTGTGCTCTTTTGTTGAACTGTGGGCTCAGCATCCAACTGAAGACTCTCTGCTTAACAAATGCTAATTTATCTGTCACAGGAAATATAATTAGAATCCATACTTTGGTCCAAGGGGAGGTGAAGTCTGCCTTACATGGGCTTGCAAGGTGGGCATGGCCATGCACCCCACATTCCCCATCTGTACCAGGATTTGTGGGTGTGGGGAAGGAGGGCACCTGACAACAGGATGGAACCCTCTGTTTGATTCCATGTAGGAGATAATTGCCCCTGATTCTCCTGTGACCGAGGACAGGGAGGGGGGCCTCTGCATTTCAGGGTCCTGCCTGTGGATGTGGTAGCAGATGAAGGCTCTGCTGGTGCTTTCAACTCAGCTTCTCAAGGTGCAGGCCTGACTCCCCATGTCACTGAGGAGGAAGAAGAGATAGAAACGACGGGTTCTCAAGTATTGTGTCTCAATTCAGGGTTTTTATACACCCATTAATGTCATGTATTTAGAACTTGCAAACCATAACTTCTTACGACGTTTCTAGCTAACCAATATATTTTCAGCATGTTTTTTCCCTCTTTTTCTTCTTATGATAGTCAAGGCCAGGTCTTTAGATTAATTCTTCCCTATGTCTCAGACCTTCTGTCCACTTCTCCATCCTGACTTCCTACATCTTCAACTACTGACCTGCAACATTGAAAGGGTTCCCTTTGTGACAGGATGGCATAGGAGTGTGTTGATAGCCAAGATTCGCATGGATGATGGGGTTGGATTCTGGGATATCAGTGAAGGAGAACATTTCGTGTTTAGGTTCCATCTGGATGCTCCCTCAGCTCTGCTGGAGACCAGGATTCAGAAAATGCACAAATACACACAATAGAAAGACTGTCTAGAATGCTAAGGAAAGACTATTTAAACTAAACTAAAGGTTAGCAGATATAGGAGTCCCATGTGGCTTAAAATAAGCATAAAGCACCTGTTTCCTTGTGATTAGATCCATGTCATAATTCACTTTTCCCCAATGATAACAGGACAGATGATGGGTTCATCCATGTGCATCAGGCAGCCCACACCAGTTTGTCCCCTCACAGCTGGTGTTACCTTCATCCACTTGATTCAGGTCCTGTATGCCCCATTCTTCCTCTATAATGGTAACAGTTTTCCTATTTTCACTAATAAGATTTTGGGAGATTTACTGAGTGTTCTGTATAAACCATGATATTTACTCTGGAAACTCCTTTCTGAGTTTGTCTTTGCTTGATTTTGCTTTGGAAAACAAAGGCTCTGACCTTTGCTACAGATACTGGTTTTTCAACTGGAGGTTGTAAGGCAGTCAGGCCTCAGTTCTGTAAGTTTCCATTTTATTCCAAAGTCATGTCTGACATACTCTTTTTCATGTCTTTGTTGTGTTTTCAGAAGAAGAAAGTAAGAGTCATAATTAATAGATGTTCAAGTGTCTGCAAATTCTAAGAGAGAACTCAGCACAATTTAGAACCCAGCACAATGATAACTAAAAAACTTTCAGTGACATATGCACTCAAAAACAGTAGCTTTTATATGAGTTTATATCATTGGGCGTGTTTGTCCCCATAGTATTTTTTAAACACACAAAAATTCATCCACAAATAGATGCATATATTTAATTGAAAATATTTAATTTCAGTGACATTAAAATTTTTCCGTCATTTTTACCAAGTACATCATGACTCCCCCCCTTTTGCCTCCCCCCAGTTCAAGCCGTTGTTTCTCAGTCTAGTTGTGTAGGACACAGCTCCCAGGCCCATGTTGGAATTATGAGCCTTGCACTCCCCCCCGGCTGAGGCAGTCGGTTGCCAGTCATTGGTCGGCAGCTCAGGGCACCTCTCGCCGGCTGCCGGCCACTCACACTGGCCACCGGCCACTCATAGCGGCACATGGTAGCCCACGGCAGCACACAGCAGCTTATGCCAACTCCAGCTGCTCAGGGCAGCCCTGCTCCAGCGAGAGCTGTTGTTCACAACCTTAGCTGTAGAGGCGCAGTTCACTGGCTCATGTGGGAATCGAACCAGCGACCTTGGCAATAGGAGCACGGCGCTCCAACTGCCTGAGCCACCAGGCCGGCCCACATCATGACTTTTTAAAGATATGGGTGTACACATATAATGTAAAAGTTACTTGATCCATTCCATTTTGGTACATTGTTGTTTCCATTACTCTTTTCACTTGCAAAATCTGCTATAATTATTTGTTGATGATTTTCTCTGAATATTGGCCTTGCATGATTCTTCCTTGTAGATAAACTCTAGGTCAGAAAAACTAGGTTAAATCCCAGGTTCTACTATTTACTGGATATTGGACAAATATTCTTTTTTTTTTTTTTAAAGATTTTATTGGGGAAGCAGAACAGTGTATATTTCTGGGGAACAGTGTGTTTTCCCCAGAACTCATCAGCTCCAAGTCAAGTTGTTGTCCTTCGATCTTAGCTGTGGAGGGCGCAGCTCAGCTCCAAGTCCAGTCAATGTTTTCAATCTAGTTGCAGGGGACGCAGTGCACCATCCCATGTGGGAGTCAAACTGGCAACCTTGCTGTTAAGAGCACGCGCTCTAACCAACTGAGCCATCCGGACACCCCTCTACAAACATTCTTCTTAAAGAAAAATAATATTGCTCTCCTAGAGTATTTCTCTAGTTTTATGCATTAATATCTGAAAGAGCGAGAATAATGTCTCAGGCTCTCCAGTGTTCAGAAAGGAATGATCCCCCATTGTTGCTATTACAGAAGAACCTGTTCTTGCTGTGAAGCCCTTTCCTTTCCAAGTCAGTCATTACATCTTCCCATGCGTTTTACTGCTTTCGTAGTAAAAAGTGTAACCCTGATACCTGAGGCATAAGCGTGAATGGCCAGCATGTTAGAAATGCAGACCCTACCCATGAATTACACGGAACCTGCAGTGTAGTAAGATCTCCAGTTCATTGCTGTGCACATTATGAGAAATATGCTTCAAACCCATCACGAGTTGCCCACATGGCATATACACACTCAAAAATGTATATGTGCCTGTATTGAACTCTTAATTACATATTTTATCTTCCCCAGAGTGTATTATCTATATTTGGTTTTTACATCCATGTCATTCATTGTGTTTCAGTTAGAGAAAATAATAGAGAATTTTACTGTGTTGAAAAAAATGTAATTTTATATTTCAGGTAACTCACCTGAGTCAGAACCATTTCTCTTAATCTTGTCTTTTCATCGTTGGTAAAGTTATGAACTGTGTTCATGGCCACTTGGTCAATGTGTTATTTACTTCAGGGACTTGATATTCAGGGATGTGGCCTTAGAATTCCCTTAGGAGCAGTAGGAATGTCTGGGCCTCTCAGTGGGATTTGTACATGGACGTGATGGGAGAACTGCAGGAACGTTGTCTCCCTGTGTGAGGGGAGCTTCCTTCCAGAACTCCTACCCTTCCTTCCAGAACTGAAACACAGGTTTCAATTTCTTTTATTTGTCCAGTTTCTCTTGGGAGTGTCTGCTTTGCATGACTGAATTTGTGACCCTCTGTGAAGAAAGCTACTTGGGGTTTGTTGGTGTAAAATATTGATGATGTTTCATCTTGACCTTCACCTTCCCCTTTTGTGAGGCTATCTGCATCCTTCACTTTACATTAGGGACAATCATAGAAATTCAGTGTCATAAAGTATTGCCTACATCATAAACCCCAATTTCCACCCCCTTACTTTTGAGTCCATGTTAGTACTTAGATGTGGAGTTCAGATCTGTAAATTGAACATGCTGTCTAAGCGTCATAAAAGGGCTGTTAGGAAACTGGGCAATAATCTTCTATGTCCTTTTATAATGTCCTCTCTACCGAGCACAATACTGGGTAGAAATTGTAGAGTCCACACAGAGACACGTTCCTTTTTATAATAAATAAGTGTCATTGTCTCAGATCCACACTTGGCCACATATTTGGAGCACAGGAAAAAGCCCTGAGAAGTGAAGACAGGAGACACTAGTCTTCCACCCTGGTAGGTGCGAATAAACAAAGCAGATGACACAGGTGAGAGAGCTAAAAGGTCAAGGAGGAAACCCCCTTAAAGTGTGGTTTGGGAAAATCTGCTTCAATGGCAATGATTTTTAGAAAGCCCAGAATTCTTTCTCTTGTCCCAGAGGAACATATTCTGTCCCACTCTGATCCTGTTCCTACACCCTCTACTGCCTCTCCTTTTGCTCCAGAGACCTTCTAGCACATTCCCAGTGAGCCAAAGGCCTCCCCATGGCCAGTGAGGGTCTGCATGGTTTCACTGTACTTCCACTGCTATTGGGCTTGAAAAAAATCTGTGCACATCTGGAATTCATACATGGAGGCCAAAATGTCAGTGTCCCCTCCCCAGTATTTGGGTGCCCTTGACTGCTAGAGACACCTACAAATTAGCTACATCCTAGGGCATGGGGGGTAAAATGATGGTCCCCCACCCAAAACATAAGCAGGGCAGGATCCCCCATGGAGACTTCCCTAAGGCCCAGACCATGTAATCAGTTCTCAGAAATGTCCCAGGCGTCCTCCCGTGTTGAACTGGCCTCACGTTAGAATATCCCTGGCTACTCCATGAAGACATTGATGCAGGGCCCCACCACAAACTGAAAATCCCTGGGGGTGGGACACAGGAGATGGTAGTTCTGAAACCACACAGGAGATGCCTTGAGGCATTAGATCACCCAGGTCTGAGGTGAGGCTGTTTAATTTACCTTTTTAACAACCACTGAGGTTGCTCTCCCAAGAACCCATTTCCAGAAGCATAAAGCCTGAGAAAGCAAGCTCATCTGAGTACGTTACAGCCACCTGTCCAACTCAACACAAATACCCGTTCCCAGTGAGTGTCTCCTAGCAGCTTCTCGAGAGAGGACATTCTCTGCTCACTGTGTTCCTGTTGAGAGGGGACAGAGCAGGCAGTAGTGTCTGAGTAAGGGTGTGTGGGAAAAAGCATTCACTCGTTCATGAAAGCAGCGTTAATTGAGTTCGACTTCCTCTGAGAGCTCCCAAGAAACAAACTGTTATTTCCCAAGAACTTTCCCATTTCATGAGACTTTCCGCACCAGCAGTGGCGTGGCTTACTCTGTGCCCGTCTGTGCTCTTACTTGTGTTCACAGCTCCATTCATTCCCACCTGCCTTGATTTATCTCTCACTTTAAAGGTCCATGGTTTTTCCCCTTATTTCAAAGTGCAGATCATATTTAGCAGAAGAGAGATTTCCATTTATAAAGAAAAATGGAACATGATATAGAATGCTATTCCAGAGCACATTCCCACCTCTTTGTTCAGCTATGAAGAGAGAATATTAGAGACGGGTCTAGGAAAGCATTTCAGAAATTGTTGAACTGACTGCTTCCTTCTGAATGCTGAGGGGTTGTTAAGTTTGCAGAGGGCTGTTCTCTTCAACAATTACTGAATCAAAAGCACGAGGGTAAAACACAGAATCAGGCAGTCTTAAAAGTATCCGTAAGTTTTCCTGATCCTAACGTTGCACATCCAGCACTAATCAAGCGTCAAATGCGCAGAACTTGGGAGGAGAAGTCTATAGAGTCCATAGGCCCCATGAGGAAGCCTTTCCTCCTGAATCAAAACAGCTTCAGTAACTCTCTCAGGAACAGGGATGTGGAACTCAGACAAGCAAGTCGACCTCCCAAGGGACTCACAGAGGAAAACACAGAGACCCACAAACAGTCACCGATTTTTAGAGAGAAGCAGGTTCCTGCAGTTCTCCAACATCATGTACCTGGAAAAAGGCCCTCTGAGCAGATTCCAGGCATTCTCACTGCTCCTGAAAGAATTCGATGGCCACATCCTCGAATATCAACCATCCCTGGAAGCAAACCACAGTTCATCCAGTGGACAGGGAGGGAGTCATTTTGATAGAAAATGAGAGAATCAGTGATACGCAAAAATTAAGTGGGCTAGAGTGAGTATTCTGACTGATGCGTGTTAGATAAGTTAAAGGAATTTATATATCTTTATTTGTTTTGAACTGGAATTCAAGTAATATAAGCTTGGCCATGTTAAATAAAGTAAAATTCATATTGTACTAAAGAATGTAGTACAAATATCATACCCAGTTCTGATATATTTTTATCAGCTGCATAGGAAACCCTTTACCTATGAAGCAGTTGCTTCCCATTTCCCCTTCCCCTGCTCTTCTGAAATCCACTACTATGTTTTGTGTAGCTACGGATTTTCCTCTCCTGGACATTGCATAGACATGGACTCGTGTGAAATGTTGAGTCTTGGCCTCCATAGTGAATGGGGAATAGAAAAGGAAATGCTGTTCTGTTGGTGTCAGTATGAAATTGCCTGTTCTACCCAGGGAGAGTTTTGTATTTCACATTCTAGTTCGTAATCCCTGTAGACAATTGCAGTTCTTGTTTAATTAAGCTGCTTACATGAATTCTAACTGCGGAAATGTTCCTGGATACCACCCCTTCTTCCCACACCCACCCGCTCACGGAGATCCTAATTCCCTCCGAGTTGCTGCAGCTGCATCAGCAGGACGTCCGTGCAACCCGCTGGCAAAAATAGCCTTTGACTTAAAACAGTTTCAACTTAGGAAAACATCTTAGTCTCCAACACAAGTGTCTAATATAACTCTTATCTTTTACCTGAAAACTGCTACACATAGTAACTTAAAGCGGGCAGGAAGCAACTCGGATGCACGAGACACATTCCAAAACCCGAAGAGAAACCTTGGTAGCCAAGGGCGGGGACGCTAACTCCCAGCGCCGCCCGCTCCTCGGCCCGCTTTCGGGGCCCAGCTTTTGGTTTCGTTCTTCGCAGTCCGGCCGCGGAACGGGCCTCTCACCAGATCCCGCCCCCTTGCCGCTCGCGCACCTCTCAGGTCCCGCCGTTAGGCCAGTTTCATTTCGCTTTCTGCCCGTCACGCGCAGGCCCCGCCCCCTGCTGCTCGCGCTCCGCCCCGGCCCCACCCCCCACGCGTCCTCCGGGTCGTGGCCCTGCAGGGGGGCTTTCTGGCTTCACGGCCGCCCCACCCACTCGCCGGTTTCGGTTCCCTCGCGCTTCCCCTGCGTCCGTGCGCCGGTCGGGCCTCTCGCCTCGCCCCGCCCTCGGAGTCTCCGTCGTTTTCCTGCCGACGTGGTGAGCACAGGCCCGGGAGCGGGTGCTCGGCAGCGGAGCTCACAGTGCTGAGCTTGAGTTTCGTTTTCTCGTTTTCACCTGCGTTGCACAACCCTTCAGGGCTCTAAGGTCGCCATGGACTCGGTGGTCTCCGCAGCCAGCTTTTCCCTCTTTAAATTGAGGTGTGTCCGTAGGGAACCGGCGCTTCCTTTGGGGTTTGAAATGGCCCGGGGGCTGTGTCCTGCCCTCAACTTACTGTCCTTGGACCCGGCAGGCCCCGCCTTGCACCTCCTTTTCCCTCTTAAACTCTACTGGGCAGCCAGTTGGCCGAGTGCTTGGAGCGCAGTGCTCATGACACTGAGGTTGTTGGTTGATGCCCACGTGGGTCAGTGAGCTGCGCCTTCCACAGCTAGATTGAAAACAAGGACTCGAAGTTTAGCTGATGGGTCCCGGGAAAACACACTGTCCCCCAATAAAAATTAAAAACAGAAGAAAACGAACTCTTTACTGACCTGTAAGCCTGTCAGGTGCCAGTGAAGTATTACGTGAGGTGGGTTTACAGTGGCAAAGATGAACTGGGACTTTAAGGAGACTGATCATTGGGGAGACCTGGGGCAGGAGCTGGTCTCGGAAGCTCCTGAGCATCCCTAGTGGAACTCGCTGGTTCTAACCTCCTGTCGCCCGGCCTTACCTACCCTCCGTCGTAGACACACCGGAATGCACGTGCTGCCCTGTGTGCACGTGCTGGGTGCAGCCCTTTGTCCGTTTCTCCTTTTCCTTTTCCCCAGTGAATCCTTTTAATACCTAGTGGGTATTAGTTTTCCGTTGAAAGTTCAGAGAACATTTCTACTGAAAGGAGTCAGTTTGTCCCGGTGTTAGACTGTCTTCTCATTGAGAGGAATGCCGCTCGTCTCAGCCTGTACCTGGATTCTCCGCCGGTCGGTTATTTTCCTAGAACTGGCTTTTAGTCTTAAGCCTGGTCTGTATCGTCATAGAATTCAACCCTGGCCATTCATAGAAGGTGAGGGAATTCACAAGACTCAAAAGTAGGAAAGCGAAGAAAGTTTTATTGAAGGTTTGGCACAGAGAGAACGCCCATGGTGGCAGTGATTGAAGAAGATGGCTGCCCCTAGGGAAGGGAATGTAGGGTTTTTATATTTTTTATGCTGGATGCAGGGGACTAGTCACCTTGCAGTTGTTTACAGTTGCGGCTGGCCCAGTCTGAGAACTGTTGTCAAGGTTGGCTTCCTTCAAAAATTCTCTGGGTGTTTCTCAGACCGCAGGTGTAGTGTCCGCAGGGGACTCAGATCTTAAGTGGTTAATCTTGAAACCTATTCTTGCTAGCTCCCAGGCTCATTACCTCTTTCTGAATTATCGTGGTCCTCTGTGATCAGACCGATCTAGAGTGAGGCTGGCTGGCATCTGACCTGCAGGTTGCTTGAGCGCTTGTAAACCCTCTCGGGCCCTTTGTTCTAGAGAAAATTCTCTGAAAAGTGGGACCTCAGCTACCTAAATATTTAAGACCGTCCGACCTCCACATGGGACACAGGCCAAATACTGGGTTAAAGACTTTGTGCCATTTTCATGCTCATATTTAACTAAATGGACAGATCTAGCTAAAAGTTATTCAGAAAATGGTTTGCCACTTCTAGGAACATATGAGATTCCCAGGCATCATTTTGTTACCGCAGAGCAGGCCCTACTCGGTGTGGTGTCCACGTTCTTGGCGTCTTAGGCAAAGACTTGAACAAGAAACAGAAATACATTGGTGAAAGAACAGTTTATTAGAAGAGAAAGTATACTCCAAAGAGATAGGCGCGTGCCCGAGCAACAGAGTGGCTCAAAAGGCTCTGACTGGTGAGGACTAGGAGTTTTTATTTCCTTCTCTTCTAGAAAGCTCTAGTCCTCTCTAGGTATAGGATCACTTGATTGGCAGGAGGCAATTACCTCATCTTTTTCAGACTGTGCATGTTCCTTCCCAGAATTCAGTCTGTTATAATTAAATTAATGAACTTCTGAGTATATGTATGATATTATAATAATGGTATAATGAGACTATGGTGAGGCACAGGTGTGAGTAACCAGTCTAATCTAGTTAGATATTTAGTATCCTTTAGCTTCCACATAGTGGTTGATGGCTATAGTGGATATGGGAAAGATTTGGGCGTGGAGGGGAGCTCTTCTGGGTGTTCGCTTTCCGTAGGTCGTGTTAAACGTGCAGGAATGTTTGGAGACCCCATTCCTCTCTCTAGCTGCCTGCCTCATTTTCCTTTGAGAGGCGTGATCCCCATAAATCTCTATGGGAAGTTGAGGGGCAGGAGGTCTCGCCTCTGTATCTGCTTCCTTCTGAATGTGGCTGTTCTCCCTACCTATTGGGGATTCACGGAGCTCTTATCTTATCTTAGATGAAGTGAAGGGGTCTCGTGATCTGCCAGGAAGGCCATATTGACCTTTTTGGATGGGATGTACTGGAAGTCTTGCTGGGGCATCATTTGTATTCCATTGGCCCCTAGATGAGGAGAGATAGATTTTGGTTAAACAGAGTTAAAAGTGTAGGCCTAAAGCAGGACCCAACGCCATTGACACAAGGTGGCTGTATCATAGAAGTTATGTTTAGTTCATGGAGCCTGTGGCCTTTTCATCTGGTTAATCCGGTCACTAAGGTGTTCACCCAGGAGCTGGGCCATAATGATTACAATAAACACAGATCACAAGTTCCGGGGTAGTTATCTGAGGCAGGGGTAGGAGACTTCCTATGATTCAGGCTAGAAACACTCTTCCGTTCTAGATTAAAAAGCTAATTTGAAAGGTGATTAAAATCAGGAACTAGGGAGCTAAGAAAGTAAGGAAAAGGAGACTTAAAATTCCTATAGTGGGGGGCACTCCCCTATCAATTTTCTGAAAGCCTAATTGGACAATAATTGCACTAAAATTGGTGAAACTAAGTGGAATGCCTGTTTTGAATGGTACTTTGAGGCTTCCAAACATGACCAAGAATCTGAAATTGCATCTTTGTGAAATAAAGTGTGATATTAACAGAGGCTACTGAAAATTTTAAATGAGAGAAAATGGCATCCAAAGCAGAAGAGTTTTTATCATTAATAGTAGTCTTTTATTACCTTGTTAAGAATTAATTCCTTTTTCTTATAACTGTCCCATGAAATACTGAATGTTTATGTTAAATTGCTTTTTATTTTATTTGATCAAATAGACAAGGAAGTGACTAAATAGTCACTTAACTCTTGGAGTTAAGTTTCTGTTTGGCAGGTTTAGGCGAAACAGATCTGGAAGTCCTGAGAGGCAGGGAAATCTGAAGCTTTGTGCCATCTCCCTCCATAGCCCCGCCCAGATCCACCCTGCTGAGGCTAATTTCAGGTCTGGTCCCAAACTGGGAGTCCCCCCTCACTGAAGGGCTGAGAGGAGGTCACATTTTGAGTGGCTCCACCTCCTGTCTCAGGGCTGGTGCTCACAAGTCTGGAACCCCCATAGTGGCTAATGGGAGCAAAAGACTATTTTGACTTCTTTCTTTCTCTTTAAATCCTGTGATTAAGGAGCATTCACCCAGCATCCAGCTTTGCATTCCTGCAGATCCAGTACCGTGTTTCCTGGAAAATAAGACCTAGCCGGACAACCAGCTCTCATGCGGCTTTTGGAGCAAAAATTAATATAAGACCCCAGCTGATTGTCCGGTGAGGTCTTATTTTTGGGGAAACACGTAGTTGTTGAAGTTACAAAAAAGTAAATACTTGTGTACATTATTAAATGATTACAACAGTCTAGCTAAGTAACATCCCATTAACTCACATAGTTACGATTTGTGTGTGCATTGAGAACATCTAAAGTGCGCTCTCTCAGCAAATTCAGTGCTGTAGTTTACGTCTCCGGAACTTAATCCTCCTGCATAACTGAATCCTGTATTACTTGACCCACATCCCCTACTTCCCCACAGTGGGTCCCAGCAATCACAATTCTACTCAGCTTTATTAGTTTGGCTCTATTAGATGCTACATATAAGTGAGATCATATAGTATCTGCCTTTCTGCATTGGCTTCTTCCACTTAGCATGATGTTCTCTAGGTTCACCCATGTTGCCCCAAATGGAAGGATGTGCTTTCTTTAAAAAAAAAGTCGTTTGTGTTTTTTTGCGTATTGGGAAACAGTGTGTTTCTTTAGGGCCCATCAGCTCCAAGTCATTGTCCTTCAATCTACATGTGGAGGGTGCAGCTCAGCTCCACGTCGTCGCCGTCCTCAATCCTAGTTGCAGGGGGCACAGCCCACCATCCCATGCGGGCATTGAGCCAGCAACCTTGTTGCTCAGAGCTCGCGCTCAAACCACTTAGCTATTTGGCCACCCCAAGGATGTCCTTTCTTGAAGGCTGACTAATATTCATATCTATGTATTCACATATACATGTTTATCCATTCCTGCTGGACACCACGGAGACAATAGTGAGAGGCCAATTCCTAGTTTCAAGATGGTTAAAATTAAAACAAACAAACAAAAAATCCTATAACACCAAATGTTAGTGAGGATGTAGACTAGTTGAAATGACCCGGTATTGCTGATGGGAGTGTAAAAGGTACACCCAGTTAGGAAAATTGTTTGGCTTTTACGTCTGAGCTTAAACATTGTCTGTCCTATTACAAAGAAAGTGTCAACACAACAATGAAAATCTGAACTTCTGATCCACCCCTCCTTTTTGTATGCCGCCATCTGTCTTATTTAATTCCTACAATATACAGGCATCGTTAAAAGTCACTGATAGGGTCCAGGAGGAAAAGGACGTCAGGGCCCAGGATACGTGCTCATGGTGATTATGGGACACCTCGTGCCCACCCCAGTGTGTCATGAGGATTGACTGACATAACATGGGGAGGGTCCCAACACAGTGACCGTAACTGACTTATGAGCACATGTTTGATGCTCAAACACACGTAATGAACACGTACATGATGTTTTCCTAACAGACTTGCTGAGCCGTTCCTGCCTTTACTAACCTGTAAACTTGGAAGTGCCAGCAAAGCCTGTCATCCTTCAGGACGGTGACTGTGGTCCTCACTGGGAATGAACAGTAAACTGCTGGGAACTCCACAGAAGTTGGCTGTGTTGAGATAAGATGGGGGTGTGAGGGGCTCAGGTGTGCTGTGACTGCTTTCTCTACTGTGCTGCTCCTAAAATGGGTCTGGGGACCGCGTCAGCACTGACAGGAACTGGTTAAAGGTCACTGTTCCTGGGCCCGGTGCAGGCAGGGGAAATCACAGCTCCTTCCAGTGGGTCCTGTGTCCTGTAAATTTCCATTGTATTGCACTGTCACGTCACAGACACTGTCTTTTGTATTTTCAGCAAAAAAAACCCAACAATCTTATAATTAATATATGTTCAAGTATCTTCAAATCCTATGATATAACTCAGCACAAATGATACATGAAATTCAAGGGAATAATTAGGGATTTGTTGGTATAAAGAAGAAACTTTATGATGTTTCGTTTTCCCCTTCTTGAGGTGATAAATAGTGTTGCCCCATTTTAAAATCATATCTCCACCCCTATTTTGATTCAATAGTACTTGGAAGTAGAGTAAGGATCTGCAAATTGAAAATACTTCTAAGTATTCTCAAGAGGCTGTCAGGAAACAGTGTTTGGGAAGTAATTTTCTGTAACTTATAATGACCTCTTTCCTCTACGGAACAAAGTACTGAATTGAAAACTATAGGAACCTCACAAGAGTCGTGAATCTATAGTTGGGACTGATGGGCACCTTATGTGTCTGTACTACATATGGTGATTCTCGGTGGCCTGTCCCCAATCCCTAGTCTGCTCTCGGGTTGTGGGCTTTGTTCGAGGGGCTGGATTTAGGTCCTTGAGGGGTTCCAGTGTGTGAATGCGTGAATGTTTGGGCAAAAGGAAAAGGTAGAAATGGGAGAGGGTGTGAAAAACCCTGGGAGTAAAAATGCAGGTTGAAAGGAGGTCTGGTCTGTGCTGCGGGTTTTGGTCCCAGCTCCCTGAACTCTGATCTCAGGAGCACCTGCTTGAGATGGAATTGGATGCTGATGGTCCAGAGAGCTGGATGGAATGGAGGAGCACATGACTGCAGGTTTGGACTGTGGGAGGGGTATCGTGGGCCGGAAGCCCTCGGTGTGCAGGGGCAGCATTTGGTGGGGAAACTCTTCTAGGCCATGCGCTGTGGTGAGTGGTTACCAAGGATCAACTCTGGTTAAGTGACGGCAGTGTGCTGGTGTGTCATGGGCGCATGTGAGTGGGGTAAGGGGAGGAAGGAAATCTGTGTCCTCAGGCCACCCTTTCCCTGGGGGAAACACAAAGGAGCCAGATGACAAAAATGCTCCAAAATGAAACGCGGGATGTGCGGGAACACAGTTGTGGAATTTTGGGCTTTCTGTCCATTTGCGACAACTGGTTTTCAATTATCCACCGACACTGAGATTGTTCCTTCTCGATGGTGCTCAATCTCATATCCCAGAAGCACCCAGGTAATGCACCTACACCCAAAGAAACAGTCCACATTCCCAGATGTGTGTGATAGTGGCAGACAGGCACCTTCAAATCTAAGTGTATAAACAATGTTTCCATTAGGTGTTTTATTCATAATTAGTGTCCAGTTTTAGCAAATGCATTGGGTGTATTTCTAGTGGTATGCAAACATGGCCTTCGTTATCATTGATTTAAAAAAGAATTTTGATTCGTAGTAAGTCTGATATAGTATTTGTGTGAATAGTGAATCAAATACGTACCATTTGAATGTTTGTGTGGGGCGGGGAAAATTGTCACTCTCTTTGGGTCTGAGGCTGGGCCTAAGAATGAAACTGACATGAGATAAATTAACAGGAGGAAAGGATACAAATTTGTTAAATTTTTACATGTACATAGAAGTCTTGACGAGAGGATGAAGACCCAAAGAAGTGACCAGGACACCATTTAGATAAACAGTGAATTTGTGAAGAATTGTCAAGATAAAGGACCTTACGATCAGTGTAGCTGGGTAGTCCTTTTAAGGATAAGTTTAACATTTTTGCTTGCAGATTCCTCTGGTGCCATCTCTGGGATGGTAAGAGCCTGACTCCAGAAAATGAATTTATTTACTGCCTTTAGGCTGTAGAAGGAGAGCTCTTTCTATTTTTACCGCTCTTTAATTGCCTTCAACTAAAAACAATTTTTATGTCAAAGCATATTTTGAGGTGACATATTCTGTTTTTTTTGGTGTGTGTGTGTGTATGTGTATGTATGTGTACATATAAGAACTGGCAATTAAGTTCGCAAACTTGTTGCAACGATGTTGCTAACCTTTTTTGATATCAGAGGGATTATTCATCATGAATTTGTACCAACTGGACAAATAGTGAACCAAGTTTACTATTTGGAAGTGCTGAAAAGGCTGCATGAAAATGTTAGACAACCTGAAATTTTCGCCAACAATTCATGGCTCTTGCATCACGAAAATCCACCAGCTCACACAGCACTGTCTGTGAGGGAGTTTTTAGCCAGTAAACAAATAACTGTATTGGAACACCCTCCCTACTCCCCTGATCTGGCCCCCAGTGACTTCTTTCTTTACCTGAAGATAAAGGAAATATTGAAAGGAAGACATTTTGATGACATTCAGGATGTCAAGGGTAATACAACAGCTTTGAGGGCCATTCTGAAAAAGAGTTCCAAAATTGCTTTGAAGGGTGGGCTGGGCATTGGTGTCAGTGCATAGCTTCCCAAGGGGAGTACTTTGAAGGTGACCATTCAGCAGTGAGGTATGTAGCATTTTTTTAGGATGGGTTCGTGAACTTAATTCTCAGACCTCGTATATTATGAAATTTCAATTTCAATCTCAGATGCACTCTGAAATTGTATATGAAGGAGGATACATCTCCAACTGATGAAAGCTGTTACTTCTGGAAAGAAAATGATTGATCATGAGGTAATTGCTGGGAACTCATTTAAATATTTTCTACTTTCATATTTTATAACTTTTTTATAATCATCAAACTTTTTTTTCTCTATGTAGTAGTTTTCTGTCACAGTTCACTTTCAGGACCATTCAGGTTGCAGACAGATTGGGTTGTGAACTGGGCTAGTGCTTTGAGGGAAAGAATTTATTTTCATTTGAGGGACAGAATTCATTTTCTTCTCATGGTTTCTATGTGACCCTATGGTCACACCTTGGGACTGGTATCCCCAAAGAAGGGGCTAAATTTGTGGCTCACTGTTCACCGAGATTTTAGCTGTGTTCCTCTACTATATGTTCAAATAAAGTGATTGCTAGGCGTGTTTTCTAAGGTGAAGAGTATTGCCACGTGGACTGAAATTCAGACCTTCTCATAATTAAATTGTGAATCAAAAGCAAATCAGAACTAATGAAGGGAATATAAATTAGTGACCTTCAGTCTTCCTCCTGCAACCTCCTCTTCTCCACTTCCATCCCTTCCCTCCCTCTATCTGTGTCCCCTGTTGTGACCCCCGTCGCCCCACCCTGTCACCTTTGGCCATCCCCTAGACGTTATCCTCCCCTCTAAATGACTATATTAGACTTCTATGCTGTTCTCTTCCTCTGTTGTTCTCTTGTTCTATCCAGTGCACTTGAGACATCCATCCTATGGAGCTGCTGTCTGTCCCCTGGCCCCAGAACCCTCAGCCCACCCCATCTTACCTCCCATCACCCCAAAGCCTCCATCGTCCATACCTACCTTTCCCCTTGACCTCTATTTTGTCCCAGCCCATTCCAATGACTTCAGTGCATTTCCGGTGTCCTCAATGTCCAAACACCCTCACATGCACCCACCATGATGTCAGGTGTTCCCAGCTCCCGATAACCCTGAAGCCATTACCCCAAATCCTACAATCCTTGACCCTTTCTCCTGGGCCTGTTATCCCACTGATGCCACTCCCTTCTCCTTCCACCCACTTTGTCTCATCATGTCCCACCGTTTATTTCTATTTGGAAAACTAACCCCCCTGGGACTCCATTCACAACCAAGTATCTCCCTTCCATCTCTGTGTTCTCTAAACCTTCATAGGCATTGAGGTTTCTGTGACTTTTACCACCTTGGCAATTCCCCCAATCCCCTTCATTCCCTTGACCTCCTTTACTCCCTTGTCCCCTCAACAACCGATACACCCCACATTCTCAACTTCCATGCACATGATTCCTTTTGTCCCCTTACAGTCTTTTACTTCAAAATGTCCTTTCACTATGAATTAACATTAGAAATTTCAAATAGATATGCCTCAATTTCTCCACATAAGTATAGTTTAATGTATACTGCTGTCTCGGTTTTCTAACATAATCTGTTCTGGAAGACCGTTCGAGTTCTGAAACTTTTGATAACTGAGGCACGGTTTCCCATAGAAAGTAATGCAAAATGGATTAATCTGTTCCAGACCTTCAAACTCAACCCCTAAAACAGCAATTTAGCATGAATTTTACTATCTAATGATACCATAGATCCATAAAATGATACACAATGAAAGTAATAAACACAATATAGTGCACTGTAAAAGCAATAATAAACACAATGTAAAAACAGTACTGTAGATGATAAAAATGAAAATGTAATTTTTTCTTACGTGCAATGATGATAGTCATGGTTTGGATGGGGGGGGGGGGTCCCCTTCAATAATCACAACAGGTGACTGTTGCTCAGGTGTTCTGTGGCCCTCTTCCAGAATCACTGTAGGTGACTCTTCTCCTGCCATTCCTTCCCTTGATTTTTTTTACACCACTGACACCTGGTTTAGACTCACTCGATCTTTTCCTCACTAAAAATTTTTCAATTGACACTTGCATTTTCTGATGTTTTAAAATTTGTCTCAAGTGAGACATAGCATCATCATTGAAAGTGTTAGTGGCATGACTTACAGCAGCTTTATCAGGGTGACATTTTTCAACAAAAATTTGCACTTCAACCCATTTTGCACACATTTCTTTGATCAGCGCAGTAGAAACACTTTCTCTTCCCTCCTCCTCCGAAGACAATTCCTCAGTTGCCGCTGTTGCTGCTCCGTCAGAATGTTCTGAAGTTCTTCTGTGGTGAGTTCAGTCCTGTGGTCCTTCACTGACTCCTCCACATCATCACTGCTCACTTCCAAGCACATGGACTTTCCCAGAGACACAATGTCCTCAACAATAGGAGCATCCTCTTCAACATCCTCAAATACACGTCCAGGGACAGCTTCTGGCCACAGTTTCTTCCATGCTGACTTCATTGTTCTGTGAGACACATCCCTCCATGCTTTGTCTAGGAGATGTAGGATATTGAAACGATTCTTCCAGAACTTTCTGAGGGTTAGCTCTGTGTCCGAGGTCACCTCAAAGCACCTTTGGAACACTGCTTTGGTGTAAAGCTTCTTAAAATTAGATATGACCTGCTGGTCCCTGGGCTGGATGAGAGGAGTCGTGTTGGGGGGCAAAAACTTTACACTGATAAAACTGAACTCTTCCACCAACTCGTCCTCCAAGCCTGGGGGGTGAGCTGAAGCTTTACCCATAACAAGCAGGCACTTCATTGGAAGATTTTTGTCTTGGAGGTATTTTTACACTTGACCCGAACACTTCATGAACCCACTCAATAAAAAATTGCCTGGTTACTCAAGCTTTGCTGTTTGCCCTCCACATCACATGCAATTTACTTTTCATGACATTGTTTTTCTTAAATACCCTGGGGTTCTCAGAATGGTAGACTCACAAAGGCTTCAACTTAAAATCCCCACTTGCATCCCCACAAAATAGAAGGGGTAGCCTGTCTTCCATGGGCTTGTGTCCTGCGATGAATTCTCCTCCTTTGTTAGGTAGGTCCTCTTTGGCATTTTCTTCCAAAAGAGGCCTGTCTCATCACAGTTGAAAACTTGTTGGAGAAGGAAACCCTCTGCCTCTACATAATCTTTAAATTCCAAAACACATTGGTCGCCTCTTCTTTGCTGGCACTGGCAGCTTCCCCATGTGTCACCACATCGTGTTTGCCACTTCTCCTCTTCAACTTTTCAAACCACCCTCTACTTGCCTTGAAAATATCACTCTCAGCCCTTGTTCCAGGGGTGGTTTTGATGAGGTCAGCATGCAAATGTAAAACTTTTTCACAAATTATGTGCTCAGAAGTGCTGTCACCAGCCAACTGCTTTTCATTTATCCATATGAAAAGCAATTTTTTCACTTCTTCAATTGTCTGTGTTCTTTGTCTTGTGTTTTAACACCTCTTGCAACATTAGCTCCTTTAATGGCTTCTTTATTTTTTAAGATGGTACAAATTATAGATTTGGCAATACCAAACTGCGTTGCCAGATCATATACACAGACACCACTTTCATGTTTGAAAATAATTTCCTTCTTCACCTCTATTGTTGTTCTGTTAATGATTCTCTTGGCTTTGCAGCTTTTATCCATTTCTCACAGCAAGGGGTGATTGGCAGAGGGCTCCTGAGATGACATGAGCACAGATTGATTGCACACAGTCACCGGGTTGCGCTGGTGCTCAGGACTCAACAGCTGACAGCTAGGCCTCAAGATCTTGCACTCAGTGGAAGGCGCGTGACATGTTCGACTTCCGAGGCGTGTTCGAAAACCGAAACATTTACTTCCGGGTTTACAGCATTGGTAAACTGAAATGTTCGTCAATGGAGACGTCTGAAAACCGAGGGACTACTGTAGTTCACCTTTGGGGTGCCTCACCTGCCCCAGGATAGGTCCATAGACACAGGGAACACAACATTATGGGTGGCTCTCCAACCATCTATTTGTACAAGGTCAATCACTGCATTACACTCACAATAATGCCTCACGTGGTCTTGGCGGGACCCACGCCTCTGTAGGAGGCAGGCAGGACCCACATCTTTTGATGTGATGTCCCCACTTAATGTAACTGAATCCTATCAGCCTGGTGAAGCTGGCTCATCACACTTGCATGGTGTGGAAAGTTGTGACCTCCAGGAGACCTGCCCACACACCCCAGGTGTGAAGGAGGACGCGAGGCTGACTGTCAGGTCCGTGGGGGATCTGATAAGCTTACCTGATAGGATGACAACCGAGGGTGTCTCTGCCATTGGCCCAATCGTTCTGTGGACACACATTACACACAGAAAGCTGAGGAAGATCTAGGCACTGGGATTGGGGCATCTTCTGGGAACCGGGGTCGTATCCTCAGGCAGGACGGCATGAGACATTCACAGTGGGTGAGACTCTGAAAGGAAGCATTCAGCCCTTTTAACTGGGGAGGGAGGGCATCTCCAGTCTCTAAATCGAAGGCCATCCATCACTGGAGCTGTCACAGCGTAACTATGCATTCCACAGCATCCCATTAATTAGGCCGGAGTGAACAATAGTTTGAAGGAGGTTGCAAACCTGCAAATAAAGGAATATTTATAGCAGGGGTGTCAAAACTGCGGCCAGCAATCCATTGTTAATTGGCCTGCAGGAAATTCCAAAAATATATTTAGTTTACTTATATAAACCAGGTGAGGCAATACGTACTTCAACTCGAGTGAGTGGCCCAGGTGTTTGTGTATTTTACCGCATATGGCCCTTGGTGAAAACCGTTGAAAAAAGTTTGGACACCCCTGATTTATAGGATGAGAGCTGATTCCCTGTCTCCTGGGCATTTCAATTCCCTGCTCACGAATCCCTTGGTAAGCTGCACCACAGACAAATATGCCCCCCAGGCAATTGGAGAGGAAATCGTGCTTCCACAATAAGATAAAGCATTGCCGAATTCACAGTGTTATTACTTGCCAACTTGTCCTTTTTCATGCTGTTATAGCTCCACGGAAGTGTATGAAACGAAGTCGGGTAACCGCCTGTTGCTGCGGTTCCGCTGTGGGGCCACAAGAGGGCGCGCTGAGGAGCAAGTTCTCCAGTGGCTGAGAAAGCAGAGGGCCAACAGGTGCCAAGGAGCTAAGAGTGATCGCCGGGAGGAGCTAAGGCCCAGCGAGCACGTGCGTTAATACATCTCACAGGAGACAAAGAAAAGCCACCGTATTCCATCCGACCTTCCCGGACTCTCATCCAGCCACCCCTGTTCCCAGGCACGGCTCTCGCTCAGGCGCAGGGAACTTCGTATGGCACAGGGAGGGGCAGCGGCTGCCACGCCCAATGAGCTCCAAGCCAATTAAGGTTGAATAATAGTAGTGTAGGGCCTTTAATGAATACAGAGCGAAAACAAGCATAAATGATTCATTGCTTTTCTTTGCAGGGCTATTCAGCTTTCAGAGCACAGCACGAGGTGACCGCTCCTGAGGGTCAAACAACCTCCCCCTCACAGTTCTCCCAGGCTCTCCCTCCTCTTCTCCATTCTTTTCTGTCCTCACAGGACACAGAGATGGGGTTTTCTTATCCCATAAAGCTACATGGGATGCTTGCAGGGGTATCCAAAAGCCCAACAGGGCCATCTTTTCTGGCTGTGCCCTGCACAGGGCTTCACCCAGGGGCCGATGTTGAAGAGACACGGCTGGATCCTCTGCCCAGAGCAGGTGTCTGTGTAACTGGGGCAGTTACTGTAAGCCCTGGGAGGTGCTGAAGCTCTGCTCTGCCCAGAGACCTCTGGCTTTTCTTCACAGTCCAGCGCTGACATCTCACGGGGTGAAGCCTCCCCAGCTGAGCCAGCCCTCCCTTCTGAGGGGCAGCCTAGCGCCCCACTGCTGAGACCCTCATCACTCTCCTGGAGGAGACCCTGTGCTGCTGGGGTAACACCGGGTCTCCCACATCCCTCCCTGAGCATCTTATCACAGCACAGTACAAGACACCGTAGGTGGAACTTGGCAGTTTAATGCACACCTGTGAACCGGTCCACATCTGCTTTTACTAGGAAGCAGGACTTCTCCGCAACTAACTCAAATTGCCACTTTTCTCCCTGCCTGGGAGAGGAAACTTCTCCCCCTGACCACAGCTTAACGGCCACACTCTTCTAGCTGTTTACACTCACTGTTTCCTCCTCTCCTGTTTTTAACTGGCTTCTGTCCCCACACGCATGAATTCAACCAGCCACTGCTCGTCTCTAGCCAATCGCTACCTTATAGGTACCATGTTAGTCATCGTCCGACTTTCAGAGAGGCCAGAATTCCAGATTTGTATATGAAATGGCCAGACTGTCAAACCTTGGTTTAGACCACAGTCAGTAGACCTGCAGGGCAGACATGGCTACAAGCAATCCATTGGTTTCTTCCATGTAACATGCTGACAGGGTGTCTCCAACCTCCAGCTTGATGTTCACCGTGGGTGAACACAATAATGGTGATGAAGGAAACGAAATCAAGGGGTGAGTGCTCAGTGCCAGCTCAAATGCTGACCTGTTTATACAAAGAGAAAAACTTAAGAACTCATCCCTTCTCCTAGGGCAGTGGTTCTCAATGGGGGCGGCAGGGGGGAAATGATACTGCCCCACCCAGGGACCTAGGGAAATATCTGGAGACATTGTGGCTTCATATATGGGGAGTCTGCTATTGGCATCTGGAGGGTAGCGCCTAGGGGTGCTGCTAACCACCCTCCAGTCCACAGGACAGTCCCCTCAACAAAGAATGATGCAGCCCCAACTGTCAGCAGCACCAAGGTGGGGACACTGTAATGGAATAGTGGCTCTCAACCTTGGTTACAAATAAAGACACTTGAGAGGGGTAAAAATGCTGATGCTGCGGCCTCCCAACTGAAAAGGAAATAAAAATTTCTAAGGATGGGCTTAGGCCTCATCTTTTAATAGCTCCCAAGCAATTCTAATGTGCAGCCAGGACTGAGAGCCATGACACTCAATGACAAACTCCCTGTGTGTGCCCACACTGGTGCCGTCCCCTCCCCTCATGGAACCCACTGGGGGCTCTGCTGGAACATAAAAATATGTGTCCTCTGGATGGGGGCATAGATCAATCACCCATCATTAGTCTCTTACAAGTTGCTGTGCTGGACTTGTATTGACTGTCAACATTCTACTGGTTAGTGCTATAAGCTTTCTTTTTAGTCAATGTTTTCAGTACATCGAAAGGACACAATGTCCAGAAGTCAGTGAACAGTGTGACAACACATTTTCTGTTGGAATAGTTACTTCTGAAAGTGAATGATACAGAAACAATCTGGACAACATGTTCACACCAAGGGAAGCTTACAAAATTAACTTGCAGTCTTTTTGTCACCCCTCCTGGTCATGCAATGAGAAGAATTAAAAATTGTTTATTAAATGTAGTCTTGGAAACTTCCAATGCTATCACTCAAAGACATATAAGAACAACAACAATAAAAAACAAAAAAAAAAAACCAAAAAAAAACAGGACCCGAACCAGAGCAGGAAGGAATATGGGAAAACCACTAACACTAACCAGATTTCCTTATAATCAGAATTATTTGCTTGGTGATTTATGCACATCTAACTGAGTTAGGGGAAATTTTCACAAGTCTTGATGGAAGCTAGAAAGTGGTGAGAGATGAGGAAGGATTGGTCTTTAGTATTACAAACAGCACCAGTTAATCTACCCAACTGCCAAGTGCTATTTAAGACAGTGATATGATCACCCCTGGTCCCAGCACAGGGCCTCGAGCCCTACTAGGAGACAGCAAGTGTGGTGGGGGGACTCTGTGGGAGGGATGCTCATACAGTCCTGGAGGAAGTGACAGGTGGGAAGAGGCTTCTCAGCTGCGGATAAGGAGGTGTTATGCATGTGAAGGGCTTAGGGAAAGACCATCCCTGATAAAAGGAACAGCACATGCAAAGGCCAGGAGGTAAGAGAAAGCTGGTGTGTCAGGAAACCCCATAGCAAGTGGTTCTTCAAGAGGTGGGAGGACTGGGAGGCGGAGGCTGGATAGGCAGCAGGGCCAGACTGTAAGGGGTGACCCAACAGGAGTGGAGGCATGGGGGTCCTTTCAGGTACAAAACAGGTGGGGATCCTAAACGGGGAAGTCACAGAGGAAGACACTGGGTCTGGCGTCAGACAGACCCTGTATTCCAATGGCAGTGCCACCGTGTTGTGTGTGACCTTTGGCAAGTGACTAATCTGTAATCATGCAATAAAGATAACACCTCCTTCCCAAGGTCATTGAGAGGATTAGTTAGATAATATACACGGGGCTGGGTTTGTAAGTGGAAGTGTTACCTGCAATGACATTGAACCCTAGCTCTTTGTCTTCTTGAAGGAAAGAATTCAGTCAAGAGACAGAGTTTGTGCAGCACAGAACAACAGGAAGTTGATTAGTCAAAGCAAGTACACTCTGAGACCTGGAGTGGGCTGACCCCAGAGGGAAGCAGCCCCTCCTTACATTGTGTGAGGGTTTTTCTCTCTATGGGTAGAATTGTCTTGTCCTCCTCCTCTCAGCTATCTTTCTCTTTCTCTACTGAGGTGTCCTGTCCCTCTGGTTCTCGAGGTTGCTTCTTGGAGCATAAGCATAAGAATGAACCTGTTAATTTCCCATAATTTCTATGAGAAGCTCATTAAAAATGGTCCTGAGAAGCAGGATGGTTTCTCTTTCTCTCTGGCTTCTAACAACATATCTTTGATTTCGGGGTATGTGTGAACCTGGAATCCTGCTGGGTTAGCAAGGCTTCGGTGCCCTAAGTGAGGGCAGCTGCAAGGGGTCTTGACCCAAGTAGGAGTAAGAGCTGCAGCCAGGGGCTTCCTAACCGGGGCTAAGTCTTGGCTTTTCCTGCTCATTTCTATTTATCTACCTACCCTATCAGAAGCATGGCTGCATTCATACCCAGAAAGGCAGAGGACTCTGGCAGATGGTGATGAGATAAATATGAAAAACAGAAATGGGAAAGAGAGAGGAGGAAGACTTTAGTTTATGGATGGGTTTTTTTGAGAGCATGGATACAAGAAGGAAGGAGAGAGGAGAGTGAACAAACTAGGACTATAACCCACCAGTTGCACATTCTCAAAACACTGCAGCAGAGATTTCAGAGATGGCAGTTGTTTTTTGCTCAGTTTTGGATAGTGGCCTGAGATTCCTGTGACCCTGGGCCAAGGTGCCATGGGCATGAGTGATACGGGGAAGGCCCATTTGCTGGCCCATACAGGCTCTTGGAAAAGCTTTCTGCTGTTTCAAGTTTTACGGTTGTGATTGTTTGTAAGGCTAAACTGTCACAAGGGCCCCTTTCCAAGATATGGGTGGTTCTGTGTCCCAAGTCTCTCATCCACTTGCCTTTGTGGGGGAGAAATGTTACCCCGACCCCAGCCCCGGGGCCTGGGGCATCCCCAGTCTCTGCCTTGTGACTGCAGGGGGTAACCTCCTTGCTTTGCCTGCAACCCAGGGGACGATATGAGGTCTCTGGTGATATGAGGAAAAGGCAGGTATCTAGGGAGTAAATACTATGCCCAGAGGAAGTGGAGAAGCTCGCCATCCCATAACTGCATTCCACAGCTTGCTGTTTCAGCAGCAGGGAACAGCCATGGCTTGGTTAGGCTCTTATTCAGTAAGACTCTTGTACGTGCAAGATACGGGGCGATGCAATGTTTAAGACAAATTTTGGGTCAGAATATTTGGAATAGAGACTCCTTCGGTCTCAGGATACTAGCCAATGCTGTTAATCCTTACAACAGGACAATCACCAAAACTGATTTATAACTTTTTGAATATTAAAATATTAATGAACTTGCTGTCATGAATATGAATAGCTTTAACTTTAACCATTCTCCAGGCCAATCCCTTTAAAAATATTAATTTCCACTCACATAAATTGTTTATCATCTAATTTTAAAAAATCAGTTCCTCCCTCCTCCACAGTGATTTACTTTCTCTATAGAAAAATGTTAATAACTGGCCAGGAATCTAAATGTTAAAAGCAAGGCAAAAGAAATCTTTGAAAATGAAAATAAATGATGCATGTTTCTTCTTTCAGAAAAAATTGCTGCTTCCAAAAGATACAGGATGTGGGAAGGAGAGGAAACAAATGATTTCAATTCTAAGTTGAAATTCCTTGAGAGCAGCCACTCAGCCTTTTTATTATCTTTCTTTCCGTCTGCGCATTCCTGGACATTTATGGAGCTCTGCTGGATGCCAGTCTTTGCTCAGGAAAGTCACAGATCAGAGCAGAAGATAAATACTTTTAGCAGCTCACTGGAGTGAAATGAGACAAGTGCCTCCAGGAAAGATGGGTACCAAGACTGCAGAGGCAAGAACCCCAAAGGTAGGGGCTGGCCCGGTGGCTCAGGCGGTTAGAGCTCCATGCTCCTAACTCCGAAGGCTGCCGGTTCGATTCCCACATGGGCCAGTGGGCTCTCAACCACAAGGTTGCCGGTTCAGCTCCTCGAGTCCCACAAGGGATGGTGGCCCCTGCAACTAGAAATGGCAACTGGACCTGGAGCTGAGTTGCGCCCTCCACAACTAAGACTGAAAGGACAACAACTTGAAGCTGAACGGCACCCTCCACAACTAAGATTGAAAGGACAACTTGACTTGGAAAAAAGGCCTGGAAGTGCACACTGTTCCCCAATAAAGTCCTGTTCCCCTTCCCCAATAAAATCTTTAAAAAAAAGAATCCCAAAGGTAAAGGAGGGGACAGATGGTTTCACAGAGGAGGGGGAATTTGAGTAGGGTATTGACAGGTCAGTAGGAGTTGTCCAGCTGGAGGGAGAAGTATGAAAAGCCACGTGTTGTATGGGGAAAGCTGAACACCAGCAACTGAAAGGAGGAGGTACAGCTGAGGAGAATGGCTGAGGGCAGACATGCTGGACAAACGCAAACCCAGTTCAGTGTCTAGATCTTATCTTCTAGTTGATGAAGTATTGTTACAAAGGCGATCCTGAGCCGGGAGACCAGTTAGGTAAGTAGTACACTAGTCCAAGCCAGCAATGAGGAGGGGCCCAACAGGGCGGTGGTAATGTACATGCAGAAGGGGCGGCGGGTGCAGGAGACACCTGACAGGTAGGATTAGGAAAAGTTGGTGACCACTTAGCATCAGGGTTTCATGAGAGAACACGGAAAACTGCAGGCTGACAGCCAATTGTACAATTCATGCTGTGGAGGAAAGAGCCAAAAACAGTATAGTGGGAGGATGGAAAAGGGTGGGGGGCAGCTAGTTGCAAAGAAAAAGGCAAAGGGAATTAAGGAGGGAAGAGATTGAATTAGTGTCAGATAATCTCAGGTTTGGAAGAGGTCTTCCCTGATAAATGGTTTTCTAGCCTTTCCTTACATACTTCTGTTGATGGGGAGCTCATTACCTGTCGAGTCACCCGATTCCACTGACACCCTCTAACCACAATCCCTTTTCTCAGGCTCATACATGCAGCTTCCTTTGAATTTTTACTTTCAGTTGCTCAATGACACTTTTTAGAAACCTATTTGATTTAGCAAGAAGGCCAGAATGGCCTGGCAGTCCTGTCCTGTTACTGGAAGTTCTTCCACTAGAGCAGGGCAGAGGCTGAGAAAAAGTTAATGCAGGAACACAAAGTATGGAACACATGTGGTGGCCCACTCCCACCCTTGACCTTGGATTTTAAGCTACTTTGGCTGCCCGAGTCCTCTACCCCATCCCATTGCACCAGAAAATCCCGACCATGCTACTGCAGCCGGCAAAGCAGGCTGACTGGTAGATACCCCATCTGCTCCACACACTAGGGTGAGGGACTTGGTTTGGCACTGAGTTTTTATAGCCGGGTGAGTAGGAGCCACAGCCCAGCCAGGCACTGAGCCAGAAGGGAATGACAGAACCCATCTGAGAAGGCCAAGGGATTGGAACTATAGGCCCTGAGCTTTTCTTTCTGACTGAAGAATAACTTTATTGTAGGAAGGCCCTGTGTTCTGAACACTGTAAATTTACTATTTGGGAGATGGCATAGTGAGGGGTGCTGGTGCTCATCTCCAAATACCGTTATTTATGGCACGTGCAAACCAGAAGGCACCGTATTGGAGAGGAAGGGACTGACAAGGCCATGGTGATGGTAAAGGGGAGGGAGGGTGCCTTGTGCACATTTGTGCACGAATTGTGCATAGATATACAGACAGCTGCCTCTGCCTGTGTTCCCCTGCTCGCCCTTGTGGGGTGGCAGATAAGCCCAGCTCAATTGTACCTTCTGGCTTAACTGCAGGAGCAGGCCTGGTGGCCTGCCTGTAGAAGGAGACTCGTGTGGCATGCTGCAGTCTCAATGCTCCAGGCTGGATTCCCAAGGCAGCCTCAGAGTCCCATGTAAAAAAGGGGACAGCTGCTGACACGGGTTATATAAGGACTCTCCATAATTCCCTCTAAAGGCAATTCTGATTGGACTCTAGTCAGAGTCTTGGGATAATAACTAGGAAATAAGGAAATTAGCCCCGTAAGAACTAACTTCTTTTCTTCGTCTCTCCCATCTTTCTATTTTTCCTTCCCATACTTACCAGGTCCTACCCTGGGTCAGACCCTGTCATTACTATGCAAGTCCAATGACAGCTTCCAATCCTCTAAGGGACTGTTGAGTTCTATCCTGTCTTTTATTCAAAGCTGATTTTACAAAATTTTTATTTTCTCTCCTCACATCATCTGTACAAATGTCAAAAGCACTAATTGGAGTCCTCTGGGGAGTGATGTCTGGTCATTTCCCTCAGTGATCTCCTGGTCGCCCTGGAGGGGACCGGGTTGCCCTCCAGGGGTGTCAGGCCAGAAGTGTCACACTGATTGTTGGACCCTCAGAGTAAGATGCAGAGGTGTCATCAATTCCTCAGATCATGGTCACCAGGGACAAAGTTGGTTCCATTAACCTACCCAGGGAGAGAGTCCCAACATACTTGCTCCCTCACTCCCCTGTCTCTTCATCTCTCTGATTCGCTGTCAGACCCCATCTCAGTTTCTCACTCTAACACTGTGCCTCTCAGTCTATCTCTCTATCCCTCTGTGGCTTTTAACCCCTGTGCTTTTAACCCCTGCCCTCCCCTTGCACCCTCTATTTCCCCATACCCTATGTTCCCTGCACCCCTGAATTATGCCCCCCTTTTTCTGTGCTGTTTCTTACCCCGCTCTATCTCATACCCACATCCACACTTCCACAAACACTCCAGCTTTCCTGCCACACACCTCACCCTAAGAGGCAATGTTCACAGCACATTTTAAGTGACGCGCGTTTCACACACTGTCCTGGTAGGCTGTTGCAGGCGGAAGGAGAATAAAAGGTACCAAAGGTCCCACTTTTCAGTCATAATGAGGTTGGAGGCACGGCTTTTCTCCCATATATGAACACGCTTGCACTGTGGTTGTGGAGTGTGCTCATGAGGACGTCAGATTGTGAGTTTGTGTTCATGTGTGAATGAATGTGAGCTGTTTGTGGTAAGCATGTCAATGGGGTGCAGGGGGTCATGTACATGGGGGCTGAGTGTGTGAGTGCATAAGCAGGGGTGTCTGTGTGCGACAGACGTAGAATTGGTTCAGCATAATAGCTCTTATCCATGACCTAGAAAACCAAGATGAGCAGATGGTGAACCAGAATCAAATTTTGGAATTGCTCATTGAAAATATCAAGGACTGCTTTGTACTCATATTTTACATTTCTTAATTTATTGCAAAAGAATATGAGTGCCCTTTCTATAAAATTCAAAAACAGCAACAAGTATAGAGGACTGTGGTAATTCTTCAATGCTCTTGGAGCTGAGTAAAAATAATAGAGTTTTCTAATACCTTCAAAAGGGCAGACATGGCCTGTTAAACCCTCTGATGGTGGTGGTTTCATTTATTTATGACTAAAACTCTCTCTCTTCTATGGCTACTGTTCTGTTTAGAAATCCCATCGTTACTGGGGTCAGTATTGCTCAATTACATTTTCCTACAAAAATTCCACATTATCTAACCGTAAATTCATTGGCTTGAGTTGTGCAAATGAATCCAATAATTTCTAATATGCATTAGTGGTTTCATGTTCATCTCTTTGTGTCTCATGGAATATCAAGTACTTTGCCCGGTTCTCCATCTCCCATCCAAGTACTAACCAGGCCCTACCCTGCTTAGCTTCCGAGATCAGATGAGATCGGGCGCATTCAGGTTTCTCCATCTCTGTTCATAAAATGGTACCTCTCAGTGGTCTACAAATTAATGAAGAATTCACTTTTACACAGAACTCAGTGAGGCAACAAGCCAATCCATCACATGTCAGACCTCAGCACTTCCTGCTTCCTCTAGGAGACCCTGCCCACCTCCAGGGATCATGGAAAAGGAGCCTGTTCTAAACTTGGCAGTGGTCTCTTCAGCGATGCCGACTAGAGGTTCTGTTTTCAATTGTTACCACCTGGGATATTTTTTTTTCCATAAACATTCCCAGGTCCCCAAGCCTGCACTGTCGTTGCCACCAGAGGTCAAATAATTGCACTTCACAAGGGAGGGGAGGTCACAGATCATAGCCCCTATCTTAGGGTCTGGCTGCCTTCCTCCCACACAGGCAAGGCAATGGCAGTTACAACCTGAACGCTGAGTCCACTGGCTGGCAGCAGGAAGGCATCCGTGTTTTTGTTTCAGGCGGAGGAACAGTCTGCAATGGAAGGAAGCAAATCAGGGTCTGGGTGAGTGATCAAGCAAAAGGAAGTCTTCTGGGTGGCAAAGAGCTCCACTCCCAAAGCTACAAAGGAATGGAGAAAATTCTTCAGGCACGAGCTGAGCTAGTGGAGAGAAATGGGGCTCTAGACCTGCAGCATCCATGAAGGCTTCTGATGACATTTAATGCAGTTCTTACTGACAGTGTTTTTTGGTATTTGATCAAAGTGATACTGAAACCTGATTTTAAGATGCTTAAATCCATTTTTCATAGTTTTTTTTCAATTGCAGTTGACATTCAATACTATTTTATATTAGTCTCAGGTGTGCAGCATAGTGGTCAGACATTTATATAATTTACAAAGTGATCCCCCAATTAGTCTAGTCCCCACCTGGCACCATACACAGTTCTAAAAGCTACCTTCTACTCAGTATGTCTTACAGAAATCGCAGATGACCTTTCAGGATTATTGAGGGTGGTTGTCATACATCTGTACTTGTAACAAACAATAGGGTGGATTTGCTGGAATCACATAATCCTTTGCAAAAGCAGTGTCTCAGTGACAGTTTTCCAGAATAGAAATACTTTTCCTCTAACTGTGAGTTCCAATGACCTTAAAGGAGACATGAATTGTTTCTCTACTGCGAACATCCATTGCCTGATGACTACGATGAGAGTGGTTTCCCCTCTTGAAGTTAGGAAAAGAGCATTTAATGAAAGGTAACATATTTGTTTCAGACAGCAGTTATCAGGTTCAAATTCATCATGTGATATTTTCTCTGGTTTAAAAACATGTTAATATTAAGCCCAAGCTCAACACACATTTCTCTACAACTTCATCCCATGCACAAGTTTCACAAATCTCACCTCCTGTTCAGTTTCACTAAACTCAGGTGTGAACAGGTAATATGTTACCGGATCTTAGGGTATGACATATTGTTTCGTAATGGTAAATTACTGTTCAATTATTGTGACACCATACTTGTGATCCTGGCAGAAAAGCAAACAAGTCTTTCCTAATATTTACTTGCTCTTGTGTTCATTGATCCGAGTTGGTCATGGGACAGACTGCTGCAGTATTATATGGCAATACTTCACCTAACTTTACCAAGAACTCCAAATCTTTCTTCACAGTTGATGTTGACCTATAAATATTTATACAGGAAAAAAAAAACTTGTGAAAACACAAATTATAATAAAATACTATACAATCTGAAATAAAATGGCAAGGTATAAGGAACAAAGCTAAACATGGATCCGAATTATTTGAAAATCCAGCTGTCTTGATTCATGAGGGTAGCAAAGCGGTTCAGAGCACTGTCCTTGCTATAAGCCCAGCCACTCTGCTCTGAGCAGTATGTGCATTTGGCAAATGGACTGATATTCTGTGCCTAATTTATTTTCCTCTGAAAAATCAAAATCACATAAGTGCCTATATCACAGGGTTGCAAAGGTTTAAAAACTTGCTCTATGCAGTGTTCATACCAGTAATTCATATAAATGTTATTTAAACATTTGGTCAAGGATTAGAAGTCTCTTAACAAAAGAAACACTAAATTGCAGTAAATATTTTTGAGGAGCTAGTAGTAAATGCAAAATAGTGGACTTCAGTTGCCCACACATAACACCACCTCGTATGTCCACGCAGGTTCTCAGGCCCTGAAAGAGGAACATCAGGCGTCTGGAAACGACCAGAGTGGCTTTCAGATGTCAGGCAATAGGAATAACATTTGTGTTACAAACTCTTGTTGGAATCCTGGGGGAAGGTCTCCTCTTTACCACTATGTCTCCCCCGTGCTCACAGGATGCAGGTTAAGGTCCACGGATTAGACCCTCCAACACCTGACCATGGCCAACTCCTTGGTCATTCTTTCTAAAGGAGTCCCCCAAATGATGGCAGGCTTTAGGCTGAGAGATTTCCTCAATGATTTTGGATGCAAACTTGTTTTCTGTGTTCAGAGAGTGGCCAGGGCTGTGTCCGTGGGCACCACCTGCCTCCTGAGTGTCTTCAAGGCCATCCATCACCATCAGCCTGGAACGCCAGGTGGGCAGAGCCAAAAGTGAGAGCCTGCAAGTGTGTGGAGCCCTCAGTGTTCCTTAACTGGATGCTTTTTGTGGATAAATTTAATTTTTCCTAAATACCTGACTGGTAAGTTGAGCAGCAATGTCATGAGGGAAAAAGCGTTAGGGTAGTGTCCTGCTACCTTTAAAGAAGAAAATCCAGTCTGTTTGCAGCACTGCTATTTATTCTCTGATGTCTTCTCTTTGGGGCCCATGCTCGGCGCCAGCGGCTCCACGGTCTTCATCCTGCACAGGCACCAGCAGAGGGTCCAACACATTCACGGGACTCATGTTGTCCCCAGAACGTCCCCCGAGACCAGAGCCACCCGAACCACCCATCTTGGTGTCATCGTACACCCTCTCCTACGTCTTTCAGGTTTCTATTGGTATTTTAAATAATCCCCACTCTGCTGTGTGTTTCCCAACTGCCTGCCCCTTTCTTCTCATGAGCCACAACTCTAGTCTATCTGGACTCTGCTGTGACTGCATAAGAAACACAAATTCCCAAACATGAGCAGAGAAATGTAAAGTGTGTGTTTTCCACAACATCCACCATTTAGTCCCTCGTGTCACTCAGTCCTAAGCTCTGTTGTCAGCAGTCATGTCACAGGCACGGCGTGACCACGTCACATGGAGCTTTGCCTGCAAACTAATTTTGATAATTAAAAGTAAACTAGAATCGAAATTTTAAATGAAATGCTATGTACTTCTTATGCATTTGAATAATTAAAAATTGATTAATGCCTTAATGGAAAAGGTCAGAGGTAGGCATTAATAAAACATGAGGTCCTAAGACAATGTGGAGATCATAGAAACATACTTGAGTGTGTAACTTACAATATGACAAATTAAAACTTTTCAGAAGTTAACTAGACATGGGAATTTAGGACACAATCTATCAACAAGGAGGCTTCTCTGAGGTGCTCACCGAAGAAACTGAAGGAAATAAATGAAGCCATGGAAGGATGAAGTGGCCTGTGGTTGAGGTAGATGGAAAAGTCACTTTCAGGTAACAAAGAAGCTGTGGGCCAACTTAGAAGTTTTGCACATTCCACCTTAGAGATGGTATTCTTGTGAAATACGGAGCTAAGGAGGGACCTTGGCATATTTAAATTGTGTGCATGTGAAAATGGCCTTATGTGAATTTAAATGTTTCAAAGGAGAGCACAAAAGGATGGTTTGCTGATTTTTAAAAAAAGATACCAAGTGAGCATCAAAAATTTAAAAAACAAAATGGCTTGGATCCAGTGGCATAAATTTTGGAATCTGTAGGTGATTTTTTTCTCTGTTTAGTGATTATGTCAATTGACTATATGGGTGAGATAGATTTTCGGGGGTGCAGTCTTGTGTTTTCAATGAGAGAAAGTAGGTGTATGGTGAAGCTTGCCATTAAAGTTGGAGCACAGAAAGCTGGAGTAGACATTTGAGCAGAGAAAAGTTTTTATTGTTGTTTATGGTGAGTTTGTGACTTTTAGATTTCTACAGGAACAAAATGGATATTTACTCAATCTTCAGACATGCTTTAATATAGCTCTCTGTATTAACATTATAAACCTGACTCCATGTATTAAGCATCAAAAATCGGAGAAAAACAATGAGTTTGACCAAATGATATTGATATATGTTATTACATATTGAGATTACAAAAATATTCAACCCTGTGCCATAAGACTAAAGAGACACAAGGAGGTTACGAGCTTGGGGAGCCAAGAATATTTCTTAGAACGTTATTCTCAGTTTCTCATTACCCAAAAACAGTCACAAGTTTCTATTATGAGGTCCCACAGCTCCAATGAGACTGTTAATTTGGGAGAAACTTTCTTTTCCATCATCTCTGGAGGGAAAAAAGCTCTCCCATGAGGGGAGCAGACAATGCTGAGGTCTGACATGTGAGGGACGGGCAGCAACTCATGTATTTCACTGGATTCTATGCTCCCCTGGAAAATTCAGATGGAGTTCTTTTCTAGTCTTCAGACCACTGGGCTCCATCATAATTTAATTAATGAGCAGAGGAAAGGAATCAGATAAATTAAGAAGGAATTCCAGTGATAGAACAATCAAAATGAAATCATGACAATAACTGACACTGGCACAACTCAATACAAATTAGTTTGGGCATTAAATAATATGGATATTTGGAGGAAAACTATAATCTAACAATATTGATTCCTGGATTAATAGGAATTCTAAACACAACAATCATTCACAAAGACAGAGAGTGTTATGAAGAGTCTCTCTCTCACATACAAAAGACTAGGAATGGAAGGCTGAATGAGCAGATTTTACCATTTTTTAAAAAAAATCAGGCTAATTCTACTTAATCAGATCGAGAGCATGGAATGGTTACCACAGTATCATGCAGGTTTTTGTCATAGACATCATTTTGTAATTATTAAACAAATACAAAACGTGACTTCAATTCTTTCTCTTTTCCAACAAATCCACATTTGACACCCATCCACTATTTAATGCCACCAATGCCACATTTTCTAAATCATGGGTTATAGGTGTATTGGGGACAACTCATATTGTATACACATACATACAGACCACATGTACACATGGAGAGATACAAACATAAACATGCATTAACACTCAAGCATTAAATACACAAAATACACAATGTATGTAATCATGCTGTCACCTATACACCCTCAGTCACACACTCAAAAGCAGACATGCAAACAACACCCCACATACACACTCATACCCACATCATACACAATCATAATGAAACACACAATGACACAAGTTCAAACAGTCACATTTACATTCAAAGAACCTCCATCACATGAGGACATGTATCTCCATAGTGTTTGTATGTGAAAAATAGTAATGACTACAGTCCTTGTGGGGACAGAGCCCCAGAAAGCAGTTTCCAGGCTCTCAGCCTCACATAGAAAGGTGCTGGCTCAGGTAGTAAATGGCCATCAACTGTGATTGCATGGCCATCAGCTGTGGCTAGTTGGCCGTCAGCTGTAACCAGTGAGCCATTGGCCACTAATATAACTGCTGTGGCTATGCTAGCAGAAAAATTGGGAGCTAGCAAGAAAATGGTGGCTGAACTAGCAAGAGCAGATTGCAGTTAGTACGGTGGATTGCAGCTAGCAAGTGAGGTTGGTTGACAGAGAGAAGTAGTTGTGGATAGTGTGACTCCTGCCTCCTGTGTCTCCAACCCAGCCGCCAGTGAGAATATAGTGGTATGACTCCCCTATCTATGGCTCCGTGGGTGTTCCTTTTTGGCCTCACCGTATCCTGTGTTCTCTTGTGGGGAGCGGGAGCTGAGACCCCGCCGGACGCCCCGCACGACCGTCCTCTAGAGTCCTACATACAAGATCTCTTTCAGCCCCATACTCCTTCCAACACAGCGGACCCCACAAGGACTGTCTTCACAACAAGCAGCACTTATGTGGCACTGTGAACATCGCTACTGTAGGTCTAGAGGCATGGTGTGAACGTTGGAGAGTTTGGGTAGGGACAGTGCATGGGTGAGGAAAACGGGAGTGAGGAAGAGAGCACAGGCGAAAGGGAGCAAAAGGATAAGACGGGGCTGCTGAGAGTCTGCGGGCATGGGGTAACACGGGAGGCAGGGGAAGAGAGAGGTTTCCTAGGGTTCTGGAACAAATTACCACAAACTGAGTGGCTAGACCACCATAAATTTATTCTGTTGCAGTTATGGAGGTTCCTAGAAGTCTATAATCAAGGTGTTGGTTGGCCCATACTTTATCTTTCCTTGCCTCTTTCTAACTTCTGGTGGCTGTTGGCAGTCTGTGCCCCTTCTCGGGGTGTAGATGCATCATTCCAGTCTCTGCTTCCACTGTCACACAGTGTTCTGTGTGTGTCCAAATGTCCCTGTTGTCATAAGGACACCAGTCATCAGATTAGGGCCAACCCAAATCCATTGTTACTCAGTTTAACTTGATTAAACCTACTGCCCAATAAGGTTACATCACAGGGACTGGGGTTAGGACACAATCATATTTATTTGAGACTCACAATTCAACACACAACAGGGCTATCAGGCACAAGGTCATTAAATGTCACTGAGGGATGCCCTGTGGGTTTTAGGGCACAGGGGGAAGAGTGTGCGAGGAAGCTAACAAATGGGGGAGGGATACTATGTCAGGTGAGGGGCTAAGAGGGCGAAGGAAACCATGGGAATGAAGGGGATAACAGAGACGGTGGTGGTGGGGGGTTAACTGATAAAAGGCAGTGAAAAGGCAAGGAAAAAACAAAGAAATCTTAATGCCTGTGAAGGGTTAAAGGATCCAGGGGTGGAAGGGGGAGGCTTGGTTGTGAATGGCGGTCCTGGGGGTATTTAGTGCTGCAAACAGAGGCAAGCAGTGGGAAGGGAAGATGCAGCCTGGGGTCACAGCAGGAAGTGTGAGTTAAAGTGGCTGGAGGGGGTCCAGGGAGCTGGGAGGATAGCGGCAAGAGAGTCAGTGATTGTGCGGTTGGGGGTGATAGGTGCAGAGTCATGAGGAAACTGAGGACACTGGATAACTGATGACCAAGACATAGGACAGTGGACATAGGGGACACAAGAAATGGGCTAACATAGTTGGAGTGGGGAGAGGGTAAAGAGCAAGAGAGAAGGAAGGTTGAAAAGTTTGGGGGCAATAGAAGGAGAGGAGAGTTGGGGTGAGGGCTCTGGAAATAAGGAGAAAAGGTTTCATGGGGTGGAAGCCTGAAATGCACAGGATGGACATGGGAGAGCGATACAGAAGCCTAGAAGGGTCCTTTGGAGGGAGAGACTTAGGTCTCTTGGATCTCTAGGGATAACAGGTGTGGAGAGACTGAGGTCACAATTGAGGATAGAGATGGAGGAAGAGATGGAGGCAGGGGTGATGGAGATTGCAAGGGTGGATTGCAGATCACTGATACACTCCTCTATTCATTAATCCCGATATTCCATTCACAACTTAATTGTGAATGGTTTCTAATTTGAGCCCATGAGACAAAAACATTACTTATATAAACTATCCCTTGAATTGACTGTCCCTTCAATTTAATATATGGTAAAGAGCCAGAGGTAAAAGCTTGAGTGAACAATGTAATAGAAACCTCCCTCTTCCTTGGAGATGCCAGGTGACAGAGTGTCAGAGATAGAGACAGAGCAATACATAGAGACAGAAACTGACAGAGGGAGACAGAGATGGACAGAGGTAGTCAGAGGCATAGATCAGAAAGTGAAAACACATAAGTCACAGGCCCGGGCAGCTTTGGATTGAACAAGACAGAATTACAAAATCATAGATAGTCATTAAAAAATCAGGGAACAGGGGCCGGCCCGGTGGCTCAGGCGGTTAGAGCTCCATGCTCCTAACTCCGAAGGCTGCCGGTTCGATTCCCACATGGCCCAGTGGGTTCTCAACCACAAGGCTGCCAGTTCAATTCCTCGAATCCCGCAAGGGATGGTGGGCAGCGCCCCCTGCAACTAAGATTGAACAGGGCACCTTGAGCTGAGCTGCCGCTGAGCTGCCGCTGAGCTGCCACTGAGCTGCCGGATGGCTCAGTTGGTTGGAGTGCGTCTTCTCAACCACAAGGTTGCTTGTTCGACTCCCGCAAGGGATGGTGGGCTATGCCCCCTACAACTAGAAACGGCAACTGGACCTGGAGCTGAGCTGCGCCCTCCACAACTAAGATTGAAAGGACAACAACTTGACTTGGAAAAAAAGTCCTGGAAGTACACACTGTTCCCCCAATAAAGTCCTGTTCCCCTTCCCCAATATAAAAAAAAAAAAAATCAGGGAACAATGGAGACCTTCAAATGTGGCGGGCAATGTTCTAAGCTCCCCTATGGCATGAATTCGTTTAAGAATTCTGTGAGGTAAACAGATACATTAAACTACTCTTATGTGGAGAAATCGAGGCTTATGTACTCGAAATTTCTAATGTTAATTCATACAAAGTGAAAGGACATTTTGAAGTAAAAGACTGTAAGGGGACAAAAGGAATCATGTGCATGGAAGTTGAGAATGTGGGGTGTATCGGTTGTTGAGGGGACAAGGGAGTAAAGGAGGTCAAGGGAATGAAGGGGATTGGGGGAATTGCCAAGGTGGTAAAAGTCACAGAAACCTCAATGCCTATGAAGGTTTAGAGAACACAGAGATGGAAGGGAGATACTTGGTTGTGAATGGAGTCCCAGGGGGGTTAGTTTTCCAAATAGAAATAAACGGTGGGACATGATGAGACAAAGTGGGTGGAAGGAGAAGGGAGCTGGGAGAATAGTGGCATCAGTGGGATAACAGGCCCAGGAGAAAGGGTCAAGGATTGTAGGATTTGGGGTAATGGCTTCAGGGTTATCGGGAGCTGGGAACACCTGACATCATGGTGGGTGCATGTGAGGGTGTTTGGACATTGAGGACACCGGAAATGCACTGAAGTCATTGGAATGGGCTGGGACAAAATAGAGGTCAAGGGGAAAGGTAGGTATGGACGATGGAGGCTTTGGGGTGATGGGAGGTAAGATGGGGTGGGCTGAGGGTTCTGGGGCCAGGGGACAGACAGCAGCTCCATAGGATGGATGTCTCAAGTGCACTGGATAGAACAAGAGAACAACAGAGGAAGAGAACAGCATAGAAGTCTAATATAGTCATTTAGAGGGGAGGATAACGTCTAGGGGATGGCCAAAGGTGACAGGGTGGGGCGACGGGGGTCACAACAGGGGACACAGATAGAGGGAGGGAAGGGATGGAAGTGGAGAAGAGGAGGTTGCAGGAGGAAGACTGAAGGTCACTAATTTATATTCCCTTCATTAGTTCTGATTTGCTTTTGATTCACAATTTAATTATGAGAAGGTCTGAATTTCAGTCCACGTGGCAATACTCTTCACCTTAGAAAACACGCCTAGCAATCACTTTATTTGAACATATAGTAGAGGAACACAGCTAAAATCTCGGTGAACAGTGAGCCACAAATTTAGCCCCTTCTTTGGGGATACCAGTCCCAAGGTGTGACCATAGGGTCACATAGAAACCATGAGAAGAAAATGAATTCTGTCCCTCAAATGAAAATAAATTCTTTCCCTCAAAGCACTAGCCCAGTTCACAACCCAATCTGTCTGCAACCTGAATGGTCCTGAAAGTGAACTGTGACAGAAAACTACTACATAGAGAAAAAAAAGTTTGATGATTATAAAAAAGTTATAAAATATGAAAGTAGAAAATATTTAAATGAGTTCCCAGCAATTACCTCATGATCAATCATTTTCTTTCCAGAAGTAACAGCTTTCATCAGTTGGAGATGTATCCTCCTTCATATACAATTTCAGAGTGCATCTGAGATTGAAATTGAAATTTCATAATATACGAGGTCTGAGAATTAAGTTCACGAACCCATCCTAAAAAAATGCTACATACCTCACTGCTGAATGGTCACCTTCAAAGTACTCCCCTTGGGAAGCTATGCACTGACACCAATGCCCAGCCCACCCTTCAAAGCAATTTTGGAACTCTTTTTCAGAATGGCCCTCAAAGCTGTTGTATTACCCTTGACATCCTGAATGTCATCAAAATGTCTTCCTTTCAATATTTCCTTTATCTTCAGGTAAAGAAAGAAGTCACTGGGGGCCAGATCAGGGGAGTAGGGAGGGTGTTCCAATACAGTTATTTGTTTACTGGCTAAAAACTCCCTCACAGACAGTGCTGTGTGAGCTGGTGGATTTTCGTGATGCAAGAGCCATGAATTGTTGGCGAAAATTTCAGGTTGTCTAACATTTTCATGCAGCCTTTTCAGCACTTCCAAATAGTAAACTTGGTTCACTATTTGTCCAGTTGGTACAAATTCATGATGAATAATCCCTCTGATATCAAAAAAGGTTAGCAACATCGTTGCAACAAGTTTGCGAACTTAATTGCCAGTTCTTATATGTACACATACATACACATACACACACACACACCAAAAAAAACAGAATATGTCACCTCAAAATATGCTTTGACATAAAAATTGTTTTTAGTTGAAGGCAATTAAAGAGCGGTAAAAATAGAAAGAGCTCTCCTTCTACAGCCTAAAGGCAGTAAATAAATTCATTTTCTGGAGTCAGGCTCTTACCATCCCAGAGATGGCACCAGAGGAATCTGCAAGCAAAAATGTTAAACTTATCCTTAAAAGGACTACCCAGCTACACTGATCGTAAGGTCCTTTATCTTGACAATTCTTCACAAATTCACTGTTTATCTAAATGGTGTCCTGGTCACTTCTTTGGGTCTTCATCCTCTCGTCAAGACTTCTATGTACATGTAAAAATTTAACAAATTTGTATCCTTTCCTCCTGTTAATTTATCTCATGTCAGTTTCATTCTTAGGCCCAGCCTCAGACCCAAAGAGAGTGACAATTTTCCCCGCCCCACACAAACATTCAAATGGTACGTATTTGATTCACTATTCACACAAATACTATATCAGACTTACTACGAATCAAAATTCTTTTTTAAATCAATGATAACGAAGGCCATGTTTGCATACCACTAGAAATACACCCAATGCATTTGCTAAAACTGGACACTAATTATGAATAAAACACCTAATGGAAACATTGTTTATACACTTAGATTTGAAGGTGCCTGTCTGCCACTATCACACACATCTGGGAATGTGGACTGTTTCTTTGGGTGTAGGTGCATTACCTGGGTGCTTCTGGGATATGAGATTGAGCACCATCGAGAAGGAACAATCTCAGTGTCGGTGGATAATTGAAAACCAGTTGTCGCAAATGGACAGAAAGCCCAAAATTCCACAACTGTGTTCCCGCACATCCCGCGTTTCATTTTGGAGCATTTTTGTCATCTGGCTCCTTTGTGTTTCCCCCAGGGAAAGGGTGGCCTGAGGACACAGATTTCCTTCCTCCCCTTACCCCACTCACATGCGCCCATGACACACCAGCACACTGCCGTCACTTAACCAGAGTTGATCCTTGGTAACCACTCACCACAGCGCATGGCCTAGAAGAGTTTCCCCACCAAATGCTGCCCCTGCACACCGAGGGCTTCCGGCCCACGATACCCCTCCCACAGTCCAAACCTGCAGTCATGTGCTCCTCCATTCCATCCAGCTCTCTGGACCATCAGCATCCAATTCCATCTCAAGCAGGTGCTCCTGAGATCAGAGTTCAGGGAGCTGGGACCAAAACCCGCAGCACAGACCAGACCTCCTTTCAACCTGCATTTTTACTCCCAGGGTTTTTCACACCCTCTCCCATTTCTACCTTTTCCTTTTGCCCAAACATTCACGCATTCACACACTGGAACCCCTCAAGGACCTAAATCCAGCCCCTCGAACAAAGCCCACAACCCGAGAGCAGACTAGGGATTGGGGACAGGCCACCGAGAATCACCATATGTAGTACAGACACATAAGGTGCCCATCAGTCCCAACTATAGATTCACGACTCTTGTGAGGTTCCTATAGTTTTCAATTCAGTACTTTGTTCCGTAGAGGAAAGAGGTCATTATAAGTTACAGAAAATTACTTCCCAAACACTGTTTCCTGACAGCCTCTTGAGAATACTTAGAAGTATTTTCAATTTGCAGATCCTTACTCTACTTCCAAGTACTATTGAATCAAAATAGGGGTGGAGATATGATTTTAAAATGGGGCAACACTATTTATCACCTCAAGAAGGGGAAAACGAAACATCATAAAGTTTCTTCTTTATACCAACAAATCCCTAATTATTCCCTTGAATTTCATGTATCATTTGTGCTGAGTTATATCATAGGATTTGAAGATACTTGAACATATATTAATTATAAGATTGTTGGGTTTTTTTTGCTGAAAATACAAAAGACAGTGTCTGTGACGTGACAGTGCAATACAATGGAAATTTACAGGACACAGGACCCACTGGAAGGAGCTGTGATTTCCCCTGCCTGCACCGGGCCCAGGAACAGTGACCTTTAACCAGTTCCTGTCAGTGCTGACGCGGTCCCCAGACCCATTTTAGGAGCAGCACAGTAGAGAAAGCAGTCACAGCACACCTGAGCCCCTCACACCCCCATCTTATCTCAACACAGCCAACTTCTGTGGAGTTCCCAGCAGTTTACTGTTCATTCCCAGTGAGGACCACAGTCACCGTCCTGAAGGATGACAGGCTTTGCTGGCACTTCCAAGTTTACAGGTTAGTAAAGGCAGGAACGGCTCAGCAAGTCTGTTAGGAAAACATCATGTACGTGTTCATTACGTGTGTTTGAGCATCAAACATGTGCTCATAAGTCAGTTACGGTCACTGTGTTGGGACCCTCCCCATGTTATGTCAGTCAATCCTCATGACACACTGGGGTGGGCACGAGGTGTCCCATAATCACCATGAGCACGTATCCTGGGCCCTGACGTCCTTTTCCTCCTGGACCCTATCAGTGACTTTTAACGATGCCTGTATATTGTAGGAATTAAATAAGACAGATGGCGGCATACAAAAAGGAGGGGTGGATCAGAAGTTCAGATTTTCATTGTTGTGTTGACACTTTCTTTGTAATAGGACAGACAATGTTTAAGCTCAGACGTAAAAGCCAAACAATTTTCCTAACTGGGTGTACCTTTTACACTCCCATCAGCAATACCGGGTCATTTCAACTAGTCTACATCCTCACTAACATTTGGTGTTATAGGATTTTTTGTTTGTTTGTTTTAATTTTAACCATCTTGAAACTAGGAATTGGCCTCTCACTATTGTCTCCGTGGTGTCCAGCAGGAATGGATAAACATGTATATGTGAATACATAGATATGAATATTAGTCAGCCTTCAAGAAAGGACATCCTTGGGGTGGCCAAATAGCTAAGTGGTTTGAGCGCGAGCTCTGAGCAACAAGGTTGCTGGCTCAATGCCCGCATGGGATGGTGGGCTGTGCCCCCTGCAACTAGGATTGAGGACGGCGACGACGTGGAGCTGAGCTGCACCCTCCACATGTAGATTGAAGGACAATGACTTGGAGCTGATGGGCCCTAAAGAAACACACTGTTTCCCAATACGCAAAAAAACACAAACGACTTTTTTTTTAAAGAAAGCACATCCTTCCATTTGGGGCAACATGGGTGAACCTAGAGAACATCATGCTAAGTGGAAGAAGCCAATGCAGAAAGGCAGATACTATATGATCTCACTTATATGTAGCATCTAATAGAGCCAAACTAATAAAGCTGAGTAGAATTGTGATTGCTGGGACCCACTGTGGGGAAGTAGGGGATGTGGGTCAAGTAATACAGGATTCAGTTATGCAGGAGGATTAAGTTCCGGAGACGTAAACTACAGCACTGAATTTGCTGAGAGAGCGCACTTTAGATGTTCTCAATGCACACACAAATCGTAACTATGTGAGTTAATGGGATGTTACTTAGCTAGACTGTTGTAATCATTTAATAATGTACACAAGTATTTACTTTTTTGTAACTTCAACAACTACGTGTTTCCCCAAAAATAAGACCTCACCGGACAATCAGCTGGGGTCTTATATTAATTTTTGCTCCAAAAGCCGCATGAGAGCTGGTTGTCCGGCTAGGTCTTATTTTCCAGGAAACACGGTACTGGATCTGCAGGAATGCAAAGCTGGATGCTGGGTGAATGCTCCTTAATCACAGGATTTAAAGAGAAAGAAAGAAGTCAAAATAGTCTTTTGCTCCCATTAGCCACTATGGGGGTTCCAGACTTGTGAGCACCAGCCCTGAGACAGGAGGTGGAGCCACTCAAAATGTGACCTCCTCTCAGCCCTTCAGTGAGGGGGGACTCCCAGTTTGGGACCAGACCTGAAATTAGCCTCAGCAGGGTGGATCTGGGCGGGGCTATGGAGGGAGATGGCACAAAGCTTCAGATTTCCCTGCCTCTCAGGACTTCCAGATCTGTTTCGCCTAAACCTGCCAAACAGAAACTTAACTCCAAGAGTTAAGTGACTATTTAGTCACTTCCTTGTCTATTTGATCAAATAAAATAAAAAGCAATTTAACATAAACATTCAGTATTTCATGGGACAGTTATAAGAAAAAGGAATTAATTCTTAACAAGGTAATAAAAGACTACTATTAATGATAAAAACTCTTCTGCTTTGGATGCCATTTTCTCTCATTTAAAATTTTCAGTAGCCTCTGTTAATATCACACTTTATTTCACAAAGATGCAATTTCAGATTCTTGGTCATGTTTGGAAGCCTCAAAGTACCATTCAAAACAGGCATTCCACTTAGTTTCACCAATTTTAGTGCAATTATTGTCCAATTAGGCTTTCAGAAAATTGATAGGGGAGTGCCCCCCACTATAGGAATTTTAAGTCTCCTTTTCCTTACTTTCTTAGCTCCCTAGTTCCTGATTTTAATCACCTTTCAAATTAGCTTTTTAATCTAGAACGGAAGAGTGTTTCTAGCCTGAATCATAGGAAGTCTCCTACCCCTGCCTCAGATAACTACCCCGGAACTTGTGATCTGTGTTTATTGTAATCATTATGGCCCAGCTCCTGGGTGAACACCTTAGTGACCGGATTAACCAGATGAAAAGGCCACAGGCTCCATGAACTAAACATAACTTCTATGATACAGCCACCTTGTGTCAATGGCGTTGGGTCCTGCTTTAGGCCTACACTTTTAACTCTGTTTAACCAAAATCTATCTCTCCTCATCTAGGGGCCAATGGAATACAAATGATGCCCCAGCAAGACTTCCAGTACATCCCATCCAAAAAGGTCAATATGGCCTTCCTGGCAGATCACGAGACCCCTTCACTTCATCTAAGATAAGATAAGAGCTCCGTGAATCCCCAATAGGTAGGGAGAACAGCCACATTCAGAAGGAAGCAGATACAGAGGCGAGACCTCCTGCCCCTCAACTTCCCATAGAGATTTATGGGGATCACGCCTCTCAAAGGAAAATGAGGCAGGCAGCTAGAGAGAGGAATGGGGTCTCCAAACATTCCTGCACGTTTAACACGACCTACGGAAAGCGAACACCCAGAAGAGCTCCCCTCCACGCCCAAATCTTTCCCATATCCACTATAGCCATCAACCACTATGTGGAAGCTAAAGGATACTAAATATCTAACTAGATTAGACTGGTTACTCACACCTGTGCCTCACCATAGTCTCATTATACCATTATTATAATATCATACATATACTCAGAAGTTCATTAATTTAATTATAACAGACTGAATTCTGGGAAGGAACATGCACAGTCTGAAAAAGATGAGGTAATTGCCTCCTGCCAATCAAGTGATCCTATACCTAGAGAGGACTAGAGCTTTCTAGAAGAGAAGGAAATAAAAACTCCTAGTCCTCACCAGTCAGAGCCTTTTGAGCCACTCTGTTGCTCGGGCACGCGCCTATCTCTTTGGAGTATACTTTCTCTTCTAATAAACTGTTCTTTCACCAATGTATTTCTGTTTCTTGTTCAAGTCTTTGCCTAAGACGCCAAGAACGTGGACACCACACCGAGTAGGGCCTGCTCTGCGGTAACAAAATGATGCCTGGGAATCTCATATGTTCCTAGAAGTGGCAAACCATTTTCTGAATAACTTTTAGCTAGATCTGTCCATTTAGTTAAATATGAGCATGAAAATGGCACAAAGTCTTTAACCCAGTATTTGGCCTGTGTCCCATGTGGAGGTCGGACGGTCTTAAATATTTAGGTAGCTGAGGTCCCACTTTTCAGAGAATTTTCTCTAGAACAAAGGGCCCGAGAGGGTTTACAAGCGCTCAAGCAACCTGCAGGTCAGATGCCAGCCAGCCTCACTCTAGATCGGTCTGATCACAGAGGACCACGATAATTCAGAAAGAGGTAATGAGCCTGGGAGCTAGCAAGAATAGGTTTCAAGATTAACCACTTAAGATCTGAGTCCCCTGCGGACACTACACCTGCGGTCTGAGAAACACCCAGAGAATTTTTGAAGGAAGCCAACCTTGACAACAGTTCTCAGACTGGGCCAGCCGCAACTGTAAACAACTGCAAGGTGACTAGTCCCCTGCATCCAGCATAAAAAATATAAAAACCCTACATTCCCTTCCCTAGGGGCAGCCATCTTCTTCAATCACTGCCACCATGGGCGTTCTCTCTGTGCCAAACCTTCAATAAAACTTTCTTCGCTTTCCTACTTTTGAGTCTTGTGAATTCCCTCACCTTCTATGAATGGCCAGGGTTGAATTCTATGACGATACAGACCAGGCTTAAGACTAAAAGCCAGTTCTAGGAAAATAACCGACCGGCGGAGAATCCAGGTACAGGCTGAGACGAGCGGCATTCCTCTCAATGAGAAGACAGTCTAACACCGGGACAAACTGACTCCTTTCAGTAGAAATGTTCTCTGAACTTTCAACGGAAAACTAATACCCACTAGGTATTAAAAGGATTCACTGGGGAAAAGGAAAAGGAGAAACGGACAAAGGGCTGCACCCAGCACGTGCACACAGGGCAGCACGTGCATTCCGGTGTGTCTACGACGGAGGGTAGGTAAGGCCGGGCGACAGGAGGTTAGAACCAGCGAGTTCCACTAGGGATGCTCAGGAGCTTCCGAGACCAGCTCCTGCCCCAGGTCTCCCCAATGATCAGTCTCCTTAAAGTCCCAGTTCATCTTTGCCACTGTAAACCCACCTCACGTAATACTTCACTGGCACCTGACAGGCTTACAGGTCAGTAAAGAGTTCGTTTTCTTCTGTTTTTAATTTTTATTGGGGGACAGTGTGTTTTCCCGGGACCCATCAGCTAAACTTCGAGTCCTTGTTTTCAATCTAGCTGTGGAAGGCGCAGCTCACTGACCCACGTGGGCATCAACCAACAACCTCAGTGTCATGAGCACTGCGCTCCAAGCACTCGGCCAACTGGCTGCCCAGTAGAGTTTAAGAGGGAAAAGGAGGTGCAAGGCGGGGCCTGCCGGGTCCAAGGACAGTAAGTTGAGGGCAGGACACAGCCCCCGGGCCATTTCAAACCCCAAAGGAAGCGCCGGTTCCCTACGGACACACCTCAATTTAAAGAGGGAAAAGCTGGCTGCGGAGACCACCGAGTCCATGGCGACCTTAGAGCCCTGAAGGGTTGTGCAACGCAGGTGAAAACGAGAAAACGAAACTCAAGCTCAGCACTGTGAGCTCCGCTGCCGAGCACCCGCTCCCGGGCCTGTGCTCACCACGTCGGCAGGAAAACGACGGAGACTCCGAGGGCGGGGCGAGGCGAGAGGCCCGACCGGCGCACGGACGCAGGGGAAGCGCGAGGGAACCGAAACCGGCGAGTGGGTGGGGCGGCCGTGAAGCCAGAAAGCCCCCCTGCAGGGCCACGACCCGGAGGACGCGTGGGGGGTGGGGCCGGGGCGGAGCGCGAGCAGCAGGGGGCGGGGCCTGCGCGTGACGGGCAGAAAGCGAAATGAAACTGGCCTAACGGCGGGACCTGAGAGGTGCGCGAGCGGCAAGGGGGCGGGATCTGGTGAGAGGCCCGTTCCGCGGCCGGACTGCGAAGAACGAAACCAAAAGCTGGGCCCCGAAAGCGGGCCGAGGAGCGGGCGGCGCTGGGAGTTAGCGTCCCCGCCCTTGGCTACCAAGGTTTCTCTTCGGGTTTTGGAATGTGTCTCGTGCATCCGAGTTGCTTCCTGCCCGCTTTAAGTTACTATGTGTAGCAGTTTTCAGGTAAAAGATAAGAGTTATATTAGACACTTGTGTTGGAGACTAAGATGTTTTCCTAAGTTGAAACTGTTTTAAGTCAAAGGCTATTTTTGCCAGCGGGTTGCACGGACGTCCTGCTGATGCAGCTGCAGCAACTCGGAGGGAATTAGGATCTCCGTGAGCGGGTGGGTGTGGGAAGAAGGGGTGGTATCCAGGAACATTTCCGCAGTTAGAATTCATGTAAGCAGCTTAATTAAACAAGAACTGCAATTGTCTACAGGGATTACGAACTAGAATGTGAAATACAAAACTCTCCCTGGGTAGAACAGGCAATTTCATACTGACACCAACAGAACAGCATTTCCTTTTCTATTCCCCATTCACTATGGAGGCCAAGACTCAACATTTCACACGAGTCCATGTCTATGCAATGTCCAGGAGAGGAAAATCCGTAGCTACACAAAACATAGTAGTGGATTTCAGAAGAGCAGGGGAAGGGGAAATGGGAAGCAACTGCTTCATAGGTAAAGGGTTTCCTATGCAGCTGATAAAAATATATCAGAACTGGGTATGATATTTGTACTACATTCTTTAGTACAATATGAATTTTACTTTATTTAACATGGCCAAGCTTATATTACTTGAATTCCAGTTCAAAACAAATAAAGATATATAAATTCCTTTAACTTATCTAACACGCATCAGTCAGAATACTCACTCTAGCCCACTTAATTTTTGCGTATCACTGATTCTCTCATTTTCTATCAAAATGACTCCCTCCCTGTCCACTGGATGAACTGTGGTTTGCTTCCAGGGATGGTTGATATTCGAGGATGTGGCCATCGAATTCTTTCAGGAGCAGTGAGAATGCCTGGAATCTGCTCAGAGGGCCTTTTTCCAGGTACATGATGTTGGAGAACTGCAGGAACCTGCTTCTCTCTAAAAATCGGTGACTGTTTGTGGGTCTCTGTGTTTTCCTCTGTGAGTCCCTTGGGAGGTCGACTTGCTTGTCTGAGTTCCACATCCCTGTTCCTGAGAGAGTTACTGAAGCTGTTTTGATTCAGGAGGAAAGGCTTCCTCATGGGGCCTATGGACTCTATAGACTTCTCCTCCCAAGTTCTGCGCATTTGACGCTTGATTAGTGCTGGATGTGCAACGTTAGGATCAGGAAAACTTACGGATACTTTTAAGACTGCCTGATTCTGTGTTTTACCCTCGTGCTTTTGATTCAGTAATTGTTGAAGAGAACAGCCCTCTGCAAACTTAACAACCCCTCAGCATTCAGAAGGAAGCAGTCAGTTCAACAATTTCTGAAATGCTTTCCTAGACCCGTCTCTAATATTCTCTCTTCATAGCTGAACAAAGAGGTGGGAATGTGCTCTGGAATAGCATTCTATATCATGTTCCATTTTTCTTTATAAATGGAAATCTCTCTTCTGCTAAATATGATCTGCACTTTGAAATAAGGGGAAAAACCATGGACCTTTAAAGTGAGAGATAAATCAAGGCAGGTGGGAATGAATGGAGCTGTGAACACAAGTAAGAGCACAGACGGGCACAGAGTAAGCCACGCCACTGCTGGTGCGGAAAGTCTCATGAAATGGGAAAGTTCTTGGGAAATAACAGTTTGTTTCTTGGGAGCTCTCAGAGGAAGTCGAACTCAATTAACGCTGCTTTCATGAACGAGTGAATGCTTTTTCCCACACACCCTTACTCAGACACTACTGCCTGCTCTGTCCCCTCTCAACAGGAACACAGTGAGCAGAGAATGTCCTCTCTCGAGAAGCTGCTAGGAGACACTCACTGGGAACGGGTATTTGTGTTGAGTTGGACAGGTGGCTGTAACGTACTCAGATGAGCTTGCTTTCTCAGGCTTTATGCTTCTGGAAATGGGTTCTTGGGAGAGCAACCTCAGTGGTTGTTAAAAAGGTAAATTAAACAGCCTCACCTCAGACCTGGGTGATCTAATGCCTCAGGGCATCTCCTGTGTGGTTTCAGAACTACCATCTCCTGTGTCCCACCCCCAGGGATTTTCAGTTTGTGGTGGGGCCCTGCATCAATGTCTTCATGGAGTAGCCAGGGATATTCTAACGTGAGGCCAGTTCAACACGGGAGGACGCCTGGGACATTTCTGAGAACTGATTACATGGTCTGGGCCTTAGGGAAGTCTCCATGGGGGATCCTGCCCTGCTTATGTTTTGGGTGGGGGACCATCATTTTACCCCCCATGCCCTAGGATGTAGCTAATTTGTAGGTGTCTCTAGCAGTCAAGGGCACCCAAATACTGGGGAGGGGACACTGACATTTTGGCCTCCATGTATGAATTCCAGATGTGCACAGATTTTTTTCAAGCCCAATAGCAGTGGAAGTACAGTGAAACCATGCAGACCCTCACTGGCCATGGGGAGGCCTTTGGCTCACTGGGAATGTGCTAGAAGGTCTCTGGAGCAAAAGGAGAGGCAGTAGAGGGTGTAGGAACAGGATCAGAGTGGGACAGAATATGTTCCTCTGGGACAAGAGAAAGAATTCTGGGCTTTCTAAAAATCATTGCCATTGAAGCAGATTTTCCCAAACCACACTTTAAGGGGGTTTCCTCCTTGACCTTTTAGCTCTCTCACCTGTGTCATCTGCTTTGTTTATTCGCACCTACCAGGGTGGAAGACTAGTGTCTCCTGTCTTCACTTCTCAGGGCTTTTTCCTGTGCTCCAAATATGTGGCCAAGTGTGGATCTGAGACAATGACACTTATTTATTATAAAAAGGAACGTGTCTCTGTGTGGACTCTACAATTTCTACCCAGTATTGTGCTCGGTAGAGAGGACATTATAAAAGGACATAGAAGATTATTGCCCAGTTTCCTAACAGCCCTTTTATGACGCTTAGACAGCATGTTCAATTTACAGATCTGAACTCCACATCTAAGTACTAACATGGACTCAAAAGTAAGGGGGTGGAAATTGGGGTTTATGATGTAGGCAATACTTTATGACACTGAATTTCTATGATTGTCCCTAATGTAAAGTGAAGGATGCAGATAGCCTCACAAAAGGGGAAGGTGAAGGTCAAGATGAAACATCATCAATATTTTACACCAACAAACCCCAAGTAGCTTTCTTCACAGAGGGTCACAAATTCAGTCATGCAAAGCAGACACTCCCAAGAGAAACTGGACAAATAAAAGAAATTGAAACCTGTGTTTCAGTTCTGGAAGGAAGGGTAGGAGTTCTGGAAGGAAGCTCCCCTCACACAGGGAGACAACGTTCCTGCAGTTCTCCCATCACGTCCATGTACAAATCCCACTGAGAGGCCCAGACATTCCTACTGCTCCTAAGGGAATTCTAAGGCCACATCCCTGAATATCAAGTCCCTGAAGTAAATAACACATTGACCAAGTGGCCATGAACACAGTTCATAACTTTACCAACGATGAAAAGACAAGATTAAGAGAAATGGTTCTGACTCAGGTGAGTTACCTGAAATATAAAATTACATTTTTTTCAACACAGTAAAATTCTCTATTATTTTCTCTAACTGAAACACAATGAATGACATGGATGTAAAAACCAAATATAGATAATACACTCTGGGGAAGATAAAATATGTAATTAAGAGTTCAATACAGGCACATATACATTTTTGAGTGTGTATATGCCATGTGGGCAACTCGTGATGGGTTTGAAGCATATTTCTCATAATGTGCACAGCAATGAACTGGAGATCTTACTACACTGCAGGTTCCGTGTAATTCATGGGTAGGGTCTGCATTTCTAACATGCTGGCCATTCACGCTTATGCCTCAGGTATCAGGGTTACACTTTTTACTACGAAAGCAGTAAAACGCATGGGAAGATGTAATGACTGACTTGGAAAGGAAAGGGCTTCACAGCAAGAACAGGTTCTTCTGTAATAGCAACAATGGGGGATCATTCCTTTCTGAACACTGGAGAGCCTGAGACATTATTCTCGCTCTTTCAGATATTAATGCATAAAACTAGAGAAATACTCTAGGAGAGCAATATTATTTTTCTTTAAGAAGAATGTTTGTAGAGGGGTGTCCGGATGGCTCAGTTGGTTAGAGCGCGTGCTCTTAACAGCAAGGTTGCCAGTTTGACTCCCACATGGGATGGTGCACTGCGTCCCCTGCAACTAGATTGAAAACATTGACTGGACTTGGAGCTGAGCTGCGCCCTCCACAGCTAAGATCGAAGGACAACAACTTGACTTGGAGCTGATGAGTTCTGGGGAAAACACACTGTTCCCCAGAAATATACACTGTTCTGCTTCCCCAATAAAATCTTTAAAAAAAAAAAAAAAGAATATTTGTCCAATATCCAGTAAATAGTAGAACCTGGGATTTAACCTAGTTTTTCTGACCTAGAGTTTATCTACAAGGAAGAATCATGCAAGGCCAATATTCAGAGAAAATCATCAACAAATAATTATAGCAGATTTTGCAAGTGAAAAGAGTAATGGAAACAACAATGTACCAAAATGGAATGGATCAAGTAACTTTTACATTATATGTGTACACCCATATCTTTAAAAAGTCATGATGTGGGCCGGCCTGGTGGCTCAGGCAGTTGGAGCGCCGTGCTCCTATTGCCAAGGTCGCTGGTTCGATTCCCACATGAGCCAGTGAACTGCGCCTCTACAGCTAAGGTTGTGAACAACAGCTCTCGCTGGAGCAGGGCTGCCCTGAGCAGCTGGAGTTGGCATAAGCTGCTGTGTGCTGCCGTGGGCTACCATGTGCCGCTATGAGTGGCCGGTGGCCAGTGTGAGTGGCCGGCAGCCGGCGAGAGGTGCCCTGAGCTGCCGACCAATGACTGGCAACCGACTGCCTCAGCCGGGGGGGAGTGCAAGGCTCATAATTCCAACATGGGCCTGGGAGCTGTGTCCTACACAACTAGACTGAGAAACAACGGCTTGAACTGGGGGGAGGCAAAAGGGGGGGAGTCATGATGTACTTGGTAAAAATGACGGAAAAATTTTAATGTCACTGAAATTAAATATTTTCAATTAAATATATGCATCTATTTGTGGATGAATTTTTGTGTGTTTAAAAAATACTATGGGGACAAACACGCCCAATGATATAAACTCATATAAAAGCTACTGTTTTTGAGTGCATATGTCACTGAAAGTTTTTTAGTTATCATTGTGCTGGGTTCTAAATTGTGCTGAGTTCTCTCTTAGAATTTGCAGACACTTGAACATCTATTAATTATGACTCTTACTTTCTTCTTCTGAAAACACAACAAAGACATGAAAAAGAGTATGTCAGACATGACTTTGGAATAAAATGGAAACTTACAGAACTGAGGCCTGACTGCCTTACAACCTCCAGTTGAAAAACCAGTATCTGTAGCAAAGGTCAGAGCCTTTGTTTTCCAAAGCAAAATCAAGCAAAGACAAACTCAGAAAGGAGTTTCCAGAGTAAATATCATGGTTTATACAGAACACTCAGTAAATCTCCCAAAATCTTATTAGTGAAAATAGGAAAACTGTTACCATTATAGAGGAAGAATGGGGCATACAGGACCTGAATCAAGTGGATGAAGGTAACACCAGCTGTGAGGGGACAAACTGGTGTGGGCTGCCTGATGCACATGGATGAACCCATCATCTGTCCTGTTATCATTGGGGAAAAGTGAATTATGACATGGATCTAATCACAAGGAAACAGGTGCTTTATGCTTATTTTAAGCCACATGGGACTCCTATATCTGCTAACCTTTAGTTTAGTTTAAATAGTCTTTCCTTAGCATTCTAGACAGTCTTTCTATTGTGTGTATTTGTGCATTTTCTGAATCCTGGTCTCCAGCAGAGCTGAGGGAGCATCCAGATGGAACCTAAACACGAAATGTTCTCCTTCACTGATATCCCAGAATCCAACCCCATCATCCATGCGAATCTTGGCTATCAACACACTCCTATGCCATCCTGTCACAAAGGGAACCCTTTCAATGTTGCAGGTCAGTAGTTGAAGATGTAGGAAGTCAGGATGGAGAAGTGGACAGAAGGTCTGAGACATAGGGAAGAATTAATCTAAAGACCTGGCCTTGACTATCATAAGAAGAAAAAGAGGGAAAAAACATGCTGAAAATATATTGGTTAGCTAGAAACGTCGTAAGAAGTTATGGTTTGCAAGTTCTAAATACATGACATTAATGGGTGTATAAAAACCCTGAATTGAGACACAATACTTGAGAACCCGTCGTTTCTATCTCTTCTTCCTCCTCAGTGACATGGGGAGTCAGGCCTGCACCTTGAGAAGCTGAGTTGAAAGCACCAGCAGAGCCTTTATCTGCTACCACATCCACAGGCAGGACCCTGAAATGCAGAGGCCCCCCTCCCTGTCCTCGGTCACAGGAGAATCAGGGGCAATTATCTCCTACATGGAATCAAACAGAGGGTTCCATCCTGTTGTCAGGTGCCCTCCTTCCCCACACCCACAAATCCTGGTACAGATGGGGAATGTGGGGTGCATGGCCATGCCCACCTTGCAAGCCCATGTAAGGCAGACTTCACCTCCCCTTGGACCAAAGTATGGATTCTAATTATATTTCCTGTGACAGATAAATTAGCATTTGTTAAGCAGAGAGTCTTCAGTTGGATGCTGAGCCCACAGTTCAACAAAAGAGCACAGGGAAACTGAAACAGACAAGCTTCTTATCCTCACAATCCTGCAGGAAGGACACAGCATGCCTGGAAGGGCCACATGGGGAGGCCGAGGCAGGACGCACCAGAGAAGGGCAGGACCCAGGGCACATGCCTTTATTAGGTTTTACAGGACAAGTGATTTGGGGTTCTCCAGCTCAGTCCAAGTTGGTCAATTGAAACGAAAAACAGCAAGGTTTTGGTAAGCTCTGCAGGGATCTATCCAGGGGGTATACAAGGCATAGTCCTTCAGAGGCGGGGGACACTTGCTCACAAGGGCTGCTGGAGAAGTAATAACGGGAACTTACATTCACTTGTGAGTCTGTGACCTGTTGTCTGCACAACAGTGTATGCACTAGTGGAAGGGGCCAGTGTCACTTCAAGACAACTTGGCTACACATCATGGATTCTAAGGCAGCAATATGGTAGTTTAGCTAAACTCTCTACAGCACTAATACTTTATTTTAACCATCGTAATTCTCCAGTAGTAACAATCAGGAAAACAGGGCACAATATGTAAGTTATGGGGAAAATAGCCTCACGTTATTTGCAGATTACGGCCACAGGGAAAAGGGATTCCTAGTGCTGTCCTTCTACTGCATCACCAAACAGTGCACTGATGGTCACACCCATGATTCAGGTGGGAGAGGTCAGCGTTGGTGGCAAGATAACACGTCATTCATTACACATAGGGTTCGTGTATTAAAAGGCATCTGCCTTTATTATAAAAATGTAAGTTCACACATAGTCTAAATAAAGCATGGCAAACCACCTGTAGGGTCCAAGGATAAAATACAGACAAGTGGTTAAGGAGCTTTCTGGTTCTTATATAATGATCTTACAGCTCTGTTTTCCATGGCTCTGCAGACTGAGGTTCACTGCTTAGGAAACATGGATGTATAATTAGGAACTTAGGGATGAGTTGTCTGTAGTTTCTCAGTCATCTCTGAAGAGGTCTTTATTTCAACCACATTAAATAATACTAACTACAAAGACACATCAGAGCTTTAATGAACCGCCACCTATTTTGCTTAAAGGACAAGTGGAAAAACTCAGAATATTAAAATTAGTTAAAATTCAGAATATTCCTGTCTTACACTAATGCGGAGAACGATGTCCTGAACACCTACCTGACAGTGACTTACATCAATGTTCTAAGTCAACCAAACAGCATCTCCACTTAGATTTCTTCCTACATTGTGTATTACAGTGCCCTCAGCCTTCCAGGGAGAAGGCGATCTGAGTGAATCCCACCCAACATACAAGGGCTCTCAGTTCTTTGAGGCAGCAACAATCAACCCATGATTCACACACACACACACACTAGGTGCAAAAATATAGTGTCAAGTGACTTCATACTGGAATCACATTAACATTTGCTTTGAAAAACTACCTCATGTAATGCCAATATACAAAAATACAGTGATGGTAATTACACCTGTCCAACATCCATCCCTTTAATAAGTTGAATCAGATTAACAAGGAAGATTTCTAAGTTTTTTAACATTTGCTTATTTATTATAAGTACTCTTACAGTAATCTGTCAAAAGTGTTCTTGACTTACTACATTCTCATATCAATTCTCTGATATTTCAGAGCTGATTTTCGATTAAGCACCTCCCCATATTTTTTTACATCTTTAAAGTCACTTTGTAGCATGAATTTGGTGGGGTATTCTGAAGTATATATTTTCAATGAAGGTCTTTCATCATGTATAAGAAATGAAGAATTTCTCTCCAGTACATATTCTCAGTTATTGAGGGAGGTTGTAGTTCCAGCAATAAGGTTTTACAAATTCTTCACTTTTCAAGTTTCCGTCCATTATGAATTCACATGTGTTGAGTAAACTGTGAACAATGATAAAGGCTTTTCCACATTCTCTACATTTGTAACGCTTTTCTCCAGTATGAATTTTCTCATGTGCAGTAAGATTTGAACGGCGGTAAAAGGCTTTGCCACATTGATCACATTTGTAAGGTTTCTCTCCAGTATGAATTCTCACATGTGTAGTAAGTTCTGAACAGTGAATAAAGGGTTTTCCACATTCTCCACATTTGTAAGGCATCTGTCCCGTATGAATTCTCTGATGCTGAGTAAGACATGAACTCCGAAAGAAGGTTTTACCACATTCTCTACATTGGTAAGGCTTCTCTCCACTATGGATTAGCTCATGACTAGTAAGATGTGAACGCTGATTAAAGGCTTTACCACACTGTTTGCATTTGTAAGGTTTCTCTCCACTATGGGTTATCTCATGTCTAGTAAGATGTGAACGCCGATTAAAGGCTTTACAACACTGTTTGCATTTGTAAGGCTTCTCTCCTGTATGAATTCTCTCATGTACAGTAAGATGTGAATGCCGAGTTAAGGCTTTGCCACATCGCTTACATTTGTAAGGTTTCTCTGCAATATGAGTTTTCTCATGTCTGGTAAGATTTGAACGCCAATTAAAGGCTCTGTCACATTCTCTACATCTGTAAGGCTTCTCTCCAGTATGGATTTTCTTACGTCTCTTTAGACTAGGTAATGGAGTAAAGACTCTCCAACACGGATTACATTTGTAAGGTTCCTCCAAGGTGTCAATATTCTCAAGTTCAGTAAAATTTAAAGATTGGTTCAAAGATTTGTCCCATTCACTACATTTGATTGTCTTCTCTACAGTAGGATGACTCTGATGTATAAGATTTAAGCTTTGATCTAAGACACTCCCACATTTACAATGGTTCTCTGGAAAGTGAGTTCTCTGATGCTTATTAGGGTTTGACCCTTGTTTAAAGTTTTTCCAAGATTCATTGAATTGAAAGCTTCTCTCTCCATTACGTGTACTCTGGTAATCATTGAAGACAGAAAGACCTCTAGTGAGGGCTGCAATTTCATTAAACATGTAAAGTTGTTCCCAATTAATTTATGATACCTATGGAACCATGATGCTTGTATGGAAACCCTCCCACCTTCAAGAAAATAGCAGAATTTGTAATAAGGAGGAATTGTTTCTTGGTGAAAGAATAATGACTCCCTGGTTAAGGGACTGTCAGATGTAGGATATTCAGAATTTCTATCTTCATTTTCAAATCTCAGGTTTTCAGAAATTTTGACTCAATGTTTAATCCAACCCTACATTTTAAATGACTCAAATGATTATTCACACCATGTGTTATGGGACTTGCCAGATATTCCACATTTTCTTACAGAGAATATACACCTTTACAAAACTCTTTTCTATCTTTACATTTAGAAACACGTTGTTCTGCAAATGTAACTGCCTTAAAGTGATGGTTTTCCCAAGATGTCTTATATATTTGATCGCATTTGGCCACAGGGATTTTATTATGATTAACGGTCCCAGTTTCGTTATGTCCATCATAATCTCCCTTCGGCCCTTGATACTCCCCTCACATCCCCACTTTTTCATTAAAGGTAGATACTCAAGGTCACACCTTCGATATCTTACCAGAAGCATTCTGTGGAATGAATCTTCTATGTCCGGTTTTGGCAACAAGCCCTGGGTGTCCGCAGAAGACAGAGCTGAAAGGCAGCAAACAAATGATCACTCTTTCAACAGTCAGGTAAATTCTACCATAAAAATTTAATACTTATTATAGGACTTAGGAAGATGGCACAAGAGCTAGCACCAAAACTTCACTCCTCCATGGTTCAGTACTGATGATTTCACAAGGGAGTTCAGAGTTCACAGCATGCCCAGGAGAGAGTCACATCAAAAAGGAAAGAAAACTTGCTTACATTTACTGATAATAGCTGCTAACCCTCCCTGGCACACCATGACAATATTGTGAGAAACGCCAATTCCCAGTTTCTTCTCAGGAGGGAAACGGCTGAGTATACTGTGTGTCCAAAGGTCTCCCCTCATCACAGCTGCCTGAGGGGGTCATTTATCTTCTGCATCACACCAAGTGCTAAGGGAATGGCAGTGCAATGTGAATGCATTGTGGTGGCCACTAAGAAAAATGGTGAGTAATTGTTCAAACACCACAAAGACTGCAGTACTGAAGACAAACATCAAGAATAGGAAGGTACCACTGCCTCTGAAGAAGAAACGGAAAACATTTTACAGTGGAATATTACGCACAAAAAACACGGAGAACACATATTCCTAGAATAGGATTGACAGGCCTCAGAATTTCAAGTATAGCTGCCTGTTATTTGTGTCCTCCTGTACAAAGCAAGTACAAAGCCTGAGATGGTGACTGTTTCTGCTCCCAAAGCTCAACAAAAGGTCACGAGGCTTACAAAGAACAGAAAAACATGCTACAATCACAGGAAAAACTAAATCTCCACACACTGGCCCTAAATTAACAGAGCTATTAATAACCTGACCAAGAATACAAAATACTTTTTAAAACGTTTTAAGTTACCCCCATGGTAACCGCAATACAATAGCTATACCAGACACACAAAAAGTGAGAAAAAGTCGGAAGCATGTCACTGCCATATAAAAATCAAAGGCACAAAATGGAACAGACTTAAGAGGGGAAAAGTGGGACAAAAGAGCTTTAAAAAAAGTGCAAAAAACAATCTCAAATGGTTATAGTAGTCCCTCCCTCTCGTTAATTAGTTTAAATAAAAACAGATAAAAGTCCCCCAATCAAAAGACATATGTTGGCTGAATGGATTAAAAAATAAAATCCAACATCTTTTGTCTGCAAGAGACTCATTTTAGACGTGAGGATATAGGACATAACTAAAAGGATGGGAAAAGGCATTCCATACAAACGGTTACCAATAAAAAGTACGAGTGGCCATACTAATCAGAGAAATACACAGTAAATGTCAAAAACTGTCACAACCCAAAGAATGATATAACATAATGATAAAAGGGTGAATTCAACATGAAGCTATAACATTTTACTCATGTAAAAATCGGTGCAGCAAAAACAGTATGGAGGTAAAACAAAAAGAAAACAAACAAAAAACAGTATGGAGATTCCTCAAAAAAATTATAAACACAGCTACCATGTGACCCAGTAATTCTACTTCCAGGCATTTATACAAGGAATACCAAAACACAAATTTGAAAAGATATATACACCCATACATCCACTGCAACATTATTTACAATAAACAAGATGTGGAACCATTTTACACGTCCATCGATAGATCAATGGATAAAGAACATGTGATAAATGTCCACAATGGAATGTTTCTCAGCCAAGAGGAAGACGGAAATCCTGCCAGTGGCAACATCAAGGATGAACCTAGAGGGTACCATGCTAAGTGAGGTAAGTCAGACACAGAAAGACCAATACCATACAATTTTGCTGATACGTGGAGTCTAAAAACTAAAAGTGAAAACAACAAAACCAACCAGAGAAAGATTCACAGATACAATTTACCGATAGTGGCTAGAGAAAAGAGGGTCATAAAGGCATAAAAAGGTGAAGGGTATTGAGAGGTATAAATGTCTGATTATGAAATGAGTAAGGCAAAGGATGTAATGTAGCATACAGAATATAGTCAATGATATTGTGATACCTTTGTCAGGTGACACATGGATACTTGACTCAATGTGGTGATCACTTCGTAAGATATGTAAATGAAGAATCACATTGTACGACTGAATCTAATAAAACATTGCATGTCAACTATACTTTAACAATAAAAATAAACAAATACAATGGTTTATCACATTTTGGACCGCAATGAAAATTTTAATATCTTTCAACTGTTTCAATATTTGTAACAATCATGTATTATTTTTATAATGTAACAAACACCAATAATGAAAAACAAATTGAGAAAAAAGGCCATCTTTGATGGCTGTACAATTAAGAACAAATTAAAAGATTTCGTTAGAGTTGACATAACATTGTCAGAAAATTAATACCGTATTTTGCTGTGTATAATGTGCTTCCATGTATAATGCGCACCCATGTTTTTTCGCCCAAACTTTCACGGAAAAAATCTTTTTTTGAATTTTTTAATTCAAATTTTTATTTGTTTACATTTCTGTATTTGTGGGGGGTTTTTTGTATTAAAAAGGAATTTAGCATTTATTTTTTAACATATCATGGTACAAGAAATTTTATGTAACAAATAATTAAAAACACAAGAACAGATACAAGGAACAAGAAAGTTTATGTGCAAATTTACGATATTTACCCATCGTAGAAGGCCTAGAACTCTTCCTCCTTGCAAGTTCATTGTAAGTTCAACAAAACTGATTATCATATTCCAGGGTATCAGTTTGCATATGGACATGGTTATTGATTTCTACACTTACACTTTTAACTCATAAGCATAAATAAATGAAATAAAAACATTTATATATAGAGGGTGCTAAAAAACTGTATACACATTTTAAGAAAGGAAAACTGTATTAAAATTGTAATACTCAACATAGACTGATAACAAAAGATGAATACAAGTCACGTTTGACTTCTGCAATTACAAGAGTTGCTGAAAGTGGTTACCATCAGCATCCAGACACTTCTGATTATGGCAAACTACTGCTTGAGCAATGTTGACCAAAGTGTCCACTTGTATACATTTTTTTGGCACCCCTGGTAGATACGGAATTAGTACTACCCATATATAATATGCATCCTTATTTTTCCTCACAAATTTGGGCAAAAGTGTCATTATACATGGCAAAATACGGTATGTGAACTCTTCTCCATCTAGCACGTGACTCATTATGTGTTTATTCCAGGAATAAACACACAGCTGGAATTATAATTTAAATGTCATTAAATGTAAAGTAAACTTAATTTTATACCTCCAGATTTTTTCCAAGGCAAATTCTTTTTTTTTTTTTTTTTTTTTTTATTGGGGAAGGGGAAGAGGACTTTATTGGGGAACAGTGTGCACTTTCAGGACTTTTCTCCAAGTCAAGTTGTTGTTCTTTCAGTCTTAGTTGTGGAGGTCGCAGCTCAGCTCCAGGTCCAGTTGCCGTTGCTGGTTGCAGGGGGTACAGCCCACCATCCATTGCGGGAGTCGAACCGGCAACCTTGTGGTTGAAGGGCGCACTCCAACCAACTGAGCCATCCGGGAGGCAGCTCAGCTCAAGGTTCCGTGTTCAATCTTAGTTGCAGGGGGCGCTGCCCACCATCCCTTGCGGGACTCGAGGAGTTGAACCAGCAACCTTGTGGTTGGGAGCCCACTGGCCCATGTGGGAATCGAAACAGCAGCCTTCGGAGTTAGGAGCATGGAGCTCTAACCGCCTGAGCCACCGGGCCGGCCCGGCAAATTCTTAAACAAGTTTTTGTTTTTGCAGTCCATAATATTAAGTTCTGATCTCCCATGTTTGAAACCAATTATTAAGGAGCAAAAATGAACACGTCATCCTCATCAAGAGTAGAACATGAGAAGCCACAGACTGGGAAAGAATATTTGCAAAAACATACCTGTAAAGGTCTGCTATACAAAGCATACAAAGAAGTCTTAAAACTGATTGATGAGAAAACTACCAACCTGATTGGAAAATGAGCCAAAGCCCTAAACAGACAGCACACTAGACAAGATACACAGAAGGCAAAGTGATGTATAAAAAGATGCTCCACATCATGTCACCAGGGAAATGCACATGAAAACAACGAGAATGAAACACACAGCAAATTAAACACCACTACACACCTATTAGGAGGGGCCAGAACCCAGAACACGGACGACACCAAGTGCTGGTGAGGACGTGGAGCAGCAGGAACTCTCACTCACTGACGGTGGGAACACAAAATGCTGCAGCCTTTTGGGCAGTTTGCTGGTTTGTTCAAAAGTACACACACACTAACCATACTGGCCAGAGTCCCCACATGCATGTTCATAGCAGCTTTAGTCATAATTTCCAAAACTAGGAAGCAACCAAGATGTCTGTCAAGACCGGAATGAATGGATGAGTGAACGTGGTGCATACAGAGAATGGAATATTATTCATCTATAAAAAAATAAGCTATCAAACCGCGAAAAGACGTGCAGGAAACGTAGACACATATTAAGTGAAAGAAGCCAATCTGAAAAGGACACATGCTCTATGATTCCAGCTATGGCATTATAGAAAATGCAAAATGATGGAGACACTTGAAAAATCACTGGTTGTCAGGGCTTATGGGAGACAGTGATGAACAGGCAGAGCACAGAGAATATTCAGGGTTGTGACACTAGTCTGTATGACACTATAATGGTAGATACATGTCATCGTAAATGTGTCCACACCCACAGAATGGATAGCCCCACTGAACCCCAAGGTGAACTATAAACTCTGGTGGACAATTACATGTCAATGTAGCTACCTCTATGTAACAGAGAAAACACTTCTGGGGCATGGAAAAGGGGAAGGTTTGTTTGTGGGAGGGGCATATGGGAATTCTCTGTAACTGCTACCCAATTTTGCTGTGACGTAAATCTCCTCTTAGCATAAAAGTCAATCTCAGACTTCTGCTTCTCTGAAATATGGGATCTCGGTCCATGGAGTTGAGTGGTTCATTACACTCATGCAAGAACATAAATGTTTGTATCCACTACTTAACAAACACAATAGCACCGCACACCAATTAAAATGACCACCATCAGGGAAACACAAAATATCAAGTATTGGCAAAAATATGGAGAACTTGGACCTCTATGCACAGTTGGATGAAATATCAATTGACACAAACACTATGAAAAACCATATGGCCAACCCAGTGGCTCAGGCGGTTGGAGCTCCATGCTCCTAACTCCAAAGGCTGCTGGTTGTATTCCCACATGACCCAGGGGGCTCTCAACCACAAGATTGCCGGTTCGACTCCCACAAGGGATGGTGGGCTGCGCCCCCTGTAACTAACAATGGCAACTGGACTTGGAGCTGAGCTGTGCCCTCCACAACAACGATTGAAAGGACAACAATTTAACTTGGAAAAAATCCTGGAAGTACACACTGTTCTCCAATAAAGTCCTGTTCCCTTTCCCCAATAAAATCTTTAAAAAAAAAGAAAGAAGAAAAACAATATGAAGGTCTCTGAAAAACTTAAAAATAGAATCGTGCTATGAAGCAGCCATCCCACTTCTGGGTACATTTCCAAGAGACTTCAAAGGAGGCTCTGCAAGAGCCATGTGCACACACATGCACACTGTAGCGTTGTTCACAAAAGCCTGTAATAGTTGGAAACAACACAATTGGCCATCGATAGATGAACGGGTGAAGAAAATGTAGCATATACATACAACGGAATATTATTCTACCTTGAAATAGAAACAGATTCTCTAACCTGATACAAAACAGAGAAACCTGAAGACATTTCAGTTAAAATTCATGAATCACAAAGACACAGATACTATAAGAGTCCACTTCTGTGAGTCACCTAATGCGGTCCTCCTCATAGAACAAAAGGAACGCGTGGGGTGATGGGAAATGAGGAAGTGCTTGTTTAATGGGTATTGAGTCTAATTTCCAAGATAGAAATTTCCAGAGGGCAGTTGAACAACAACGTAAATATACTTAACATGACTGGACTGTACAGTTACAGAGGGTACAGTGTTAGTCACATGTCTTTACCAGAATTGAAAATGAATAAAAATATCTAGAAGAGATATAGTTATGAAACATTTCAAAAATTACCTTCCTTTTAAAAAAGTGGTTCTTTCATAGAGAATATAAAATCAATAGTAAATAGATGTGAAATTAAGACTGTTACCACAACTACTTAACTACACAGGATAAGAAAAGCACTGACCACAAACTAACAAAGGAAATAAACAAGATGAGTTATGCACAAAGTCGGGGTAAAATGATAGACACAAACACGCACATAATTTTAATGGCAATACACATACACCTGATTCTTATGCGAATCAAACCCCACATGGTCTTAAGTGTGCTGAGCTGAATACTGTCATTGACATTCATAATATATAAGTAACAACCAAAACGCAAGTAACTAAATTTGAGGGAACTACCATGAGAAAGGAAATGCACTGTTGTGGAATTGCAGAATGACAATAAGAAGCAATGGGTTCCACGAATACTTAACACTACACAGATGTACTATTGAAGAGAATCCTTCTATAGACCTCAGCCTCCACTGTAAGTGTGGCCCCATGAAGAGCAAGCATTCTCAATCATTTGAATGTGTTGTAGGGCAGGCACTTTTCACAGACAATGCATTAGAATCATTCATAAACAGCTCTAAGGAAAAATTTTAATAAATAAGCATGCAAATTACATTGGAGAAATAATTAGGTTATTAATATATTGCTACTATTCTTACAGAAAATATATAAGCTGTAATGCATTATATAGAGAACAAAAAATCCCTTCATTTCTCAAAAAAGGAACAACAAAAATGTAAAACATCACAGAATCAGTGATCCATAAATCAACATTTGAGATTAAAGTACACCAATATCGAGAAACATGCTGAGGAAGGGAGATGACAAACCTCATGATTACTTTTTGCCTGAAGTAAATGGAAATCGAGAAAGCAAATATTTTCCGAAATATGAGAACCTAATAATTCTACAACTCACTTCTTATTGAAGGAGTTCATTTGAGCACCTTGTTATCAGCACTTCTGAAACTAAAACCACTAATCTGACAAAGATCTAATCAGAAAGTGAAAACATACAAGACAAGCCCAGTAAACTTTGGACTGAAAAAGACACAATTATAACACGACAGTCATTAAGAAATCAGGGAACAATGGAGACCTTCTTATATGGTGGGCAATATTCTAAGCTACCCCACGGCATGAATTCATTTAAGAATCCTGTGAGGTAAACAGATACATTAAACTATTCTAACATGGAGGAATTGGAGAGTAGATACTCAAAATTTATAATGTTAGTTCATACAAAGTGAAGGGACATTTTGAGATGAAACCGAGATTGAGATGTTCTCCCTTCCCTTTAAGGCAGTGCCTTGTGCTATGATAAAATTACTGAGTCTAAATTTTGTAGGGTCATGTTTGAAACCACCTTAGGATTAGAAATTATAAAGCAGAAAACATGAGACATGTGTCTCCAGTGCCCCTGGGATTTCTGCTCCAAATTCCAGGAACTCCACCATTTGCTTCACAGACTTCTTACAAGAGGCAAGAACGGAACATTAAAAATGGCTTCAGAGAGAATTCCTCAGCTAGAGCAGATTTTCCCCGGCCCTGGACGCAATGGAACAATAGCCAGACCACGGTGATGCCCACAGTCCAGGGGGAGGACTTCAGCCCTCACTGCAATGGGACCCAGATCACGGAGCAGGAGGACCGTCCCTAGAGGATGTAGGAGCACGGGACGTGTTGGACAGGACTGTCCCTCTGTGACAGCAACAGACAGAAACCTGGGCTTCTCACATCCTTTCCACTGAAGCGGAGCTTCCCAAACCACATCTTGAGGTCTGGCTCCTCCAGGACCATTGACCCGCTCACCTGTGTCATCTGCCTCCTTCATTCCCACCTACCTGGGTGGATGGACACTGTCTTTTTTCGCTTCACATCCCAGGCCTCCTTCATGCTCTCCAAAAAGATGACCAGGTCTGGCTTAGAGACAGCAAGACCTGTTTATTAGAAAAAGGAACATGAATTTTGATGGAGATTCTCCAATTTCCAATCCAGTACGTGCTCAGTTGAGAAGAAAGACATTGCAGAAAATTGGAATATTCTAAAAAGGATTCCCCCAAAACACTCTTTTCTGACAGCACCTTTACTGGACAACTTGGAACGTTTTCAGATCCTGAGTTCCACTGCAAGGGAATCATGAAGACTTCTTTTCTACACCAGCAAACCCCCAATTTGCTACTTTTCTACACCAGCAAACCCCCAGTTTGTTCCTCAGAGCCAGGATCTGAAACTCTACCACACAAAGCAGAAGCTCCCAGGAGACGCTGTACTGATACTGATGAAGGAAACACAACCCTGCGGTGGGGTAGGAGTTCTGGAAGGAAGTCACCCTCACCCAGGGAGCACAGGTTCCTGTAGTTCTCCAGCATCACATCCACGTACAGTTTCTGCTCAGCTGGGTGCAGACATTCCCACTCCTCCTGAGAGAAATCTAGGGCCACATCCCTGAATGTCAACTGTCCCTGAAACAAAAGACACATTTACCACATGGCCACAGGCAAGGTCATTATGTGACTCAATATGAAAACAGAGTTAAGAGACCTGGTTTTGACCTAGGAGAGTATCTAGAACTAAGCAGTAAGGTCACTGACGGTAATATTCTCTAGCATATTTTCCAACTCTGAGAAAGGAGGAGGACCTATGATCCACAAACAACTGTATCATACAGGATACATTGTGTACATTTCGTGGTTGGAAATGTCTTGCTGAGTTAGAAATGAAAAATACTTCTCAAATTTTCACGTGGACAACAAGGAACTGGACTGGTGTAAAAATGCAGATTCCGACTGAGGAGTTTTGGGGTGGGGCCTGAGTTTCCACATTTAACAAAATCACTTTTGAGTGTGGCTGACGCGGTGCAGATTTCGGGCTGGGGCGCACTGGCAGGCGATTGAAGGCGAAGGTGAAGCTGAGCTCAAAGGGGCTCATTCCTGGGCATGGCTCCCATGGAGACCCTGAAAGGTGCAGGTGGTCCGCTTTAAGAGCCCAGCTGTCCATTACCAAGAACTCTATTAGTTTAGACGGGGCAATTCCTTTACATAAACAATTAGAATGAAACAACCTTTGGATGGTGAATGTGGCAAAGCAATGGCACCACAACAGGGGCTTCCGGACAAAATTAAAGTAGAACCTGACAATGCTCAAGAGTATGGACGTGCCCCAAAGGCAAAAACTCAAGAAAGTGAACTGAAAATTGGTGCTGTGCTTTCAGTTAATGACAGTCCTCTCGAGACATTTTAAATTCAAAGGATGTGATCACAACCCAATTTGAAAATTCTTCTCCCAACAAAGATTTCTGCAGCCAGTCATGCCTTTCTTCTTACGAGCTAAAGAAAAAACCTGTTGTTACCATATATACCAACAGCATTTCAACTAAGTGCAGCATGTGTCAGAAGAAGGCTGATATTCGATTTGAAGTTAAATATCAAAATGTGGTACATGGTCTTTGTAGTGATGCTTGTTTTTCAAAATTTTACTCTACCAGCAACCTTATCATGAAATGTTGTGAGAACTGTGGGAGCTATTGCTATAGGAGCTCTGGTCCCTGCCAGTCCCAGAAGGTTTTCACTTCAACAAGTGTCACAGCATATAAGCAGAATTCAGCCCAGACTCCTCCATATGCCTTGGGGAAATCATTGAGGGCCTCAGCTGAAATGATTGAGACTGCGAATGACTCAGGAAAAACAGAGTTCTTTTTCTGCTCTGTTAATTGTTTATCCGCTTACAGAGTTAAGACAGTTATTTCTTCAGAAGTCCAGGTTTCGTGTCCTACTTGTAAAACCTCAGCATCCCTCAATATCACCTAGCCATGTCCAATGGAACGATATACAGCTTCTGGAGCTCCAGTTGTGTGGTGGCTTTCCAGAATGTATTTAACAAGCCAAAAGGAACAAACTCCTCAGCAGTGCCCCTGTCTCAGGGCCAAGGAAGCCCGCACTCCGGGTCAGCGGTGTCAGAAGGAGGAGGTAGCACCTCTGCCACTTCCGCCAGCGTCATCAGTGGCTCTGCAGCAGCGGGCCTCCAGTCTCCTGCCGCAGAGGCCCAGCAAGTTGCTCCTGCCCATGCAGTTGTTAAACTCAAGTGTCAGCACTGCAACCATCTGTTTGCCACAAAACCTGAACTTCTTTTCTACAAGGGTAAAATGTTTCTGTTTTGTGGCAAGACTTGCTCTGATGACTACAAAAAGAAAAAGAAAAATAAAGCTATAGCAGTGTGTGACTACTGTAAACTACAGAAAATTATAAAGGAGACTGTACGGTTCTCAGGGGTTGATAAGCCATTCTGTAGTGAAGTTTGCAAGTACCTGTCTGCCCGTGACTTTGGAGAACAGTGGGGAAACTACTGTAGGATGTGTAGTTATTGTTCCCAGACATCCCCTAATTTGGTACAAAATCGATTAGAGGGCAAGTTAGAAGAGTTTTGTTGTGAAGATTGCATGTCCAAATTTACAGTTCTGTTTTATCAGGTGGCCAAATGTGATGCTTGTAAACGACAGGGTAAACTAAGTGAGTCCATAAAATGGCAAGGAAACATCAAATGTTTCTGTAACCTATTTTGTGTCTTGGAGTTTTGTCATCAGCAAATTACGAATGACCCTGTTTCACAAAGAAAAGTAAATATTTCTAAGGCACCAACTGTTTCAGTGGCGCTGCCTTCTGCAAGGACAAATACAACGCCAGTTATAACCAGTGTGGTGTCATTGGCAAAAGTAGCTCCTGCCCAGCCCGCAGGGAACACTAACAGTGTTTTGAAAGGTGCAGTAACTAAAGAAGCAGCAAAGATCACTGAAGATCAACGACTGCTATTTTTGAAGAAGATGAGCCAAATGTGGGCGGCTGTTCCATGGTGGCCCAAGATGGACAGTGTGTCTGCACATTAAGTCCGCAGTGACAAAAAATGAGAAAAATGAAACCACAGTGGATTCATTCTAGAGCAAGTCTTTCAGAGAATCAGACCAGCTTCACCATAATGTGGAGAGAGCTTGTCCTAATTTGATACCTCTTAACTCTCCCATTATGTGTGTTGTTGGAAGATGGTAGTAATAACTTCTGCTTAATTACTTTCAGGCAGTATACTACATTAGTGAACTGTCATTAAATTAACTTGGTAATTATTTGTATATTATATACTATACATTAAATTATATTTTAAAATTAAAAAAATCACTTTTGATTAGTGACACCAATATCTCTGGCCCATGTGTCACATTATTCAATAGCACAGAGGAAGGAAATGGAAAAATTCATATATGATAGAATTGAGAGTTTTATGGAATTTACACTTCTCCTAGAAGCATAGCAACACAGTCCTTTTTGAAAACTTATTGTATACTAGAGAGCGTTTTGTTTTTAGATATTAATTCATAATGAACATAAGTAATCTGAGAAAGATATTATTCTTCCTCTTGATGAGACTATTTTGTGAAGCATCCAGTAAATGGTAGAGGTTGGGTTTTATTCCAAACTGTCTCTAGAATTTATCAAAAAGGTCCAGACCAATATGCATAGACAAACCTCAGGAACATTCATAGCAATTTCTGTAACTCAGAAGAAGAGAAACAAGTTAAGCAAGTAAGAAGAAAGAATAGCTCAAATAGTGTTAAGATTTTATGCACACAGGCACACAGACATATGGGGAACTGTGTACACATTAAAAGTGACAGAAAGAAATTTTCACGTCACTGAAATCACAATTATTTTAATTGTGTATAGCTCATAAATTTCTCTGTGCATGATACTCTTTGTATTTTATAAACACAACAGGGAGAAGAACACACAATTTTCTTTGCAAAAATTTTTGTGTCATTTGTGCCAAGGTATACATTACAAATTTACCACTCCGACACCTTACTAATATGATTCTGTAAACTTTCTTAAAAACACAAAGAGTGATGAAGTAGAGAATGTCTGTGACATGAGTGTGGAATATAATAAAAATTTACAGGAACAAGGCCTGACTGATGAAAGCATCCACTCCAAAAGCCAATTATCTCTAGTAAAGAAAGCTGAGGGCCTGCAATTTCCAAATCAGAGAAACTGAGAAAAAAGGGAGCTTACAGATGAAATGTGATGGTTTTTGCACATCTCTCTATAAATCCCTCCAGATCCTTACGTATGATAAAAAAAAAAGTTAACTTTATAGTGAAGACAGGACCTCAACCAAGTGAAAATCAGGTGGAAGGAACAAATGGTATCAGCTGACTGAGACACGAGGAAGGACACACCATCACTGCTGTGATGTTACCAGCACAAATGAACAAATAAGGAAATCATCATGTGAATCTGATCATAAAAAATTAGTTTTATGGAAATGTCAACGCAGAAATGTCTCCCCAGTTCGAGACTCTAATAGTGCATTTAAACAGTAAGTCTTTCTTACCAATCTAGTGAGTAAGACGCTTCCAATTACCCTTTTCAAAATTTTTTTATACCTTTCCGGGCTATTCTGAGCACTGAGGCATCCTGGGTCGTCGTGCACATTCTTACCCCTGTTCTACAGCCCTGACGCTGTAGTCACAGGACATACACCTACATCTCCCTTCATCGGGACACCGAGCATCTGACCCCACCTAACAGGGACCTTGGACACAACCACCTTATTAGGTGGATTTGTCACAAAGGAGATGATTTCAGTACTTGACGGTCAGTAACTCACAGTGGGAATTCCTCATGTCCTCAGGGAGCCTAATGGACAGAAGGCAGAGAAGGCTCTGGGAAAAGGGCAGAGTGTTTCTACCGAGCTGACCTTGACTCTCCTGAGAAGAAAAGGCAAAAGTAAGTAGTTGAAAAGAACCTTGCTAGGCAAGAACATCAGAAGTAGAGAATTAAAGGTGACAGGTTCCAAACCCACATATTTTAGGAGGAAAAGTGGACACAGCCTGTGACCCAGGACGGAACGCTTACCTGAAAAGCAGCCATTTCGTCCTCGTCCTCCTGCTCTGGGTTGTTTCCTCAAGAGACTTTCTGGGGAGGAATCACATCTGCATCTTGAGAATGTGCCTTCCAGGGCGTGGTGCAGGCTCATTTATGTACTTCCGCCACACTCACAGGCAGAAAGACCTTGAAATGCTGAAAATGCCGCCCTCTCCTGTCCTATGTCCCAGGACACAGTCAGGGACAAGGAGCTCCTAAGTGAAGACAGAACTGTGAGTTTTTTCTTTCCTGTCTTCCGGTGCCCTCCCCTCACACAGACGTCTACAAATTCCCACAGCAATGAGAATGTGGGCTTCTCTCTTGGACCCCACAAACTGAACATAGCACGAGATTACATCCCCTGGCCAAAACCTGCTCTCAACTCAGAACCCTGTCCAGGAGCCCAGAGTTAATCCTTGTCCTCACCTGAGAGTCACATGAAACCTCATTAAAATAACAACAATGCTCCACCCAGACGATTTGTCCTACTCCCAAGGGGAGGGCACAGGTCACATCACTCCTTGAAATCCCCAGGTGACATAGGAGGAACCAGATGGGAACCTTTTAGCTGCAATGAACATGCAGGTCCCTGGGGGATCAGGGCCCATTCTAAGGAGTTATCTTTCTGGAGGTCTGCAGGGGGCCCAGGAAATGGCAACTTTAAGTCTCCCTGGGGGAGCTGACTTGCTCCCCAGACCTGTTTCCTGTCACACTGGGCTACAGATCTCAGACTCTGCACACCTGATAGCTTTAGGGAGTGTGAGGGGTTGGGGAGGAAACTTCTACAAGGGCTGGCTACCTAGGTGGATTTCTTTCGTCTTTTCCAGGAAATCACAGAGAATTAGTTACAAACTGTAAAATAATGAACACACATTTTGGTGCTGAAAACTCGAAAAAAGGGTTAACTATGGAAATACACTGATCAAATTACTTCACCGTGAATAGATGGGCTCCATGGGAACCAAGTTTCAGGTCTGTCCCGTCCATCACTCCACCATCAGAGAATGGAAAAGAGGGACTTGAGGGTACAGCCACTTGGTAGCTCCCAGCTCACTAACAAAACACTTAAAAGGAAAACAAAAGCTGCTGAATATCACACTAACTCACCAAACTAGGTTCTCACACACACATCCTCACCAAATGCACACTGAAGAAGCCTAATATTATTAACAAGTACCAATGGATGTTTCAACATGATAAAGAGTAGAAAGAATGCAGGGCTTCTCATGTACACTAGACACAATGTTATTAGAAGGGAAATTGATTTGAGATTTTTTTTTTACTGTAATTACTTCTAGGGTCAAAGTTTAAAAGAAAATTAAGATTACCTCATATTTAGAAAAGAGTAAGAGCTGGTAATGCAATGTCACCAGAGCTTATTTCAGAAGTTAATGACTATTACAAAATAGTTAAAATTAGGCAGACTAAGATTTATCTCAATTTGCTTTTTTTTAATTAAAACAGTGAATCAAATGTAGGAGAGGTAGAAAGGAAAAAGTAAATTCCATGTAAAAGAAAAAAGGATGCAATGCTTTCAATAGTCCTTGAAAAGTTATCATGTGGTGACAGAGTAGTCATTTCTCATCCCAGGTCACGTCACTCATGCCACCCCAGGAAATGAGAAGGGACGCATGACTGACTGACATAGGTCTCCCCCCTCTGGCTCTATGAGGGTTTCACACGGAAGCCATTGGGTGATGAAATTAATTATTAAATGCATAGTATTATTAAACTGGAATTTTGTAATTCTCATTCTCATCTGTGTGACTGAAAATGCAGCATGTATTAAATTAAATCAACTATAAAGCCACCAGTCATATATCATGACTTCATCACCCACATTCCACCAGCTCACTGCTCATCCAGGTGGGGGCTCCCCTTCTTCCTCTGCTATTATGTATTCCTGTCCATGGATCTGTGTGTCCCTCTTGTCCTGGATTATCTCCACTGCTGTCCTCTCCTGTCCCCTCTGTCCTCTCCTGATTTCTCCTGTCGATGAAAAAGATCCAGTCTAAAAGAAAGCTTATAAGATTTTATTTGAGTGAAACTAATGAGAATTGCCTAGAAGTAAAATCTCAACAGAGAAAATGCTCCGCAAATTATGGTTTGCAGTTTATTTTATACATAGAATCAAAGGAGGAGGGTTACATGAAATCCACTGGTGGTAGATTAAGGGGGTGGCAGGATACAAAGTGGGGAAATCTCTGGGATTGGATAAAAGTAAATTGGAGAGATAGGTACTTCTTTTAGTAAAAACTACCTTTTAGGTGGGTGCAGGACAGTTAATAGTTCTCATAGAGATGTTAATCAAGGGACAAGAATAATAATGAGGCATTCTGTAGTTTCCTGCTCTGGTCTGGAAAAAGAGATTACTGACATTCCAAGGATGTCACGTTAGGTGCAAAAAAACAAGACACTTAGGTGACACTTCACTTAAAGTGAAGATTGACTTTATGAAGGAAGCTTCAGGCTAAAGACGTGACTTCCCGCCATGACCCACCTTAGTTATGATTTTTTTTTAGGTTCACGCCATCTTACGTGTTTTTTTTTCAGTTTCCCGACCTTGTCAGGATTAAACTGGTGGCCCCTTTTCCATCTTCAGTTCCCCTTTTGGTCATAAATCAATCTGAAGGATGCATTGATGACCAACCTTTGGCTGGATAGTCTGGTCCCACGGTGCTAGGAGGGCTCATTCCTAGCAAGTGTCAGCCTTTGTCTTGCTGAATGTTGGACCATTGTGGGTGGGGCAAGACCATAACCTTAAATGGCAGTCAAGGCCGAATTATTTATTTATATTTAAAAGAAAATGTGAGCAAATGGGAGGCAGTCAGATCCTTTATGTCTAAATTAAATACTTATTGGTAATTTCTAATCTTTGAGCTAACATGGTCCAAGTTTTTTTCTTTTTTTCTGTCTGTCTTATGTTTTTTTTGCATCTAGTATAACATGTACAAACTAGGACCAAGAGCAATGGTATTAAACCAGTAACACTGATTAGGAGCAGAAAATGTCCAATATTAGACAAGTATGAGTCTGAGGGAAGCAAACACCTATGAAGACTCGATTATTTCAGGATCTCGAAGTACAAATTTGTATTTTGGCCAATTAGTTTCCATAGAGATGACTTCATGGGGAGGATTAAGTTCAATTTCCCAGTACATTGGAGTTTCATTATCAATATTATCATGGGTTTTTAACTTCAGGCAAAGTTAATATGCCTATAATTTTAGTATTACACTTAATCCAATAGCATTTACTACAAACCTGGTGTCATTACAATAGAAATCAGTACGACAAGAATTTTCTAACCCTTCCCAACAAAAATGTCCCCTTCCCATATTCCATACGTTGCTGTTTGTTGGGGTGATGGGGAAACTGACCTTAAAATGGTTCCCTGCCACGTGGAACCGACCTAAAATGGTGGCCCGAGTGGAGAGACAAGTCCCCAGCCTAAGCCCCAGCCCAGTTCCGCATAACCCCCTCCAAGCCACACCTTGAGCCAATCACCAGACGACACCTACCCCTTCCCCTCCCCGACTGAAGGAAGTCCCCAACCCATAAAAACCTGCTCAAAACCTTGCTAGGGGCTCAGTCATTTGGGAAGGATCCCACTGAGCCCACCCACTGGCATAATGAAGCTGATTCTCCTAACTCTCTGAGGCCGCTTGGGTTCTTTCCGGTCTTGGATTCTGCAGGAGGGGTGGATACGATAGGCCAGAATTGGGTGAATTCAAAATTCTATATAGATTGGGGACATAACCATTCACCTTTTTTATTTAATATGGCCTATCTAATTTACACTGGAAGCACTCAAGTGGCATTTATTAACCTGATTTCTGCTAGTTGTACAATTGGGTACTGTAACTTTAAGGTTATATAGGGGCTAAGGCTATAAGAACACAATGGTGTAAATTATAATTACTACCTAAAAATTTCTAGAGACCAGGAGGAGACCAAGAATTTCATAAATAAATTTTCTGTGCCTCAGCAGCCATTATAAAGGGCCATTTTTTAAAAAACATTTATTTACAGTATTTAAGTATGTTTTTCCAGGACCCATCAGCTCTAAGTCAAGTAGTTGTTTCAATCTAGTTGTGGAGCGCACAGCTCATAGTGGCCCATGTGGGGATCAAACCGACAACCTTCTTAAAAGCACTGTGCTCTAACCAACTGAGCTAACCGGCTGCCCCTCCCCTTTTAAAAAAAATATACATCTACTTCCGCTTCTATCTGAATTAATATATTAATAGTTAGTCTATGTTGAGTTAGGGGGTAAGCATAATTGGGTTCTGATATTTACATATATAAAATTCCTGTCTCAATATTTCTTTTCCACTAACCTTCGATAAAAGTGAACTGGTATCTTAAGATGCTTAACCATAGAGCTGGGAGGACTGTGGGTGGAGCTGGGACCCTCGTTAACGCTCTAGTCTTGATTTCCTGTTGAACTCTGTGGCAACTTCCGGGGAAGGGATGCGATTAAACGGGGAAGCCATGTTTGGCTCTTCAACCTTTTTCCCGTGTGGGAGGCCAAGGGTCACACCCGCTGGCCAGTGTGCATGCATGCACTCCTTGGTGGTTCTGTTTCTTTTTCTTTTCTTGAATAAACCATTTATTTTGGTGGATAACCTGGAGCATTATTTGGCCAGTTGACATTAATGGCACCCAACATGGGGCCCAGAGAGGAACGGAACTCCGAGGGCTTTCTGACCGGTGAGCGAAGCTATGGTGCCTAACTGAGCTGTGTTGGCTCCACCTTCGTTCCCTGGCTTGGAAGCCTTAGGTGGGTTTCTCTCCTGGGTTGAGCCAACCGATTTTTGGGGTTTTTTTTGCATCTGGTGTTCTCCAGGCTTTATTTCAGGAATTATTTTAAAGGTATTTTTGTTTTTGTTTTCCTTTGTTGCTGTGCGTGTGTGTGTGTGTGAATGTTTTAAGGCTTATTTGTCTACTCATGGCATGTTGGCTTGATTTCTTCAGAAAGCAGGCTGTCCTTTGAGATAAAAGCTGGCCTTTGCCTAATGCCCGTTGGTGGGTAAGAGGTTAGTTCTACTGAAATTGGTCAGTTTTAGCCAGTATTAGATCATGCTGTCTCATTGAGAAAGTTGACGGAGTGCCACCCAGCTCACCAGTGACTGAACTCCTGGAGAGAGTTGGTTATTTGCCTGGAACTGCCTCTAGCCTTCTGTCTGATTCGCAGAGATCAGACTGTTCCAGAAGGTGAGAGTGAGGTGAGCTGAAGATTCCTGGTTTGCTTGAGTTGTGAACTGACTTCGGCCCAGTGCCAGCTCAGCCTGTAACTTAACTCCCTAAGAGTTGGTTATTTTCCAGTAACTGGCTTTAAGCCTTCCGCGTAGTTCAGTGACCACAGTGTTCCAGAGTGAGGTGAGCTAAAGGACCTGCAGATTATTCGAGCAGTGAATTGTTTTGGGCCCAATGTTTAAAAAAATGGGCCTTCTATAACTGTCCCTCCTCCCAGGACACCGGTCCAGTGTATGTTTAAAACCCCTGGGGAATCTTCATGCACATATTTAACTAAAGGGACAGATCTGACTATGGATAATTATAAGTATCAGTGGCCACTTTGGGGAACTTTTGAGATTCCCAAACTTGAGTTTCTAAAAGCTAGACTATACTAACAGCACTGAAACTAAGAAAGAGGAGTGGAAATGCCTATTTGGAGTGGTATATGGAGGCCTCCGAAGAAGACTGTGAATCTAAAGTTACCTTTTTACAAAATAAAGTCTCAAAGTTAACAGAGACTGTTAAAAATTTAAAAAGAAAGAAAATGGCGCCTGAAACCTCCTGTCCTCCCTCTTCTACACTGCCTTGCCCTTCCCCCACTCCTCTTTTGTCTCAAACTCTACCTCTGAAGCCCTCTTGTTCCTCATTGCCACCTCCTCCACTTTCAACTCAGCCCCCGGCAGCATCTTCTCCTGAATCTTCTCTCTCTTCTTCCTTGGAACCTATCAGTACTTTTCCATTTAAGATTAAACCCTCTGGGGATTCTAGTAAACCCCACATCTCCTACATTCTCTGGACCAAAGCTGAGTAATGAGCTATAGTACAGGAATTTCCTAAGGTAACTAAGGATTCTAATAATTTTGCTAAGGAATTTGATATTACTATTCAAGCTTATTGGCCTGGATTTTCTGATTTATATCAGCTAATTAATATGTTGGTTGGTGAAGTCCAAGCCAGACATTGGATGAGAATTGCTGGATGGTACATCCTGAAAGGGATCTTAGAAAGCAAACCTCCGGGGCCGGCCCGGTGGCTCAGGCAGTTAGAGCTCCGTGCTCCTAACTCCGAAGGCTGCCGGTTTGATTCCCACATGGGCCAGTGGGCTCTCAACCACAAGGTTGCCAGTTCAATTCCTCGAGTCCCGCAAGGGATGGTGGGCTGTGCCCCCTGCAACTAGCAACGGCAACTGGACCTGGAGCTGGGCTGCGCCCTCCACAACTAAGACTGAAAGAACAACAACTTGAAGCTGAACAGAACCCTCCACAACTAAGATCGAAAGGACAACAATTTGACCATTGTTCCCCAATAAAGTCCTGTTCCCCTTCCCCAATAAAATCTTTAAAAAAAAAAAAAAAAAAAAAGCAAACCTCCGATTATTGGGAGGAAGCCAGGGCACTTGCTAGGAAACTACATCGAGCAATTCCGAGGCTTTTCCAAAGGCTGTTGATTGGAACAAAATTCAGGATTGCTCACAAAGGCCTGAGGAATCTATAAATGACTATTATGAAAGATTCCAGGTCATTTTTAAGGAAAATTCAGGTCTTCTTTCGGATACTGGCCACACATGGACAGCTTTTCATTCTTTGTTTGTCAGTAGGCTGAATGAAGTCCTTTCCCACCTGGTTAAGAGATCCAGGATGGGACAGGGGAAAATGCCTACCCTAGACTTGGTAAACTTGGCAGATGAGCTCACTCATACCCTAGGCAGGCCACCTAGAAGTAAAATTGCCAAGACATTTGATTGCCTCAGTTGGTTCAGCAGAGGCAAATGGGAGGCCCTGTGGGAAACCAGAGAACTCCAACTTTTTGCCATCAGTGCAAGGAGCAAGGACAGTGGAAAAGGGATTGTCATAAGTTTAAGCATACAAGATGCTCTCTGTCTTCTGACCAACCTCTTTCAGGCCTTCCTAATTCCCAGTGACAGGGCTCTGAAGAACTACAGGGGATTTTTCCAGTCCTTAAAGAGACTTCTCTTCAAACTGGGGAGGAAACTATTTCTGTTCTTATTGACACCGATGCTACACTCTCAATGCTCAACCCCACTGTTATAAACCAGCTCCTGCCTCAGAGTAATATGACATTTTACAAGTGGGGATTTCAAATAAATCTCAACAGGTTCACATTATCTGAACCTGTTCCCTTTTGTCTAGGTCCCTTAAGAAATGAACGTTGTTTTTCTCCTTAGTTCTTCTGCCCCTACCCATTTATTAGGCAGAGACTTCTTAGAGAACTATCATGCTGGAATATCCTTTTCTCAAAAAAGGAAAAATAGAGGCGGCTGGGTGGCTCAGTTGATTAGAGCATAAGCTCTGAATAACAGGGTTACCAGTTCGATTCCCAGATGGGCAAGTGAGCTGCGCCCTCTACAACTTTGAAGACAACAAGCTGCTGCTGAGCTTCCAGGGGGGTGGCCAGATGGCTCAGATGGTTAGAGCGTGAGCTCTCAACAACAAGGTTGCCAGTTCAATTCCTGCACGGGATGGTGGGCTGCGCCTCCTGCAATTAAAGATTGAAAATGGCGGGTGGGAGATGAGGGTAAGGGGGATCATTTAAATATATGGTGATGGAAGGAGAACTGACTCTGGGTGGTGAACACACAATGGGATTTATAGATGATGTAATACAGAATTGTACACCTGAAATCTATGTAATTTTACTAACAACTGTCACCCCAATAAGTTAAAAAAAAAAAGAAAGTGGCAACTAGACTTGGAGCTGAGCTGCGCCCTCCACAACTAGATTGAAGGACAACTACTTGGAGCTGATGGGCCCTGGAGAAACACTGTCCCCCAATATTTCCCAATAACAAAATTTTTTTTAAATAGAAAATATAAAAAAAAAAAGGAGAAATAAGGTTAGAGTTTGATGGTAACCATAAGAATCATCAATCAGGTGAATTACATGACATTTCAGCATCTTTTATTTGTGCTGTCTCTGATAGTACAGTAACTGAATCTGAGAGTACTGATCAATGGTCCCTATTGGACCAACTACCATTTTCTTTATGAGCAAAATCTTCAAGTGATATTGGCAGGATTCACAGTGCACCTCCTATCAAGGTTCAAATTTATCCCTTAAAGCCTCTGCCAAGAATTAATATCAGATAAGAGGCTAAGATATAAAGCCCATAATAGAAGATTACATAACTCAAGGCCTTATTATTCCTTGCACTAGTCCTTGTGACGCTCCTATCTTACCTGTGGTGACGAGGGTAGAGGTTTGTCCAGGACCTCCGAGCGATAAACCACATTGTTATCCCTCAACAGCCTATCATTCCTGACTCTCATATGCTGCTGGCATCTATTCCAGCAGGAAGTAAATTCTTTACAGTTAATTGATTTATGCAGTGCATTCTCTAGCATCTCAGTTGATGAAGATAACCAATACTTTTTTGCTTTCACTTGGGAAGGAAAGCAGTTTACCTGGACTGGAATGCCTCAGGGATTTACTTACAGCTCTTCTTACTTTTCACATATTCTGAAGACCGATTTGGATAATACAATTTTCCCTAGAGGTTCTACTTTGTTACTATATGTGGATGGCTTACTTCTTTGTTCTTCTCAGGTTTCGTCACAGGATAATGGCATCCATTTGTTGACACTATTGACCTTAGGGACATAAGGTCTCTAAAGAGAAATTACACTTGCCCAAGCTCAGGTTCAGTACTTGGGACATCTGCTATGGGAACATGGTCTGCGCCTGGACCCAGTCAGGCTCCATGGTGTCCTAAATTTTCCGAGGCCAAAACTAAGCGTCAGTTACGAGGTTTTCTTGGACTAGTCAACTATTGCCGGAATTATATCCCCCGTCTTTCTCTTATGGCAAAACCTCTATGTGTCCTATTAAAGAATGACCGTCCTGACCCAATTTCATGGGAAGAACAGGGTGACATGGCCTTCAAGACCTTAAAGGAGAGTTTAATAAACCCACCTGCTCTTGGGCATCCTAACCACCAGGTTTCCTTTTTTGCGCATGAAAAGGAAGGAAATGCCCTTGGGGTGCTCACTCAGAAACATGGGGATCAACATAAACCCTTAGGATACTATAGCCAACAACTGGACCCTATGGCTCAGGTGTACCCTCCTTGCCTCAGAGCCATTGCTACTGCCCTCCTGGTTAAAGCCAAAGAAAAGATTGTTGCAGGATCCCCTCTAACCATTTCTGTGCCTCATGCAGTTAAAGCTTTCCTGAATTCTCGTCACACCCAGCATCTGTCAGTCAGCCGCCTTACTTCCTATGAAATCCTTTTGTTAACTGCTTCCCATTAACCCTTTCACATTGTAACAACCTTAATCCAGCTACTTGTCTTCCTTCTGAGACTGAGGAAGCTCTTCATGACTATCTGACATTAAATGATCACTTCCTGACTCCTCGTGACGATTTGCAGAAAACAACTCTGGGTAAAGCTAATTTTTTTATGGTTTACCAATGGTTCTTACTTAAAAAACGACAATGGTGAGTAATGTGCTGGTTATGCTGTTGTAACTCCTTCTGAAGTCATTGAGGCAGCACCTTTGCCCATGGCCTCTTCAGCACTGCAGGCTGAATTATATGCCCTCACTCGAGCCTGCATTTTAACAAAGGGTAAAACTGTCAACATTTATGCCAACAGCAGATATGCCTTTCGGGTTGCCCACGACTTTGGAATGTTATGGAAATGTGGTTTCCTTACCTCCAATGGAGACAAAATTAAAAATGGTCCATATGTACAGAAATTATTGGACGCTATACTTTTACCTGATGCTTTAGCCATTATTAAGATTCCGGGGCATTCTAAACTTGACTCCTTGGAAGCCAAAGGAAATCATCTGCCTGATATTTCTGATAAAAATGCTGCCCTTAAAGGCATCAACAGCCATAGAACCTCTGTCATGGTCTAGAGAGAAGCTTCTCCATTTGATAACTTAGAAAAACTGGCCAGAGAAGCCCAACAATCAGCTTCTGAAGAAGGAAAACATTAACTGGAAATCCAACAATTGTCGGTTTAATAAAGAGACTCTGGTTTGGACCAAATAACACCTAGTCCTACCAGAAACTCTAAAATTCCCACTCTTAACCACTATACATATGTTGAACCACTGGTCATCTGAAAGAAGGGTAACTTTCGTGCACCAATATTGATGTGGAAATATTAATAAGGCTGCAAAAAGTGCCTACCTCAGGTGTCCCCGCTATCCAAAGCATAACTCAGGGAAGCCTATTCACACTGCCCCTGGACATTTTTAATTGCCAAATGGACCATTTGAGGTCTGACAACTAGACTTCATACAGCTTCCCCCATCTCGTGGATACAACTATGGTTTAGTCATGATATGTATGTTTTCTCACTGGACTGAAGCTTTCCCTTGCAGACAAGCTAATATAGCTACAGTGGCTAAAGTACTGTTAGAAAAGATTATTCCTACTTGGGAAACTCTTCTTGAACTACACAGTGATCAAGAAACCCATTTCACTGGCCAGGTGCTAAAGCAAGTCTGTGCTGGTTGGTCAGTCCTACAACATTTTCACTGTGTTTACCATCCTCAACCTTCAGGATTGATTGAACACACTAATGGTATTATTAAGACTCAATTGGCAAAATTTATGGAATCTCTTCAAATACCTTGGCCAAAAGCATTGCCATGAGTCCTTTTAAATCTCAGATCTACTCCTTTTGGGACTCATAAGCCTTCACCTTTTGAGATAATTACAGGATGCCCTATGCATCTGGCCCTTGCCTCTCTTGATCCACAGTTGGTAAAAGGAGACATACTTGAGTATTGTAAAGGCTTAATTGATTCTATCAACAATAATCATGCTTTAGTCAAACAATCATTTCACCATATACTCCAGAGAAATGAAAAACTAAAAATTCATACTTTACTGTCGCGTCCAGCGCAACACGGGCAGTGAGGGTGTGAGAAGGGGCGGTTTGGGTTATGTTTTTAAGAAAGAAACAGAGACTTAATGCAGTTAAATCTCTCCGAAGGCCAGGGGTCTCTCAGTCTCAGAGGACTGGAGCCCAGATTTGAGCTGACTGGAGGTTTTTATTGATAAGCATACAAGTAGCTGTTTTTGGCACGGTCTGTGGGACTCATTTATCACTGCCCCGACCAGCGGGGCATTCAACAGAGACCGAAGAGAGACACCCTGAAAAGAGAAAACAGGAGGCGCGAAGAAATGGAGGCAAGACAAAGTTCTGATCAAGCCTCAAATTTTTTATTGCAGCTACAAGCTTATATAGATTAGGGTAAACTGGGCGGGGAGCGGAATGAGGAAGGAGCTTTACTTAGCAGAGACGTGACCTTTTAAGGGCAAACTGACTGTTCCAGGAATTAGGTCATGTGCTGCCGGATGGCATAGTTTTTCTGAGTCAGGCTCCTACAATCACGTTATAGAAACAGCCCAAACCAATTATGTTGATCTTCAAACAGCCAAAGCAGAAAGTCCTTGAGGTGAGGTATGCAACTGTTTTAAGGGACATATATCACATGTTGAAATTGTTTCACAGAGCTGAGCAGAGAGAGTTTAATCTTATCACTCTCAAGACTTTTCTCCCAATTAGGTGACAGGGAAAAGTCAGAGCCAGCAGCCGCTTTTCCCAGGCAGGGGGAAGGGGAGGCAAGGCCCCTTCCCATATTTTTCTAAGGCAGCTCATTGGGGTCCCCACTCGGTTCAGTCTGGCTTAGGTTATATCTCCCGTGAGATATCTTACCCGTCTTTTGCTGCAAACCATCTTTTGGGGACCAGACAGAGAGACATAAGGTGTAAACACAAGGATGGATCAGAGTCCCAGAAAGGCACAGTCTCAGAGACTTTTCTTTCCTTAAGGAAAGACACAGGGGGACAGTTGGCTAGGCTGTTGTGTGACTACACTTTACAACCTGGAGATTTTGTTTATTTGAAGACACCTCAAAAAGGATTTCCTCCAGCCACGCTGGAAGGGACCTTACCAGATACTGTTGACTAACCCCTGTGCTGCTAAACTGCAGGGAGTAGCCTCTTGGATACATGTGTCACACCTAAAGAAGGCACCAAATCCTGACTGGAAAAGCATACAGTCTGATAACCTAAAGCTAAAGCTGTCAATATTAAAACAGGTGACCTCTAAGGAGCTTGAGTTCCTGGTTTACACCTGCCAAACAAGCTAGGTTGCTGTGTTGTTCTAATTCTATCTTTAACTTTGATCTATTTAAGCTCTGCTTCTGATCGTGGTTGACACTGCACACCAGCTGTTTCCCAATCCATGCACTTGTCCCCATGATGTAATAGATGACACCCAGAAGAGGCCCTTTTGACATTGAAGGACTAGAGGCTAAACAAACATCGAGGGACAAAAGGCTGGACACTGGAAAACCTGAGAGTAGAGAAAAGATCTTGATCAAGAGGGGGGGGATGATAAAAGTGAACTGGCCTCTTAAGATGCTTAACCACAGAGCTGGGAAGATTATGGGTGGAGCTGGGCTCCTCGTTAACTCTGTAGTCTTTACTTCCTGTTGAACTCTGTGGAAACTTCTGGGGAAGGGACGGAAATAAAAGGGGAAGCCATGCTGCGCCCTGGACATTTCTCTACATGGGCAGCCGGACTGGAGACTGGCCGATGTGCATGTACGCACTCCTTGGTGGTTCTGTTTCTTTTGGTGGATTACCTGGAGAATTATTTGGCCAGTCCCCACCTTCACTTGTACTTCTCAGTTTGTCTCCTCTTCCTCATTCAGAAATAATCAACTTACTAGGTCATACTACTTCCTTTTAACTTCTCTCAAAAATATACACATCCCTTTTCTTCCTTCTATAATAACATTCTTTCTAAATTTCAAAACCATAAAAAATATTATTGATAAAAAAGTTATCTTATATGCCTTTAGCAATTATTAACAGTTGGGCTATATAAGTACAGGGCTTGAGAAAAGCCTAAAGAACAAGCATAACTATCATTATTACTGATATTATTAGCAGACAGGTAAAGACAATCAAACGGTTATTTTAAGTTCAGTATCAATTATGTACATACACAGGCCTTCTCGACGTCTTGGGAAAGCTGTCTAACCCTGATGTTGGCAGCTCCTCATCCTTGAGGAGTCTTTGGAATCCACTGATATGTCCCTTCCAACAAGGTTAGAGAGTCTTTAATTGATCTTGTCCAATGGACAAAACTTCCTGGTTGTGAGTCATGGTCTTTGAAGTCTTCATCTCCTAGGACCACATTGAAGTGAATCAGTTACTAATTTATTAATTTCTTTAAGATAACTGATAAGCCCTTCATAACAATGTAGACTGTCTCCTTTTAGTAAGGTTGGTTCATATGTCCCTTTGCATAATGTGAACAATGACTAATGAGGAGAAAGCCCGCATTTACCAAAAGGAATATCTCAGGCTGAGAAGCACTATAGGCAGAGCTTTTGGCCAAGGGAGATTAAAAGCTTCTGAAATTTTACCTAGTTGAGTTTTAATTTACCATTTGTACATTCTACCAATTCAGAGGACTGGGGTGATAAGCACAATGAAACTGCTTTAAAATAAGCCAAATATTACAAATAGATTATATCATTTGCTCAGTGAAATGAGTCCCTCAGTTACTATGTAACTCACAGGGAATTCTCTAATTGAAGATTATTATTATTTTAAGCCTACCATTAAGGCTGTTGCTCTCCTGCAAGGGAATGTCTCAACCCAGTGAGACAACATACAAATCATGACTAATGCATATTTGTATCCTTGAGATGGTGGTATTTGGATAAAATCCAATTATCATACCTCAAATGAACCTAAAGGAAATGGGAAATGTCCTTGGGACCCATGGAGCGATTTTCCAGGGTTATATTTTGGACAGATAGAACATCTGCTATACACCTTATGAGCTACAGTAGGAGGATTCTAATAATATTCTTTATTCCATGAAACCATTTTTCCAAGACCCCAATGCATTAGCTCATGTACATGCTAAGCTATATCTGTTTGGGTCAAAGTTTCCCCCTTTGTTGCCATATTTTCTTCTATTCTGCAGCTGCCCATTGGAATTGTAAAAGTCTTTTATTGATTTAATAGGGAGAAGAAATATTCTCAAGTCTGGATAATTTGGCTGTTTATTGCCGGGCTAGCTGCAGTATCAGCTAAATTATTTTCTTTTCCATCATGGCAGCCTTAAAATGTCCTGGAATTTTGATAATTGCCAATTGTTTTGGTTGCTGTATGACATTTAATTTAAATTCTGCAACCTGTTTTCCATTCTTATGGGCTGCCCTGAGGAAGTTAAGAAGCCTCACTTCTTCCACAATAAGCTGTGAGCTACACCAAAGGTATAGCAACTATCAGTGTAAATACTGGCTATTTGATCTTTGGTTCATTTACAAGCTCCTGTGAGATAAATTAAGCTTGTTGGGCTGATCTCTAGAGCATAAGAATAAATCATCCACATATTGGATTAGAGTTTCTGGGAAATTCAACATTATTCAAATCAGCTTTTAGTATCTAAGAGAAATAGGTGGGTCTCTGTATACCCCTGGGGCATTACTGTCCAAGTAAACTCTGATCTTCCCAGGTGGAAAAGCAAAGAGGTATTTCCTGTCTTTTTTTTTTTTTTACAGGAATGCTGCACAAGGCACCACATAAATCTATTACTGAAAAATATTGGCAATACACACAGGAATAGCTGATAAGAGGGTATGTGGATTTGGAAACACAGACTATCTATTTATAGCTCTGAAATCCTGTGCCAATCTCCATCCTTTCCTATCGGGTTTCTTTACAGGAAGGATAGGAGAATTACAGGTGCTCCTACATGGAATTATAAGCCCCCCTTTTAAAGGTAATCTTGTACAATGAGCTAATTCCAGCTGGTGTATCAGGCCTCAAAGGATATCGGCAAATATTAGGTAGAGGCAAAGTATTATCAACAGTTATTTTACTAGGAGTGGCTGACTTAATATTCCGCATCAATATCTGTACTGGGAAAAGCCTAAACTTGTATTGGAACATCCTGTAACAAATATTCTATCAGTATCAAGACTAGCTTCCTCTCATATAGTTTCTTTTAAAATCATTGTTTTCCCAATCTGATCCATTTAGTCCTAAAAACACTTCACCCTTCTGGGAGGATATGTGAGTACCATTGGTTAGAAAGTCTCACACTATCAGGTGACTTGGGGCAGATTTGAGTAGTAAAAATAGATGTTGCCCCTTAGCGTTTCCTAGCTGGAGAGGAATAGGTTCTGATGTAAACAAACATTGGTTGATGCCTTACCATTTGTGTTGCGACCTGCACAACACAAGCCGTGGGAAGGCGAGGGTTAAACTATAATAAAGAGACAGAGACTCAAATACAGTTAAATCACAGAGGACCGAGGGACTCGCAGCCTCAAGGGACTGGAGCCCCGAACCGGGTCGTCGTGGGTATTTATTGATTTCTTACAATAAGCATCACATGATTAGAGGCAGGGTCCACGAAACTCTCACACCACACCATAAAAATTCTTCCAATTCCCAGATATCTGTAAGCAACCGATGCTCATTGTCCCCAGGCGACTAAGGTGGGTGTGTACAACCCCCTGGGGGAGCAAGTCTCACAAGGTAAAACCATCCCATGAGCTAAGCAGGAAGAGCGAGATCTTATCGCTCTAATAGGTCCTTTGCACAGCAGGGTGCAGGACAACAACTGGGGCAGGCATTAGCAGCTTCCCATAATGGTGAGGAGGAGGGGTATGGCTTCCTCCTGACTTTTATTATGTTAACTCATGGGGGTCCCAATGGGGTCCCGTCTGGCTTAAGTCGTTCCTCCCATGAGGAAACTTTACTCATCTTTGACTGCAGACCCAGCTTACAAGGACCAAATAGGGAGACTTAGGATAAGTGAACTCAACCCCAAAGAGGGACAGTCCCGCAGAGTCTTCTTTCCCTAAGGAAAGATTGGAGGGGACAGACAGCTAGGCTGCTGTGTGACCACACATTTGTACAGAAGCTTTACTCCAAGGGAGAGGACAACTTAGTCGGATGGTGTTAACAAAGTAGCCCGAGTATTAGTAAGAATGCGAAATGCCCTCACAGTCCTTGGAGCAGCCCTATGCTTGCTTCTATTTCCTTTCTTTTGCTAAATCCTATTTTAGACTTCTACAATCCTTGAGGTGACTTGTCTTTTTACAATAAAAGCAAATTCCTCTACAGGTGTTTCCCTAGCAAACCTACCCTCAGGTATCAGGGTTACACTTTTTAATACGAAAGCAATAAAACGCATGGGAAGATGTAATGACTGACTTGGAAAGGAAAGGGCTTCACAGCAAGAACAGGTTCTTCTGTAATAGCAACAATGGGGGATCATTCCTTTCTGAACACTGGAGAGCCTGAGACATTATTCTCGCTTTTTCAGATATTAATGCATAAAACTAGAGAAATACTCTAGGAGAGCAATATTATTTTTCTTTAAGAAGAATATTTGTCCAGGGGTGGCCAGATGGCTCAGTTGGTTAGAGCACGTGCTCTTAACAGCAAGGTTGCCAGTTCAACTCCCACATGGGATGGTGCGCTGTGTCCCCTGCAACTAGATTGAAAACGTTGACTGGACTTGGAGCTGAGCTGCGCCCTCCACAGCTAAGATCCAAAGACAACAACTTGACTTGGAGCTGATGGGTTCTGGGGAAAAACACACTGTTCCCCAGTAAAGTCCTGGAAATATACACTGTTCCGCTTTCCCAATAAAATCTTAAAAAAAAAAAAAAAAAAAAAAAAGAATATTTGTCCAATATCCAGTAAATAGTAGAACCTGGGATTTAACCTAGTTTTTCTGACCTAGAGTTTATCTACAAGGAAGATACATGCAAGGCCAATATTCAGAGAAAATCATCAACAAATAATTATAGCAGATTTTGCAAGTGAAAAGAATAATGGAAACAACAATGTACCAAAATGGAATCGATCAAGTAACTTTTACATTTTATGTGTACACCCATATCTTTAAAAAGTCATGATGTGGGCCGGCCTGGTGGCTCAGGTAGTTGGAGCGCCGTGCTCCTATTGCCAAGGTCGCTAGTTCGATTCCCACATGAGCCAGTGAACTGCGCCTCTACAGCTAAGGTTGTAAACAACAGCTCTCGCTGGAGCAGGGCTGCCCTGAGCAGCTGGAGTTGGCATAAGCTGCTGTGTGCTGCCGTGGGCTACCATGTGCCGCTATGAGTGGCCGGTGGCCAGTGTGAGTGGCCGGCAGCCGGCGAGAGCTGCCCTGAGCTGCCGTGAGTGGCCGACCGATGACTGGCAACCCCGACTGCCTCAGCCGGGGGGGAGCGCAAGGCTCATAACACCAGCATGGGCCTGGGAGCTGTGTCCTACACAACTAGACTGAGAAACAACGGCTTGAACTGGGGGGGAGGCAAAAAGAGCGGGGGAGTCATGATGTACGTGGTAAAAATGACAGTGGAAAAATTTTAACGTCACTGAAATTAATATTTTCAATTAAATATATGCATCTATTTGTGGATGAATTTTTTTTGTGTGTGGATGAATTTTTGTGTGTTTAAAAAATACTATGGGGACAAACACGCCCAATGATGTAAACTCATATAAAAGCTGTTTGTGAGGGCATACGTCACTGAAATTTTTTAGTTATTGTGCTGGGTTCTAAATTGTGCTGAGTTCTCTCTTAGAATTTGCAGACACTTGAACATGTATTAAATGTGACTCTTACTTTCTTCTTCTGAAAAAACAACAAAGACATGAAAAAGAGTATGTCAGACATGACTTTGGAATAAAATGGAAACTTACAGAACTGAGGCCTGACTGCCTTACAACCTCCAGTTGAAAAACCAGTATCTGTAACAAAGGTCAGAGCCTTTATTTTCCAAAGCAAAATCAAGCAAAGACAAACTCAGAAAGGAGTTTCCAGAGTAAATATCATGGTTTATACAGAACACTCAGTAAATCTCCCAAAATCTTATTAGTGAAAATAGGAAAACTGTTACCATTATAGAGGAAGAATGGGGCATACAGGACCTGAATCAAGTGGATGAAGGTAACACCAGCTGTGAGGGGACAAACTGGTGTGGGCTGCCTGATGCACATGGATGAACCCATCATCTGTCCCGTTATCATTGGGGAAAAGTGAATTATGATATGGATCTAATCACAAGGAAACAGGTGCTTTATGCTTATTTTAAGCCACGTGACTCCTATATCTGCTAACCTTTAGTTTAGTTTAAATAGTCTTTCCTTAGCATTCTAGACAGTCTTTCTATTGTGTGTATTTGTGCATTTTCTGAATCCTGGTCTCCAGCAGAGCTGAGGGAGCATCCAGATGGAACCTAAACACGAAATGTTCTCCTTCCCTGATATCCCAGAATCCAACCCCATCAATGCGAATCTTGGCTATCAACACACTCCTATGCCGTCCTGTCACAAAGGGAACCCTTTCAATGGTTGCAGAGGCCCCTTCCCCCCCTCGCCTGTCCTCGGTCACAGGAGTCAGGGACAATGAGCTCCTACATGGAATCAAACGGAGGGTTCCATCCTGTCGCCAGGCACCCTCCTTTCCCACAAACACCCACAAATCCTGGTACAGATGGGGAATGTGGGGTGCATGGCCATGCCCACCTTGCAAGCCCATGTAAGGCAGACTTTTACCTGCCCTTGGACCAAAGTATGGCTTCTAATTATATTTCCTGTGAGATAAATTAACATTTGTTAAGTAGAGAGTCTTCGGTTGGATGCTGAGCCCACAGTTCAACAAAAGAGCACAGGGAAACTGAAATAGACAAGCTTCTTATCCTCACAATCCTGCAGGAAGGACACAGCATGCCTGGAAGGGCCACATGGGGAGGCCGAGGCAGGACGCACCAGAGAAGGGCAGGACCCAGGGCACATGCCTTTATTAGGGTTCATAGGACAAGTGATTTGGGGTTCTCCAGCTCAGTCCAGGTTGGTCAATTGAAACGAAAAACAGCAAGGTTTTGGTAAGCTCTGCAGGGATCTATCCAGGGGGTATACAAGGTGAAGTCCCTCAGAGGCGGAGGACACTTGCTCACAAGGGCTGCTGGAGAATAACGGGAACTTACATTCACTTGTGAGTCTGTGACCTGTTGTCTGCACAACAGTGTATGCACTAGTGGGAGGGGCCAGTGTCACTTCAAGGCAACTTGGCTACACAGCATGGATTCTAAGGCAGCAATATGGTAGTTTAGCTAAACTCTCTACAGCACTAATACTTTATTTTAACCATCATAATTCTCCAGTAGTAACAATCAGGAAAACAGGACACAATATGTAAGTTATGGGGAAAATAGCCTCACTTTATTTGCGGATTAAGGCCACAGGGAAAAGGATTCCTAGTGCTGTCCTTCCACTGCATCACCAAACAGTGCACTGATGGTCACACCCATGACTCAGGTGGGAGAGGTTAACGTTGGTGACAGGACAACACGTCATTCATTACACATAGGGTTTGTGTATTAAAAGGCATCTTCCTTTATTATAAAAATATAAGTTCACACATAGTCTAAATAAAGCATGGCAAACCACCTGTAGGGTCCATGGATAAAATACAGACAACAAGCAGTTAAGCAGCTTTCTGGTTCTTCTTATATAATGATCTTACAGCTCTGTTTTCCATGGGTTTGCAGACTGAGATTCACTGTTTAGGAAACATGGATGTACAATAATTAGGCACTTAGGGATGAGCTGTCTGTACTTTCTCAGTTATCTCTGAAGATGTCGTTATTTCAACTACATTAAGTAATACTAACTACAAAGACACATCAGAGCTTTAATGAACCGCCACCTATTTTGCTTAAAGAACAAGTGGAAAAACTAGTTAAAATTCAGAATATTCCTGTCTTACACTAATGCGGAGAACGATGTCCTGAACACCTACCTGACAGTGACTTACATCAATGTTCTAAGTCAACCAAACAGCATCTCCACTTAGACTTCTTCCTACATTGTGTATTACAGTGCCCTCAGCCTTCCAGGGAAAAGGAGATCTGAGTGAATCCCACCCAACATACAAGGGCTCTCTGATCTTTGAGGCAGCAACAATCAATCCATGATTCACACACACACACACTAGGTGTAAAAATATAGTGTCAAGTGACTCCATACTGGAATCACATTTAACATTTGCTTTGAAAAACTACCTCATGTAATGCCAATATACAAAAATACAGTGACGGTAATTACACCTGTCCAACATCCATCCCCTTAATAAGTTGAATCAGATTAACAAGGAAGATTTCTTTTTTCTTTTTAATTTATTGGGGTGACAATTGTTAGTAAAAATACATAGATTTCAGGTGTACAATTCTGTATTACATCATCTATAAATCCCATTGTGTGTTCACCACCCTGAGTCAGTTCCCCTTCCATCACCATATATTTGATCCCCCTTACCCTCATCTCCCACCTCCCACCCCCCTTACTCTCATCTCCTACCCCCCAGCCCCCTTACCCTCTGGTAACCACTAAACTGTTGTCTGTGTCTATGAGTTTTTGTTTCTCATTTGTTTGTCTTGTTCATTTGTTTGTGGTTTATACACGACATATCAGTGAAATCATATGGTTCCCTGCTTTTTCTGACTTATTTCGCTCAGCATTACACTCTCAAGATCCATCCATGTTGTCACAAATGTTCCTATATCATCTTTTCTTACCGCCAAGTAGTATTCCATTGTGTATATATACCACAACTTCTTTATCCATTCATCTACCGAAGGACATTTTGGTTGTTTCCATGTCTTGGCCACCGTAAACAAAGCTGCAATGAACATTGGAGCACACGTGTCTTTATGTATAAATGTTTTCAGCTTTTTTGGATAGATACCCAGGAGAGGGATTGCTGGGTCATATGGTAATTCTATTCGTAATTTTTTGAGGAACTTCCACACTGCCTTCCATAATGGCTGCACCAGTCTGCATTCCCACCAACAGTGTATGAAGGTTCCTTTTTCTCCACAGCCCCTCCAACACTTGTTACTATTTGTCTTGTTGATGATAGCCATTCTGACTGGGGTGAGGTGATATCTTATTGTGGTTTTTATTTGCATTTCTGATGATTAGTGATGTTTATTTGCATTTCTCTGATGATTAGTGATCTCTGCGCAGTTTTTCGTATGTTTATTTGCCATTTGTATGTTCTCTTTGGAGAAATGTCTCTTCAGGTCCTCTGCCCATTTTTCAATTGGGTTGTTTGTTTTTATGTTGTTGATTTTCATGAGTTCCTTGTATATTTTGGATATTAGCCCCTTATCGGAGGCACTGTTTGCAAAAGTCTTCTCCCATTCAGATGGTTGCCTCTTTATTTTCTTGATGGTTTCTTTTGCTGTGCAGAAGCTTTTAAGTTTCATATAGTCCCATTCGTTTATTTCAGCTTTTACTTCCCTTGCCTTTGGAGTCAAATTCATAAAATGCGCTTTGAACCCAATCCATAAGTTTAGTACCTATGTTTTCTTCTATGCAGTTTATTGTGTCAGGTCTTATGCTTAAGTCTTTGACCCATTTTGAATTAATTTTGTTACATGGTGACAGATCGCAGTCCAGTTTCATTCTTTTGCACATGGCTATCCAATTCTCCCAGCACAACTTATTGAAGAGGATGTCTTTTGTCCATGGTATGCTTTTTGCTTCTTTGTCAAGGAAGATTTCTAAGTTTTTTAACATTTGCTTATTTATTATAAGTACTCTTACTTACAGTAATCTGTCAAGTGTTCTTGACTTACTACATTCTCATATCAATTCTCTGATATTTCAGAGCTGATTTTCGATTAAGCACGTCCCCATATTTTTTTACATCTTTAAAGTCACTTTGTAGCATGAATTCGGTGGGGTATTCTGAAGCACATATTTTGGAAGAAGGTCTTTCATCATGTACAAGAAATGGAGAATTTCTCTCCAGTACGTATTCTCAGTTATTGAGGGAGATTGTAGGTCCAGCAATAAGGTTTTACAAATTCTTCACTTTTCAAGTTTCCGTCCATTATGAATTCGCATGTGTTGAGCAAGCTGTGAACAATGAATAAAGGCTTTTCCACATTCTCTACATTTGTAACGCTTCTCTCCAGTATGAATTCTCTCATGTGCAGTCAGATTTGAACGGCGGTAAAAGGCTTTGCCACATTGTTCACATTTGTAAGGTTTCTCCCCAGTATGACTTCTCACGTGTGTAGTAAGTTCTGAACAGTGAATAAAGGCTTTTCCACATTCCTCACATTTGTAAGGCATCTGTCCCGTATGAATTCTCTGATGCTGCGTAAGACATGAACGCCGAAAGAAGGTTTTACCACATTCTCCACATTTGTAGGGCTTCTCTCCTGTATGAATCCTCTGATGTTGAGTAAGACTTGAACTCCGAAAGAAGGCTTTACCACATTCTTTACATTTGTAAGGCTTCTCTCCACTATGGATTATCTCATGTACAGTAAGATGTGAACGCCGATTAAAGGCTTTACCACACTGTTTGCATTTGTAAGGCTTCTCTCCTGTATGGATTCTCTCATGTACGGTAAAATATGAATGCTGAGTAAAGGCTTTGCCACATTGCTCACATTTGTAAGGTTTCTCTGCAGTATGAGTTCTTTCATGTCTGGTAAGACTTGAACGCCAATTAAAGGCTTTGTCACATTGTCTACATCTGTAAGACTTCTCCCCAGTATGGATTGTCTTACGTCTCTTTAGACTAGGTAATGGAGTAAAGACTCTCCAACATGGATTACATTTGTAAGATTCCTCCAAGGTGTCAATATTCTCAAGTTCAGTAAAATTTAAAGATTGGTTCAAAGATTTGTCCCATTCACTACATTTGATTGTCTTCTCTACAGTAGGATGACTCTGATGTATAAGATTTAAGCTTTGATCTAAGACACTCCCACATTTACAATGGTTCTCTGGAAAGTGAGTTCTCTGATGCTTATTAGGGTTTGACCCTTGTTTAAAGTTTTTCCAAGATTCATTGAATTGAAAGCTTCTCTCTCCATTACGTGTACTCTGGTAATCATTGAAGACAGAAAGACCTCTAGTGAGGGCTCCAATTTCATTAAACATGTCAAGTTGTTCCCAATTAATTTATGATAGCTATGGAACCATGATGCTTGTATGGAAACCCTCCCACATTCATGAAAATAATAGAATCTGGAATAAGGAGGAATTGTTTCTTGGTGAAAGAATAATGAATCCCTGGTTAAGGGACTGTCAGATGTAGGATATTCAGAATTTATATCTTCATTTTCAAATCGCTGGTTTTTAGAAATTTTGACTGTTTAATCCAATCCTACATTTTAAATGACTCAAATGATTATTCACACCATATGTTATGGGACTTGCCAGATATTCCACATTTTCTTACAGAGAATATATATCTTTACAAAACTCTTTTCTATCTTTACATTTAGAAACACGTTGTTCTGCAAATGTAACTGCCTTAAAGTGACGGTTTTCCCAAGATGTCTTATATATTTGATCGCTTTTGGCCACAGGGATTTTATTATGATTAACGGTCCCAGTTTCGTTATGTCCGTCATAATCTCCCTTCGGCCCTTGACACTCCCCTCACATCCCCACTTTTTCATTAAAGGTAGATACTCAAGGTCACACCTTCGATATCTTACCAGAAGCATTCTGTGGAATGAATCTTCTATGTCCAGTTTTGGCAACAAGCCCTGGGTGTCCGCAGAAGACAGAGCTGAAAGGCAGCAAACAAATGATCACTCTTTCGACAGTCAGGTAAATTCTACCATACGAATTTAATACTTATTGTAGGACTTAGGAAGATGGCACAAGAGCTAGCACCAACACTTCACTCCTCCATGGTTTAGTACTGATGATTTCACAAGGGAGTTCAGAGTTCACAGATGCCCAGGAGAGAGTCACATCAAAAAGGAAAGAAAACTTGCTTACATTTGCTGATAATAGCTGTTGATCCTCCCTGGCACACCATGGCAATATTGTGAGAAACCCAATTCCCAGTTTCTTCTCAGGAGGGAAACGGCTGAGTATACTGTGTGTCCAAAGGTCTCCCCTCATCACAGCTGCCTGAGGGGGTCATTTATCTTCTGCATGACACCAAGTGCTAAGGGAATGGCAGTGCAATGTGAATGCATTGTGGTGGCCACTAAGAAAAATGGTGAGTCATTGTTCAATCACCACAAAGACTGCAGTACTGAAGACAAACATCAAAGATAGGAAGGTACCACTGCCTCTGAAGAAGAAACGGAAAACATTTTACAGTGGAAAACTACACATAAAAAACACAGAGAACACATATTCCTAGAATAGGATTGACAGGCCTCACAATTTCAAGTATAGCTGCCTGTTATTTGTGTTCTCCTGTACAAAGCAAGTACAAAGCCTGGGATGGTGGCTGTTTCTGCTCCCAAACCTCAACAGAAGATCACAAGGCATATCAAGGAAAAGAAAAATACAGCCCAGTCACAGGAACAAACTAAATCTCCAGACACTGGCCCTAAATTAACAGAGCTATTAATTACCTGACCAGAACTCAAAATACACTCATAACTTTAAAATGTTTTAAGTTACACCAATGGTAACCAAAAAATAGGTATACCAGACACACAAAGAGAGAAACATCAGAAGCATATCACTGCCACAAAACAAAATAAAAAAGAACAAAATGGAACAAAGTTATGAGGGGAACAGAGGGAGAAGAGGCTCCAAAACGTGTAGAAAACAATTCTAAAATAGTTATAGTAGTATCTCCCTCTCAATAATTAGTCTAAGTGAAAACAGATAAAAGTTCCCCAATAAAAAGACTTAAGTTGGCTGAATGGATTATAAAATAAAATCCAACACGTTTTGTCTACAAGAACTCATTTTAGATGTGAGGACATAGGACATAACTAAAAGTATGGGGAAAAGTATGTCATAGAAATGGTTACCAATAAAAAGTACGGATGGCCATACTAAACCAGAGAGATATACAGTACGTGCCAAAAACTGTTACAACACAAAAAAGGACAGAATACAATGATAAAAGGGTGAATTCAACATGAAGCTACAACATTATATTAACATAAAAAATGGTGCAGCCAAAACAGTAGAGAGCTTCCTCAAAAAATGACAAATACAGCTTTCACATGGCCCAGTAATTCTACTTCCAGGCATTTATATTACAAGGAATACCAAAACACAAATTTGAAAAGGTACATGCACCCCTATATACCTTTAGGAATATACTGCAACATTATTTACAATAAACAAGATATGAAACCAATTTACTGGGCCATTGATGGATCAATGGATAAAGATGTGATAAATGTCCACAATGGAACGTTTCTCAGCCAGGAGGAAGACGGAAATCCTGCCAGTGGCAACATCATAGGTGGACCTAGAGGGTACTATGCTAAGTGAGATAAGTCAGACACAGAAAGACCAATACCACACAATTTTGCTCTTATATGGAATGTAAAAACTAAAAGAGAAAAACAACAAAAATAATCAGAAAAAGTTCCCAGATACAGACAATTTACTGATGTTTGCCAGCGACGACAGGGACAGGGCCATAAGGCGAGAACGGTAAAGAAGATTGTAAGGCATAAATGTCTTGTTATGAAATGAGTAAGGCATGGGACGTAATATACCATACGAAATACAGTCAACGATACCGTGATACATTTCTTAGATGAGGAATGGGTCCTTGACTCAGCGTCATCACTTTGTAAGCTATGTGAGTGAAGAGTCACCATGTCATACAACTGAAACTAATGTAATACTGGTATATCAACTATAACAAAAGAAGTAAACAAATAAAATAGTTGATATTTGGGATCACAATGAAAACTTTAAATATCTTTATACTGTTTCAATTTTGATAACAAGCATGTATTATTTTTATAATTCAATAAACAAAAGAGTGAAAAAAAAAGGAAAACAATGGGTCATCTTTGATGGTGCTGTATAATTAGGAATGAATTAAAAGATTTCATTAGAGGGGACACAATACTGCCAGATAATTTATACGTAACTTCTTCTCCATCACCTGTAAAGGTCTACTATGCAAAACATACAAAGAAGACTTCAAACTAATCGCTGAGAAAACTATTACTATCAACCTGATTGAATATTGGGCAAAAACCATAAAGAAACACCACACTAGACAAGATACGTGAGGCAAACTGGTATATAAAAAGATGCTCCACATCATATATCACCAGGGAAATGCACATGAAAACAACGAGAATTAAACACACAGCAAATTAAACACCACTACACACCTATTAGGAGGGGCCAGAACCCAGAACACGGACGACACCAAGGGCTGGTGAGGACGTGGAGCAGCAGGAACTCTCACTCGCTGCCGGTGGGAACGCAAAATGCTGCAGTCTCTTGGGTACACACTTTGGTGGTTCGTACAAAGTTACACATCCTCTCACAATAAAATCAAGAAATTGTGCTCCTCAGTAGTTACCCACAGAGTTGAAAACATTTATCCCCCCCAATAGCCCTCACATGTGTGTGAAACTAAAACTGGGTTTAAAATAACAGTCATCCTCAGACTTCTGCTTCTCTGAAATATCTGATTTTAGTTCCATGTCTTTCCAGAAGTTCGTTATGCTTATACGAGCATGTAAATGTTTGCATCCGCTATTTAAAATAAACACAACATTACCGCACATGAATTACGCTGACCACTATCAAAGAAACAGAAAATATCAAGTGATGGCAAAAATGTGGAGGAATTGGACTCCTATGGAAGGATGGATGAAACAGCAATTGATGAATATAGTATGAAAAACAATATGGAGGTCTCCCAGAAAAGTAGAACCATGCTATGATGCAGCCATCCCAGTTCTGGATACATTTCCAAGACACTTCAAAGGAGGCTCTGCAAGAGCCGTGTGCACACACATGCACACTGTAGCTTTACTCACAAAAGCCTGTTAATACATGGAAGTAACCCATATGGCCATCGATAGATGAACGGGTGAAGAAAATGTAGCATATACATACAATGGAATATTATTCACCCTTCAGAAAAAAAGATGCTCTCACCTGATACACTCAGACAAACCTTGAGGACATTTAAGTAAAGCTCATGAATCACAAAGACACAGATACTGTAAGAGTCCACTTTTGTGGACTAATAATGCAGTCCTCTTCATAGAACAAAAAGAAGGATAGTAGCCAGGGATTTGGGGTGAAGGGAAATGACAAAGTGGTTTATAATGGGTACTCAGTCAGTTTTGCAAGATGGAAATTTCCAGATATCAGCTGCACAACAATGTGAATATACTTAATATGACTGGACTACAGTTATAGAGGGTAGATTTTTAGTCACATATTTTCACCAAAATTGAAAGTGAAAAATATCTAAGAAACATACAGTTCTAAAACATTTCAAATATTACCTTGAATTCAAAAAACCGGTTCTCTCACAAAGAGAACATGAAGTCAACAGTAAATACATGTGAAATTGAGACTATTATCACAACTACTTAATTATGCAGGATAAGAAAAGCAATGACCAGGGCCGCCCCGGTGGCTCAGGCGGTTGGAGCTCCGTGCTCCTAACTTCGAAGGTTGCCGGTTCGATTCCCACATGGGCCAGTGGGCTCTCAAGCGCAAGGTTGCTGGTTCAACTCCTCGAGTCCCACAAGGGATAGTGGGTTCTGCCCCCTGCAACTAAGATTGAACATGGCACCTTAACCTGAGCTGCTGCTGAGCTCCCAGATGGCTCAGTAGGTTGGAGCGCGGGCTCTCAACCACAATGTTGCCAGTTCGACTCCCACGAGGGATGGTGGGCTGTGCCCTCTGCCACTAGCAACGGCAACTGGACCTGGAGCTGAGCTGCGCCCTCCACAACTAAGACCGAAAGGACAACAACTTGAAGCTGAACGGCACCCTCCACAACTAAGATTGAAAGGACAACTACGTGACTTGGAAAAAAGTGCTGGAAGTACACACTGTTCCCCAATAAAGTACTGTTCCCCTTCCGCAGTAAAATCTTTAAAAAAACAAAAAAAAAGAAAAGCAATGACCATTAACTAAGGAAAGAAATAAACAAGATGAGTCATGCACAAAGTTGGGATGAAATGAACAAGACAAACATGGGCATAATTTCAGTGGCAACAGACATATGCTTAATTCCTATGTAAATCAAACCCCACATCGTCTTAAGTGTACTGAGTTGAAAACTGTCATTAACATTAATAATAACAACCAAAAACGCAAGTTAACTCAATTTGAGGAATTGCCATAAAAAAGGAAACACATTGTTCTGGAATTGCAAAATGAGAATAAGAGGCAATGGATCCCACGAATTCTGAATACTACACACATGTACTATTGGAGAGAATCCTCAAAGTACAACTCAGTTTCCACCGTGAGTGTGGCCCCATGACCAGCAAGCATTCTGAATCATTGGAAAATGTGTCGTAGGGCAGGAAAATTTCACAGACAATGCATTAGATTCATTCATAAACAGCTCTATTAATAAATAAGCATGGAAATGACATTGGAGAAATTTGTTAGGTTATTAATATATTGCTAATATTCTTACAGGACATATATATAGGCTATAGTCCGTCATATAGAGAACCAAAAAACCCTTCATTTCTAAATAAATGAACAACAAAAAAGTTGTAAAATATCAGAGATGAGTGATGCATAAAATCAATATTTGAGATTAAAGTACACCATTACTGAGAGACATGCTGAGGAAGGCAGATGACAAACCTCATGATTACTTTTTGCCTGAAGTAAACTGAAATCGAGGAAGTAAATATATTCTGAAATATGGGAACCTAATAATTTTACAACTCCTTACCAAAGGAGTTCATTCGAGCACGTTATACCAGCACTTATGAAGAAAAAACCACTAATCTGACAAAGATCTAATCAGAAAGTGAAAACATGCAAGACACAGGCCCAGACAGCTTCAGACTGAACAAGACAGACTTATAACATGACAGTCATTAAGAAATCAGGGAACAATGGAGACCTTCCTATTATGATGGACAATGTTCTAAACTCCCCTAAGGCATTGATTCATTTAAGAATCCTGTGAGGAAAACAGATACATTAAACTATTCTAACATGGAGAATTGGGGAGAACAGACTTAAAATTTCTAGTGTTAGTTCATAGAAAGCAAAAGGATATTGCGAAGTCAAACTGAGATTGAGGGTTTCTCACTATAGGGAGATGCTTTGTGCTGAGATGAAATTACTGAGTCTGAACCTTTGCCGGGTCATGTTTGAACCTCTTTAGGATTAGAAATTATACAGCAGAAAACATGAGACATGTGTCTCCAGTGCCCCTAGATTTCTGACCCTAATTCCAGGACCTCCACCACTTCCTTCACAAACTCCTTACATGAGGCAAGAACGGAAATCTAAATATGGCTTCAGGAAACGGAACCCTCCACAACTAAGATTGAAAGGACAACAACTTGACTAGGAAAAACTAGAAGTACAGACTGTTCCCCAATAAAGTCCTGTTCCCATTCCCCAATAAAATCTTAAAAATAAAAAAAAAGTGGCTTCAGGGAGAATCCCTCAGCTGAGAGCATAGATTTTCCCGGGCCCTGGAAGCAATGGAACAACCACCACATCACGGCGGACCCCACAGTCCAGGGGGAGGACGTCGGCCCTCACTGCGATGAGACCTAGATCACTGAGCAGGACAGTCCCTAGAAGATGTGGAGCACGGGACGTGTTAAGACAGGACTGTCCCTCTGTGACAGCAACAGAAAGAAACCTGGGCTTCTCACATCCTTTCCACTGAAGCGGAGCTTCCCAAACCACATCTTGAGGTCTGGCTCCTCCAGGACCTTTGGGCCTCTCACCTGTATCATCTGCCTCCTTCATTCCCACCTACCTGGGTGGATGGACACTGTCTTTTTTCGCTTCACATCCCAGGCCTCCTTCATTCTCTCCAAAAAGATGACCAGGTCTGGCTTAGAGACAGCAAGACCTGTTTATTAGAAAAAGGAACATGAGTTTTGATGGAGATTCTCCAATTTCCAATCCAGTATGTGCTCAGCTGAGAAGGACATCGCAGAAAATTAGAATATTCTAGAAAAGGATCGCCCCAAAACTCTTTTCTGACAGCACCTTTACCAGACAACATGGAACATTGTCAGATCCTGAGTTCCACTCCAAGGGCATCATGAAGACTCCTTTTCTACACCAGCAAACCCCCAATTTTCTTCTTTTATACACCAGCAAACCCCCAATTTGCTTCTTTTGTACACCAGCAAACCCCCAATTTGCTTCTTTTATACACCAGCAAACCCCCAATTTGCTTCTTTTATACACCAGCAAACCCCCAGTTTGTTCCTCAGAGCCAGGATCTGAAACTCTACCACACAAAGCAGAAGCTCCCAGGAGGCGCTGTACTGATGAAGGAAACACAACCCTGCGGTGGGGTAGGAGTTCTGGAAGGAAGTCACCCTCACCCAGGGAGCACAGGTTCCTGTAGTTCTCCAGCATCACGTCCATGTACAGTTTCTGCTCAGCTGGGTGCAGACATTCCCACTCCTCCTGAGAGAAATCTATGGCCACATCCCTGAATGTCAACCGTCCCTGAAACAAGACACATTTATCACGTTGCCATGGGCAAGGTCATAACGTGACTCAAAATGAAAACAGAGTTAAGAGAACTGCTTTTGACCTAGGAGAGTATCTGGAATTAAACAGTAAGGTAGGTCACTGACAGTAATATTCTGTAATATATTTTCTAACTGTGAGATAGGACGATGACGTTACAATCCACAAACAACTGTACAGACTTTTCTTTTCTGGAACATAAATTTTCAGGCATCAACACATGCATATGGATTTTTGAGTGTCATATCATACAGGATACACTGTGTACATTTCTCGGCTGGAAATGTCATGGTGAGTTAGAAATGTAAAGTACTTCCCAAATTTTCACGTGAAAAACAAGGAACTAAGGAGTTCTGGGGTGGGGGGGCTGAGTTTCCACATTTAACAAAATCACTTTTGACTAGTGACACCAATGCCTCTGGTCCATGTGTCACACTGTTGAATAGCACAGAGGAACGAAACAGGGAAAAATTCATATGTGCCTTTGCCCTGACAGACTTTTATGGAATTTACACTTTTCACAGAAGTATAAGAACACAGTCGTTTTTGAAAACTGTCTTAATAGAGAACATTGTTTTTATATATGAATTCATAATGCACATAAGTAATCTGAGAACAATATTATTCTTCCTCTTCTATGAGAATATTTTGTGAAGCATCCAGTCAATGGTAGAACTTGGGTTTCACTCCAAACTGTCTCTAACATTTTTTAAAAACACAGAAACCAATATGAATAGACAACCATAATGAACATTCATAGCAGTTTCTATAACTCAGAAAAGAGAAACATCTTAAGTAAGAAACAACGGCTCAAATAGTGTTAAGATTTTATGCACACAGACAGACGGACAGACATATGGGAACTGTGTCCACATGAAAAGTGAGAGAGAAGGAAATTTTCATGTCACTGAAATCACAATTATTTTAATTCTGTAAAACTCAAAAATGTCTCTGTGGGTGATACTCTGCATTTTACAGACACAATAGGGAGAGGAACACAGGATAACAGGTAAGTTTGAGCTGCTGTTTCTTTGAAAAAAGTTTGCGTATCATTTGTGCTGAGCTTTACATTACAAATTTCCCACACTTCAACACCTTAATAATATGATTCTTGTAAACTTTCTTAAGAACACAAAAAAGGATGAAGTAGAGAATGTCTGTGACATGAGTGTGGAATTCAATGAAAATTTAAAGGAATAAGGCCTGACTGATGAAAGCCTCCACTCCAAAGGCAATTATCTCTAGTAAAGAAAGCTGAAGGCCTAAAATTTCCAAAGCAGAGAAACTGAGAATAAAGGGAGTTTCCAGGTGAAATGTGATGATTTGCACATCTCTATAAATCCCTCCAGACCCTTGTTAATGATAAAGAAAAAAATGTTAACTTTATAGTCAAGACAGGACCTCAAACAAGTGAAAATCAGGTGAAAGGAACAAACGGATATCAGCTGACCGAGATATCACACAGAAGAACACACCATAACTGCTGTGATGTTACTGGCAAAAAGGAACAAATAAGGAAATCATAATGTGAATCTGATCACACACAAAAATTAGTTTTATGGAAATTTCAATGCACATATAGCTCCCCAGTTCTGTAACTCTAATAGTGCATTTAAATAGTAAGTCAATATTACCAATCTAGTGAGCAAGTCTCTTACAAATGCTCTTTCTATTTCAGAACTTTCCAGGCTATTCTGAGCACTGAGGCATCCTGGGTGCTCATGGACATTCGTACCCCTGTTCTACAGCCCTGACGCTGCAGTACCAGGACATACACCTACACCTCCCTTCTTTAAGACACTGGGCATCTGACCCCCGCCCAACAGGGACCTTGGACACAACTGCCTTCCCAGGTGGGTCTCTCATAAAGGGGATGTTTTCAGTACTTGAGGTTCAGTAATTCATGGTGAGAATTTCTTATGTCCTCAGGGAGCCTGGATGGACAGAAGGCAGAGAAGGCTCTGGAAGAAAGTCCAAATGTTCTACAGAGCTGACCTTGACTCTCATAAGAAAAGGAAAAAGTCAGTAGTTGTAAAGAATATCGTTCGATAGGAATATCAGAAGTAGAGAATTAAATGTGGCAGGTTCTAAACCCACGGATTTTAGCAGGAAAAGTGGACACAGCCTGTGACCCAGGACGGAACGCTTACCCAAGAAGCAGCCATTTCGTCCTCGTCCTCCTCCTGCTCTGGGTTGTTCCCTCAGGTGATGTTCTGGGGAGGAATCACTCCTGCATCTTGGGAATGTGCCTTTATAGGCGTGGGCACAGGCCCTTCATCTGCTTCCTCCCAACTGACAGGCAGAAGGACCTTGAAATGCTGAGATGGTCACCCTCTCCTGTCCTGTGTCCAGGACACAGTCAGGGACAAGGAGCTCCTAAGTGAAGACAGAACTGTGAGTTTTTTCTTTCCTGTCTTCCGGTGCCCTCCCCTCACACAGACGTCTACAAATTCCCACAGCCATGAGAACAGTGTGCACTCCTGTCCCCACAAACTCAACCCATTATCCCGCTACCCAGGTCACGTCCCTCATGCCATCCCAGGAAATGAGAAGGGACCCATGACCGACTGACACAGTTTTCCCTTCTCTGGCTGCATAAGGATTGCATATGGAAGCCACCCAGTGATGAAGTGAATTATTAAATTCACAAGCCTTAAACACTGGAGTTTTGTAATTCTTATTTGCATCTGTGTGACTGAAAATGCAGCGCGTGTAAAACTGAATCGATTTTAATGCCACATGTCATGTATCACGACTTGATCACCCACATCCCACCTGCTCACCACTCAACCAGCTGCGGGCTCCCCTTCTTCCTCTGCTAGTAGGTATTCCTGTCTATGGTCTGTGTCCCTCTCGACCTGGATCTCTCCACTGCTGTCCTCTCCTGCCTCCTCTCTCCTCTCCTGATTTCTCCGTTCTCTCTATTCCCTTCCCTGTACTTTTTCCGTGAAACTCTTGAACCCTATTTCAACTTCAGTTGCTCTTTCTCCCTAATCTGGCTGATTGCTCCCCATCTCCATGTATTTCTGCCTCTTTCTCCCTTCCTTATTCCCCTCCTCTTCCCGTGACACTGTCTGTCCTGTTACACCCCTGTGTCGGGACTCACTGACACCCCCAGCTTAGCTCAGGGAGGCTTCTTGCTGTGCTGTCAACCCCCAACCCCTTTCAGTTCCTGCACTCGGCTCCCCTAACTCTTCTCCTAACCCCTCTCTCCTCTAAAGTGCCTTGTCCTTTGTTGCCCCCACTTCTGCTAACCAGGGGCCCCTCTCCCTTTAGGTTCCCCTTCATCTCTCTGGAGCTCCCCCTTCCCTCCGTATTTCTCCATTTTCTTTCTCCTCTGGCTACTTCTCCGAGTCACTCGTTCTGTCTTACCGTCGCGTTACAAGTCCCTCCCACATCCTGTTTTGCCTCCTCTTTACCGACCCGCACTGACCGTTCTGCCCTCTCACCTGTCTGTTCCTCTCTCATCTGTCTCCTTCTCGTGACCCCCTCACACCCTCGTTCTGCCGCTTTCCTGGCCGGCCCTTCACAGTCCCCGCTCACACAAAGCCCCTCCCCGGGTGAGGGGGTGACCTGGTGACACCCCGCGGTGTTCCCTCCCAAATCCCATCCCCCTGAACAGTGTGCTCTACCTGGGATTCGGGGCCTCTTATTAAACTGGGGCGAGGGGGGTTGCAGGCGGCGGAGGGTCTGCAGAACCCCAGCCCCGGGGGGAGGCGGGGCTCCAGGGGCCGCGTGGCGGGGCTGGGGGAGGGGCGCCAACGGCCGGACTCCCATCTCCCGAGTCCATCTCCCAGGACTTCACGCCGCGCGTGGGGGCTGCCCGGTGGAGGGTTTTAAGCAGGAAAACAACGCGGCCGGCGGGGTCTAAGGGCCCGAAGGCGGAGAGACCAGAGGGAGGACGGCCTCTGATTACCCGGAAACCCCCGCGGACCCTCTACCGGGCAGCGAAAAGCTCTGGTATCGGGACGTCTCCGCAGGACGCGGGACTCACCGCTGTGGGGGGCGCTGGTGCGGGGACTTCAACGTCCGTAGTGACCGCCCAGGCGTCACGTGTGCGGGACCGTGGACTGAGACGCCCAGGTTTAAACTACGAAAACTGAAAGTCACGGCGCCAACCGGACCTTCTCGCTGCTTTAGCCGCTTCCGGGTCTGCAACAAACTCTGCGGGGACGCGACGTGAAAACCTGGGCCGCAGGCGGGACCTGCGCTGAGCGCTAAGGTTATGGGCGGGGCGGGTCCTGTAGCCAGGAGTGGGCGAGGCCCGCGGGAGGGACCGGACCCAGGGGGAGGGGTGGGGCCACAGTTGGGTGGGGCGGCGCTTTTCTGCACCTCGCTCATTGGTTACAGACTATTGTGTTCATTACCTCTATTTTAGGTGAGATCTTTTGCACCCACATTATATATATATATATATATATATGTTTTGTTGTTGTTGTTAAAGATTTTATTGGGGAAGGAGAATAGGACTTTATTGGGGAACAGTGTGTGTGCTTCCAGGACTTTTGAAAAAAAGTGACCGTGATGCAACAAGAAAAAATGTAATCCACACTTAATGCCCCCTCTCTCAACAATACATAGAACAATTAGAAAATGAGTACGTAGAAAACTTTAACAATGAAATTAATAAATCAATGCAGTTGACCTAACTGCCATCTATAGAACTATGAGATAACTATATATATATATATATATATATATAATCAGTCTCTGCCCCTGGTTCATGGCACAGAGCTTCTAAAACCCTTACGATTTCCTAGTGATGCAGCACTAGGAGCATGTTTTGTTCTATTGAGGTGACTCTGGTGGGCTCCTGGATGGGGACTGGTCACCAGAAAGACCACGCCATGATTAGAAGCTTGGGATTTTCAGCCCCACCCCTACACTCCAGAGAGGAAGAGGGGCTGGAAATGGAGTTACATATTGATCATGCCTACATGAGGAAACTACCATAAAATCCCAATAGTTGGGGGTTCAGAGACTTCCAGGAAGGTGAACACATCCACACCTGGAGGGTGATGCACTCCAATTCCACAGGCACAGAAGCTTCTATGCTCCGGACTTTCCCCGACCTGACCCGATGTATCTCTTCATCTGATTTGTATCATCCATTTGTATTATCACATCCTTTAATAAACTGAAAATCTGTGAACTGATCTAGCAAATTAATTGAACCTAAGGTGGGGGTTGTTGAAACCTCCAATCTATAGCCAGTTGGTGAGAAGCACAGGTAACGAATGACCTGGAGCTCCAGCTGGCTTCTGTGTTAAAGGCAGGAAGGGAAGCCTATGGGACTCAGCCCTTACCCTGTGATGCCCTTACCCTGGGCTGATAGTGTCAGGCTTGCATTAACATTGTTTCTTTGCTGAGCCCTACCCCTTCCCTGCAGGTGGACACAGGCGCTGCCATATCTGAGGCTCTGCAGTTTGTTTGCCACCTTGGCGATTCGAGACCCCTCCCCACACAACTTTCGGGCATACCCAGTCCGTTCTCAGTGGCTTTTTCGTGCAGACCACATGCCTTGGCTCAAGCTGCAGACTTTCCTAGGGTCTCTCAAAGGTTCGCGGAACCAAGACAAGCAGCATCTGGCTTGAGCAAGAGCTGTACCTCTGGCTGAGTAGCCCTAAGCATGGCACTAGTGGCAGCTGGCTTTGGTTCGCGGCTTGACATCTCAAGGTAATCCAAGTACCGCACAGAAGCCGCAATCTGCAGATTCCTTTGTGGCTCCCGCTGAGTGGCCCCTGGTGGGGCATGGGCTGTGGCTGAACTTGAGCTACAGCAGATCCTCTTCAAGGTGGTCCTGGGGCTCGCACCCCTAGTGGCCAGCTTCAAAATGAGCTGGAGCATTACCCAGCTGCCTCCAAGTATAATAGGCACCAGAGTCCTGCTGAGGCAGATCCTGTTCCATAGGATCAGCCCCTGCACAACAACTCTTCCACTGTAGTCAAGGCCAGTCCTCACAACCAGTGAGCCTAAGGATCAGTCCCTCCCACTGATGTGCAATTATCAACCAAGGCTCAACTACAAGAGGAGGGCACACACAATCCACACAAGGGACATACCTGGAGTGCAGGGCTCAGGTGACCAGAAAGACTGCACCACTGAAACCCACAGCACACCTACGACATAACGCCACTCTACTAGGACCAGAGGACATAACAGCCCTACCTAATACATAGAAACAAACGAAGGGAGCCAGATAAAATGGGGAAGACAAAGAAACATGTCCCAATGGAAAGAACAGAACAAAGCTCCAGAAAAACAACTAAGTGAAATGGAGATAAGCAACCTATCAGACACAGAGTTCCAAACACTGGTTATAAGAATGTCCACTGATCTCAGGGAGAACGTCAAGAGAGAGATAGGAAGCATAAAAATGGAGATGGATACCATGCAAAAGAACCAGTCAGAAATAAAGGATACAATAACGGAAATGAAGACTATATTACAGGGAATCAACAGGTTAGATGAAGCAGAGAATCCAACCAGTGATGTAGAAGATAAGGTAGCAGGAAATCCCACCCAGAACAGCAGAAAGTAAAAAGAATGAAATAACTTGAGAGTTTAATGGGCCTCCAGGACAATATCAAGTGTACCAACATTAGCATTAGGGGTACCAGAAGGAGAAGAGAGCAAGGAATTGAAAACATATTTTAAGAAATAATGACAGAAAACTTCCCTAACCTGGCGAAGGAAATAGACATACGAGCCCAGAAAGCACAGAGTCCCAAACAAGATAAATCCAAAGAGGCCAACACCAAGGCACATAATTAAAATGCCAAAGGGTAAATACAAAGAGAATCTTAAAAGCAGCAAGAGAAAAGCAGTTAGGTACCTACAAGGGAGCCCCCATAAGATTGTCAGCTGATTTCTCAACAGAAACTTTTCAGGCAAGAAGGGAGTGGCAGGAAGTATTCCAAGAGATAAAAAGCAATGACATATAACCAAGATTACCAAGCAAAGCTATCATTTAGAATTGAAGAACAGATAAGGAGCTTTCCAGACAAGAAAAAGCTGAAGGAGTTCATCACCACCAAACCAGTATTACAAAGAATCTTAGAGGGACTTCTTTAAGACGGGAGGGGGGTTAAAGATGGGTGAAAGGGAAAGGGATTAAGAAGTGTAAATTGGTTGTTACACAGTAGTCATGGGGATGTAGGGTATAGCATAAGGAATATAGTCAATAATATTGTAATAACTAGGTATGGAGCCAGATAGGCACTAGATCTATCAGGGTGATGGATGGGAATGGGTTTGGGGTCAGGGTGAAAAAGGTGAACGTAGTAAAAAATACAAATTGGTAGTTAATACAGCATGGGGGAATATAATCAACAGTGTTGTAAAGATCATGTAAGGTACCAGATGGGCCCTGGACTTATCAGAGGGATCACATCATAGACTGTGTAGATGCCTGACCAATGTGCTATACACCTGAAGCTGAAGTAGAATAATATTGAATGTCAACTATACCTAAATATATAGATGTATACAGTCACGGGATGTGGAGTACAACGTAGGGAAGATAGTCAATGGTATTGTAACAGCTCTATAAGATGTCAGAGGGGGGCTGGCCCGGTGGCTCAGGTGGTTGGAGCTCCACGCTCTTAACACGTTGCGTACGGATCACAAGAATCTTCGTTTTTTCTGAGCCATGCGTTAAGGATGGATAACGAGAATTCTCATTTTTACTGTTGACTGTTTTTACTTTCCATATTTTATTGAATTATTTGTGTTTCGTTAATATCTAATGGGAGATTTGGCCACGCATCATCTGGAGCCCATAGTGGGAAGAGGAAAGAAAAAATATCACACACGGGTGTGTAAAGTGTGCGCATCAAAAAAGTGAGAAGTGAAACTCGGTACATACGCAATTTTTGCCGTGTCCCACTGCACAAAGGAAGCTGCTTTCTGCAGTATCACACCAGGAGGGATTACTAACATCATAGGTGAGTGAATCCTAAAAAATTCCATAGAAAAATAATAAATGACATAGAAGCATTTACGCTTTCAGGAGAAGAGTGCATTTTAAAGTAGTTTCTTTTAAAAACCTGCCGGAACAGAGGGGTATGAGGGATTTAAACCCCGCCGTACACACCATGTTAATGCGGAAGGCTGCTGGTTCAATTCCCACATGGGCCAGTGGGCTCTCCACCACAAGGTTGCCGGTTGGATTCCCAGAAGGCATGGTGGGCTGCGCCCCCTGCAACTAACAACGGCAACTGGACCTAGAGCTGAGCTGTGCCCTCCACAACTACAATTGAAAGGACAACGACTTGGAAAAAATCCTAGAAGTACACACTGTTCCCCAATACAGTCCTGTTCTCCTTCTCCAATTAAAAAAAAAAAAATCTCATTCATCACTTAAAAAAAAAAAAGATATCAGAGGGGTAGTAGCTTGGTGGTTGGATGGGTTATCACTTTATGAGGGGGTTAAATGTCTAACTACCACATTGCTTTGTAAACCTAAAACAAAAAAAAAGTAAAAAAAAAAAGACAACAAAAAATTAAACAAATGAATGAATAAATAAATAAATGGATACTCTAAGGGAAATAAAAAAATGTAAATAAAAGGAATGAGGGTAATAATGTAGGAAAGGAATTCTTGAAATCAAGATTTCAAGGTCGGGACTGGCCTGGTGGCTCAGGAGGTTGGAGCTCCATGCTCCTAATGCGGAGATCCAAGGTTGGATTTCCACATGGGACTGTGAGCTGCACCCTCTGCAGCTAAGATTGTGAACAACAGCTCTCCCTGGAGCTGGGCTGGTGTGAGCAGCCAGAGATTGGTGTAAGCTGCTGTGGGCTGCTGAGTGCTGCCGTGGGCTGCTAAGTGCTGCCACCGGCTACCGTGAGCGACCATGAGTGGCCAGAAGCCAGAGTGAGTAGCCGGCAGCCAGCATGAGCTGCCGTGGGATGCCATGAGTGGCCAGTGGCTAGCGTGAGGGGCTGGCAGCCGGTGTGAGCTGCCGTGAGCTGCTTGAGTGGCTGACCGGCAACTGCCTGCCTCAGCCGAGGGGAGTGCAAGGCTCATAACACCAGCATGGGCCAGGGAGCTGTGTCCTACACAACTAGACTGAGAAACAACAGCTTGAACAGGAGTGGGGGGGGTGTAGGCAGAAGAAAGGGAAAAACAAAGATTTCAAAGTCACACAATTACTGGACATAATGTATTCCCATCTGTAATCTTAACGTTGGGAGGTTAGGGAGGGTACAGAAAAAAGAAAATGTCATTGAAAGAATACCAGTCAGGTTTCTGGAAGTTTAGCTGTGGTAGCACATACCCCTGAATTCTCTTTGGCTTACAACTACAAACCTTTCTTTCTTCCTCATATTATATCTCTCATCGTCCACCTCTTGCTTGGCCCATAATTACATTCTGGGACATTTCAGTCCATCCAAGACTGGAGCAGAGAAAGACGGAGTTAGAAGCAAACAAAGATGCCTAAAGCTTACCTTTAAAATTGAAATATGCCACCTCTACTCACATCAAATTGGCCAAGGAAGTCACGAAAACTCACAGCCAAGCTTGCCGTGATGTTGGTAGGAAGTACAATCATCCTAAAGGAAGGAAGGGTGGCCTAAGTCAAGTGGTCAAAGTTAATATCAAAGGGCAGAGATGTGCAATCTCACAGAATGATAATGGAAAATAATGCTACAATATATGGCAGTACAGATTCCACCAGAAGTAATTTGTTCCTCCTTTGTTCACAAAAAAAATACATTTACTTCTGTCCCAAAAGAAATGTTAAAAAGTCTTACCTACACATGACTTTAATCACAAATGAGTGACTTAGAAGGCTGTCACGAGATTCGTCTGATTTAGAGCCTTGAGTGGAGTCCTCGTCACATAACATATTATGGTGGAACACAGAAATAACACCTCAATAAACCCTCCCCAAGGGAGTCGGGGTCCTAGTCCATGTGACGGGAATGAGGAAGGATCCTTTCTTGACTCCAGTTCACCTGCGAATGGATATCCAGTCGTGATGTTTCCTGTTCCTGACGTCACCTAGTTATATCTAATACAGTATTAGAAACGGTGCCTTCCTCATGAAAAAGTCACTTTCCCGAGACACTTCCTTCTCATAAATAGTTATAGTTCCAAAGAATATTGTAGGTCTATTACCTCAGTTTTTTCACAGGACAAGTTTGTTGAACTCTCAACAGAACAACAGGACAATAAAGAAATAAAACTTTGTGATACCAAACAGCTCCACTGTCCAGTAGCTCCAACCTCCTAGGAGAGCTACACTTACATTGTCAGAATGGGGTGGAGCCTGCAGTCCAGGCAGCAGGAAAGAACCGATGACTCTATTCCCATTTCAGTGGAATAGCCAGTGTCTGAAAGAGGTCGATGAGGCGATGGGTTAAGTGGTCACAGAGCAAAAAGGGGTTACTGCGGGGTAGAAACTAGTCCAGTGGCAAAGACACAAGGTAGGAGGAATGATTCCCGACTGGTGGACGGAATGTGTGGGCATAAACTAGTGGTCCTAAACACCACACTAATCCGAGTGCGACTAGTACACTGTGGTGTAATCCACACTGATGGTTGGTTCACAGTTTATCTCTGTAGCATTTAATCTCATATTGACTTATGGTTTTAATCTGATTTTCCTGACGTGAAAGAGCACATAACACTACTTTCAGAAAGCAAGCTTTTTTATATAAACGGAATCTCTTAACATTTGAGTTTATGGTGTCACCAGTCTCTGTATGCAAACCAAGCTTTGGACAGGGTTCCACCCTGTTGTGAATGGTTACAAGTGCAAATTAACAAAAATGTTTTGAGAGTGAATATATGAAATTTCCAATTTTCCCAACAACAGCAACAAAGTATTTCTATTGTATGTTGCTCACCTAAATTTCACTAAGTGCTCCAATCTCAAAAGATTTATACTTATTCCTGAAACGTTCTTTGATTTCATTTGTTTAATATTTACTACATTTCTATTTTCACTTCACATACATCAAGGAGTATGCCATGGGTTGTATTTGGGTAAAAATAAGACATAAATATAATCCTATGGTGTACGTTCATGAATGGTGGGCAAGTTTTAGAGATCAGGCTGAAATTGCACCGCTAGTGTATTTTTATTATAGCCTCATAAATGTCATGGGCCAGAGTGTGGAGAGAATAACTCAAGTGCAATTTATGAGTACATGACCCCTAACTTGTATGTTCCTTGATCACACGATGGAAAGAAATTGTTATCAATTCCTTCAAATTTGAGCGCCTAATGGTGCACTGCTGCTTTGTTATGGAGTACCCTACGGAGGTGGGATAAAACAGTGTTGGTACAAGTAGCATGATTCATTCAAGGTTATGAAAAATGATTAACTTTATTCATTAAAACATGAGGCCTAAGATACATTCTCAATAGTCGGGCAAAAGGTAATGCCAGCATTTCAGTGTGAACCACACACACTGTTCTGGTTCGTTTGACTAATGGCTCCCCTGTCAGATAACTGTTCTCTATAATTTCCGAGAATAAGACAAATTTTTCATTACTCTTGATATAGAGCAGTTATTGCCATTCAATGGAGAAACTCACCATTTCTTCTGCATTATTTCTACCACATGATCGCCCCATTAACCTATCACTCTCCTCCAGTGAAAGCCCATCCCCATCAAGTCCAGCCTGCTGTTTCATGCTCAATGGGTAGAGCATTCTTTCCTGTGACCTACAGGGGCCTGTCTAGAGATGGGCACCCTGAACCTAGTAAGTATGAAGCCTGATAACATAGTTTTACATTACTCTCTGCCTTCCCTAATGCAAATTCATGCAACAATGAATCTGATATTCAGTGTCCTTGTTTTTCCAGGGGTCATGGATATATGCCTAATGAAGGAGGCACTTGCACTGTATGGATTGCTTCCCAGGGATCATCATGAAAGGCCTGTAAGAAATGCTTAACTTCAACAGACTTTTAACTTCACGTTAAAATTCATAAATAGTAATGCAGTCTTTTCCAGAAAACTCAAATAACTAAGTATTACAAACCCTAAAAATAATGGACTGTTTTTACACGCCCTTGTTCCTGTAATATACAGAATGTCCTGAGTTTTAAAACAGTTTGATTTGTAATTTTTCGGCAGTATGTAATGTCCCAGGTCAACCTCAGAGAACTAGAGACTTAGTTATTTCTAGTATGGATTCTTGAGTGTGTAGTCAATTGTGAGACTTGTTTTAAAATTTTACTACATTCATTCATTACATTTGTAAGGATTTTCCCCAGTATGAAATCTTGAATGGATCCTGAGGACATGGTTTCTTAGAAGTATTTCCATGTTCAGAATATTAGTGCAGTTTCTTTCCTGCGTGAACTCTGTTGTTGCTCCAAAGGCAGACACACCTAGTGAAGAGCCCATGACATTCACTACATTTGTAAGGTTGCTCTCCAGCACGAATTCTCTGATGTCCCACACTTTTGATCTTTGGGTAAAAGCATTAACACACACATCGATTTTGTGTGGCTCTCTCAAAGACATGCATTCTGATTTCTAGTTAATTTGAGACCTGGAAATAGGCTCTGCCACATACATTTACATAATTTCTCCTCACTATGGGGTCTCTGCTGTTGATTAATACTTGACCTCAAAGTAACGCCTTTGCGACACTCATTGCACCTGTGAAAACCTTGCCACACATTAAGGTGTGCGGTTTCTCTCCAGAATGTCTGTTCTTGTATCTAGTAAAGAGTGAGCTCTGATTTAAACTTTTGCCATATTCACTGCATTTGCAAGTATGAACTACTAGGTGAATCCTGAGCTTAAGTCCTTCCACCTAAGAGCCCTCCACCTCCGGTACATTTGTAAGGTCTCTCGCCAGTATGGAATAGCTCATAAAAAGTTAGGCTTGAAGTCACGCTAAAGCCTTTGCCACACGCGTTATATTTTTAAGGTTTCTCTCCACTGTGGATGGACTGATAGCTATTAGAAAAGAACCAACACTAAAGTCTTTGCCACACTCGGTATATTTCTATGGTTTGTCGCCTGTATGAATTCTCTGATGACTTCTAAGATAGGATGTCTGACTTGACGGTAAGTTAGGCTCGAACACACACTAAACACTTTGCCACACACATTACATTTGTAAGAATCTGTCCTGCGTGTTTTCTGGTCATTTGTCAGTACTGAAGGATCCCTAAGGTCATTCCCATATATATTGGAAATGTGGGCTTGGACACTAGGAGGCACTCCTTGAAGTGGAGAAACGGAGGGAGTATTGTTGACAGACCGCTCACTTACATTACCTTCATAAAGGGAAACTTTGATTTAAAATATCTCCAAATTAGGCAGATGTGACTAAAAGCTTGGTCTAAGTCTGTTTTCTTTTTTTTTTTTTTTTAAAGGTTTTTATTGGGGGAAGGGGAACAGGACTTTATTGGGGAACAATGGTCAAATTGTTGTCCTTTCAGTCTTAGTTGTGGAGGGTTCTGTTCAGCTTCAAGTTGTTGTTCTTTCAGTCTTAGTTGTGGAGGGCGCAGCTCAGCTCCAGGTACAGTTGCCGTTGCTAGTTGCAGGGGGCACAGCCCACCATCCCTTGCGGGAGTCGAACCGGCAACCTTGTGGTTGAGAGGACAGGCTCCAACCAACTGAGCCATCCAGGAGCTCAGCGGCAGCTCAGCTCAAGGTGCCGTGTTCAATTTTAGTTGCAGGGGGCGCTGCCCACCCTCCCTTACGGGAGTCGAGGAATTGAACTGGCAACCTTGTGGTTGAGAGCCCGCGCTCCAACCATCAACTGAGCCATCCAGGAGGCAGCTCAGCTCAAGGTGCCGTGTTCAATCTTAGTTGCAGGGGGCAGAGCCCACCATCCCTTGCGGGACTCGAGGAATTGAACTGGCAACCTTGTGGTTGAGAGCCCACTGGCCCATGTGGGAATCGAACCGGCAGCCTTCGGAGTTAGGAGCACGGAGCTCTAACCGCCTGAGCCACCGGGCCGGCCCTAAGTCTGTTTTCAATAGGCATGTTTTCTGCATCTTTCTACTGTGTTGACCTCTTCTATTAGTAAGACGTTTTTTATGAGTTATAGGCATTGCTTTGTAATTTCTTTTTCCTCTCTCTGCTGACATGCAAAGTCATGCATATTTTTCCGGATTTCTGTGAAGGAAAAATCGTCATTTACATGGCTTTCATGTCTTCCAAACATCACTGTTTGAAATACTCCTCCTTATTACTAGTCTCTGTTGGTTTTACTTTTTTGATCACACGTGGAGGACAGATATCTATGAGATTTTTAAAAACCCCAGTTATCCTGTTAATCAGTTTCTAAATAAGTATTTTGAGCTGAAAACTAATATTACACCCAAAGGAAAGCTATACTCAACACAGTTATGAAACTTCCCAAACATGACCCTCAAACCTCTAAAATTATAAAGAAACAGGATTTTTACTAACAAAATAGTAGTCACATGCAATTCAAATTAATTTTAGGGTAGCCTTGTTTCAAACCTCTGATAAAAACACTCACATTTAGCAAACCCTTTCAAGCAAAGGGTATTTTCCCACCAAGACCCCAAAACATATACCAATTGGCAGAAACCATTCCACTACCTCATAACTGAGGTAAAAAGAATATTATATTATACCTATTTTTACATACATTATTGGACATAAATGAATGCTGAAGGCAGGCCATATATTGTAATGGTAAATGATCTAAAACAAGATTGTTTAAGAATAATCTAAATAAAGTGCAGTTTAAAATTCTACAACAAATATCACAATGAAAAAATTAAAAAGTCAATAAAACACTTGTTAAAAATCAAAATACTTTTCTAAATATCTGTTCTAAAACTATGCGTACCCATGAAGAAGAGGCGTTTTAAAACATCAACAAGTGGTGCGTGTTATATTCCATAATATATGCTGAAAGACCATCGTCTATATATCAAAATAAAGTATTCTAGCAAAGCCTTACAGAACCAACACTATATAACAGGTAACCGTATTACAGGAAGTTACACTCTAAAATATTTACATGAACTGTAAAGACTCCACCTTAAACGAATGAACTTCTATTCTAGAAAGAGCACGTAACATGAGAACTGGAAACTATGTAGGGATCACTGACTTCTAAAGTATCCAGTTAGGAAAATACATACTATTATAAAGAAAAATATAAGAAAGAAGCCAACACACACTGTTAGGATTTTATGGCTGCAGTTATGTAACAGCCAATCCACAGAGCAATTCCCTAGGTACGCAGGGGCCTTTGGTCATCCAGTACGGGGCCCCACGATATATGGTATAGAGTCCGTGCTTCGAAAAGTGATTGAGGTGAGGGAACACATTACAAAATAAAAACATATAACACGGTGCAGGAAAAGGGATATCTCACAATGAGCATTTTCAGATAACATCAGTAGGTTCACAGGGTTCATGTATAACACATCATCTCCATTTATAGAGAATGTGACAGACACAGGATTTGGACTTGGAACTACAGACTCAGATGACATATTCTGAAGCATGATGATGGCCCACCCAGGCAGTAGATTACAAAAGCTTAAAACAAATGCCAGGAGCTTAGTGAGAAACACTTCCAGGGAGATAGGAGAGCTGAGCTCTTTCACTAAAATAGTGTAGCACACACATAAGTCCTGGTTTGATTTGTAATTTTTCTGCTTATCCAGTCATTTGCTGCAACATGGATGACTCTTGAGGACATTATGCTAAGTGAAATGAACCAGTCACAAATGAGGCACATAAGACAAATACCATATGATTATATTTATGGGAAGTACCTATAATACTCAAATTATTAGAAATAGAAAGGAGAATGCTGTTTGCCAAAGGCTGGGGCAAGAGGAAAATAGGGAGAAAACTAGTGATTTTAAATACTTATGCTAATCACTTACCTATTCTCAAATCACAATAAAAAATATGAGACAATTTATTTCCCTCAGCTAAGTACAAATGATGTAAAATAATGTAAGTTATACGACACAATAAAAAAGACACATAAGGTAAGAGGAGCTCCCCCTGTATGTATTTAGAACACACGTACTTGTTATAATGAGTCAATGAGACTTAAGGTGCACTTATACAAAATTCCTAAGTTCCACTTCCGTGCTGACCACTCTACCGAACAGCTTCCAGTGCTGCTTCTGTATGTAGCAGGACAATACTGAAACACATCAGTGAAAGTACTCTCCGTCAGGAATTTCCGGTGACCAAGGACTTCCTCCACAGAAGTCCCCTAGAAGTTGTTCATAACCTACAGGTCGATTACACCAGCAAAAGAACACAATTAAACACATCAGACCCTAGGAATGAGGATTTCACAAACAAGTTTCAGAGGCAAATCATGCAAACTAAAGAAAATAGGAAACCTGGAAGAGTCTATATTCCCAGACTAGGTAGCGTGGTATAGAGAGAAAACTACAAGGTATGGGGTCGGATAATGTAGGCTCTTGAGACTGGACCACGAGCTCTACCACAGACACCAAGCTCAGAGCCTGGAAGATTCCTATGTGCTCCCAACGCAGGGCTGGGATCAAGGAGAGGACCTCTGGCCGCTGCCTTTAGGGATTTTCTAAGTAACAGTTACAGGAGATCCTCCCCACCTCCCTGGCACATATACTGCTCAAGTGTGTAGCAGAAGAAATGGCTGAGAGACTGGAACAGGCAGACAGGGCTGGAGACAGCTCCACGCTGGGGCACGAGATGGAAAGGAAGAAAAGACAGTGTAGTCCCGTCTTCTGATGAGGTCTTCCAAGGACAGGAAATGGCAATGGAACTGGGACAAGTCTAGGAGGCAGGACCACAATGGCCTCAGTGATCTGTAAGGACTAAGAACTGAGCAACCAATGGAATCAAGTCCAGAAGGACAGACCAAGGAGGAAAGAGACCGTGTGGGACAGCCCGCCCCATGCTCCTCAGGGACTTTGCAGGGGCCACATAACAGCGCTGTGACCACGACAAGTGTCTGTATTGGAACTGCAGCACCACTGAAGGGTGAAAGGTAAAATTTTACACGTGGAATGACACAGGGGTAAGCTGGGAAGAAGAAAAATTTCCATTGAGGGTTCACAACACATAAACTTCTGTTTGCCCACTGAACTCTATCTCTTGGGGAGAGTTTAGCAAACACTATTAATGCTGAGGTTCCTCTCTCCTTTCTGAGATCTTACCTGTGTTCATACCTTTCATACATTCCCACCATGAGCTTCTTTTGGTATTTTCAACTCCTTCTCCAGAGTCCAGGGTGCTTTCCCTTGATCCAAAATGGAGATAATATTCAAATTAGACAACTAAACTCCTGCATAGAAGAAGAAAGGAGCAAAAAGACCTGTAGTTTTTCCAGAATCCCCAATCTCTGATCAACGAGGTATGAGAATACTACAGATGGGTTGAGAAAAATATTTCACTAATCCGTCCACTGCTTGTCTATCTCTGTGCATAGGGCAGAATTATATGCAGCCACCTAGCCCTGTTCCAAGAACTCCTGAATCAATACATGGGGATAGAAAACAAAGAATTCAATATTTTGAGTTTGCCGCAGGGCTTTATAGACACATAAGCTCCGGAACAACCCCGGATGGATCACGAGTGGGCCAATTTCCTGAAGAAAGGGCAAGTTCAAAGTCTTGATGCCACATTATGAAGGCTTTACATGTCCAAGTAAAGAGAGCTTCGTCTCAGTCAAGTGAGGCGGGGGCTCCCAAGAGGCACACAAAGGAACACGAAGACACACAAGGGCAGATCCTGACTTCTGGAGAGACCTCACCCTCATCCAGGGAGCACAGGTTCCTGTAGGTCTCCAACATCACATCCCCGTACAAGCCCTCTGAGCTGAGTCCAGGCGTTCCCACTCCTCCGGAGAGAATTTTATGACTACATCCTGCAATGTCAACCATGGCTGAAATGAAAAACGCATTTAACCATGGGGAAATGGTGATAGTATGAAACTGCCTATTCTACCCAGGGAGAGCTTTGTATTTGACATTCAAGTTCGTAATCCCCACAGACAACTGCAGTTCTTGCTTAAACTGCTTAGATTAATTTTAACTGCAGAGATGTTCCCGGATCCCATCCCCTCCTCACGTCTACCCCCTCACCGAGATCCTAGTTCCCCCTGAGTTGCTTTAATCTTAGTAGCAGTACTCGCGTGCAACCAGCAGGGAAAAACAGCTTTTGACGTAAACCGTTTTCAACTTGTTAAGAGGAAAACACCTGAGTTTCCAACACAAGTGACTCATACTCTAAGCTCTTACCTTAAACCTGTTACACATAGCAACTTAAAACAAGCAGGCAGCAACTTTGGGACAGCACACGCTAGAGACACAGGAGGCTTTCTAAACCCGGAAGATAAACCTTGGTTGCTAAGCGCCGGGAAGCCCAAGCCCCGCCCCAGCCTCTCCTTCTACCCGCTCTCTTTTGCCTTCCTCGCCGTCCAGACTCTGACCTAGCATATCACTGGCCCCGCCCCCTTCATCTCTGGATACGTCCTGGTCCCGCCCTCACGCCGGTTTTGCTTCCTCCCATCCACCGCGCATGCGCAGCCTCTTAACAAGGTCCAGGCCCCTTCCCATGGGCTCCTCCAAACCCCTCTTCTCACTATGGCGGCATTTTGGTCCTGGCCGATTCTTTTTCAGTATATGTGCTGCCGAAGCGAGCACTCCTGGCCGTTTCTTAACAGACTCTTAAGCGGAGAGCTGAGAGTGAAGGTCACCCGACCGAGGTGACTTTCCGTCTTTCTAGTGTAAAGCTGCGTTTCACAACCTCCCATCGTCATACATGGGTCTGGAGTCGCTATGGACCTTGAAGTCCACGCGACAGGTCCTCCCCTCTGTAAACTGAAGTTTTGCCCTGGGAGCCGGGCACTTCCTTTGGAGTTTGAAATGCCTCCGAGGCTGCTCCCTGCCCGCGGGCTTTTCTGTTTTCCTACTTAAAACTCTTCACTCACCTCTTCGCAGGTCAGGCGCCCTTAAAGTATTCGGTGAAGTGGATTTGTAACCGTATGTGAACTTCCTGGCTTTTGGATGTGTTCTGCTTTAATCCAAGCTTGCTTTGTTTATCCAGATAGAACTGTAACTCACTTGCATTCTTTCCCCGGATCCTCCGGCCTGCTCCTGTACTGTATGGGCCCTCCTTTTCATCCTTAAGCCCTTAGGACATTGGGTTCTGGTCAACACCAAGTTCACTTAAGAATAAACCTTCAGGTCTATCAACCCTGACCAAGATATAATAACTAAACCTCAAACGATGAGTACGAGTTTAACACAACAAAGCTAACACCTTGGCCTCGGTTATGTTTCCACTCCGGCTGCATGAAAGCGGAACAGCCCCACGGACCACCGTATCCCCTGGACACTGGAGGACACAACGCCGTGACTGAACCAGGACCTAAGCCATGATCAGCTGCTCCCTGCCTTAGCCCAGACCGGTCAGTAGTGCCCCCAGCTCCAGCCCCCATAGCACCCATGATTAATGATTGTTTTCCTTATATAAGGCAATCGCTAGAGGCTACCAGGGAGCCAGGTTTTGGAGACTACTAGCTCACCTGTGTCTCTGGACTATGCGCCAACTCCTTAAATAAACCTTTTCTTTCTTTGCTGCAAACTCCTACTCGTGTCTTTTTGGCTTCGATGTGCCAGGCAAGCAGTCCCCTTTGAGTTGTCATTACAGATTCACAGCCCCCCGCCTGGCCCTAGAGGTCCTTAGGGCATCACTGGTCACCCTGCCACAGATAAGGCCATATTCTCTCCCTGGTCCTGGGAAGCTGGAGACCCCAACCCTGTCCTAAGCCAGTCTCCCCACACCCGGGTCTCCCATCTTCCTCAAGTCCTGTCCTTCTACTCAGGCCACCGCTTCTTAGTCCCCCTTCTTCTGACCACGTGTTGGGGGGGGGTGGGGTGTTTGTTTGTGTGACCTGGATCTTCCTCGTGATACCCAATGTTTTTCCATTCGAAGTTTCACCCCACTGGGAAATGTGCTCTTTGGGGAGATGGGCAACTGGTTCCCTCCTACTCCTTCTGAATGTGTGGCCCCTGAAATAGACAGTCCCTGAGAGAACTAGAAAAGCAGAGGCAAATGAGTGATGGACTTGCAAAGAGACAGTAACAGTGAAAGTAGCAGGGGGAGAAAATGGTCATTTAGAGAAAAAGAGATTTCCAGGGAGATGAAGGTGAAGCAAGTAGGGTAGCCTTTGGAGGCAAAAGGGATGCTGTAATAAATTATAAATCCCTAACTGGGCGAGTCATTATGGGTAGTCACACCCCACGCCTGTAACTTCTTTAGTGAAAGGTTCTTAAGCCAGCCCTGTCCATTGTTCTTGTGCATCTAGGTTAACATACCTTTGAAAGGCCAGAGGTAATGATGGGGAAACTGACCTTAAAATGATTCCCTGCCACGTGGAACTGATCTAAAATGGTGGCCCGAGCGGAGAGACAAGTCCCCAGCCTAAGCCCCAGCCCACTTCCGCATAACCCCCTCCAAGCCACACCTTGAGTCAATCACCAGACGAAACCTACCCCTTCCCCGACTCAAGAAAGTCCCCAACCCATAAAAACCTGCTCAAAACCTTGCTAGGGGCTCAGTCTTTTGGGAAGGATCCCGCTGAGCCCGCCGGCGTAATAAAGCTGACTCTCCTAACTCTCTGAGTGCTGCTTGGGTTCTTTGCGGTCTTGGATTCTGCAACGGTAATACCCCTCCCGGCATGGCAGCCCACCAAGAGACAACATATCTCGTTATCTATCCTGTGATCCATCCCCCATCCCTGCCTTCTTTTGTAATCCTCCTTACTTTGACATGCATAAAAGAAATTACAAAACTCATTCTTGGGAGCATTTGCAACCTTACTCCCTGGCATATGTCCTCAGTTTGGCTCAAACTTATAAAAATTCTCTACAGGTTTGTACATTTTTTATGTTGACAGGCCCTTGGTAGGCAATAGGAGCAGGAAAACAGTGGTGAGGCACTTAAGACACTTGAGATAGGGGAGAGGCTAAAAGTGTTGGATCTGTGGGCCACAGAGCCACGTGTTGCCTGGGACTGAAAGAGAAGACAAGGAGTGAGAAGGAGAGCAGAGGAAGAAAGAGCAGGAGGGAGGCCTAGCAACCTGGGTGAGGCAGAGTGTGAGGTTGAAGGGGGTATAACTGGGAAAGAAAGAATGTAACTGGGAGAATGGATAGGGAGCCAAGGTGGGGAAGAAAGTGGCAAAATACACGGCGAGTAGGGACAATCAGAAAAGTTGGGGAGAAAGACCAACAGCAGGTGTATATAATTGCTGAGTGGGGTTAAGACAAGTGAAAATAAATACAGAGAACGGAAAACATCAGGATAGAAGAGGGGGAAAAATGAGCAGAATAGAAAAAATAAAGAAAATACGGTGATACATACACAGAACGGAGTCGCAAATGCGTAGTAAAGTGAGCATCCACTTCTGGATATATATCGAAAGGAAGTGATACCATGTTTTGAAGAGGTATCTGCACTGCCATGAGTGTTACTGCATTATTCACAGCAGCCTAGATGTGGAATCAACCTAAATGTCTGTTGACAAGTGAATGGATACAGAAATGAAATGAAATCTTTCTCGCAATGATACATTCAGCAATAAAGATGAAGGAAGGAATGAACAACATGGATGAAACTGGAGAACATTATGTTAAGTACATTAAGCCAGATAGAGTAAGATAAGTATTGTATGATCTCGCTATATGTGGAATTGAGAAAAGTCAAACTCAGAGAACCAGAGAGGAGAGAGATGTTTACCAGGGGCAGGGGAAATGGGGAGGTGATGGTCGAAAGGTACAAAATTTCACTTGTAAAATGACTTAAGTTCTGGCCTAGTGAGTATCATCAATCACACTGTATCATATACTTGAAATTTGCTGAGAGATAAGTCCTAAGTGTTCTCACCACCTGGACATAAAAAGCAGTAATTGTGAGTTGATCGGTGTGTTAATTAAATTGTGATAATCATTTTAGAGTGTATATGTATTTCAAATGATGGGGTGGTGCTCTTTTATACAAGCAATTTGTGTTTGTCAATTATGCCTCAATCAAGCCGGAAAATAATCAGGGTGGAGTTGTGCTGGGCTCCCCTTCCCTGGGTGCTGGTGAATCCCACTTCAACTAGATTGCTGAGGCATTTTGCAATTCCATGTCTTGCTTCCCTTGACCAGAAAGTTTCATTCCTACATTCAATGTGGGCCCAGTCTCAACGACATTTAAAGTGCTTCAGGTGACCGAATGTGTATCTGTCATTGAGCAGCAAGGCTCTGGGTCGTCCATTTCTGGGGGCTGAGATCTGGGGTGAGGGTGAGGGGCTCTGCTCTGCTTGGGGTTTGATCAGGGCCAAGTCTGTGACATGAAGGGGAGTGCCAGCCAGCTGAGGTCCCGCTGCTGCAGTGCGTGTGAAAGCGTCACCAGGAGGGCAGCGTGATCTGAAGAAAGGGGTGGGTGGAACTCACTTGGTGTTGGAGTAGTTTACTGTCCCTGAATGCCGCGTGTGGCAGGGGCAGCAGGCACAGTCTTTTCCGCATGGGGAGGTCTCCCCTGTGTTTGCGGCTGTGGCACAGGGAGGGGTATGTTGATAAACCGCATATTTTCAACTTTTTAGATTGAATTCTAAAGACACTTGTTGCCTGAGGATGAAGCCCAGAGGAGGAGGAAGAGCAAAGAAAGAACTTTCAGCAATGGCTCTTCCTCAGGTTAAGTCATATCCTGGGTTGGTGGTTGTGTCTATCCTTCCTGAGATGCTCTTTGACTTGCTGATCTTCTCTGACTCTGAATTGTCCTGCCTGACATGTTTGTTGACACTCAACCTCGGCCTTCCCTCACTCCCTCCCACCTCTAGTTAGGTTCCATCTCACCATGACCCAGTGACATGGGACTTGTGAAGAGGCTGCACGGGGCAACATCCTGGGCAGGGCTTCACGTTCCCTTGGCTTGGAGTGCGATGGGGTCTCCGTGGAGTCAGTGCAATTGGACAACGGGGATTGTTCGGGGGCCACATCTGGATGCACTGTCACCTCTCCTTAACCAGGTCAAAGGAAGACGCACATAAAAGTCATGTACTGATATGCACGAATACCTGATAAATTCTGGAAAGGGACCAATGGACAGAAATATTTCTGACTGATTTTGTTGAGTCACTGACTTCAAAATCTTAATAATTGGGAATGCAGTGGGCAGTGCAAAGACACATCAGTGACAGAGGGTGTTTTATTTCATCCTCCATTTTAAAATAGGAAATCCACCGTAATGTCTGACAGTTGGAGATTCTTTGGATTGTTTTTCTCACGTCATTTCTCATGGGTAGCATTTTTACCATGCGGATTGTCTCCTTTGACACAGAGAAGCTTTTATGTTTGATGCCAGTAAGGTTCCAGCTCATTCTTGTAGATATCCAGTTTACCCCACACAATTTGTTAGAGGGACTGACCTTTCTCCATTGTGTAGTGTTGGGCTGCTTGTGAGAAACCTTCGCATGTATGCATCGGTTTATTTCAGGGCATTCTCTTTTGTTCCATTGGTTTATGTATCTGGATTAATGCTGCTATCGCACCGACATGATGACTCTTGCTTTCTAATATGTTTTCAAATCCCAAACAGTGAAGCCGCCAACCGTCTTCTATTTCAGGAGTATTTGGGCTCCCCTGGATCCCTTTTGCTTTATTCCATATGAATTATAGTGTGCTTTTTTTTTTTTTTTTTTTTTTTTTCAGAGTTGACTTTTTTTTTTTTTTTTTTTATTAAATTTATTGGGGTGACAATTGTTAGTAAAATTACATAGATTTCAGGTGTACAATTCTGTATTACATCATCTATAAATCCCATTGTGTGTTCATCACCCAGAGTCAGTTCTCCTTCCATCACCATATATTCGATCCCCCTTAATAGTGTGCTTTTTTTTTTCCCCCTATTTCTGCCGAAATTGCCTTTGGAATTTTGATAGGGAGTCTATCGAATCTATAGAACACTTTCAGTAGCATGGGCATTTGGACAATATTAAGTCTTACAATCCAAGTGTAAGGGATATCTTTCTGTTTATTTCTATCTGCTGTCACTTCTTTTAGCAATGTTTTGTAGTTTTCACTGAGTAAGTCTTTTCATTTCTTGGCTATGTGTTTTTCCTGTGTACTAGTATATCCTCCTTTGTGATGCAGTGGTAAAGATGATTGTTTTTTAAATATCCTTTCAAATTTTCCATTGCAATTTTTCTAACATAATTTTACATTTTAACATTTCTTTTTGCATGTGTGGAATCTCTATGATTTCCTACATGAAAGATCTTTTCATCTGCCCAAAAGATAATTTAACTTCTTTTCAATTTCAAATTTCGATGACTTTTTTCTTTTTCTTAGTTCTTTTCTTTGTGTGTGTGTGTGTGTGTGTGTGTGTGTGTGTGTGTGTGTAATTGCTCTGGCTAAGACTTCTAGTACTTTCTTGACTAGTAGTGCTGGGAGTATGCATCCTTGCCTTTCTTCTCATCTTAGAGCTCAAGCTCTCAGACATTCACCTTTGAGTTTGATGGTAGCTGTGTGCTTTTCAAATATGGCTTTTATTATGTTGATGTAATTTACTATTTATAGCTTCTGAACAGGTTGTTGAATTTTGTCACATGCCTTTTCTGCATAACTTGAGATCATGTGTTTGTTTCCTGTCTTCATTTTCTTAATGTGGTGGGTTGCACTGATTGACTTTTGTATGTTGAAACATTCCTGCTTTACGGTGATAAGCTTCCCTTGGTAACGATGTATAATTGTCCTAATGTGCTGTTGAGTTTGGTTTACTAGTATTTTGTCTTTGCCTCTGTACTGATCGGGGACATTAGTCTGTAGTTTTTTGTGTGTGTGCCTTTCTTGGGTTTGCTATAAGCATCATGCAGACTCCATAGCATGACTTAGCAACTCTTTATTCTTGAAATTTTTTGTAATATTTTTAGCAGAATTATTGTTATGTCCTCTGTCAGTGTTTGTTAGAATTTTGCAGCAAAGATGTCCCATGTTTCCCCGAAAATGAGACCTTGCCGGACAGTCAGCTCTAATGTGTCTTTTGGAGCAAAAAGTAATATAAGACCCAGTCTTATTTTACTATAATATAAGACCGGATCTTATATAATATAACATAGTATAATATAAGACTGGGTCTTATGTTAATTTTTGCTCCAAAAGACGCATTAGAGCTGACTGTCCGGCTAGGTTTATTTTCGGGGGAACGGGGTGTGTTCTGGGTTTGTTTCTTTTTTTGTTGGATGTTTTGATTGCTGCTTGAATCTCTCTAGTTAGAATTTCATTCACAGTTTTTATTTTTTCATAGTTGGCCCTGCTGTGTTTTTAGGAATTTACCCATTGCCTTTGAGGTTATGTAATTTGTTCATATAATATCATTCATACCACTGTCTTATAATCCTTTAATAATTTTCTGTGAGATCAGTTGCAGTGGTCCCTGTTTCGTTTCTGATTTGAGTTATTTGAATCTTCCATTGTTTCCTTAGCGTTGGTAAGGGTTTATACATTTGTTAACCTGCTCAAAAACCCACTGTTAATTTGTTGATTTTTAATATTGTTTTCTAGTCTCTTTTATTTACTTGTGGTCTAATATTTCTTATTCTTTTTCTATCCTTTCACTAAAATTTGTTTTCATTTGTTCTTTTTTTGAGTTGTAAAGGTTGATTTCTGATTTGTGGTGTTTCCTCTTTTTAATGTAAATACTTACCACTTATCTCCTCTTTATGTTGCTATCACTGAATCCCATTATTTTAGTCTGTTGTAGTTTCATCCAGGTTTTTTAAAAATGCTCTTGTGATTTCTTTTAACTACTGGTTATTTAAGAATGACTTGTTTACTTTCTACATTTTGTGGATGTTTCTGTTTTCCTTTTGCTGTTTATTTCTAGTTTCATTTCATTGTGGTTGGAGTAGATGCTATTTTGATTGGAATTTGTAAAAAAATTTCATATTTGGCTCGTGGGTAACATGTGGTCTGTTGTAGAAAACGTTCCATATGCGCTTGACAAACATGTGTTTTCTGCTGGTGTTGGGTGGAATGTTGTGAATGTCTGTTAAGAGTCCTTCTGTCCATGGTGCTACTCAAGTGTTCCATTTCCTTAAAGATCTTGTGTTGTTGTGTCTATACCTAAAGCTGAAGTAGTCAAATCTCATAGGATTACTGTGCTGGTATCTATTTCTACCTGCATTTCTGTCAACATTTACCTCATATATTTGGGAGCTCTAATGTTGTATGCATATATACTTATAATTGTTATATGTTCCTGGTGAATGGCTGCTTTACCATTATAATGTCATTTGCCTCTTGTCAGTTTTTGTCTTATACTCTGTTTTGTCTCCTAGAATTTAGCAACTCTCGCTGTCTTCAGGAACAGGTTTGCATGGAATATCTTCTTTCCTCCGTTTGCCATTAGCCAATCTCTATTTAAGTTTGTGAGCTTAAAGTTCCAGCTCATTGTCTCACTCAGTGTATTTTGTCCTCCTTTTCCCTCTTCTACTGGTCTTTGTTTAGGCAGGCTCTCTGGTCAGCCCCCTTTGTCCACTGATTTCAGAGGAAATGAATCCACTGTTTTCTGCTAATCAAAACGTTTGATGAAATGTTTCTGCTTCATGACAGGTTTTGCCCCAATTTCATTTTTCTCGTGCTATTTAACTATCTAAGAAATTTTGAAGTACCCATTAATGTTATAATGTATAACACTGATGATTTTAAAAACCTTGAATCATTGTTTATGAGTGGGATACTCCAATAAACTATTTGGTTTTTGTTAATGTCTACATATCTAAATGTAAATGGATAATATTCTATTTATATGTTTCAATAAATATTTCATAGAACTTAGAGTTAAAGTATTCTATATTCTTCTCAGTTTGTACAATGTTTTACTAACCTACGATACCATCTCAAAAAAATCAAAGTGTACAATTGATACATTTTTATTGTCCAAAGATGCTGAAATACACATAAATAAAAACGATAATGAATAAAATCATTGAAAAACATGTCAAGAGACAATGCCTCTCATTTCAGTTAAATGTTTGGTTTATACGTATGTGCATGAGTGCATGGATGTGCAAGTCCTTAGTTTTTATAAAAAACATCATCATCTCATGAATAAGTTTTATATATTTTAGCAGTTTAAACTGTATCTTAAACATATTCCATGGTCTGAATTTTTTTCTATGCTATCATGTTACTATTTAAATAAAAGTAAAAATAGTACCATTATGTACATGATTGCACGCAGGGAGATGTCATGACCTTTCATGCAATTCAATGTCGTTAACCTTGAACTCATTTCAAGTTTTTTTCAGTTAGTGAATGCTTTGTTAGTATCCTGTTAAGGCTCTGTCTGTTACTTACCTGTTTGACTGTTTAGGTTCAAGTCTAAACCCCACCACCTGAATTTGGTTGTTTGCTGAGTCAAATTGTTATTTTGACCTTAGGTGAGTTTCTTAGAGCTTCTGTGACATGTTTTCTTCTCTGTAATATGGGAAGAGGATTGTTCTGTAGCGAGCCCTTATGTTGATAACAAGTTAAACTATGTAAAGCATTTAGACTAATGCTTAGTGTATAGGACGTGTTCAGAAACTTTCACTTATTGCTGTTGTTATCCTCACCACAACTGAAGGGTCTGAATTTTATTAAAGATACTCTGGAGTTTGTCACCCCTGAAGATACTACTCATGTTCTAGCTCATTTAGACATGGAATATCACTCAGTGTGTAGAACATAGTATCTGCTACTTCTGTGTAGACAACCCTATTTTGAATTTTTTTTTTTTTAAACAAGTCCTGGAAGCTAGAATTTCAAGATCAAGCCATAAGCAGGGTTGGTTTCTTCTGAGGCCTCTCTCCTTGTCTTTTTGATGGCCGTCTTTTCCCTCTGTCTTCACGTGGACATCCTCTGTGAGTGTCTCTGAATTTTAGTTGTGTACTTCATGTATTGTCTGCAAATATGAGAAACCCTGCCTGATTTATGGGCTAGAAATAGCATTATGGGAAAGTATAATAAGCGAACATTATGGACCCATAACTGGCTGAAAAAATATTATATGTAGATCTGTCAGAGCACTCACTTCAACTGAATTGTTTTTATACCTCTCTTCTTCTCATTCTGTGAGAGGGTAAGAACTATCACCATTTCCCCATGGTTAAATGCGTTTTTCATTTCAGCCATGGTTGACATTGCAGGATGTAGTCATAAAATTCTCTCCAGAGGAGTGGGAACGCCTGGACTCAGCTCAGAGGGCTTGTACGGGGATGTGATGTTGGAGACCTACAGGAACCTGTGCTCCCTGGATGAGCGTGAGGTCTCTCCAGAAGTCAGGATCTGCCCTTGTGTGTCTTCGTGTTCCTTTGTGTGCCTCTTGGGAGCCCCCGCCTCACTTGACTGAGACGAAGCTCTCTTTACTTGGACATGTAAAGCCTTCATAATGTGGCATCAAGACTTTGAACTTGCCCTTTCTTCAGGAAATTGGCCCACTCGTGATCCATCCGGGGTTGTTCCGGAGCTTATGTGTCTATAAAGCCCTGCGGCAAACTCAAAATATTGAATTCTTTGTTTTCTATCCCCATGTATTGATTCAGGAGTTCTTGGAACAGGGCTAGGTGGCTGCATATAATTCTGCCCTATGCACAGAGGTAGACAAGCAGTGGACGGATTAGTGAAATATTTTTCTCAACCCATCTGTAGTATTCTCATACCTCGTTGATCAGAGATTGGGGATTCTGGAAAAACTACAGGTCTTTTTGCTCCTTTCTTCTTCTATGCAGGAGTTTAGTTGTCTAATTTGAATATTATCTCCATTTTGGATCAAGGGAAAGCACCCTGGACTCTGGAGAAGGAGTTGAAAATACCAAAAGAAGCTCATGGTGGGAATGTATGAAAGGTATGAACACAGGTAAGATCTCAGAAAGGAGAGAGGAACCTCAGCATTAATAGTGTTTGCTAAACTCTCCCCAAGAGATAGAGTTCAGTGGGCAAACAGAAGTTTATGTGTTGTGAACCCTCAATGGAAATTTTTCTTCTTCCCAGCTTACCCCTGTGTCATTCCACGTGTAAAATTTTACCTTTCACCCTTCAGTGGTGCTGCAGTTCCAATACAGACACTTGTCGTGGTCACAGCGCTGTTATGTGGCCCCTGCAAAGTCCCTGAGGAGCATGGGGCGGGCTGTCCCACACGGTCTCTTTCCTCCTTGGTCTGTCCTTCTGGACTTGATTCCATTGGTTGCTCAGTTCTTAGTCCTTACAGATCACTGAGGCCATTGTGGTCCTGCCTCCTAGACTTGTCCCAGTTCCATTGCCATTTCCTGTCCTTGGAAGACCTCATCAGAAGACGGGACTACACTGTCTTTTCTTCCTTTCCATCTCGTGCCCCAGCGTGGAGCTGTCTCCAGCCCTGTCTGCCTGTTCCAGTCTCTCAGCCATTTCTTCTGCTACACACTTGAGCAGTATATGTGCCAGGGAGGTGGGGAGGATCTCCTGTAACTGTTACTTAGGAAATCCCTAAAGGCAGCGGCCAGAGGTCCTCTCCTTGATCCCAGCCCTGCGTTGGGAGCACATAGGAATCTTCCAGGCTCTGAGCTTGGTGTCTGTGGTAGAGCTCGTGGTCCAGTCTCAAGAGCCTACATTATCCGACCCCATACCTTGTAGTTTTCTCTCTATACCACGCTACCTAGTCTGGGAATATAGACTCTTCCAGGTTTCCTATTTTCTTTAGTTTGCATGATTTGCCTCTGAAACTTGTTTGTGAAATCCTCATTCCTAGGGTCTGATGTGTTTAATTGTGTTCTTTTGCTGGTGTAATCGACCTGTAGGTTATGAACAACTTCTAGGGGACTTCTGTGGAGGAAGTCCTTGGTCACCGGAAATTCCTGACGGAGAGTACTTTCACTGATGTGTTTCAGTATTGTCCTGCTACATACAGAAGCAGCACTGGAAGCTGTTCGGTAGAGTGGTCAGCACGGAAGTGGAACTTAGGAATTTTGTATAAGTGCACCTTAAGTCTCATTGACTCATTATAACAAGTACGTGTGTTCTAAATACATACAGGGGGAGCTCCTCTTACCTTATGTGTCTTTTTTATTGTGTCGTATAACTTACATTATTTTACATCATTTGTACTTAGCTGAGGGAAATAAATTGTCTCATATTTTTTATTGTGATTTGAGAATAGGTAAGTGATTAGCATAAGTATTTAAAATCACTAGTTTTCTCCCTATTTTCCTCTTGCCCCAGCCTTTGGCAAACAGCATTCTCCTTTCTATTTCTAATAATTTGAGTATTATAGGTACTTCCCATAAATATAATCATATGGTATTTGTCTTATGTGCCTCATTTGTGACTGGTTCATTTCACTTAGCATAATGTCCTCAAGAGTCATCCATGTTGCAGCAAATGACTGGATAAGCAGAAAAATTACAAATCAAACCAGGACTTATGTGTGTGCTACACTATTTTAGTGAAAGAGCTCAGCTCTCCTATCTCCCTGGAAGTGTTTCTCACTAAGCTCCTGGCATTTGTTTTAAGCTTTTGTAATCTACTGCCTGGGTGGGCCATCATCATGCTTCAGAATATGTCATCTGAGTCTGTAGTTCCAAGTCCAAATCCTGTGTCTGTCACATTCTCTATAAATGGAGATGATGTGTTATACATGAACCCTGTGAACCTACTGATGTTATCTGAAAATGCTCATTGTGAGATATCCCTTTTCCTGCACCGTGTTATATGTTTTTATTTTGTAATGTGTTCCCTCACCTCAATCACTTTTCGAAGCACGGACTCTATACCATATATCGTGGGGCCCCGTACTGGATGACCAAAGGCCCCTGCGTACCTAGGGAATTGCTCTGTGGATTGGCTGTTACATAACTGCAGCCATAAAATCCTAACAGTGTGTGTTGGCTTCTTTCTTATATTTTTCTTTATAATAGTATGTATTTTCCTAACTGGATACTTTAGAAGTCAGTGATCCCTACATAGTTTCCAGTTCTCATGTTACGTGCTCTTTCTAGAATAGAAGTTCATTCGTTTAAGGTGGAGTCTTTACAGTTCATGTAAATATTTTAGAGTGTAACTTCCTGTAATACGGTTACCTGTTATATAGTGTTGGTTCTGTAAGGCTTTGCTAGAATACTTTATTTTGATATATAGACGATGGTCTTTCAGCATATATTATGGAATATAACACGCACCACTTGTTGATGTTTTAAAACGCCTCTTCTTCATGGGTACGCATAGTTTTAGAACAGATATTTAGAAAAGTATTTTGATTTTTAACAAGTGTTTTATTGACTTTTTAATTTTTTCATTGTGATATTTGTTGTAGAATTTTAAACTGCACTTTATTTAGATTATTCTTAAACAATCTTGTTTTAGATCATTTACCATTACAATATATGGCCTGCCTTCAGCATTCATTTATGTCCAATAATGTATGTAAAAATAGGTATAATATAATATTCTTTTTACCTCAGTTATGAGGTAGTGGAATGGTTTCTGCCAATTGGTATATGTTTTGGGGTCTTGGTGGGAAAATACCCTTTGCTTGAAAGGGTTTGCTAAATGTGAGTGTTTTTATCAGAGGTTTGAAACAAGGCTACCCTAAAATTAATTTGAATTGCATGTGACTACTATTTTGTTAGTAAAAATCCTGTTTCTTTATAATTTTAGAGGTTTGAGGGTCATGTTTGGGAAGTTTCATAACTGTGTTGAGTATAGCTTTCCTTTGGGTGTAATATTAGTTTTCAGCTCAAAATACTTATTTAGAAACTGATTAACAGGATAACTGGGGTTTTTAAAAATCTCATAGATATCTGTCCTCCACGTGTGATCAAAAAAGTAAAACCAACAGAGACTAGTAATAAGGAGGAGTATTTCAAACAGTGATGTTTGGAAGACATGAAAGCCATGTAAATGACGATTTTTCCTTCACAGAAATCCGGAAAAATATGCATGACTTTGCATGTCAGCAGAGAGAGGAAAAAGAAATTACAAAGCAATGCCTATAACTCATAAAAAACGTCTTACTAATAGAAGAGGTCAACACAGTAGAAAGATGCAGAAAACATGCCTATTGAAAACAGACTTAGGGCCGGCCCGGTGGCTCAGGCGGTTAGAGCTCCGTGCTCCTAACTCCGAAGGCTGCCGGTTCGATTCCCACATGGGCCAGTGGGCTCTCAACCACAAGGTTGCCAGTTCAATTCCTCGAGTCCCGCAAGGGATGGTGGGCTCTGCCCCCTGCAACTAAGATTGAACACGGCACCTTGAGCTGAGCTGCCTCCTGGATGGCTCAGTTGATGGTTGGAGCGCGGGCTCTCAACCACAAGGTTGCCAGTTCAATTCCTCGACTCCCGTAAGGGAGGGTGGGCAGCGCCCCCTGCAACTAAAATTGAACACGGCACCTTGAGCTGAGCTGCCGCTGAGCTCCTGGATGGCTCAGTTGGTTGGAGCCTGTCCTCTCAACCACAAGGTTGCCGGTTCGACTCCCGCAAGGGATGGTGGGCTGTGCCCCCTGCAACTAGCAACGGCAACTGTACCTGGAGCTGAGCTGCGCCCTCCACAACTAAGACTGAAAGAACAACAACTTGAAGCTGAACAGAACCCTCCACAACTAAGACTGAAAGGACAACAATTTGACCATTGTTCCCCAATAAAGTCCTGTTCCCCTTCCCCCAATAAAAACCTTTAAAAAAAAAAAAAAAAGAAAACAGACTTAGACCAAGCTTTTAGTCACATCTGCCTAATTTGGAGATATTTTAAATCAAAGTTTCCCTTTATGAAGGTAATGTAAGTGAGCGGTCTGTCAACAATACTCCCTCCGTTTCTCCACTTCAAGGAGTGCCTCCTAGTGTCCAAGCCCACATTTCCAATATATATGGGAATGACCTTAGGGATCCTTCAGTACTGACAAATGACCAGAAAACACGCAGGACAGATTCTTACAAATGTAATGTGTGTGGCAAAGTGTTTAGTGTGTGTTCGAGCCTAACTTACCGTCAAGTCAGACATCCTATCTTAGAAGTCATCAGAGAATTCATACAGGCGACAAACCATAGAAATATACCGAGTGTGGCAAAGACTTTAGTGTTGGTTCTTTTCTAATAGCTATCAGTCCATCCACAGTGGAGAGAAACCTTAAAAATATAACGCGTGTGGCAAAGGCTTTAGCGTGACTTCAAGCCTAACTTTTTATGAGCTATTCCATACTGGCGAGAGACCTTACAAATGTACCGGAGGTGGAGGGCTCTTAGGTGGAAGGACTTAAGCTCAGGATTCACCTAGTAGTTCATACTTGCAAATGCAGTGAATATGGCAAAAGTTTAAATCAGAGCTCACTCTTTACTAGATACAAGAACAGACATTCTGGAGAGAAACCGCACACCTTAATGTGTGGCAAGGTTTTCACAGGTGCAATGAGTGTCGCAAAGGCGTTACTTTGAGGTCAAGTATTAATCAACAGCAGAGACCCCATAGTGAGGAGAAATTATGTAAATGTATGTGGCAGAGCCTATTTCCAGGTCTCAAATTAACTAGAAATCAGAATGCATGTCTTTGAGAGAGCCACACAAAATCGATGTGTGTGTTAATGCTTTTACCCAAAGATCAAAAGTGTGGGACATCAGAGGATTCGTGCTGGAGAGCAACCTTACAAATGTAGTGAATGTCATGGGCTCTTCACTAGGTGTGTCTGCCTTTGGAGCAACAACAGAGTTCACGCAGGAAAGAAACTGCACTAATATTCTGAACATGGAAATACTTCTAAGAAACCATGTCCTCAGGATCCATTCAAGATTTCATACTGGGGAAAATCCTTACAAATGTAATGAATGAATGTAGTAAAATTTTAAAACAAGTCTCACAATTGACTACACACTCAAGAATCCATACTAGAAATAACTAAGTCTCTAGTTCTCTGAGGTTGACCTGGGACATTACATACTGCCGAAAAATTACAAATCAAACTGTTTTAAAACTCAGGACATTCTGTATATTACAGGAACAAGGGCGTGTAAAAACAGTCCATTATTTTTAGGGTTTGTAATACTTAGTTATTTGAGTTTTCTGGAAAAGACTGCATTACTATTTATGAATTTTAACGTGAAGTTAAAAGTCTGTTGAAGTTAAGCATTTCTTACAGGCCTTTCATGATGATCCCTGGGAAGCAATCCATACAGTGCAAGTGCCTCCTTCATTAGGCATATATCCATGACCCCTGGAAAAACAAGGACACTGAATATCAGATTCATTGTTGCATGAATTTGCATTAGGGAAGGCAGAGAGTAATGTAAAACTATGTTATCAGGCTTCATACTTACTAGGTTCAGGGTGCCCATCTCTAGACAGGCCCCTGTAGGTCACAGGAAAGAATGCTCTACCCATTGAGCATGAAACAGCAGGCTGGACTTGATGGGGATGGGCTTTCACTGGAGGAGAGTGATAGGTTAATGGGGCGATCATGTGGTAGAAATAATGCAGAAGAAATGGTGAGTTTCTCCATTGAATGGCAATAACTGCTCTATATCAAGAGTAATGAAAAATTTGTCTTATTCTCGGAAATTATAGAGAACAGTTATCTGACAGGGGAGCCATTAGTCAAACGAACCAGAACAGTGTGTGTGGTTCACACTGAAATGCTGGCATTACCTTTTGCCCGACTATTGAGAATGTATCTTAGGCCTCATGTTTTAATGAATAAAGTTAATCATTTTTCATAACCTTGAATGAATCATGCTACTTGTACCAACACTGTTTTATCCCACCTCCGTAGGGTACTCCATAACAAAGCAGCAGTGCACCATTAGGCGCTCAAATTTGAAGGAATTGATAACAATTTCTTTCCATCGTGTGATCAAGGAACATACAAGTTAGGGGTCATGTACTCATAAATTGCACTTGAGTTATTCTCTCCACACTCTGGCCCATGACATTTATGAGGCTATAATAAAAATACACTAGCGGTGCAATTTCAGCCTGATCTCTAAAACTTGCCCACCATTCATGAACGTACACCATAGGATTATATTTATGTCTTATTTTTACCCAAATACAACCCATGGCATACTCCTTGATGTATGTGAAGTGAAAATAGAAATGTAGTAAATATTAAACAAATGAAATCAAAGAACGTTTCAGGAATAAGTATAAATCTTTTGAGATTGGAGCACTTAGTGAAATTTAGGTGAGCAACATACAATAGAAATACTTTGTTGCTGTTGTTGGGAAAATTGGAAATTTCATATATTCACTCTCAAAACATTTTTGTTAATTTGCACTTGTAACCATTCACAACAGGGTGGAACCCTGTCCAAAGCTTGGTTTGCATACAGAGACTGGTGACACCATAAACTCAAATGTTAAGAGATTCCGTTTATATAAAAAAGCTTGCTTTCTGAAAGTAGTGTTATGTGCTCTTTCACGTCAGGAAAATCAGATTAAAACCATAAGTCAATATGAGATTAAATGCTACAGAGATAAACTGTGAACCAACCATCAGTGTGGATTACACCACAGTGTACTAGTCGCACTCGGATTAGTGTGGTGTTTAGGACCACTAGTTTATGCCCACACATTCCGTCCACCAGTCGGGAATCATTCCTCCTACCTTGTGTCTTTGCCACTGGACTAGTTTCTACCCCGCAGTAACCCCTTTTTGCTCTGTGACCACTTAACCCATCGCCTCATCGACCTCTTTCAGACACTGGCTATTCCACTGAAATGGGAATAGAGTCATCGGTTCTTTCCTGCTGCCTGGACTGCAGGCTCCACCCCATTCTGACAATGTAAGTGTAGCTCTCCTAGGAGGTTGGAGCTACTGGACAGTGGAGCTGTTTGGTATCACAAAGTTTTATTTCTTTATTGTCCTGTTGTTCTGTTGAGAGTTCAACAAACTTGTCCTGTGAAAAAACTGAGGTAATAGACCTACAATATTCTTTGGAACTATAACTATTTATGAGAAGGAAGTGTCTCGGGAAAGTGACTTTTTCATGAGGAAGGCACCGTTTCTAATACTGTATTAGATATAACTAGGTGACGTCAGGAACAGGAAACATCACGACTGGATATCCATTCGCAGGTGAACTGGAGTCAAGAAAGGATCCTTCCTCATTCCCGTCACATGGACTAGGACCCCGACTCCCTTGGGGAGGGTTTATTGAGGTGTTATTTCTGTGTTCCACCATAATATGTTATGTGACGAGGACTCCACTCAAGGCTCTAAATCAGACGAATCTCGTGACAGCCTTCTAAGTCACTCATTTGTGATTAAAGTCATGTGTAGGTAAGACTTTTTAACATTTCTTTTGGGACAGAAGTAAATGTATTTTTTTTGTGAACAAAGGAGGAACAAATTACTTCTGGTGGAATCTGTACTGCCATATATTGTAGCATTATTTTCCATTATCATTCTGTGAGATTGCACATCTCTGCCCTTTGATATTAACTTTGACCACTTGACTGAGGCCACCCTTCCTTCCTTTAGGATGATTGTACTTCCTACCAACATCACGGCAAGCTTGGCTGTGAGTTTTCGTGACTTCCTTGGCCAATTTGATGTGAGTAGAGGTGGCATATTTCAATTTTAAAGGTAAGCTTTAGGCATCTTTGTTTGCTTCTAACTCCGTCTTTCTCTGCTCCAGTCTTGGATGGACTGAAATGTCCCAGAATGTAATTATGGGCCAAGCAAGAGGTGGACGATGAGAGATATAATATGAGGAAGAAAGAAAGGTTTGTAGTTGTAAGCCAAAGAGAATTCAGGGGTATGTGCTACCACAGCTAAACTTCCAGAAACCTGACTGGTATTCTTTCAATGACATTTTCTTTTTTCTGTACCCTCCCTAACCTCCCAACGTTAAGATTACAGATGGGAATACATTATGTCCAGTAATTGTGTGACTTTGAAATCTTTGTTTTTCCCTTTCTTCTGCCTACACCCCCCCCACTCCTGTTCAAGCTGTTGTTTCTCAGTCTAGTTGTGTAGGACACAGCTCCCTGGCCCATGCTGGTGTTATGAGCCTTGCACTCCCCTCGGCTGAGGCAGGCAGTTGCCGGTCAGCCACTCAAGCAGCTCACGGCAGCTCACACCGGCTGCCAGCCCCTCACGCTAGCCACTGGCCACTCATGGCATCCCACGGCAGCTCATGCTGGCTGCCGGCTACTCACTCTGGCTTCTGGCCACTCATGGTCGCTCACGGTAGCCGGTGGCAGCACTTAGCAGCCCACGGCAGCACTCAGCAGCCCACAGCAGCTTACACCAATCTCTGGCTGCTCACACCAGCCCAGCTCCAGGGAGAGCTGTTGTTCACAATCTTAGCTGCAGAGGGTGCAGCTCACAGTCCCATGTGGAAATCCAACCTTGGATCTCCGCATTAGGAGCATGGAGCTCCAACCTCCTGAGCCACCAGGCCAGTCCCGACCTTGAAATCTTGATTTCAAGAATTCCTTTCCTACATTATTACCCTCATTCCTTTTATTTACATTTTTTTATTTCCCTTAGAGTATCCATTTATTTATTTATTCATTCATTTGTTTAATTTTTTGTTGTCTTTTTTTTTTTACTTTTTTTTTGTTTTAGGTTTACAAAGCAATGTGGTAGTTAGACATTTAACCCCCTCATAAAGTGATAACCCATCCAACCACCAAGCTACTACCCCTCTGATATCTTTTTTTTTTTAAGTGATGAATGAGATTTTTTTTTTTTTAATTGGAGAAGGAGAACAGGACTGTATTGGGGAACAGTGTGTACTTCTAGGATTTTTTCCAAGTCGTTGTCCTTTCAATTGTAGTTGTGGAGGGCACAGCTCAGCTCTAGGTCCAGTTGCCGTTGTTAGTTGCAGGGGGCGCAGCCCACCATGCCTTCTGGGAATCCAACCGGCAACCTTGTGGTGGAGAGCCCACTGGCCCATGTGGGAATTGAACCAGCAGCCTTCCGCATTAACATGGTGTGTACGGCGGGGTTTAAATCCCTCATACCCCTCTGTTCCGGCAGGTTTTTAAAAGAAACTACTTTAAAATGCACTCTTCTCCTGAAAGCGTAAATGCTTCTATGTCATTTATTATTTTTCTATGGAATTTTTTAGGATTCACTCACCTATGATGTTAGTAATCCCTCCTGGTGTGATACTGCAGAAAGCAGCTTCCTTTGTGCAGTGGGACACGGCAAAAATTGCGTATGTACCGAGTTTCACTTCTCACTTTTTTGATGCGCACACTTTACACACCCGTGTGTGATATTTTTTCTTTCCTCTTCCCACTATGGGCTCCAGATGATGCGTGGCCAAATCTCCCATTAGATATTAACGAAACACAAATAATTCAATAAAATATGGAAAGTAAAAACAGTCAACAGTAAAAATGAGAATTCTCGTTATCCATCCTTAACGCATGGCTCAGAAAAAACGAAGATTCTTGTGATCCGTACGCAACGTGTTAAGAGCGTGGAGCTCCAACCACCTGAGCCACCGGGCCAGCCCCCCTCTGACATCTTATAGAGCTGTTACAATACCATTGACTATCTTCCCTACGTTGTACTCCACATCCCGTGACTGTATACATCTATATATTTAGGTATAGTTGACATTCAATATTATTCTACTTCAGCTTCAGGTGTATAGCACATTGGTCAGGCATCTACACAGTCTATGATGTGATCCCTCTGATAAGTCCAGGGCCCATCTGGTACCTTACATGATCTTTACAACACTGTTGATTATATTCCCCCATGCTGTATTAACTACCAATTTGTATTTTTTACTACGTTCACCTTTTTCACCCTGACCCCAAACCCATTCCCATCCATCACCCTGATAGATCTAGTGCCTATCTGGCTCCATACCTAGTTATTACAATATTATTGACTATATTCCTTATGCTATACCCTACATCCCCATGACTACTGTGTAACAACCAATTTACACTTCTTAATCCCTTTCCCTTTCACCCATCTTTAACCCCCCTCCTGTCTTAAAGAAGTCCCTCTAAGATTCTTTGTAATACTGGTTTGGTGGTGATGAACTCCTTCAGCTTTTTCTTGTCTGGAAAGCTCCTTATCTGTTCTTCAATTCTAAATGATAGCTTTGCTTGGTAATCTTGGTTATATGTCATTGCTTTTTATCTCTTGGAATACTTCCTGCCACTCCCTTCTTGCCTGAAAAGTTTCTGTTGAGAAATCAGCTGACAATCTTATGGGGGCTCCCTTGTAGGTACCTAACTGCTTTTCTCTTGCTGCTTTTAAGATTCTCTTTGTATTTACCCTTTGGCATTTTAATTATGTGCCTTGGTGTTGGCCTCTTTGGATTTATCTTGTTTGGGACTCTGTGCTTTCTGGGCTCGTATGTCTATTTCCTTCGCCAGGTTAGGGAAGTTTTCTGTCATTATTTCTTAAAATATGTTTTCAATTCCTTGCTCTCTTCTCCTTCTGGTACCCCTAATGCTAATGTTGGTACACTTGATATTGTCCTGGAGGCCCATTAAACTCTCAAGTTATTTCATTCTTTTTACTTTCTGCTGTTCTGGGTGGGATTTCCTGCTACCTTATCTTCTACATCACTGGTTGGATTCTCTGCTTCATCTAACCTGTTGATTCCCTGTAATATAGTCTTCATTTCCGTTATTGTATCCTTTATTTCTGACTGGTTCTTTTGCATGGTATCCATCTCCATTTTTATGCTTCCTATCTCTCTCTTGACGTTCTCCCTGAGATCAGTGGACATTCTTATAACCAGTGTTTGGAACTCTGTGTCTGATAGGTTGCTTATCTCCATTTCACTTAGTTGTTTTTCTGGAGCTTTGTTCTGTTCTTTCCATTGGGACATGTTTCTTTGTCTTCCCCATTTTATCTGGCTCCCTTCGTTTGTTTCTATGTATTAGGTAGGGCTGTTATGTCCTCTGGTCCTAGTAGAGTGGCGTTATGTCGTAGGTGTGCTGTGGGTTTCAGTGGTGCAGTCTTTCTGGTCACCTGAGCCCTGCACTCCAGGTATGTCCCTTGTGTGGATTGTGTGTGCCCTCCTCTTGTAGTTGAGCCTTGGTTGATAATTGCACATCAGTGGGAGGGACTGATCCTTAGGCTCACTGGTTGTGAGGACTGGCCTTGACTACAGTGGAAGAGTTGTTGTGCAGGGGCTGATCCTATGGAACAGGATCTGCCTCAGCAGGACTCTGGTGCCTATTATACTTGGAGGCAGCTGGGTAATGCTCCAGCTCATTTTGAAGCTGGCCACTAGGGGTGCGAGCCCCAGGACCACCTTGAAGAGGATCTGCTGTAGCTCAAGTTCAGCCACAGCCCATGCCCCACCAGGGGCCACTCAGCGGGAGCCACAAAGGAATCTGCAGATTGCGGCTTCTGTGCGGTACTTGGATTGCCTTGAGATGTCAAGCCGCGAACCAAAGCCAGCTGCCACTAGTGCCATGCTTAGGGCTACTCAGCCAGAGGTACAGCTCTTGCTCAAGCCAGATGCTGCTTGTCTTGGTTCCGCGAACCTTTGAGAGACCCTAGGAAAGTCTGCAGCTTGAGCCAAGGCATGTGGTCTGCACGAAAAAGCCACTGAGAACGGACTGGGTATGCCCGAAAGTTGTGTGGGGAGGGGTCTCGAATCGCCAAGGTGGCAAACAAACTGCAGAGCCTCAGATATGGCAGCGCCTGTGTCCACCTGCAGGGAAGGGGTAGGGCTCAGCAAAGAAACAATGTTAATGCAAGCCTGACACTATCAGCCCAGGGTAAGGGCATCACAGGGTAAGGGCTGAGTCCCATAGGCTTCCCTTCCTGCCTTTAACACAGAAGCCAGCTGGAGCTCCAGGTCATTCGTTACCTGTGCTTCTCACCAACTGGCTATAGATTGGAGGTTTCAACAACCCCCACCTTAGGTTCAATTAATTTGCTAGATCAGTTCACAGATTTTCAGTTTATTAAAGGATGTGATAATACAAATGGATGATACAAATCAGATGAAGAGATACATCGGGTCAGGTCGGGGAAAGTCCGGAGCATAGAAGCTTCTGTGCCTGTGGAATTGGAGTGCATCACCCTCCAGGTGTGGATGTGTTCACCTTCCTGGAAGTCTCTGAACCCCCAACTATTGGGATTTTATGGTAGTTTCCTCATGTAGGCATGATCAATATGTAACTCCATTTCCAGCCCCTCTTCCTCTCTGGAGTGTAGGGGTGGGGCTGAAAATCCCAAGCTTCTAATCATGGCGTGGTCTTTCTGGTGACCAGTCCCCATCCAGGAGCCCACCAGAGTCACCTCAATAGAACAAAACATGCTCCTAGTGCTGCATCACTAGGAAATCGTAAGGGTTTTAGAAGCTCTGTGCCATGAACCAGGGGCAGAGACTGATTATATATATATATATATATATATATATATATAGTTATCTCATAGTTCTATAGATGGCAGTTAGGTCAACTGCATTGATTTATTAATTTCATTGTTAAAGTTTTCTACGTACTCATTTTCTAATTGTTCTATGTATTGTTGAGAGAGGGGGCATTAAGTGTGGATTACATTTTTTCTTGTTGCATCACGGTCACTTTTTTTCAAAAGTCCTGGAAGCACACACACTGTTCCCCAATAAAGTCCTATTCTCCTTCCCCAATAAAATCTTTAACAACAACAACAAAACATATATATATATATATATATAATGTGGGTGCAAAAGATCTCACCTAAAATAGAGTTAATGAACACAATAGTCTGTAACCAATGAGCGAGGTGCAGAAAAGCGCCGCCCCACCCAACTGTGGCCCCACCCCTCCCCCTGGGTCCGGTCCCTCCCGCGGGCCTCGCCCACTCCTGGCTACAGGACCCGCCCCGCCCATAACCTTAGCGCTCAGCGCAGGTCCCGCCTGCGGCCCAGGTTTTCACGTCGCGTCCCCGCAGAGTTTGTTGCAGACCCGGAAGCGGCTAAAGCAGCGAGAAGGTCCGGTTGGCGCCGTGACTTTCAGTTTTCGTAGTTTAAACCTGGGCGTCTCAGTCCACGGTCCCGCACACGTGACGCCTGGGCGGTCACTACGGACGTTGAAGTCCCCGCACCAGCGCCCCCCACAGCGGTGAGTCCCGCGTCCTGCGGAGACGTCCCGATACCAGAGCTTTTCGCTGCCGGTTGGAGGGTCCGCGGGGGTTTCCGGGTAATCAGAGGCCGTCCTCCCTCTGGTCTCTCCGCCTTCGGGCCCTTAGACCCCGCCGGCCGCGTTGTTTTCCTGCTTAAAACCCTCCACCGGGCAGCCCCCACGCGCGGCGTGAAGTCCTGGGAGATGGACTCGGGAGATGGGAGTCCGGCCGTTGGCGCCCCTCCCCCAGCCCCGCCACGCGGCCCCTGGAGCCCCGCCTCCCCCCGGGGCTGGGGTTCTGCAGACCCTCCGCCGCCTGCAACCCCCCTCGCCCCAGTTTAATAAGAGGCCCCGAATCCCAGGTAGAGCACACTGTTCAGGGGGATGGGATTTGGGAGGGAACACCGCGGGGTGTCACCAGGTCACCCCCTCACCCGGGGAGGGGCTTTGTGTGAGCGGGGACTGTGAAGGGCCGGCCAGGAAAGCGGCAGAACGAGGGTGTGAGGGGGTCACGAGAAGGAGACAGATGAGAGAGGAACAGACAGGTGAGAGGGCAGAACGGTCAGTGCGGGTCGGTAAAGAGGAGGCAAAACAGGATGTGGGAGGGACTTGTAACGCGACGGTAAGACAGAACGAGTGACTCGGAGAAGTAGCCAGAGGAGAAAGAAAATGGAGAAATACGGAGGGAAGGGGGAGCTCCAGAGAGATGAAGGGGAACCTAAAGGGAGAGGGGCCCCTGGTTAGCAGAAGTGGGGGCAACAAAGGACAAGGCACTTTAGAGGAGAGAGGGGTTAGGAGAAGAGTTAGGGGAGCCGAGTGCAGGAACTGAAAGGGGTTGGGGGTTGACAGCACAGCAAGAAGCCTCCCTGAGCTAAGCTGGGGGTGTCAGTGAGTCCCGACACAGGGGTGTAACAGGACAGACAGTGTCACGGGAAGAGGAGGGGAATAAGGAAGGGAGAAAGAGGCAGAAATACATGGAGATGGGGAGCAATCAGCCAGATTAGGGAGAAAGAGCAACTGAAGTTGAAATAGGGTTCAAGAGTTTCACGGAAAAAGTACAGGGAAGGGAATAGAGAGAACGGAGAAATCAGGAGAGGAGAGAGGAGGCAGGAGAGGACAGCAGTGGAGAGATCCAGGTCGAGAGGGACACAGACCATAGACAGGAATACCTACTAGCAGAGGAAGAAGGGGAGCCCGCAGCTGGTTGAGTGGTGAGCAGGTGGGATGTGGGTGATCAAGTCGTGATACATGACATGTGGCATTAAAATCGATTCAGTTTTACACGCGCTGCATTTTCAGTCACACAGATGCAAATAAGAATTACAAAACTCCAGTGTTTAAGGCTTGTGAATTTAATAATTCACTTCATCACTGGGTGGCTTCCATATGCAATCCTTATGCAGCCAGAGAAGGGAAAACTGTGTCAGTCGGTCATGGGTCCCTTCTCATTTCCTGGGATGGCATGAGGGACGTGACCTGGGTAGCGGGATAATGGGTTGAGTTTGTGGGGACAGGAGTGCACACTGTTCTCATGGCTGTGGGAATTTGTAGACGTCTGTGTGAGGGGAGGGCACCGGAAGACAGGAAAGAAAAAACTCACAGTTCTGTCTTCACTTAGGAGCTCCTTGTCCCTGACTGTGTCCTGGACACAGGACAGGAGAGGGTGACCATCTCAGCATTTCAAGGTCCTTCTGCCTGTCAGTTGGGAGGAAGCAGATGAAGGGCCTGTGCCCACGCCTATAAAGGCACATTCCCAAGATGCAGGAGTGATTCCTCCCCAGAACATCACCTGAGGGAACAACCCAGAGCAGGAGGAGGACGAGGACGAAATGGCTGCTTCTTGGGTAAGCGTTCCGTCCTGGGTCACAGGCTGTGTCCACTTTTCCTGCTAAAATCCATGGGTTTAGAACCTGCCACATTTAATTCTCTACTTCTGATATTCCTATCGAACGATATTCTTTACAACTACTGACTTTTTCCTTTTCTTATGAGAGTCAAGGTCAGCTCTGTAGAACATTTGGACTTTCTTCCAGAGCCTTCTCTGCCTTCTGTCCATCCAGGCTCCCTGAGGACATAAGAAATTCTCACCATGAATTACTGAACCTCAAGTACTGAAAACATCCCCTTTATGAGAGACCCACCTGGGAAGGCAGTTGTGTCCAAGGTCCCTGTTGGGCGGGGGTCAGATGCCCAGTGTCTTAAAGAAGGGAGGTGTAGGTGTATGTCCTGGTACTGCAGCGTCAGGGCTGTAGAACAGGGGTACGAATGTCCATGAGCACCCAGGATGCCTCAGTGCTCAGAATAGCCTGGAAAGTTCTGAAATAGAAAGAGCATTTGTAAGAGACTTGCTCACTAGATTGGTAATATTGACTTACTATTTAAATGCACTATTAGAGTTACAGAACTGGGGAGCTATATGTGCATTGAAATTTCCATAAAACTAATTTTTGTGTGTGATCAGATTCACATTATGATTTCCTTATTTGTTCCTTTTTGCCAGTAACATCACAGCAGTTATGGTGTGTTCTTCTGTGTGATATCTCGGTCAGCTGATATCCGTTTGTTCCTTTCACCTGATTTTCACTTGTTTGAGGTCCTGTCTTGACTATAAAGTTAACATTTTTTTCTTTATCATTAACAAGGGTCTGGAGGGATTTATAGAGATGTGCAAATCATCACATTTCACCTGGAAACTCCCTTTATTCTCAGTTTCTCTGCTTTGGAAATTTTAGGCCTTCAGCTTTCTTTACTAGAGATAATTGCCTTTGGAGTGGAGGCTTTCATCAGTCAGGCCTTATTCCTTTAAATTTTCATTGAATTCCACACTCATGTCACAGACATTCTCTACTTCATCCTTTTTTGTGTTCTTAAGAAAGTTTACAAGAATCATATTATTAAGGTGTTGAAGTGTGGGAAATTTGTAATGTAAAGCTCAGCACAAATGATACGCAAACTTTTTTCAAAGAAACAGCAGCTCAAACTTACCTGTTATCCTGTGTTCCTCTCCCTATTGTGTCTGTAAAATGCAGAGTATCACCCACAGAGACATTTTTGAGTTTTACAGAATTAAAATAATTGTGATTTCAGTGACATGAAAATTTCCTTCTCTCTCACTTTTCATGTGGACACAGTTCCCATATGTCTGTCCGTCTGTCTGTGTGCATAAAATCTTAACACTATTTGAGCCGTTGTTTCTTACTTAAGATGTTTCTCTTTTCTGAGTTATAGAAACTGCTATGAATGTTCATTATGGTTGTCTATTCATATTGGTTTCTGTGTTTTTAAAAAATGTTAGAGACAGTTTGGAGTGAAACCCAAGTTCTACCATTGACTGGATGCTTCACAAAATATTCTCATAGAAGAGGAAGAATAATATTGTTCTCAGATTACTTATGTGCATTATGAATTCATATATAAAAACAATGTTCTCTATTAAGACAGTTTTCAAAAACGACTGTGTTCTTATACTTCTGTGAAAAGTGTAAATTCCATAAAAGTCTGTCAGGGCAAAGGCACATATGAATTTTTCCCTGTTTCGTTCCTCTGTGCTATTCAACAGTGTGACACATGGACCAGAGGCATTGGTGTCACTAGTCAAAAGTGATTTTGTTAAATGTGGAAACTCAGCCCCCCCACCCCAGCACTCTTTAGTTCCTTGTTTTTCACGTGAAAATTTGAGAAGTACTTTACATTTCTAACTCACCATGACATTTCCTGCCGAGAAATGTACACAGTGTATCCTGTATGATACGACACTCAAAAATCCATATGCATGTGTTGATGCCTGAAAATTTATGTTCCAGAAAAGGAAAGTCTGTACAGTTTGTGGATCGTAACATCATCCTCCTATCTCACAGTTAGAAAATATATTACAGAATATTACTGTTAGTGACCTACCTTACTGTTCCTGACACTCTCCTAGGTCAAAACCAGATCTCTTAACTCTGTTTTCATTTTGAGTCACGTTATGACCTTGCCCATGGCAACGTGATAAATGTGTCTTGTTTCAGGGACGGTTGACATTCAGGGATGTGGCCATAGATTTCTCTCAGGAGGAGTGGGAATGTCTGCACCCAGCTGAGCAGAAACTGTACATGGACGTGATGCTGGAGAACTACAGGAACCTGTGCTCCCTGGGTGAGGGTGACTTCCTTTCAGAACTCCTACCCCACCGCAGGGTTGTGTTTCCTTCATCAGTACAGCGCCTCCTGGGAGCTTCTGCTTTGTGTGGTAGAGTTTCAGATCCCGGCTCTGAGGAACAAACGGGTTTGCTGGTGTAGAAAAGGAGTCTTCATGATGCCCTTGGAGTGGAACTCAGGATCTGACAACGTTCCATGTTGTCTGGTAAAGGTGCTGTCAGAAAAGAGTGTTTTGGGGAATCATTTTCTAGAGTATTCTAATTTTCTGCAATGTCCTTCTCAGCTGAGCACATACTGGATTGGAAATTGTGGAGAATCTCCATAAAAACTCATGTTCGTTTTTCTAATAAACAGGTTTTGCTGTCTATAAACCAGACCTGGTCACCTTTTTGGAGAGAATGAAGGAGGCCTGGGATGTGAAGCGAAAAAAGACAGTGTCCATCCACCCAGGTAGGTGGGAATGAAGGAGGCAGGTGATACAGGTGAGAGGCCCAAAGGTCCCGGAGGAGCCAGACCTCAAGATGTGATTTGGGAAGCTCCGCTTCAGTGGAAAGGATGTGAGAAGCCCGGGTTTCTGTCTGTTGCTGTCACAGAGGGACAGTCTTGTCTAACACGTCCCGTGCTCCACATCCTCTAGGGACTGTCCTGCTCAGTGATCTGGGTCCCATTGCAGTGAGGGCCGACGTCCTCCCCCTGGACTGTGGGGGCTGCCATGATGTGGTTGTTGTTCCATTGCTTCCAGGGCCCGGGAAAATCTATGCTCTCAGCTGAGGGATTCTCCCTGAAGCCACTTTTTTTTTTTTTTTTTAAGATTTTATTGGGGAAAGGGAACAGGACTTTATTGGGGAACAGTCTGTACTTGCAGGCCTTTTTTCCAAGTCAAGTTGTTGTCCTTTCAGTCTTAGTTGTGGAGGGTTCCGTTTCCTGAAGCCATATTTAGAGTTCCGTTCTTGCCTCACGTAAGGAGTTTGTGAAGGAAGTGGTGGAGGTCCTGGAATTAGGGTCAGAAATCCCAGGGGCACTGGAGACACATGTCTCATGTTTTCTGCTTTATAATTTCTAATCCTAAAGAGGTTTCAAACATGACCCAGCAAAGGTTCAGACTCAGTAATTTCATCTCAGCACAAAGCATCTCCCTATAGTGAGAAACCCTCAATCTCAGTTTGACTTCGCAATATCCTTTTGCTTTCTATGAACTAACACTAGAAATTTTAAGTCTGTTCTCCCCAATTCCTCCATGTTAGAATAGTTTAATGTATCTGTTTTCCTCACAGGATTCTTAAATGAATCAATGCCTTAGGGGAGTTTAGAACATTGTCCATCATAATAGGAAGGTCTCCATTGTTCCCTGATTTCTTAATGACTGTCATGTTATAAGTCTGTCTTGTTCAGTCTGAAGCTGTCTGGGCCTGTGTCTTGCATGTTTTCACTTTCTGATTAGATCTTTGTCAGATTAGTGGTTTTTCCTTCATAAGTGCTGGTATAACGTGCTCGAATGAACTCCTTTGGTAAGGAGTTGTAAAATTATTAGGTTCCCATATTTCAGAATATATTTACTTCCTCGATTTCAGTTTACTTCAGGCAAAAAGTAATCATGAGGTTTGTCATCTGCCTTCCTCAGCATGTCTCTCAGTAATGGTGTACTTTAATCTCAAATATTGATTTTATGCATCACTCATCTCTGATATTTTACAACTTTTTTGTTGTTCATTTATTTAGAAATGAAGGGTTTTTTGGTTCTCTATATGACGGACTATAGCCTATATATATGTCCTGTAAGAATATTAGCAATATATTAATAACCTAACAAATTTCTCCAATGTCATTTCCATGCTTATTTATTAATAGAGCTGTTTATGAATGAATCTAATGCATTGTCTGTGAAATTTTCCTGCCCTACGACACATTTTCCAATGATTCAGAATGCTTGCTGGTCATGGGGCCACACTCACGGTGGAAACTGAGTTGTACTTTGAGGATTCTCTCCAATAGTACATGTGTGTAGTATTCAGAATTCGTGGGATCCATTGCCTCTTATTCTCATTTTGCAATTCCAGAACAATGTGTTTCCTTTTTTATGGCAATTCCTCAAATTGAGTTAACTTGCGTTTTTGGTTGTTATTATTAATGTTAATGACAGTTTTCAACTCAGTACACTTAAGACGATGTGGGGTTTGATTTACATAGGAATTAAGCATATGTCTGTTGCCACTGAAATTATGCCCATGTTTGTCTTGTTCATTTCATCCCAACTTTGTGCATGACTCATCTTGTTTATTTCTTTCCTTAGTTAATGGTCATTGCTTTTCTTTTTTTTTGTTTTTTTAAAGATTTTATTGCGGAAGGGGAACAGTACTTTATTGGGGAACAGTGTGTACTTCCAGCACTTTTTTCCAAGTCACGTAGTTGTCCTTTCAATCTTAGTTGTGGAGGGTACCGTTCAGCTTCAAGTTGTTGTCCTTTCGGTCTTAGTTGTGGAGGGCGCAGCTCAGCTCCAGGTCCAGTTGCCGTTGCTAGTTGCAGGGGGCACAGCCCACCATCCCTTGTGGGAGTCGAACTGGCAACATTGTGGTTGAGAGCCCACTGGCCCATGTGGGAATCGAACCGGCAACCTTCGAAGTTAGGAGCACGGAGCTCCAACCGCCTGAGCCACCGGGGCGGCCCTGGTCATTGCTTGTCTTATCCTGCATAATTAAGTAGTTGTGATAATAGTCTCAATTTCACATGTATTTACTGTTGACTTTATGTTCTCTTTGTGAGAGAACCGGTTTTTTGAATTCAAGGTAATATTTGAAATGTTTTAGAACTGTATGTTTCTTAGATATTTTTCACTTTCAATTTTGGTGAAAATATGTGACTAAAAATCTACCCTCTATAACTGTAGTCCAGTCATATTAAGTATATTCACATTGTTGTGCAACTGATATCTGGAAATATCCATCTTGCAAAACTGACTGAGTACCCATTATAAACCACTTTGTCATTTCCCTTCACCCCAAACCCCTGGCTACTACCCTTCTTTTTGTTCTATGAAGAGGACTGCATTATTAGTCCACAAAAGTGGACTCTTATAGTATCTGTGTCTTTGTGATTCATGAGCTTTACTTAAATGTCCTCAAGGTTTGTCTGAGTGTATCAGGTGAGAGCATCTTTTTTTGTTTGAAGGGTGAATAATATTCCATTGTATGTATATGCTACATTTTCTTCACCCGTTCATCTATCGATGGCCATATGGGTTACTTCCATGTATTAACAGGCTTTTGTGAGTAAAGCTACAGTGTGCATGTGTGTGCACACGGCTCTTGCAGAGCCTCCTTTGAAGTGTCTTGGAAATGTGTCCAGAACTGGGATGGCTGCATCATAGCATGGTTCTACTTTTCTGGGAGACCTCCATATTGTTTTTCATACTATTTTCATCAATTGCTGTTTCATCCATCCTTCCATAGGGGTCCAATTCCTCCACATTTTTGCCATCACTTGATATTTTCTGTTTCTTTGATAGTGATTAGCGTAATTCATGTGCGGTAATGTTGTGTTTATTTTAAATAGCGGATACAAACATTTACATGCTCGTATAAGCATAACGAACTTCTGGAAAGACATGGAACTAAAATCAGATATTTCGGAAAAGCAGAAGTCTGAGGATGACTGTTATGTTAAACCCAGTTTTAGTTTCACACACACATGAGGGCTATTGGGGGGATAAATGTTTTCAACTCTGTGGGTAACTACTGAGGAGCACAATTTCTTGATTTTATTGTGAGAGGATGTGTAACTTTGTACGAACCACCAAACTACCCAAGAGACTGCAGCATTTTGCGTTCCCACCGGCATTGAGTGAGAGTTCCTGCTGCTCCACGTCCTCACCAGCACTTGGTGTCGTCCGTGTTCTGGGTTCTGGCCCCTCCTAATAGGTGTGTAGTGGTGTTTAGTTTGCTGTGTGTTTAATTCTCGTTGTTGTTTTCATGTGCATTTCCCTGGTGACATGATGTGGAGCATCTTTTTATATACTAGTTTGCCTCATGTATCTTGTCTAGTGTGGTGTTTCTTTATGGTTTTTGCCCAATATTCAATCAGGTTGATAGTAATAGTTTTCTCAGCGATTAGTTTGAAGTCTTCTTTGTATGTTTTGCATAGTAGACCTTTACAGGTGATGGAGAAGAATTTACGTATAAATTATCTGGCAATATTGTGTCCCCTCTAATGAAATCTTTTAATTCATTCCTAATTATACAGCACCATCAAAGATGACCCATTGTTTTCCTTTTTTTTTCACTCTTTTGGTGTTTATTGCATTATAAAATTAATACATGATTGTTATCAAAATTGAAACAGTATAAAGATATTTAAAGTTTTCATTGTGGTCCCAGATATCAACTATTTTATTTGTTTACTTCTTTTGTTATAGTTGATATACCAGTATTACATTAGTTTCAGTTGTATGACATGGTGACTCTTCACTCACATAGCTTACAAAGTGATCGCGCTGAGTCAAGGACCCATTCCTCATCTAAGAAATGTATCACGGTATCGTTGACTGTATTTCGTATGGTATATTACATCCCATGCCTTACTCATTTCATAACAAGACATTTATGCCTTACAATCTTCTTTACCGTTCTCGCCTTATGGCCCTGTCCCTGTCGTCGCTGGCAAACATCAGTAAATTGTCTGTATCTGGGAACTTTTTCTGATTATTTTTGTTGTTTTTCTCTTTTAGTTTTTACATTCCATATAAGAGCAAAATTGTGTGGTATTGGTCTTTCTGTGTCTGACTTATCTCACTTAGCATAGTACCCTCTAGGTCCACCTATGATGTTGCCACTGGCAGGATTTCCGTCTTCCTCCTGGCTGAGAAACGTTCCATTGTGGACATTTATCACATCTTCTTTATCCATTGATCCATCAATGGCCCAGTTAATTGCTTTCATATCTTGTTTATTGTAAATAATGTTGCAGTATATTCCTAAAGGTATATAGGGGTGCATGTACCTTTTCAAATTTGTGTTTTGGTATTCCTTGTAATATAAATGCCTGGAAGTAGAATTACTGGGCCATGTGAAAGCTGTGTTTGTAATTTTTTGAGGAAGCTCTCTACCGTTTTGGCTGCACCATTTTTTATGTTAATATAATGTTGTAGCTTCATGTTGAATTCACCCTTTTATCATTGTATTCTGTCCTTTTTTGTGTTGTAACAGTTTTTGACACGTACTGTGTATCTCTGATTTAGTATGGCCACCCGTACTTTTTATTGGTAACCATTTCTATGACATACTTTTTCGCATACTTTTAGTTATGTCCTATGTCCTCACATCTAAAATGAGTTCTTGTAGACAAAACGTGTTAGATTTTATTTTATAATCCATTCAGCCAACTTAAGTCTTTTTATTGGGGAACTTTTATCTGTTTTTACTTAGACTAATTATTGAGAGGGAGACACTACTATAACCATGTTAGAATTGTTTTCTACACGTTTTGGAGCCTCTTCTCCCTCTGTTCCCCTCATAACTTTGTTTCATTTTGTGCTTTTTTATTTTGTTTTGTGGCAGTGATATGCTTCTGATGTTTTTCTCTTTGTGTGTCTGGTATGCCTATTTTTTGGTTACCATTGGTGTAACTTAAAACATTTTAAAGTTATGAGAGTGTATTTTGAGTTCTGGTCATGTAATTAATAGCTCTGTTAATTTAGGGCCAGTGTCTGGAGATTTAGTTTGTTCCTGTGACTGGGCTGTGTTTTCCTTTTCCTTGATATGCCTTGTGATCTTCTGTTGAGGTTTAGGAGCAGAAACAGCCACCATCCCAGGCTTTGTACTTGCTTTGTACAGGAGAACACAAATAACAGGCAGCTATACTTGAAATTCTGAGGCCTGTCAATCCTATTCTAGGAATATGTGTTCTCTGTGTTTTTTGTGCGTAATATTCCACTGTAAAATGTTTTCCGTTTCTTCTTCAGAGGCAGTGGTACCTTCCTATTCTTGATGTTTGTCTTCAGTACTGCAGTCTTTGTGGTGTTTGAACAATTACTCACCATTTTTCTTAGTGGCCACCACAATGCATTCACATTGCACTGCCATTCCCTTAGCACCTGGTGTCATGCAGAAGATAAATGACCCCCTCAGGCAGCTGTGATGAGGGGAGACCTTTGGACACACAGTATACTCAGCCGTTTCCCTCCTGAGAAGAAACTGGGAATTGGGTTTCTCACAATATTGCCATGGTGTGCCAGGGAGGGTTAGCAGCTATTATTAGCAAATGTAAGCGAGTTTTCTTTCCTTTTTGATGTGACTCTCTCCTGGGCATCTGTGAACTCTGAACTCCCTTGTGAAATCATCAGTACTGAACCATGGAGGAGTGAAGTGTTGGCGCTAGCTCTTGTGCCATCTTCCTAAGTCCTACAATAAGTATTAAATTCATATGGTAGAATTTACCTGACTGTCAAAAGAGTGATCATTTGTTTGCTGCCTTTCAGCTCTGTCTTCTGCGGACACCCAGGGCTTGTTGCCAAAACTGGACATAGAAGATTCATTCCACAGAATGCTTCTGGTAAGATAGCGAAGGTGTGACCTTGAGTATCTACCTTTAATGAAAAAGTGGGGATATGAGGGGAGTGTCATGGGTCGAAGGGATATTATGATGGACATAACGAAACTGGGACCGTTAATCATAATAAAATCTCTGTGGCCAAAAGCGATCAAATATATAAGACATCTTGGGAAAACCGTCACTTTAAGGCAGTTACATTTGCAGAACAATGTGTTTCTAAATGTAAGATAGAAAAGAGTTTTGTAAAGGTATATATTCTCTGTAAGAAAATGTGGACTATCTGGCAAGTCCCATAACACGTGGTGTGAATAATCATTTGAGTCATTTAAAATGTAGGATTGGATTAAACATTGAGTCAACATTTCTAAAAACCAGCGATTTGAAAATGAAGATAGAAATGGTGAATCTCCTTCATCTGACAGTCCCTTAACCAGGGATTCATTATTCTTTCACCAAGAAACAAATTCCTCCTTATTTTAAATTCTGTAATTTTCATGAATATGAGAGGTTTTGTATACAAGCATCATGGTTCCATAGGTATTGTTAAGTAATTGGGAAGAACTTGACATGTTTAATGAAATTGGAACCCTCACTAGAGGTCTTTCTGTCTTCAATGATTACCAGAGTACACGTAATGGAGAGAGAAGCTTTCAATTCAATGAGTCTTGGAAAAACTTTAAACAAGGGTCAAACCCTAATAAGCATCAGAGAACTCACTTTCCAGAGAACCATTGTAAATGTGGGAGTGTCTTAGATCAAAGCTTAAATCTTATACATCAGAGTTGTCCTATTGTAGAGAAGACAATCAAATGTAGTGAATGGGACAAATCTTTGAACCAATCTTTAAATCTTACTGAACTTGAGAATATTGACACCTTGGAGGAACCTTATATATGTAATCCGTGTTGGAGAGTCTTTACTCCATTATCCAGTCTAAAAAGTCGTAAGAAAATCCATACTGGAGAGAAGCCTTACAGATGTAGAGAATGTGACAAAGCCTTTATTTGGCGTTCAAATCTTACCAGACATGAGAGAACTCATACTGCAGAGAAACCTTACAAATGTGAGCAATGTGGCAAAGCCTTCACTCGGCGTTCACATCTTACTGTACATGAGAGAATTCATACAGGAGAGAAGCCTTACAAATGCAAACAGTGTGGTAAAACCTTTAATCGGCGTTCACATCTTACTAGACATGAGATAATCCATAGTGGAGAGAAGCCTTACCAATGTAGAGAATGTGGTAAAACCTTCTTTCGGAGTTCATGTCTTACTCAGCATCAGAGAATTCATACGGGACAGATGCCTTACAAATGTGAGGAATGTGGAAAAGCCTTTATTCACTGTTCAGAACTTACTACACATGTGAGAATTCATACTGGAGAGAAACCTTACAAATGTGAACAATGTGGCAAAGCCTTTTACCGCCGTTCACATCTTACTCTACATGAGAGAATTCATACTGGAGAGAAGCGTTACAAATGTAGAGAATGTGGAAAAGCCTTTATTCATTGTTCACAGCTTACTCGCCACATGCGGATTCATAATGGACGGAAACTTGAAAAGTGAAGAATTTGGAAAACCTTATTGCTGGACTACAACCTCCCTCAATAACTGAGAATACGTACTGGAGAGAAATTCTCCATTTCTTATACATGACGAAAGACCTTCATCCAAAATATGTGATTCAGAATACCCCACCGAAATCATGCTACAAAGTGACTTTAAAGATGTAAAAAAATACGGGGAAGTGCTTAATCGAAAATCAGCTCTGAAATATCAGAGAATTGATATGAGAATGTAGTAAGTCAAGAACACTTTTGATAGATTACTATAAATAAGAGTACTTATAATAAATAAGCAAATGTTAAAAAAAACTTAGAAATCTTCCTTGTTAATCTGATTCAACTTATTAAGGGGATGGACGTTGGACAGGTGTAATTACCGTCACTTTATTTTTGTATATTGGCATTACATGAGGTAGTTTTTCAAAGTAATTAATGTGATTCCAGTATGGAGTCACTTGCCACTGTATTTTTACACCTAGTGTGTGTGTCTGAATCATGGGTTGATTGTTGCTGCCTCAAAGATCTGAGAGCCCTTGTATGTTGGGTGGGATTCACTCAGATCTCCTTTTCCCTGGAAGGCTGAGGGCACTGTAATACACAATGTAGGAAGAAGTCTAAGTGGAGATGCTGTTTGGTTGACTTAGAACATTGATGTAAGTCACTGTCAGGTAGGTGTTCAGGACATCGTTCTCCGCATTAGTGTAAGACAGGAATATTCTGAATTTTAACTAGTTTTTCCCCTTGTTCTTTAAGCAAAATACATGGCGGTTCATTAAAGCTCTGATGTGTCTTTGTAGTTAGTATTACTTAATGTGGTTGAAATAACGACGTCTTCAGAGATGACTGAGAAAGTACAGACAGCTCATCCTTAAGTGCCTAATTATTGTACATCCATGTTTCCTAAGCAGTGAACCTCAGTCTGCAAAGCCATGGAAAACAGAGCTGTAAGATCATTATATAAGAAGAACCAGAAAGCTGCTTAACCGCTTGTCTGTATTTTATCCTTGGACCCTACAGGTGGTTTGCCATGCTTTATTTAGACTATGTGTGAACTTACATTTTTATAATAAAGGCAGATGCCTTTTAATACGCGAACCCTATGTGTAATGAATGACGTGTTATCCTGCCACCAACGCTGACCTCTCCCACCTGAGTCATGGGTGTGACCATCAGTGCACTGTTTGGTGATGCAGTGGAAGGACAGCACTAGGAATCCTTCTCCCTGTGGCCTTAATCCGCAAATAACGTGAGGCCATTTTCCCCATAACTTACATATTGTGTCCTGTTTTCCTGATTGTTACTACTGGAGAACTACGATGGTTAAAAACAAAGTAGTGCTGTAGAGAGTTTAGCTAAACTACCATATTGCTGCCTTAGAATCCATGCAGTGTTGCCAGATGTCATGTCCAGCGCAACACAGGCTGTGGGGAGGCAAGAAGAGGCGGCTTTGGGTTAAGCTATAAGAAAGAAGCAGAGACTCAATGCAGTTACATCTCAGAGGGCCAAGGGTGTCACAGCCTAGAGAGACTGGAACCCCGAATCGGGCCGACTGACAGTATTTATGGATTACACACAAGGAAGTTACATTGTTTAAGACACGGTCTGTGAAACTCAACCACTAGGTCAGAAAATTACTTCAAATGGAAATTATTTGTCCCAAATCCCCCGAAGCATATAGTCCCAAGATGACTAAGGTGTGGTATGCACCTCCCTGGGGAGGAGAGTCTCTCGAGGTAAAACAATGCTAAGAGCTGAGCAGAAAGAGCTTGATCTTATCGCTCTAAAGACCTCTCTCACAGTTAGGTAAGGGAGAGCAGTAAAAGTCAGTACCAGCTTTTCTCAAGCATGGAGGAAGGGGAGGCAAGTCCCCTTCCCAGATATTCCAAGACAGCTCATCAGGGGTCTCAGTGGGGTTCCGTCTGGCTTGAGTTGTTCCCCCCTGTGGGGAATCTCACTGTCTTAGATTGCAAACCCTTCTTTTGGAGACCAGAGACACAAGGTGTAACAAACTGAGTCTCAGAGAAGCACAGTCTCACAGACTCTCCTTTCCTTAAGGAAAGGTGCTAGGCTTTGTGTGATCACAGTTGCCAAGTTGCTTTGAAGTGACACTGGCCCCTCCCACTAGTGCATACACTATTGTGCAGACAACAGGTGAATGCAACAGACACAGACTCACAAGTGAATGTAAGTTCCCGTTATGACTTCTCCAGCAGCCTTTCTGAGCAAGTGTCCCCTGCCTGTGAGGGACTTCACCTTGTATGCCCCTGGATAGATCCCTGCAGAGCTTACCAAAACCTTGCTGTTTTTCGTTTCAATTGACCAATCTAGACTTAGCTGGAGCACCCCAAATCACTTCTCCCATGAACCCTATCCTGCCCTTGTCTGGTGCGTCCTGCCTTCGCCTCCCATGGGGCCCTTCCTCGGGTGCTCTGTCCTTCCTGCAGGACTGTGAAGATAAGAAACTTGTCTGTTTCAGATTCCCTGTCATTTTGTTGAACTGCGGGCTCAGCATCCAACCAAAGGGGACTCTACTTAACAAATGCTAATTTATCAAAGTCACAAGAAATATAATTAGAAGCTGTACTTTGGTCCAAGAGGAGGTAACAGTCTGCTCTACATGGGCTTGCAAGGTGGGCATGTCCATGCACCCCACATTCCTCATCTGTACCAGAATTTGTGGGTGTTTGTCAGAAAGAAGGGCCCCTAACAACAGGAAAGGAGAACTCTCAGTGTGGTCTCCATGTAGGAGCTCGTTGTGACTTTACTGTGACAGGACAGGGAAGGGGGTCTGTGCATGTCAGGGTCCTGCCTGTGGTTGTAATGGTAACAGATGAATGGTCTCTGCTGCTGCTTTCAACACATATTCACAAGGTGCAGGCATGACCTCCCACGTCACTATATGATGAGGAAGAGATACAAATGGCACGTTCTTGGGTAAGTGTCATATATCAATTCAGGGGCTCTTATGTTTTCCCATTACTGTCACGTATTTAGCAGTTGCAAACCTTTACTTCTGATATTCCTAGGTAACCAATACGTTTACAACTAGTTTTTTCCCCTCTTTGTTTTTCTGATAGTCAAAGTCAGTTGTTAGATTACGTATTTCCTGTGTCACAGAGCTTCTGTCCACTTCTCCATCCTGCCTTCCGACATCTTCAACTACTGACCTGCAACTGTTAAAAGTGTTCCCTTTTTGACAGGACGGCATAGGAGTGTGTTAATAGCCATGATTTGCATTGGCGTTGGGCTTGGGTCCTGGGCTATCAGTGAAGGGGGACAGTGCATTTTTAGGTCCCATCTGGATGCTCCGTCAGCTCTGCTGGACACCAGGTTTCAGAAAACTCACAAGTAGGATGGAAAGAAAGTCTTGCTGTCTGGAATGCTAAAGAAAGACTTTCTATTCAAAATAAACTAAAGGTTAGCAGATGGGAGCTACCTGTGGATTGAAATGTGTATTGAGTAGGTGTTTCCTTGTGATTAGAATCATATCATAATTCACTTTTCCCCAATGATAACAGGACAGATGATGGGTTCCTCCACGTGCATCAGGCAGCCCACACCAGTTTGTCCCCTCACAGCTGATGTTACCTTCATCCACTTGATTCAGGTCCTGTATGCCCCATTCTTCCTCTATAATGGTAACAGTTTTCCTATTTTCACTAATAAGTTTTGGGGGATTTACTGAGTGTTCTGTATATAAAGAATGACTCTGGAAACTATTCTGAGTTTGTGTTTGCTTTGGAAAATGAAGGCTCTGACCATTGTTTATTACAGATACTGTTTTCACAACTGGAGATTGTAAATGAGGCCTCAGTCTATTACATTTTTATTTTGTTCTAGAGTCCTGTCAGACATACTCTTCTCCATGATGTCATTGTAGCATTAGAAGAAAATAGAATCAATATTCACATGTCTTAAAATTCTAAGCTATAACTCAGCACAATAATAATTTAAAAATTTTGGGGCAGCAGTTACCTCAGTTGGATACAGCGCGTGCTCCTAACAAGAAGGTTGCTGGTTTGATTCTCGCACAAGATGGTGGGCTGAGCCCCCTGCAACTAGATAGAAAAAAGAAAAATGGCGACTGAACTTGGAGCTGAGCTGCGGCCTCCACAACTAGACTGAAGAACAACTTGAGTTCGAGCTGATGGATCCTGGAAAAACACACTGTTCCCCAATATTCCCCAATAAAAAAAAATTTTTTTTTCACTGAAGTACACACTCATAAATAGTTTTCCTGAGTTTACGTCATTGGGCACGTCCATAGTATTTTTTTTAAATTAAAGGTTATTGGGGCGACGATGGTTAGTAAAGGTATATAGGTAGGTTTCAGGTATACAATTGTATAATGCATTATCTATATATCATATTGTCAGTTCTCCTTCCATTACCATATATTTGATCCCCTTTACCCTCAGCTACCACCTCTGTCCCCCATTACACTCTGGTAACCACTAAACTATTGTCTGTGTCTATGAGTTTTTGTTTCTTTCTTCATTTGTCTTGTTCCTTTGTGGTTTTCAGTTTTATATCCTACATATCAGTGAAATCATATGGTTCTCGACTTTTTCTGTCTGACTTTTCGCTCAGCATAATAATCTCAAGATCCATCAATGTTGTCACAATGTCACTGTCTCATCTTATGACAATAGTTTTCCATTGTGTATATGTACCACAACTTCTTTATCCAATCTGCATTTCCACCAACACTTGATGAGGGTTCCTTTTTCTCCACAGCTTCTTCAACACTTATTTGTCTTGTTGATGGTAGCCATTCTAGCTGGGGTGAGGTGATATCTCATTGTGCATTTTATTTGCATTTCTCTGATTAGTGATGTTGAGCATCTTTTCATGTCTATTGGCCATCTGTATATTCTCTTTGGAGAAATGTCTCTTCAGGTCCTCTGCCCATTTTTTAATTGTGTCGTTTGCTTTTTTGTTGTTACGGAGTTGTATGTATTCCGTATATATTTTGGATGTTAGCCCCTTATCAGAGGCGTTGTTTTAAAAAATCTCACATTTTGTTGGTTGCCCCTTTATATTGTCAATGGTTTCTTACTGTGTAGAAGCTTTTTAGTTTGATATTGTCCCATTCATTTATGTTAGCTTTAACTTCCCTTGCCTTTGAAATAAATTCATAAAATCCTCTTTGAACCTAAGGTCCATGTTTATTACCTCTGTTTTCTTCTATGCAGTTTATTGTCTGAAGTCTTATGTTTAGGTCTTTGATCTATTTTGAGTTAATTTTGGTACACGGTGACAGATAGCAGTCTAGTTTCATTCTTTTGCAAGTGGCTTTCCAGTTCTCCTAGCACCATTTATTGAGGAGGCTGTCTTTTCTCCATTGTATGTTTTTGCTATTTTGTCAAAAATTACCTATTTATGTGGATTTATTTCTGGGTTTTGAATTCTATTCCATTGTTCTATGTGTCTCTTCTGCCAATACTATGCTATTTTCATTATTGTTCCTCTGTAGTACATGCTGAAGTCAGGGAGTGTGATACCTCCAGTATTGTTTTTTTCCTTAGAATGGGTTTGGCTATTTGGGGTCTTTTGTGATTCCATACATATCTGATGATGTTTTTGTCTTATTTCTTTAAAAAATGTCATTGAGATTTTGATGGGGATTGCATTAAATCCAAATATCGCTTTGGGTAACATGGCCATTTTAACAATGTTGATTCTTTCTATGCATGAACACGGAATGTCTTTGATTTGTTTTTGTGTTCTTCAATTTCTTTTAAAAATGTCTTATAGTTTTCAGTGTATAGCTCTTTCACATCCTTGGTTAAGTTTATTCCTAGGTATTTTATTCTTTTTGTTGCAATTGCAGCAGGAATCTTTCTTCTTTTTCTGAGATTTCATTGTTAGTATATAGGAATGCAATGGATTTTTGTACATTGACTTTGTATCCTGCAACTTTACTGTATTCGTTGATTGTTTCTAATAACTGTCTGGTGGAGTCTTTAGAGTTTTCTATATATAGCATCATGTCATCTGCAAAAAGTGACGATTTAACTTCTTCGTTCCCAATTCAGATGCCTTTTATTTCTTTCTCTTGCCTGACTGCTCTGTCTAGGGCTTCCAATATTATATTGAAGAGCAGAGGTGATAGGGGACAGCCCTGTCGTGTTCCTGAATGGAGAGCGAAGGCCTTCAGTTTTTCAGCATTATTATGATATTAGCTGAGAGTTTGTCATATGTGGCCTCTATTATGTTAAGGTATTTTTCTTCTATACCCATTTTATTAAGTGTTTTAATCATAAATGGATATTGTATCTTGACAAATGCTTTTTCTGCATCTGTTGATACAATCATGATTTTTGTCCTTTATTTTGCTTATGTGGTGGATCACATTGATGGATTTGCATATGTTGAACCATCCTTGTGCCCTTGGGATGAACCCCACTTGGTTGTGATAAATAATCTTTTTAATGCATTGTTTATTCGATCTGCTAGAATTTTGTTTAGGATGTTTGCATCTGTATTCATCAGAGATATTGCTCTGTAATTTTCTTTAGTGTGTGTGTTATCCTTCGGGTAATGTTGGCCTCATAAGATGAGTTAGGGAGTATTGTCTCTTCAATTTTTTGGAAGCGCTTCAGTAGGGCAGGTATTAGATCCTCTTTGAATGTTTGGTAGAATTCAGTAGTGAAGCCATGTTGTCCTGGACTTTTGCTTTCGGGTAGGTTTCAGATGACTAATTCAATTTCCTTACTGTTGATCAGTCTATTTAGATTTTCCACTGCTTCGTGATTCAGCATAAGAAAGCTATATTGGGCCGGCCCGGTGGCTCAGGCAGTTGGAGCTCCGTGCTCCTAACGCCGAAGGCTGCCGGTTCAATTCCCACATGGGCCAGTGCGCTCTCAACCACAAGGTTGCCGGTTCGACTCCTCGACTCCCATGAGGGATGGTGGGTTCAACCCTCTGCAACTAAGATTGAACAATGTACCTTGAGCTGACATCCCAGATGGCTCAGTTCGTTGGATTGCCTCCTCTCAACCACAAGGTGCCAGTTCGACTCCCGCAAGGGATATTGGGCTGCGCCCCCTGCAACTAACAATGGCAACTGGACCTGGAGCTGAGCTGCGCCCCCCACAACTAAGACTGAAAGGACAATAACTTGAAGCTGAATGGCACCCTCCACAACTAAGATTGAAAGGACAACAACTTGACTTGGAAAAAAATCCTGGAAGTACACACTGTTCCCCAATAAAGTCCTGTTCCCCTTCCCCAATAAAATCTTTTATTTTTTTAAAAAAAGGCTATATGTTTCTAAGAACTTGTCCATTTCTTCTAGGTTATTGACTTTGGTGGCATATAGTCCTTCATAGTATTCTTGGATGATCCTTTGTATGTGGCATCCGTGGTAACTTCTCCTTTTTCATTTCTGATTTTGGTTATTTGTGTCATTTCTCTTTTTATCTTAGTGAGCCTAGCCAAAGGTTTGTCAATTTTATTAATCTTTTCAAAGAACCAGCTCTTTGTTGCATTAATTTTTTCTATTGTTTATTTGTTCTCTATATCATTTAGTTCTGTTCTGATTTTTATTATTTCCTCCCTTCTGCTGACTTTGGGTTTCATTTGTTCTTCTTTTTCTAGTTCTTTAAGTTGTAACATGAGGTTGTTTATCTGGGGTTTTTCTTCTTAATTAAGATAGGCCTGTAATGATATAAATTTCCCTTTTATTACTGCTTTCACTGCATCCCAAAAGTTTTGGTATGATGTATTTTCATTGTCATTTATTTCTATGTATCTTCTTGTTGGGATGGCTTTTCATGCAGGCCCCCCTAAGAGCTCAATCCCCCTCCTCCTCCTCCTCCCTCCTTATCGGAGCTGTCTCCCGCAGGCACCATAGTTAGAGGCCTCCCTGTCAAAACAAAGTTGAGGGATCACAGCTGCTAGGGACGGATCTCCCTGGCACCCCGGCCAGATTTCCCCCCCAACCTGGAGGCCTAAACATATAAAACAAAGTGCCTGACCCCAGTCAGTGCTCAGTTGTTTGGGAATAATCCCACTGGGCCCACTCGTGCAATAAAGCTGTGTTCTCCTTGCCCTCTGGGAGCAGCTTCAGTTTCTCGGTCCTCACCGCTTTTCTGCAACATTTTTGGTTCCCTGACTGGGAAATCTAACCGCTATGGCCCCTTGCACCACTGGTGTGGGGTGAGAGGTGGGCCGTGGAGCAACAGGAGGCCTGAGAAGGGTGTAGGCACGCCCCACCGATTTTGGCGGACCCCGGACCGGGCTTCCCCGGGCAGCCACGGCCTGCGCCTCCCCAGCTGGACCCACAGAGAGGGACCAGGGACAACCAGTCGGATCCACCCATCAGACCAAGTAAGCCTCGAGGCCATTGTCCAGAGCCAGTCCTGTCCCATGTGACAGAAGAGGAGCCTGATCACCTCCCGGTAGGTTCTTATAACCTACCCAGTGAGGGACACCCATGGGAGGGTGTCAACCCGGTGTGTGAGTGACTGATGGTGTGTCTGATTGTTTGATTCCATTGCTTTGGCTATGGAAACCTGGATATGCTTCGCCCTGATTCTCAAAGAGCGTCATTTGGCATAATGCTGATTCACTCCATGGAGTGGCCTGGTCTGTGAAATTATTCACAATACACTGTAGCCAAAAACACTCCTAAGTTCCCGCGAGGGACGCCAGCAGAGCAGCACCTGAGTAAATCCCCCTCCCCCCATCTCTGACATTGTACGCTATGGGAGGGAACCAAAGTAAGCCTGCAGTCTTAGACTGTATGTTAAAGAATTTTAGAAAGGGTTTTTGTGGAAATTATGGAGTCTGCATGACCCCAGTAAAAATTAAGAACCCTCTGTGAATTAGAATAGCCCACTTTTGACATCGGCTGGCAGTCAGAGGGAACCCTAGACCTGGCCGTCATCCGGCATGTTTATATTGTAGTGACCGGCAATCCTGGTCACCAGGTCAGTTTCCATACATTAACTCCTGGTTGGAAATTGCCAGGATCCTTCCATTTTGGGATACGGTTCTGCTCTAGTAAAAAGGGACAGTGCAGGATTCTCGTAACCCAGGCTCCGAAAGAAACTTCTAACGCCCCTCCGACAAAGCCCTTCACCAAAAGGACACAAGAAAACTCCACTGAATGTTTGAGGACAGACGTCTGTAAGGAATAGAAAATATGAAAGCCTGCCTGGCAACATTTGGGGATGTAAACTCTCACAGTGGCTGGGGTACGTGCTTGGCCTTGGAAGGATTGGCTACCCTCCCAAGGACCAAGAAAATATTTACAGGATGTGGAGCCTGGCCTTTGCCTTGGCGTAGGTGGGCCAAGCTCCGATACATCTAATCTCGTACCAAGGACTGGCCCCGGCTCCTAGCCAGATCCGAGTCCAGTTCCTTGTGTTGTTAACACGTATGCTTATTGGCTCCTTGCTGCTGTTGTTAGTGAAGTCCTCAAACCCCAGAAAGCCAAGGCAGGCACAGCAGTAGTTGTTGTTCCCTGGCCGCCTCGGCTGTTACAAGATATTCCGCCCGTGTTGAAGACTTTACTTGACTGGGATTTCGCCTGTGCTGATGAAAGACCGGTGCTGTTTTCTGCGCATGATGTTTTGCCTGTGCTGTTGAAGGGCCGGTGCTGTTTTCTGCGCATGCTGTTTTGCCTGTGCTGTTGAAAGGCCATTGCTGTTTCTACGACTCTAATTGACTGGGCCCTGGTGGTATGATAAATTGCCTCCTTGCATGTCAGTGGTTTGATGATATATCCCCCTAATCTCTGTCTTGTCTTACTTTCACTTTGTAATAAAACTCTTTAACCCCTTCATCCCGGCTTGTGGTGGTGTGTCTTGCGTATCGGGCCTTGAAATTAAGTCTGTGCACAGCAATTGATAATACTTGTCGATACAAATTGGCGTAGTCGGCAGGACATGCACGACCACCGAAACAATGCCCGTTTAAAAAGAAAAGTGAGGTGACTTGTGTACCTTTTGATGTTCCCGGATGGGAAGATCCTCAGTTTGCTTCTCTGGCTAAGGAACGGGCAATAGGGACTAGTTTAAGTAAAAACTGGGATGGTAAATTACAGACTGCCGACGCCCCTCGGTTGCTTGAAGTGTTGAGGACTGTTCCTGTAGATAAAGGGGGGGAATCGGTTTCTGTGGCAAGGTGAGGGTGGATTCTGCTTACTGCTTATCACCGCATGTATCAACGTGTTAATACCTTAATTGAAGAAAAATGTAATCTGGAAAAAGAGCATACTGATTTACAAGGCATGGTGGCCATGCTACAATGTCGAAACTATATTCTAGGTGATCAAGCCCATGACTATCAAACAGTAGCTGAGAAAGCTGCTGTACGGTGTGCTCAATACAAATAAAAAAAAAGGAGAGGGAGAGTGACTCCCTGTTAAGCGCATGCAGTGATCGCCTCGGCCAAGGCTGATTGGGACCCTTATAAATGGGAACGGAGATATTTGGGATGATACTGATGATGAGGTAGATTGGGGAGACTTGGAGGACGAAGCCAGGAAACATGAGGAAAATCATCCCCCAGCTTTACAGGCTAAGCCTCTGCAGCGTAGACAGGAGCGGATCTCTAATGGGCAGAGGGACTTTTTAGTAATTAATGAAGACTTCTCCCAACAGGAAATTAATGATATCCAAATTTTCCAAAATCGGGAGAGAAATTGCTTGATTGGATGATTAGAATTGCTGATAGATACTGGGGCAGGCGGTGTTAGTATAGATAGTGTGGATGCCCCCCGCTTTATTACTATCTCTACCAACCCCTTTGTTCAGACAGCTATCCTTGATCACCAGCACGTGGGAGGTGCAATGACCACTTTATTAGCGCTAGCGTAGTGGCCCGCGGATGTACAGCCCAATATGCTACTGACACTTCCTGGCCGGTAGAGACACGGCCCTGGTACACCATAGGGATGGCACACACCGTCTGAAGGCGGAGGCAATGAAAACTGCAGTCATGCTAGGACACGCCGATCACTATCTGACAGGCCCTATGACCGCCTACCACCGCAGTCTAATTGTACGGACTGCCCCTCCTGCTTACAAGCACATAATGATGACTCTGCTATTAGCAGAAACTGGGCGACCAGTCGAGCAAATTTTAGAAAAGATGTCAGAAGTAGGAGATATGGGAGAATGGAATAATGAAAAGCAAAATGCCACTGACAATAGGGAGAAGTCCAATAATTTTGGTGGACCCGGTAACATCAATCGGGTCCCCCGAAAAGAAATGTTTCAAGCCTTATTAAAGGCCGGGATGAGCCTGGACAAATTGGATGGCACTCCTACTAAAGATATGTGGCAGCTGTACAAGGACAAAGTAAAGCGAGCCAACCGGGTAGAAGTCCAACAGGCTGAGACTGAATCCATTCCTCATATGGTTCCTTCCCCCTCTGCCCCACCTGCTGGAATCTGTCCCTTTGAGGATTTGAGTAAATTTGAATAGGCTGGAGGCCAAGCTTCGGGTATCCCACAGATTAAGGAAATACACCGATGGGACTACCGCTCACATGTACAAGTAACACTACGTTGGAAAAATGGGTCCACTACAGTGGCTAATGCACTTGTGGATACTGGAGCGGAGGCCTCTTTAATTTATGGGAACCTGTCCAAATTTAAAGGAACCCCAATTACTATTTTCAGGTCTTGGTGGCCATGAAATTCCAGCTAAACAAATTAAGGTAATAATGAGCATTGGTGATTTGCCCCGCTGAGAATATTCGGTGGCAGTAGTCCCCATTCCTGAGCATATAATTGGTATTGATATTTTAAGGGGAATGTCCCTTAAACTACAAGATGGGACTTATCACTTTGCAATCAGAGCTTTGCAAATGCATTTTGTTATAGTAGGCAAATTACTCATTGACCCCATTCATCTCCCTGAGCCCACAAAGATTATCACAAACAAACAATATCGTATCCCGGGTGGACATAGTGAAATAACTCAAACCATTAAAAATTATGTTAATGCTGGTATAATACGTCCACTTATTTCGGCTTGGAACAACCCAATCTGGCCAGTAAAAAAGTCAGATGGGTCTTGGAGAATGACAGTAGACTATAGGGAGCTGAACAAGTCACTTCCCCACTGACGGCTGCCGTACTGGACACTATCACTTTAATTGAGCATATTCAGTCTCATCACGGTACTTTGTATGCTGCTATTGATCTGGCTAACGCTTTCTTTACTATTCCCATTGATCCATCCCAATGGGAACAATTTGCCTTCAGCTGGTAGGGGCGTCAATTTACCTTTACTAGGTTGACCCGAGGCTACAAACATAGCCCCACCATTTGCCATTGACTAGTTGCTGAACATTTGGATGAATGTGACATTCTCCACCCCTCAGTTTTAATTACTCATTATATAGATGATATCCTAATCCAAGCTTCCACTGAAGATTCTGTAAGATATTGTTTAGAACAAATTGTAGAACATTTGTGAAAGAAAGGTTGGGAAATTAACCCTGACAAAATCCAGGGGCCAGCCCAGGAAGTTAAGTTCTTAGAAATACAATGGAATTTTGGGCATAGGGCCGTCCTTCCAAAAGCCCGGCAGAAAAATTTAGACTTTGCAACACCCCAGAATAAGAAGGAGGCTCAAAAATTTATAGGCCTGTTTGGTTATTGGAGAAATCATATTCCTCATTTAGGTCAGATTTTACAACCTCTGTATAGAGTTACTAGGAAAAAAATATGAATTTGACTGGGGAGCTGAGCAGGATAAGGCATTTGAAGCAGCAAAAGCTGCAATCCAAGCAGCCTTAGATCTCTGGCCAATAAGAGAAGGACCCTTAGAATTAATGGTTACTGTGGACGCCGGGTATGCTAACTGGAGCTTATGGAAAAAGCAGGATGCCAAGCGCGTCCCTCTAGGATTTTGGGCACAAAAATTGCCAGAGGCTGGACAGAGTTATACTCCCTTTGAACGACAGTCACTCGCTGCTTACTGGGCACTAACTGAAACTGAACAGTTAACAGTGGGACATGAGGTGGCCTTACGGCCCCGAATTCCTATCATGCAGTGGATTATGAGTGACCCAGTGTCCCATAAGATTGGACATGCACAAGAAGCCAGTATTATTAAATGGAAATGGTATATACAAAATAGAGCCAAAACAGGCCCAGCTGGAATATTATCTCTACATGAGTTAGTTATTGAAGCCCCAATTACCAATGATGATTTCCAACCAATAGCCATTGAAAGAACTGAATCTCCTGTAGTCAATAACCATGGATATAATTCCCTTTCTGCCGAACAAGAGACATGCCTGGTTTACTGATGGCTCTGCCAAATATATCGGCAATACTCGGTCCTGGAAGGCTGTAGCCTATAATCCTGTCACCAAAATGGTGTTAGAGACTAGTGGAGAGGGAAAAGTAGTCAATTTGCTGAGCTGCAAGCTGCTTATCAAGCCATGAACTTTGAAAAGGATGGGCAGTGCCACATTTTCACTGACTCTTGGGCTGTGGCCAAAGGTCTGGGCACCTGGATGCCTAGATGGGAAAAGGACTGTTGGAAAATCTATGACAAGAATTTATGGGGTGCTGGTATATGGAAAGAAATTTGGGAGATTGCAAAAACCACTAACCTCTCTGTGTTTCATGTAGATGCACATGCTAAGAAAACCTCGGTGGAACGTGAATAACGCTGATGTAGATCGCCTCACAGCAATTGCTGAAGTAGAGTGTTCCACCCCTATAAGTAAAACTCTGGCACTTGCTCGATGGATCCACCAAAAGACAGGACATGCTGGTTCCGCTGCTATGCACAGGTGGGCACAGGACAGAGGGATAAGTGTTCCTATGTCTGATTTAAAGAGCACTAAGGAACAATACCCCACTTGCCAATCGGATGAAAAATGCCCCTTACCAAAAATAGTCACTGGAGAATTATTGCGGGGGCAGGCTCCGGCTCAAATTTGGCAAATCGATTATATTGGGCCCTTGCCCCACCTCCAAAGGGTGTCGTTATATTTGTACCTGTGTAGACACTTATTCGGGAGTTCTGATCGCCTGTGCATACAAGCGTGCCATGCAGCTTAATACAATTAAGACTCTTGATATTCTTACCCTATATTATGGAACACCTCTACAAATTCAAAGTGATAATGGGTCCCATTTTAAAGGTAAAGAGATTACTAACTTGTGAGAAAAACAACATTGAGTGGATCTATCATATTCCCTATTATCCACAAGCAGCTGGTTTAATAGAGCACATGAATGGGTTGTTAAAAGAAAAATTACGCAAAATGGGCTCCATTCATATTACAAGTGGAAAGATCATCTTTTTACAGCCCTGCAACAACTCAATAATCGTGCTCTCAGTACAGAAGGTACTCCCTTATCTAGAATGATGATTCTCAATTTGCAAATACGAAGATCCATACTTTCCCAACACTGCACTGGTGGGCAGTCCACCCCAATGCCCAAGCCCCATATATGGGCACTACTGCATCTGCAGGACGTGATTTAAATAATGTTGAAGAAATCTGGCCAGAGCCTAATACTAGCCAAACAGTCCCCACTAGAATTGGAATTCAAACTCCTAAGGGTTACTATGGTCAGATCGCTGCCAGGTCCAGCCTGGCACAGAAGGGAGTCCAAATCATGGCTGGAGTCATTGATGCAGACTTTGTGGGAGAAATAAAGATGTTACTGCATAATGTCTCAAAAGAAACCTTACACTTTCTCCCAGGCACCGGGATCGCTCAAATATTGATCATTCCATGTGCGTCCACTGACTTCTGGGAGAAGTTAGATACTCCTCCTAATGCCACCACACGATATGGAGGCTTTGGCTCAACAGATTATGTGGCTGGTACCAAAGTTTGGGCCAGAAAACACACCACTGACCTTCCGAGGGCCAGAGAGGTCATAGCCCAAGGAGACAACAATGTTGTATTTGTCATGTTCCCTGGGCAAGATCAACCTGAAATGTATCCAACTAACCAACTGTTTTTACGAAATTAGCTCCTGATTTATGGCGGCTTAGTCTGGACCTGTTTCTGGTTGAAGCTTGGACCCTGGCACACCTGTGCAGCAACTCAGTCATACAAGCCCAATCACATTCTATTGCAGACGGCGGAATAAAACTATCCCGCGCACACAAGATAACTACACCTGCAAAGAAAACCAACAATGTATTATAGCTAATGGAACTGTAAGAGCCACAAACCTCACCGGATGGATAGGAGACCACAACCCATATCGTTTTGTCTTCTCTGGACCTCCACCCATTAATATAACTATTACTGCACATGTAAATATATCATGTTGGCAACAAAATTCCACTGATTTTTACAAAAAACTGGGATTAAATTGGAAACAACCCCACGGATGGCTTAATATGACAACAGGCCACCCGGCTGCCTATAACCATACTTTTTCTATACAGACTTCTCAATTTATCCTTTGTAGTAATGCGACCCCAATTGAAAATCGAACCATATGGGGAGATTTTCTCTGGCTTTCTGTTGCTCGGCCTCGAAATAACACTCCCCAACTTGTACGTGTACCCCGTACTTGTAGTAATGTTTCTGTTGCCGCTAGAAAACACCTAATCCATTTCAACATTTCATTTCCTGAGTTACCTGATTATAACCGACGCCGCCGAGCCTGGTATGATACCCTGCTGGGTGGCCTCAGTTCTGGATTTGGTATCGCCAATTCAATTAACCTAGAAGCCTTGACTAGCCGTCTTCGGCAGACTGGCTCAGATACAGTTGAGGCAGTCACCCTGAATGCACAATGGTTACCCACTACTATTACACCCCATTCTAATACCTTAAAATATCAACAACAAATGCTACAAATTTTCAATACTACTAATATAGATACCTACCTACATGGTAGGACTTAACATTAGCAAGTTACTTGATTGGACTAGATGCTCCCTACAAATGTTATATACCTTAATCCAAAAAGAAGAAGCACAGCGCACACTAACACAAGGAGACTCCTACATGTGGAGATCTATGTTCCCCATTCCAAAGGATGCTTGGATAGCAAACGTCAAGCCCAATGTTACGTGCACTCTAGATGTGGTAGCAGCACTGTAACTTGTTACATACCCATAATAACTAACCTGCTATGCTCTTTTCATGTTCTGCCCATTATCTAGGGTAATTATTTTTTACAGCCACACATTGAAGGCACCCATATAGGTAATAATAATAATAGTACTTATAAGCTTACAGATTGTATATCTACAGATAAAGGCTTTGCATGTAATGGTTTATTTCGAATGATGGAACCCTGTTTACTTTCTCATTCTGTTAATCTATGTACTCTAACGATTTTTCCCATAGCCAATTTCTCTCTCCTATATGAAATAGAACCACAGCATATATGCCTTGCTAGCTCTAATGCTGCCAAACTAGCCGCCATGGGATTACTGTCCCCTTTCTCGGGATGTCTGCAGCATCTCGAGTTGCTCCACTGGAACGGTGATTTTTCTACTTAACTCCCGATCTAGAAGCTGATGTATCCCTTACGTAGATCCCCCGGCGGTTACAGCCTCCTGCTACCTATATACACTTGTCCTTGGCTCGAATATTACAGAACTCTCAACTCTTGCAAATCCACCTGGATCATAATGCCCAGTCCCTCGCTGAACATCAGATTATGACTCCCACTGTCAGTAATAAACTGAAGGGCCTCTCACATGTTATAACCCAAGACTCCAATCATCATTGGTATGATTTTCTATTCACCAGCACAACCGCGCATAAGTATTTCAAAGCAATATTTACTCCCCTATTAATCATTGTGAGCATTTTACTGTTATTGTGTATATGCAAATGTTGGATGTACTGTCGCATACAAAAAGTGCACACTGCATTCATGTTTCAAAACCGCTATGTAAACTATGCTTATGCTGCCACGCAGCCCTAGGGCCGAATTGTAAGGAATAGAAAATATGAAGGTCTGCCTGGGAACATTTGGGGATGTAAACTGTCACAGTGGCTGGGATACGTGCTTGGCCTTGAAAGGATTGGCTACCTTCCCAAGGACCAAGAAAATATTTACAGGATGTGGAGCCTGGCCTTCGCCTTGGTGCAGGTGGGCCGAGCTCCGATACATCTAATCTCGTACCAAGGACTGGCCCCGGCTCCTAGCCAGATCCGAGACCAGTTCCTTGTGTTGCTAACATGTATGCTTATTGGCTCCTTGCCACTGTTGTTAGTGAAGTCCTCAAAACCCCAGAAAGCCAAGGCAGGCACAACAGTAGTTGTTGTTCCCTGGCCGTCTTGGCTGCTACAAGATATTCCGCCCGTGTTGAAGACTTTACTTGACTGGGATTTCGCCTGTGCTGTTGAAGGGCCGGTGCTGTTTCTGTGCATGATGTTTTGCCTGTGCTGATGAAAGGCCGTTGCTGTTTCTGTGACGCTAATTGACTGGGCCCTGGTGGTCTGATGAATTGCCTCCTTGCTTGTTAGTGGTATGATGATATATCCCCCTAATCTCTGTCTTGTCTTACTTACTTTCACTTTATAATAAAACTCTTTAACCCCTTCATCCCGTCTTGTGGTGATGTGTCTTGTGTATCGGGCCTTGAAATTAAGTCCGTGCACAGCAATCAATAATACTTATCGATACAATGTCTGACAGGACTTTAGAACAAAATGAAAATGTAATGGACTGAGGCCTCATTTAGAATCTCCAGTTGTGAAAACAGTATCTGTAATAAACAATGGTCAGAGCCTTCATTTTCCAAAGTAAACACAAACTCAGAATAGTTTCCAGAGTCATTCTTTATATACGGAACGCTCAGTAAATCCCCCAAAACTTATTAGTGAAAATAGGAAAACTGTTACCATTATAGAGGAAGAATGGGGCATACAGGACCTGAATCAAGTGGATGAAGGTAACATCAGCTGTGAGGGGACAAACTGGTGTGGGCTGCCTGATGCACATGGATGAACCCATCATCTGTCCCATTATCATTGGGGAAAAGTGAATTATGATATGATTCTAATCACAAGGAAACACCTACTCGATACACATTTCAATCCACAGGTAGCTCCCATCTGCTAACCTTTAGTTTATTTTGAATAGAAAGTCTTTCTTTAGCATTCCAGACAGCAAGACTTTCTTTCCATCCTACTTGTGAGTTTTCTGAAACCTGGTCTCCAGCAGAGCTGACGGAGCATCCAGATGGGACCTAAAAATGCACTGTCCCCCTTCACTGATAGCCCAGGACCCAAGCCCAACGCCAATGCGATTCTTGGCTATCAACACATTCCTATGTTGGCCTGTCACAAAGGGAACACTTTTAATAATTGCAGGTCAGTAGTTGAAGATGTCGAAGGCAGGATGGAGAAGTGGACAGAAGCTCTGTGACACAGGAAATACGTAATCTAACAACTGACTTTGACTATCAGAAAAACAAAAAGGGGAAAAAACTAGTTGAAAACGTATTGGTTACCTAGGAATATCAGAAGTAAAGGTTTGCAACTGCTAAATACATGATAGCAATGGGAAAACATAAGAGCCCCTGAATTGAGATATGACACTTACCCAAGAACGTGCCATTTGTATCTCTTCCTCATCATATAGTGACGTGGGGGGTCATGCCTGCACCTTGTGAATATGTGTTGAAAGCAGCAGCAGAGACCATTCATCTGTTACCATTACATCCACAGGCAGGACCCTGAAATGCAGAGGCCCCCTTCCCTGTCCTGTCACAGTAAAGTCACAACGAGCTCCTACATGGAGACCTGAGAGGTCTATCAAGTCGTCAGATGCCCTCCTTTCCCACAGATGCCCACAAATTCTGGTACCAGTGGGGAATGTGGGGTGCACAGACATGCCCGCCTTGCAAACCCATGTAGAGCAGACTATTACCGCCCCTTAAACCAAAGTATGGCTTCGAATTACATTTCCTGTGACTGCTACATTAGCATTTGTTAAGCAGAGCTCCTTCATTGGACGCTGAGCATGCAGTTCAACAAAAATGACAGGGAAACTAATAGACCAATTTTTTATCCTCACAGGTCCTGAAGGAAGGACACAGCACGCCTGGAAGGGCCACATGGGGAGGCAGAGGCAGGATGCACCAGACAAGGGCAGGACCCAGGGCACATGCTTTTATTAGGGTTCATGGGAGAAGTGACTTGGGGTTCTCAAGTTAAGCCCAGATTGGTCAATTGAAACGAAAAACAGCAAGGTTTTGGTAAGCTCTGCAGGGATCTATCCAGGGGGTATACAAGCTGAAGTCCCTCACAGGCAGGGGACACTTGCTCACAAGAGCTGCTGGAGAAGTAATAACAGGAACTTACATTCACTTGTGAGTCTGTGACCTGCTGTCTGCACAATAGTGTATGCACTAGTGGGAGGGGCCAGTGTCACTTCAAGGCAACTTGGCGACAAAACATGGATTCTGAGGCAGCAATATGGTAGTTTAGCTAAACTCTCTACAGCACTACTGTATCACCTTTATTGTAACCATCATAATTCTCTAGTAGTTACAATCAGGAGAAGAGAGTACAATATGTAAATTATGGGGAAAATAGCCTCACATTATTTGCAGATTAAGAACACAAAGAAAAGGGATTCCTAATGCTGTCCTTCCCCAGCATCACCGAATAGCAATTGTTGACTAGCACTGTGACTAAGGTGGGAGAGGTCAATGTAGGTGGCAGAATAACAAGTCACTGACTACACATCAGTGTTAGTACATTAAAATCATTCGCGTTTTTATTAAAAATAAAAGTTCACACGTAGTTTAAATAAAGCATGGCAAATATCCTGTAAGATCCATGGACGAAATACAGATACAAGCATTTAAGAAACATTCTGGTTGTTCTGATATAGTAACCTTAGAGCTCCGTTTTCCATGGATTTGAAGACTGGGGCTCATTGTTTAGGAAACATGAATGTACAATAATTATGCACTCAGGGATGAGTTTCTGTCCTTTTCTCAGGTACCTCTAAGGACTTCTTTTTTTTCAACCACATCAAATAATACTCAACGACGCCTATCTTTCGCTACTACAAAAATACATCATGGTTTTAATGAACCGCCACGTATTTTGCTTAAAGAACAAGTGGAAAAACTAGTTAAAATTCAGAATATTCCTGTCTTACGTTAATGCGGAGAACGATGTCCTGAACACCTACCTGACAGTGACTTACATCAATGTTCTAAGTCAACCAAACAGCATCTCCACTTAGATTTCTTCCTACATTGTGTATTACAGTGCCCTCAGCCTTCCAGGGAGAAGGAGATCTGAGTGAATCCCACAAAACATACAAGGGCTCTCAGATCTTTGAGGCAGCAACAATCTACCCATGATTCATACACACACACACTAGGTGTAAAAATACAGTGTCAAGTGACTTTAGAGAGGATTTACATTAATATTTCCTTTTGAAAAACAAAATCGTTGAGTAATGTCAATATATAAAAATACATTGAAAGTAATACCTGTCCAACATCCCTCCCTTTCTTAAGTTGAAACATACTAAGAAGAAAGTTTTCTAAGTTTTTTAACTTTTGCTTATTTACTGTAAGTATTCTGATTTAAGGTAAGCTGTGAAGGGTGTTCTTGACTTACTACTCGCTAATGTCAATTCTCTGATATTCCACATTTGATTTTTGATGAACACTTCCCTACATTTTTTACATCTTAAAGTCACTTTATAGCAAAAATTCTGTGGGGTTTTCTGAAGTGTATATTTTTGACACAGGTCTTTCATCGCATATTAGAAATGGAGAATTTCCCTCCAGTATGTATTCTCTGATATTGAGGGAGGCTCTAGGTCCTGCAATAGTGTTTTCCAAATTCTTCACTTACAATACTTCTGTCCATTATGAATTCGCACATGTCGAGTAAGCTGTAAACGGTGAATAAAGGCTTTTCCACATTCTGTACATTTGTAACGCTTCTCTCCAGTATGAATTCTCTTATGTAGACTAAGATGTGAACACCGGTTAAAGGCTTTGCCACATTGCTCACATTTGTAAGGTCTCTCTCCAGTATGAATTCTCACATGTGTAGTAAGCTGTGAACGGTAAATAAAAGCTTTTCCACATTCTCCACATTTGTAAGGCTTCTCTCCTGTATGAATTCTCTGATGTTGAGTAAGACTTGAACTCCTAAAGAAGGCTTTACCACATTCTCTACATTGGTAAGGCTTCTCTCCAGTATGGATTATCTTATGTGTAGTAAGATGTGAACGCCCATTAAAGGCTTTGCCACACTGTTCACATTTGTAAGGCTTTTCTCCTGTATGGATTCTCCCATGTACAGTAAGATGTGCACGTTGAGTAAAGGCTTTGCCACATTGTTCACATTTGTAAGGTTTCTCTGTAGTATGAATTCTCTCATGTCTAGAAAGATGTGAACGTCGAATAAAGGCTTTGCCACATTCTCTACACTTGTAAGGCTTCTCTTCAGCATGGATTTTCTTACATCTGTTTAGACTGGGTAATCGAATAAAGACTCTCCCACAGTGATTACATTGGTAAGGTTCCTCCCAAGTATGAATATTCTCATGTTCAGTAAGATTTAAAGATCGGTTCAAAGATTTGTAACTTTCACTGTATTTCTTTGTCTTCTCTACAATATGACGATTCTGATATATAATATTTGAGCTTTGATCAAAGACATTGCCATATGTACAATGGTTCTCTGGATACTGAGTTGTCTGATACTTATTAGGATTTGACCCTTCTCTGAAGTTTTTGCAAGAGTCATTGAATTGATAACTCCTCTCTCCATTACACGTACTCTGGTAATCATTGAAGACAGAAAGGAATTTAGTAAGGGCTCTAATTTCATTAAACATGTAAAGTTGTTCCCAATACCACTGTGATACCTATGGAACCATGAGGCTTATATACATACCCTCCCATTATTTTCTATAATGAAAATTAGAGAATTTGGAACAAGGAAGGATTTTTTTCTCAGTGAAACAGATTATTCTGCAAAAGTAACTGCCTTAAAGTGACAGTTTTCCCAAGACGTCTTATATCTTTGATCTTTTTGGCAAATTTTACTATGAGTAATGGTCCCAGTTTGGTTATGTCCATCATAATATCCCTCAGTCCTTCACAACCCCTCTCACATTCCCACTTTTTCAATAAGGGTACATTCTCAAGGCCACACCTTCCAGATCTTACCAGAAGCATTCTGTGGAATGAATCTTCCATGTCCAGTGTTGGCAACAAGCCCTGGGTGTCTTCCGAAGGCATAACTGCAAGGCACCAAATAAATTATTACTCTTCCTACAGTCAGGTAAATTCTACTGCATGAATGTGATACTTATTATAGGACTTAGGAAGATGGCGTAAGAGCTAGCACAAAAATTTTGCTCCTCTATGGAGAGTACTAATCATTTTAGAAGGGAGTTCAGAGTTAACAGCATGCCTAGGAAAGAGTCACATCTAAAGGGAAAGAAAAGTTGCTTATGTTTGCTGATAATAGTCGCTAACGCTCCCTGGCACACCATGGCAATACTGCAAGAAAACACCAATTCCCAGTTTCTTCTCAGGAGGGAATTAGCTGAGTATACTGTGTGTCCAATGGTGTCCTTTCACTGCAGCTGCCTGAGGGACTCATTTATCTTCTGCATGACACCAAGTGCTAAGGGAATGGCAGTGCAATGTGAATGCATTGTGGTGGCCACTAAGAAAAATGGTGAGTAATTGTTCAAACACCACAAAGACTGCAGTACTGAAGACAAACATCAAGGATAGGAAGGTACCACTGCCTCTAAAGAAGAAATAGAAAACATTTTGAACTGGAAAATAACACACAAAAAACACAGAGAACACACTTCCCCAGAATTAGTTTGACAGCCCTCAGAATTTCAAGCACAGCTTCCTGTTATCTGTGTTCTCCTGTACAAAGCAAGTACAAAGCCTGGGATGGTGGCTGTTTCTTCTCACAAATCTCAAGAAAAGATCACAAGGCACATGAAGAACAGAAAAACATGGTCCAATCAGAGGAACAAACTAAATCCCCACATACTGGCCCTAAATTTACAGAGCTATTAACAGCCTGGCCAAGAATTCAAAATACACTCTCAAAACTTTAAAATGTTTCCAGTTACCCCCATGATAACCACAATAAAATAGCTATACCAGACACACAAAAACAAGTGAGAAAAAGATCAGAAGCATGTCACTGTCAAAAAAAAAAAAAAAAAAAATCATAGAAACAAAATGGAACACAGTAGAGGGGAAAAGTGGGACAAAGGAGCTACAAAAAGTGCAGAAAACAATTCTAAAATGGTTATAGTAGTCCCACCCTGTAATATATTAGTTTAAATGAAAGCAGATGAAATTCCCCCAATTAAAAGACATAAGTTGGCTGAATGGATTAAAAAATCAAAATCCAACACCTGTCTACAAGAGACTCATTTTAGATGTGAAGACATGAGGTCAGAGTTAAGTTAGCGACCTCATCCTAGAAAAAGTGCCACATACCTCACTGCTGAATCACTATGGTCACCTTAGAAGTTCTCCCCTTGGGAAGCTATGCACTGATGCCAGTGCCTAGTCCACCCTTCAAAGCAATTTTGGAACTCTTTTTCTGGAATGGCCATCAGAGCTGTCGTCATGTTACCCTTGATGTCCTGAATGTCATCAAAATGTCTTCCTTTCAATATTTCCTTTATCTTTGGGTAAAGGAAGAAATCACTGGGGGCCAGATCAGGTGAGTAGGGAGGGTTTTCCAATAGTTATTTGTTTCCTGGCTAAAAACTCCCTCAGGAAACAGGGCTGTGTCAGCTGGTGCATTGTGACACAGAACCATGAATTGTTGGTGAAAAGTTCAGGTCATCTAACTTTTTCATGCATTTCCAAATAGCAAACTTGGTTAACTGTTTGTCCAGTTGGTACAAATTAATCATGAATAAACCCTCTGACATCAAAAAGGGTTAGCAACAAGTTCACAAACTTAATTGTCAGACCTCGTAACTAAAAGGATGGAAAAAGGAATTCCATACAGAGCAGTTACTGAAAAAAACATAGGTGGCCATACTAGTATCAGAGAAATACACAGTGTCAAAAAGTGTCACAACATAAAGAATATTATGTAATAATGAAAGGGTGAATTCACCGAGAAGCTAACAATTATATTTATGTAAAAATTGTGCAGCAAAAACAGTACTGTGGTTCATGAAAACATTATAAACACAACTACTATATGACCCAGCAATTCCAATTCTGGACATTAATCCAAGAAATACCAAAAAACAATTTGAAAAGATATATGCACCCCTACATCCACTGCAACATTATTTAAAATAGACAAGAAGTGCTAGCAATCTATGTGTCCATCAATAGAGCAGTAGATAAAGATGTGATAGATACACACAGTGAAATGATATTCAGCCAAATCAAAGACGGAAATGTGGGCAGTGGCCACATCATGGAAGGACCTAGAGGTTACTATGCTGAGTGAGATAAGTCAGACACAGAAAGACTAATAGCATACAATTTTACTGATATGTGGAATCCAAAAAACTAAAAGCGAACAAATAAAACAAATCAGAAAAAGATTCACAGATACAATTTACTGATAGTTACCAGAAGAGAGGGCCATAAGGAAAGGTGAAAACGGGGTTGAGAGGTATGAACGTCTAGTTACGAAATGAGTAAAACATGAAATGTAATGTAGCAGAGGGAATATAGTCAATGTTATATCATGATACCTTTGTCAGGTGGCATATGAGTCCTTGACTCAGCATAATGATACTTCGTAAGATATGTAAATGAAGAATCACCATGTTATAAACTGAAACTAATATAATATTGCATATCAACTATACTTTAATAATAGAAATAAACAAATAAAATGGTTGATCACATTTTGAATCACAATGAAAATTTTAATATCTTTCTACTGTTTCAATTTTTGTAACAATCATTATCTTTATAATACAAAAAACACCAAAATAACAAAAATTTTTTTTAAAAGGGCCATATTTGATAGTGCTGTACAATGAATTAAAAGATTTCATTAGAGTTGATGTAATATTGTCAGAAAATTGATATGTAAAATCTTCCCCATAAACATGTGACTCATTGTGTTTATTCCAGGAATGAACCCATATCTGGAACTGTAATGAAAATGTTATTAAATACAAAGTAAACTTAATTTCATATACTTAAGATTTTTTTCAAGGCAAATTCTTAACCAAGTTTTTGCAATCCATAATATTAAGTTCTGAACTCCCACGTTTGAAACCAAATACTATGCAGCAAAAATGAACACGTCATCCTCATCAAGAGTACAAGATGAGAAGCCACAGACTGGGAAAGAATATTTGCAAAGACACACCTGTAAAGGTCTGCTATGCAAAGCACACAAAGAAGACTTCAAACTGATCAATGAGAAAACCACAAACCTGATTAAAAAATGGGCCAAAGATCTAAACAGACACAACATCAGACAAGACATACAGAAGGCAAAATGATATATAAAGAGATGCTCCACATCATATGTCACAGGGAAATGCACATGAAAACAATGAGAATTAAACACACAGCAAATTAAACACCACTACACACCTATTAGGAGGGGCCAGAACCCAGAACACGGACAACAAGTGCTGGTGAGGGCGTGGAGCAGCAGGAACTCTCACTCACTGCCGGTGGGAACGCAAAATGCTGCAGCCTTTGGGTACAGTTTGGTGGTTCTTTCAAAAATACATACACTAACCATATGGGCCAGCAATTGTGCTCCTCAGTAACCAAATAGTTGAAAATGTTTATCCACCCAATACCCCACACATGCGTGTTCACAGCAACTTTATTTATAATTTCCAAAACTAGGAAGCAACCAAGATATCTGCCAAGAGGTGAATGGAAGAGTGGACTGTGGCACACACAGAAAATAGAATATTATTCAGTGCTATAAAGAAAAAAGCTTTCCATGAAAAGACATGGAGGAAACCTAGATATACATTAAGTGAAAAAAAGCCAATCTGAAGAGGCCACATAATGTATGAGTCCAGCTATGACATTCTAGAAAAGGCAAAATGATGGAGGCAGTGAACAGATCACTGGTGGCTCGGGTTTAGGGGAGGGACAGATGAACAGGCAGAGCACAGGGAATATTCAGGGCCGTGACACTACTCTGTATGACACATGTCATCATAAATGTGTCCACACTCTCAGAATGCACTGCCCCACAGTGAACCCCAAGATGGACAATGACATGTGAGCTTTGCTTCATCTATGTAACAAATGTACCACTTCGGGGGGGAATAGAGGAGGAAAGCTGTGCATGTGGGAATTCTCTGTGACTTCTACTCAATTTTGCTGTGACCTAAAACTGCTATTAACATAAAAATCATCCTCAGACTTCTGTTTCTCTGAACTATCTGATCTCAGGTCCATGTATCTTTCCAGTAGTTCGTTATGTTCACACAAGAATATACATGTTTGTATCCGCTATTTTAAAAAACCCAGTGTCACCACACACCAATCAGGATGACCACTGTAGGATGACAAGAGAATTAGGATGGTCAAAGACACACAAAATTATCAAGTGTTGGCAAAACTGTGGAGAAACTGGAACCCTTATGCACTCTTGGATGAAATATTAATTGGTGGAAACAATATGAAGGTCTTCCAAAAAACTAAAAATAGAATCCTGCTATTATGCAGCCTTCCCACTTCTGAGTACATTTCCAAGAGACTTCAAAGGAGGCTCTGCAAGAGCCATGTGCACATCCATACATACTATAGCATTATTCACAAAACCTGAAATAGGTGGAAGCAACCTAAATGGCCACTAAAACGGTAAAGAAAATGTAGCATATACACAGAACAGAATGTTATTCAGCCTTGAAATAGAAACAGATGCTCTCACTTGATACAATGCAGACAAACCTTCAGTACATTCAAGTAAAGCTCATGAATCACAAAGACACAGATACTATAAGAGTCCACTTCTGTGAGTCACCTAATGCAGTCCTCCTCATAGAACAAAAGGAAGGCGTGGGGTGAACGGAAATGAGGAAGTGCTTGTTTAATGGGTCCTCAGCCAGTTTTGCAAGATGGAAATTTCCAGAGATCAGTTGCACAACAATGTGAATATACTTAACATGACTGGACTATAGTTACAGGTAGGAGATTTTTTAGTCAAATTTTTGACAGAAATTGAAAATGAAAAATATCATCTAAAAGACATACAGTTATAAAACATTTCAAAAATTATCTGGAATTCAAAAAAGTGATTCTCTCACAAAGAGAACATAAAATAACCAGTAAATAGATGTAAAATGAAGACTATTACCACAACTACTTAACTACGCAGGATAAGAAAAGACTGACCATTAACTAAGGAAAGAAAGAAATAAGTCATGCACAAAGTCAGGATAAAATGATGAGACAGGTTAGTCAGTATGATTGCTGGTAGAGGGAGGGGAGGGAGGTGGGGTTCCCTGGTGGAATAAACAAAAAGCAGCCATATCCTGAAACTTCAGGTTCTGGAATGTCTCCTTCACTCCAGGAAAAAGATAGGAGAACACACGTTGAGGTTAATAATTATCTCAAATCCCTTCTGGCCGGACAAAGGAGCAGATCTGATAGCTAGGAATGGGTTAGTTCATTAATCCCTTCAGAATGGCAAACAGGACAAACCTGACAGATGAATTCCATTAAAAGGCTTCAGTCCCCTTAGTAGGAACTTTTGCTCAGTCACTGGGCTTCCCAGTTTCGGGTACCCTCTCCCGCTTGGGAGCTGCAACCTCTTCTGCTGCCTCTAATAAACTATCTTCCTTTACAACTCTTTGCCTCTCCCTGGTCTGTGTGTTCATTCTTCGGCTTCATGAGATAGGATCCCGGCCCACACCCAGAAACTGCTGGCAGATCCAACATTATTATATCAATGATACACACAAACATGCACCTAATTTTAATGACAACAGACATATGCCTGATTCCTTGTGAATCAAACCTCACATTGTCTTAAGTGTACTGAGCTGAAAATTGTCATTAGCATTCATAATGTATGAGTAACAACCAAAAAAGAAAGTAACAAAATTTGAGGAGACTACCATAAAATAGGAAACTCACTGTTATGGAATTGCAAAATAACAATAAGAGAAAATGGATCTCCAGAATTCTTAACACTACACAAATGTACTATTGAAGAGAGTCCTTCTGTATAACTCATTTTCCACAGTGAGTGTGGTCACACAAACAGCAAGCATTCTGAATCATTGGAGTATGTGTTGTAGGGCAAGAAAACTTCACAGACAATACATTAGAATCATTCATAAACAGCTCTAAAGAAAAATTTTAATAAATAAGCGTGGAAATGACATTGGAGGAATTTTTAGGTTATTAATATATTGCTACTATTCTTACAGTAAATATGGAGGCTGTAATGCGTCATACAGAGAAAAACCCCTTCGTTTCTAAATACAGGAACAACAAAAAAGTTGTAAAATACCACAGAATCAGTGACCTATAAAATCAACATTTAAAGTTAAAGTACACCATTACTGAGCGACATGCTGAGGAAGGCAGACAACAAACCTCAAGATTACTTTTTTCCTGAAGTAAACTGAAATTGAGGAAGCAAACATTATCTGAAATATGGGAGCCTAATAATTCTAAACCTCACTTCTTACCAAAGGAGTTCATTCTAGCACATGTATCAGCACTTCTCCATCTAAAACCACTAATCTGACAAAGATCTAATCAGAAAGTGAAAACATACAAAACAGGCCCAGGTAGCTTTGGACTGAACAAGATAGAATCATAACATGACAGTCATTAAGAAATCAGGGAACAATGGAGTCTCCTATTATTATGGACAATGTTCTAAGCTCCCCCATGGGATGAATTCATTTAAGAATTCTGTGAGGTAAACAGATACATTAAACTATTCTAACATGGAGGAATTGGGGAGTACAGACTCGAAATTTCTAATGTTAGTTCATACAAAGAAAAAGGACATTTTGAAGTGAAAACAAGTTTATGGTTTCTCACTTTAGGGAGGTGACTAGTGCTGACATAAAATTACTGAGTCTGAACTTTGCAGGGTCATGTTTGAAGCCTCCTTAGGATTAGAAATTATAAAGCAGAAAACATGAGACATGTGTCACCAGTGTCTCTGAGATTTCTGCTCCAAATTCCAGGACCTCCACCACTTCCTTCACAAACTCCTTACATGAGACAAGAACAGAACTTTAAAAATGGCTTCAGGGAGAATTACTCAGCTAGAGCACAGATTTTCCCCGGCCCCTGAGGCAATGGAACAATTGCCACACCATGGCGGCCCCCACAGTCCAGGGGGAGGACATCGGCCCTCACTGCGATGAGACCCAGATCACGGAGCAGGAGGACCGTCCCTAGAGGATGTAGGAGCACGGGACGTGTTGGACAGGACTGTCCTCTGTGACAGCAACAGACAGAAACCTGGGCTTCTCACATCCTTTCCACTGAAGCGGAGCTTCCCAAACCACATCTTAAGGTCTGGCTCCTCCAGGACCATTGGCCCTCTCACCTGTGTCACCTGCCTCCTTCATTCCCACCTACCTGGGTGGATGGACACTGTCTTTTCTTGCTTCACATCCCAGGTCTCTTTCATTCTCTCCAAAAAGGAGACTAGGTCTGGCTTAGAGACAGCAAGACCTGTTTATTAGAAAAAGGAACATGGATTTTGATGGAGATTCTTCAATTTCTAATCCAGTATGTGCTCAGTTGGGAAGAAAGGACATTGCAGAAAATTAGAATATTCTAGAAAAGGATGCCCCCCAAAACACTTTTCTGACAGCACCTTTACTCTATTAGACAACGTGGAACCTGAGTTCCACTCCAAGGGCATCATGAAGACTTCTTTTCTACACCAGCAAACCCCCAATTTGCTTCTTTTCTACACCAGCAAACCCCCAGTTTGCTCCTCAGAGCCGGGATCTGAAACTACCACACAAAGCAGAAGCTCCCAGGAGGCGCTGTACTGATGAAGGAAACACAACCCTGCGGTGGGGTAGGAGTTCTGGAAGGAAGTCACCCTCACCCAGGGAGCACAGGTTCCTGTAGTTCTCCAGCATCACGTCCATGTACAGTTTCCGCTCAGCTGGGTGCAGACATTCCCACTCCTCCTGAGAGAAATCTATGGCCACATCCCTGAATGTCAACCGTCCCTAAAACAAAAGACATATTTACCACGTGGCCACAGGCAAGGTCATAAAATGACTCCATATGAAAACAGAGTTAAGAGAACTGGTTTTTGACCTAGAAGAGTGTCTGGAATTAAACAGTAAGGTCACTGACAGTAATAATCTTTAGTATATTTTCTGAGAAAGGAGGATAACATACAGACTTTCCTTTTCTGGAAGATAAATTTTTAGGCATCAACACAGGCATGTGGATTTTTGTGTATTATATTTGTATCATATAGGATACATTGTGTACATTTCTTGGCTGGAAGTGACATGGCAAGTTAGAAATGCAAAGTACTTCTCAAATTTTCATGTTGACAACAAGGAACTGGACTGTTGGAAAAATGCAGATTCTGACTGAGGAGTCCTGGGGTGGGGCCTGAGTTTCCACATTTAACAACATCACTTTTGATTAGTGACACCAATGTCTCTGTTCCATATGTCACACTGTTCAATAGCACAGAGGAAGGAAACAGGGAAAAATTAATACATGACTTTGAGTTTTATGGAATTTACACTTCTCTTAGAAGCATAGCAACACAATTCTTTTTGAAAACTTACTGTATAATAGAGAACATTCTAACTGTATTTTATATATTGATTCATAAAGAACATAAGTAATCTAAGAAAAAATCTTAATCTTCTTCCTGTATGGGAATATTTTGTGAAGCATTTGGTAGAATGGTAGAGCTTGGGTTTTACTCCAAACTGTTTCTAGAATTTATCAAAAAGGTCCACAGCAATATGTATAGACAACCCTCATGAACATTCATAGCAGTTTCTGTAACTGAGAAGAGAAACAACTTAAACAAGTAAGTAGAAAGAATAGCTCAAACCGTGTTAAGACACACAGACATATGGGAACTGTGTGCACATTAAAATTGACAGAGAAAGAAATTTTCACGTCACTGAAATCACAATTATTTTCAATTCTGTAAATCTCATAAATGTTTTTGTGGATGATACTCTGTATTTTATAAACACAATAGGGAGAAGAACACACAATAACATAAGTTATAGGGGCTTTCTCTTTGAAAAAAATTGCATGTCATTTGTGCTGAGCTATACATTACAAATTACCACACTTCAACACTTTAATATGATTCTTGTAAACTTTCTTGAAAACACAAAAAGGGATGAACTAGAGAATGTCTGTGACATGAGTGTGGAATACAATGAAAATTTACAGGAACAAGGCCTGACTGATGAAAGCCTCCACTCCAAAAGCCAAGTATCTCTAGTAAAGAAAGCTGAGGGCCTGCAATTCCCAAAGCAGAGAAACTAGGAAAAGGGAGTTTCAAGAAGAAATGTGATGGTTTTTGCACATCTCTGTGTAAATCCCTCCAGACCCTTATTAACGATAAAGATAAAAATGTTAACTTCATAGTGAAGACAGGACCTCAACCAAGTGAAAATCAGGTGGAAGGAACAAGTGGGTATCAGCTGACTGAGACACACGGAAGAACACACCATCACTGCTGTGATGTTACCGGCAAAAATGAAGAAATAAGGAAATCATAATGTGAATCTGATCATAAAAACATTAGTTTTTTACAAATTTCAATGCATTTATATAGCTCCCACGTTTGTAACTCTAATAGTGCATTTAAACAGTCTTTCTTACCAATCTAGTGAGCAAGTCTCTTCCAATTACTTATTGTTTCCCCCAGAACTCTCCAGCCTATTCTGTGCACTGAGGCATCCTGGGTCCTTGTGCACATTCTTACCCCCGTTCTACAGCCCTGATGCTGCAGTGACGGGACATATGAGGAATGACAATTAATTTTGCGACCTTGCTGCAATGCTGTTGCTAAGCTTTTTTTGATATGAGAGGGATTATTCATTATGAATTTGTACCAACTGGACAAACAGTTAACCAAGTTTACTATTTGGAAGTGATGAAAAGGTTGCATGAAAACGTAAGACAACCTAAACTTTCGCCAATAATTCATGGCTCTTGCATCACGACAATGCACCAGCTCACACAGCACTGCCTGTGAGGGAGCTTTTAGCCAGTAAACAAATAACTGTATTGGAACACCCTCCCTACTCACCTGATCTGGCCCCCAATGACTTCTTTCTTTACCTAAAGATAAAGGAAATATTGAAAGGAAGACATTTTGATGACATTCAGGACATCAAGGGTAATACAACAACAGCTCTGATGGCCATTCCAGAAAGAGTTCCAAAACAGCTTTGAAGAGTAGATTAAGCACTGGTGTTGGTGCACAGCTTCCCAAGGAGAGTACTTCGAATGTGACCGTAGTACTATTCAGCAATGAGGTATGTACCACTTGTTCTAGGATGAGTTCGCAAACTTAATTGTCCGACCATACACCTACACCTCCCTTCTTCAGGACACTGAGCATCTGACTCCACCTAACAGGGACCTTGGACACAACCACCCTGACGGGTGGATTTGTCACAATGGGGATGTTTTCAGTACTTCAGGGTCAGTAATTCACGGTGAGAATTACTCATCTCCTTAGGGAGCCTTAATGGACAGAAGGCAGAGAAGGCTCTGGGAGAAAGGGCAGAGTGTTCTACAGAGCTGATCTTGACTCTCATGAGAGGAAAAGGAAAAAGTAAGTAGTTGAAAAGAACCTCACTAGGCAGAACTTCAGGAGTAGAGAATTAAAGGTGGCAGGTTCTAAACCTACGAATTTTAGGAGGAAAAGCAGACACAACTGGTGACCCAGGGCGGAACGCTTACCTGAGAAGCAGCCATTTTGTCCTCCTCCTGCTCTGGTTTGTTTCCTCAGGTGATGTTCCAGGGAGGAATCACGTGGACATCTTGAGAATGTGCCTTCAAGGGCGTGGGCACAGGCCCTTCATCTGCTTCCTCCAAACTGACAGGCAGAACCTTGAAATGATGATAAGGTCGTCCTCTCTTGTCCTTTGTCACAGTACAGTCAGGGACAAGGAGCTCCTAAGTGAAGACAGAACTGTGAGTTTTTTCTTTCCTGTCTTCACGTGCCCTCCCCTCACACAGGCACCCACCCATTCCCATACCAATGAGAACGTGGGCTGCTCTCCTGGCCCCCAAAACCCAACACAGCACCCCATTACCTCCCCTGTCCAAAGTCTGCTCTCAACTCTCAGAACTGTGTCCAGGAGCCTCCAGCTAGTCCCTGGCCTGACCTTAGAGTCGCATGAACACCTCACTAATACAATGATGCTCCACCCAAACCACTTGTCCAACTCCCAGGGGGAGGGCACAGGTCACATCACTCCTTAAAATTCCCATGTGACATAGGAGGAACCAGAATGACAAGTTTTGCTTCAATGACCATGCAGGTCCCTGGAGGATCAGGGGCCACTCTAAAGGGGGCCATTACAGTTCTGCAGGTCTGCAGGGGGTCAATGAAATGGCATCTCTAAGTCTCCCTGGGGTGCGGACTTGCCACCCAGACCTGTTTCCTGTCACACTGGGCTACAGATCCCAGACTGCACAAATGGAGCTCTGGGGAGTGTGAGGGATTGAGGCAGGAACGTCTAGAAGGGTTGGCTCCTCAGGTGGATTTTCTTTCTCTTTTCCATGAAATCACAGAGAATCAGCTAAGAGCTATAAAATGATGAACATGTATTTGGTGCTGAAAACTTATAAAGGAGGGTTAGCTGTGGAAATACACAGATCACATTACTTCACCATGCATAGATGAGCTCTGTGGGAACCGAGTTTCGGTCCATCTGGTCCATCTGCACCATCCTTCTACATTTTCAGAGAATGAACAAGAATGACTTGAGGGGACAGCTATTTGGTAGCTTCCAGCTCACTAAATTAACAAAAACACTTAAAAGGAAGACAAAAGCTGCTGAATATCACACTAACTCACCAAACTAGGTTCAACACAAATAGCCTCACCAAATGCACACTGAAGTAGCCTAATATTATTAATAAGTACCAATGGATGTTTCAACATGATGAAGCATAGAAAGAATGCAGGGTTTCTCATCTAAACTAGACACTATGTTATTAGAAGAGAAATCGATGAGATTTTTTTTTTTTACTGTTATTACTTCTAGAGTCAAAGTTTAAAAGAAAACTAAGACTATCTCATATTTAGAAAATAAGAGCTGGTAATGAGATGTCACCAAAGCTTATTTCAGAAGTTAATGACTATTTACAAAAAAGCAAAAATTCAGCAGACTAAGATTTATCTCAATTTGCTTTTTATAAAAACAATGAATCAATTGTAGGAGAGGTAGAAAGGAAAAAGTAAATTCCATGTAAAAGAAAAAAGGAGGCAATGTTTTTAATATTCCTTGAAAAGTATCATGTAGTCACAGCTTCTGTCATTTCTTGTCCCAGGTCACATCCCTCATGCCATCCCAGGAAATGAGAAGGGACCCATGACTGACTGACACAGGTCTCTCCCCACTGGCTGCATGAGGCTTACGCATGGAAACCATCCGGTGATGAAATATTAAACGCACAAGCCTTAGAAACTGGAGTTTCGTAATTCTCATTCTCATCTGTGCGACTGAAAATGCAGTGCGTGTAAAATTAAATCAATTATAAAGCCCCATGTCAGATATCAGGACTTCATCGCCCACATCCCACCCACTCACCGCTCATCCAGGCAGAGGCTCCCCTTCTTCCTCTGCTACTATGTATTCCTGTCTGGATCTGTGTGTCCCTCTCGACCGGAATTCTCTCCACTGCTGTCCCCTCCTGTCCCCCTCACCTCTCCCGATTTCTCCCCTTTCCTCTGTTCTGTTCCCTGCACTTGTTTCGCGAAGCTCTTGAAAGCTCTTTCACCTTCAGTTGCTCTTTCTCCCTAATCTTTCTAACTGCTCCCCATCTTTCTCCCGTGACACTGTCTGTCCTGTTACACCCCTGTGCCAGGACTCGCTGACACCCCCAGCTTAGCTCAGGGAGGCTTCTTGCTGTGCTGTCAACCCCCAACCCCTTTCAGTTCCTGCACTCGGCTCCCCTAACTCTTCTCCTAACCCCTCTCTCCTCTAAAGTGCCTTGTCCTTTGTTGCCCCCACTTCTGCTAACCAGGGGCCCCTCTCCCTTTAGGTTCCCCTTCATCTCTCTGGAGCTCCCCCTTCCCTCCGTATTTCTCCATTTTCTTTCTCCTCTGGCTACTTCTCCGAGTCACTCGTTCTGTCTTACCGTCGCTTTACAAGTCCCTCCCACATCCTGTTTTGCCTCCTCTTTACCGACCCGCACTGACCGTTCTGCCCTCTCACCTGTCTGTTCCTCTCTCATTCTGTCTCCTTCTCGTGACCCCCTCACACCCTCGTTCTGCCGCTTTCCTGGCCGTCCCTTCAGTCCCCGCTCACACAAAGCCCCTCCCCGGGTGAGGGGGTGACCTGGTGACACCCCGCGGTGTTCCCTCCCAAATCCCACCCCCCTGAACAGTGTGCTCTACCTGGGATTCGGGGCCTCTTATTAAACTGGGGCGAGGGGGGTTGCAGGCGGCGGAGGGTCTGCAGAACCCCAGCCCCGGGGGGAGGCGGGGCTCCAGGGGCCGCGTGGCGGGGCTGGGGGAGGGGCGCCAACGGCCGGACTCCATCTCCCGAGTCCATCTCCCAGGACTTCACGCCGCGCGTGGGGGCTGCCCGGTGGAGGGTTTTAAGCAGGAAAACAACGCGGCCGGCGGGGTCTAAGGGCCCGAAGGCGGAGAGACCAGAGGGAGGACGGCCTGTTTACCCGGAAACCCCCGCGGCGGAGCGGTTTGGTATCGGGACGTCTGCCCAGGACGCCGGACTCACCGCTGTAGGGGACGCCGGTGCGGGGACTTCAACGTCCGCAGTGACCGCCAGGCGTCACGTGTGCGGGACCGTGGACTGAGACGCCCAGGTTTAAACCAGAAACACCCAATATCACCGACACCTTCCTCCAGCCTTCTGTGATTCGCAGCTGAGAGAAAGTCCGCGAGCGCGCTGCAGGTAGACTCACGCCCGCGTGGCCTGGAACGAGCGCTTCCGGCTTTGGGCGGGGCGCGAATAGTGGCCATGCCTGGGCGGGGCCTCCTGGATGGGGCGGGGCCCACGTGGGTCTTTCCATTGTGATTAGTTTAACCTACTTAATATTTTATAAGGCTGTATCATTACTCATAAAATTTGTAAGATTTCCTTCGAATATTCTCATGATCCTGGAAGGATTGAATTTTGTACAAGAACTTGGCTACACCCATTGTACTCCAAGATTTCTCTTAGATGCATATTTACCGATGTTTAGTAATTCTTGACTCTTGGTTAAACATATAGTTCAACTCATTATATTCAAGTTCTGCAGTATGAATTTCTGATGGTTAGTGAAGATTCATCCTGCATGAAGACCTTCCGAGTTCATTATAGTTTAAAGTTTTTTTCTTACATGTGTAACTATAATATTTGATTATCCATGAAAAACTGATCAAAACTTTCCCATCTTTATTGGAAGTCTTGGATTTGATACCAGCAAGGATTCTTTCTAGTTGTGAAAACTATGGAACCATTTTGGTAGATTTCTTAACTTGATTAGACTTGTAATACGTATCTTTAGTTTTATTTTTTTATTTATTTTTTTATTTATTGGGGTGACAATTGTTAGTAAAATTACATAGATTTCAGGTGTGCAATTCTGCATTACATCATCTATAAATCCCATTGTGTGTTCACCACCCAGAGTCAGTTCTCCTTCCATCACCATATATTTGATCGTATCTTCAGTTTTAATTTCTATGATTCAACATGACATAACTGAAAGCTTAATACAATCCTTTTATAAAAACATTCCATGCGTTTCTTGCCTGAACGTAATTTTTAATAAAATGTAATGTTGGTAATAGATTTTGTGATCTTTCAAAATTAGGTTATGGACATTACGTAGTATTATGGAATATTGCCAACCAGCCATATTGGCAGAAAAGCAAATTCAACATGGACTCTGATGTTCACTAGCAAATAAATGCATGGCTGGTGGAATTTGCATCAAACTCAGAAGAGTTGAGGCAAAGCTAATTATAGGTGAAAGTCAAGAATTCATCTGTTCATGGGAGTGTTGCTGCTTGTAAAATTTACAAGGGAGGAAAATGAACACATTAACAAGAAAGAAAGAAAGAATTCCCTCAATCAATGCAAAAATTTGACATATGTCCCCCTGTAATATCATCATAAAACAGATGCAAATTATTAGATTATTAAAGATGTCAGTGTTGAAAACTTCAAATATTTGAAAAGCACAGGAACAAGTTTGACCTGGTGAATTAAAATCTGATTCTAGTTCCCCATCATGGTTGGAAGTTAAAATTAATAAACTACAAACACTCTCAGGAAAATATATATTTAAATGATATCTTAAAATTTTAAAGGTAATACCAAAGAAAAAACCCAAACAACAACAGAAAAATTGGAGGGGAAAAAGGGACGAAAAAGAAAATCTTGAAAAAAAGATAAATCATGTGTGCACTATTCAAAATTGAGTAATTAAGATCAAAGCAGATTAGAGAACAAATACTATGGCCAGGGATAATGAACTCTATTTCACAATCATGAAGGGATAAATTCATCACCAGGACATAACAATCAAGAACCATGCACAGAGCAGCAGAACTTCTAAACCCCTGAAAAAACTAACCAGGCTGCAATGAGAAAAAATGTAATCCACATTTATGTTCAGAGATTCCCATGCCTTCTCTCTCAATAATACATAGAACAATTAGAAAGAAAATGAGTACATAGAAGACTCTAACAATTAGATTAATAAATCAATGAAATGAACCTAACTGACATTTGTAGTACTACGAGATAACAAAATACATACATTTGTGTCTGCCCCTGGTTCCTGGCACAGAGCTCCTAAAACTGAAGATTTCCTAAGTGATGCAGCACTGGGAGCATCTTTTGTTCTATTGAGGTGACTCTGGTGGGCTCCTAGATGGGGACTGGTCACCAGAAAGACCACGCCATGATTAGAAGGGTGGGATTTTCAGCCCCTCCCCTACACTCCAGAGAGGAAGAGGGGCTGGAAATGGAGTTACATATTGATCATGCCTGTGTGAGGAAACTACCATAAAATCCCAATAGTTGGGGGTTCACAGACTTCCAGGTAGGTGAACACATCCACACTGGGAGGGTGATGCACTCCAATTCCATGGGGACAGAAGCTTAGGACCCCTCTGAGACCTGACCCTATGTATCTCTTCATCTGACTGCCCATCTGTATTATCACGTCCTTTAATAAACTGGCAATCTATGAGCCAATCTAGCAAATTAATGGAACCCAAAGGGGGTAGTTGAAACCTCCAATCTATACCTAGTTGGTCAGAAGCACAGGTAACCAATGACCTGGAGCACCAGCTGGGTCTGTTAAAAGCAGGAGGGGCAGCCTATGGAACTCAGCCCTCACCCTGTGACATATGATGATATCTCCAGACTGATGGTGTCAGAATTACATTAACATATAGGACACCTAGCTGGTGTCCTAGAGAATTGCTTGGTGTGGGAGGAAACCTCCACACATTTGCTGACCATGAGTGTCAGAAGTGAAGTGTTCTGGGTGAGTGTGTTAGTACTGTGAGAGTAAAGGGGACACAGAGGAAGGAAACACACAGTAGAGAAGAACTGGATCTTTTCTGACACAGGAGGTGTTCTTTCAGAAGAACACTGCACCGACCAAGAGAATCACACACAATCTTTAAAAATGCATATAGTACTATACCAAGACAAACCATGTTCTTGGCCATGTAAAATATAATCTGAATAAACGATAACAGAATGTATCAACATTTATAATTTGCCACTAAGACAGAAATTATAAATAGCACCCATCAAAAACAGATAGCAATTTAACCAAACACCTATAAGCTAACGGTTCTTTTATTTATTTTGTTTGTTTGCTTTGGTTTTCTATACATCATTGTGAACTTCCTGCCTGTAAAGGGACTTGGGTTGAAAACAGCTCATCAGATCCTGAGGCTGTCAGGTGAAGGCAGCAGGTGAACATGGGCAAGGTGCGTGAGGTCCTTTATGGACATTTGATAAACAAGGTGAAAATGTAACTGATACCATAAGGCCACTGAGGGCTGTTAGACGATGAAAGGCAATGTGTTCCTCGATGTATTAAAAATAAATGGATATTCTAAAGAAAAGAAAATATATAAAAATGAAAGGAACGAGCGTAATAATATAGAAAGGGAATTTTTTTTTTTTTTTTAAAGTATGTTTTTCCAGGACCCATCAGCTCCAAGTCACGTAGTTGTTTCAACCTAGTTGTACAGGGCGCAGCTCACAGTGGCTCATGTGGGGATCGAACCAGCAACCTTGTTGTTAAGAGCATATGCTCTAACCAATGAGCTAATGGCCGCCCCAGAAAGGGAATTCTTGAAATCAAAATTTCAAAGGTGGTACAATTACTGGAGATAATCCTCTCCCAACTGTAAACTTGACATTGGGAGGATAGGTGGGGTACAGAAAAAAGAAAATGTCATTGAAAGAATACCAGTCAGCTTTCTGGAAGTTTAGCTATGGTAACACACATTCCTCAATTCTCTTTTGCCGACAACAACAAACCTTTCTTTCTTCCTCCTATTTTGTCTTTTATTGTCCCCCTCTTGCTTGGCCCCGTAATTCGATTCAGGGAAATTTCAGTTCATTTGGGAATGGAGGACAGAACGGCAGAGTTAGAAGCAAACAAAGACACATTAAAACTTCCCTTTAAAATTGAAATATGCCACCTCTACTCACACCAAATTGACCAAGGAAGTCACGAAAACTCACAGCCAAGCTTGCCATGGTGTTGGTAGGAAGTATAATCATCCCAAAGGAAAGAAGGGTGGCCTGAGACAAGTGGTCAAGGTTAATATCAAATGGCAGAGATGTGTATATTCACAGGAGGATGATAATTGGAAAAAATGCTACAATATATGGCCTAGTGCAGCTTCCATCAGAAATAATCTGTCCCTTCTTTGCTCACAAAAAAATACATTTACTGCTATCCCAAAAGAAATGTTAAAAAGTTCTATCTGAACATGACTTCAATCACAAATGAGTGTCTTATAAGATTGTCATGAGATTCCTCTGATTCAGACCCCTAAGAGGAGTCCCTGTCACATGACACATTACGGTGAAACACAGAAATAACACCTCAATAAACCCTCCCCAAAGGAGTCAGGGACCTAGTCCATGGGGATGGGAAAGAGGAAGGATCCTTTCCTGACTCCAGTTCTCCTGCGAATGGATATCCAGTGCTTCTGTTTCTTGTTCCTGATGACACCTAGTCACAGCTAATAAAGGATTAGAAACGATGCCTTCTAGGTGAAACAAGCAGCCTTCTCCAGCTACATCCTTCTCATAAATAGTTAGAGTTCCAAAGATTATTTTAAGTCTATCAGGTCAGCATTTTGATAGGACAAGCTTGTACAGCATTCAACAGTGCAACAGGACATTAAAAAATAGCACTTTGTGGAACCAGGAAAAACGGCGCTTAAGTAAATGCTGTGCCTACTGCATCCTGGGATCACACCAAAACTGCAAATAAATTATAGAACAATCAACTTCAAGAATCATCTGAAAACTAGTTGAACAGAACCTCTGTAACTAAGGATATAAGAAGAGGCCACCTCAAACTGATAGGAGGGGTGGAGATGTGAAACGGGCTGAACCCAAACCCACAGATAGTATTTGAATGTGGGGAGGGACACCTCAGTAACAGAGGTCCCACCTGAAGAGAGATGGATCCCAGCCCCATGCCAGGATTCCCACCCCAGGGGTACTGTGCCAGAAAGTGGAGTACCAACAGCATCTGGCAGTGAAAATCAGCGAGGACTCTGTCTGCCCTTCCGAGTGGGGTAGAAGGTTGCTGGAAACACAGACTCTCTCTTGTAGAGCCGGCACACAGACTCGCTCACTTGTGGGCACTCACCTGGTCTCTGGTGGAGGGGTGGAAGCTCAGGAGACCCAAGGATGTGCGGGGAAGGATTGAGTTGTGTGGCTTCAGCATGGGAGCTGGAGGGAGCCAATGTTGTCCCTGTATGGAGCCTGGCACATGTGTGGCCTAGAGGAAAGTGCTTTCTTTTCAGTGCTAAGCCCTACCCCAAAGGGCCAAGTCTGGGACCACTTTGCTATGGTTTAATCCATGCTTGTGCATCACCTTGGTGAGGCACTGAGTCCCCATTCCCTGTACAGCTGCTGCTACATCACATGGAAAACTCTGGACTGCTGAGAGGCTCACTCCACCCCACGGGCTGTAGAGGTTTATGAAGTGGTCAATCGGACTACAACAGCCCATGAAACATTTGCTGGTGGGTGATAACCCAAGACCTTTGCTGCAGCATCTCTTGGGTAGCTCTTGGAAACCTGCCAGCCTGAGATGGACGGTAACAAGCCCAGCATGGTGCAGGGAGCCAAGACTGCATTGACTTTGTAGAAACCAACAATGACACCCCTTAGCTCCCTGGAATACCAACCCCGCACCTAGAGTTGCCAGGGGCACTCTGGGTACGTGGGTGACTGGCCCTCCCCCACAAGCCATGGAGGCCTTTTACAGCAGTGGACAATCCATGATGGCCCTGGGAGATTTTGGTGGTAGAGAGTGAACCAAAAACTGTGCCACAGCCACTCTGGGGCAGCTCTCGGGAATGTGCGAGCCTGAGGCTATGGCTGGCTCGGCTGTTCTCGGGGTGCTGTGCAAATTGGTCATAGCCAGGCACTGGCATAAGAACTGAATCAGCATTAACTTTGTAAAAGCCACTGGTCACATCTCTTGACTCCCTTGAACTCCACTCTGCCCACCTAGTGCTGCATTGAAGAGGGCACTCTCCACACTGGATCAACTAGCTCGACATGTGCACCAAAGAGCCTCTTTCATTGGCTGGGCCTTATGGGAAGCTGGCAGGTAGCAATAGGCCTAGAGAGCCTTTTGTTAAGCTGCCTCAGGCCCACTATTGGTGGCAGCTAGCCTTGGTTAACAGCAAAGCCACCCCCCAGAAGCTACCAGGTTCAAACACAGGCAGCAGCCAACCACATATAGCTTTGTGGCTCCTACAGTAACCACGGGCTGGTAACAGAAAGGGCTGAAATTGGCCTGCATGGGAGCCTCTCCCAGGAGACACAGGAAACAACACACCCAGAGGCCACCTTCAGACCACACCAGAGCACTACCTGGTTAGCCTCACAAGCGGCATACCCAAAGGGAAATCTCAACAGGTACAAGAGCCTGAGGGATCGAAGCCTCCTCTAGAGTTCAGCCTCCACATAGCAGCTCATGCACTGTGGGTGTAGTCAATCCTGACTGTAATTCAGCCTGGGAGTCAATCTCACTCAATGATACAAAAAAAAGCAATCAAAGCTCAATTACAATGGTAGAACACACACAACACACTCAAGGGACACTCTTGAAACATATGCACAGGCTATCAGGTAGACTGCACCATTGGACTACACAAGACATATACTGCATAAGGCCTACCAGCAAAGGCTGAAAGACATAGGAGATCTACCTAATTCACAGATGTAAACACAGAGTGGCAGCCAGACTGAGGAAATGAAGGAACATGCCCTAAATAAAAGAATAGGCGAAACCTCCAGAAATACAACTAAATAAAATGGAGGCAACCAACCTACCAAAGACAGAGTTTAAAACGCTAATTATAAGAATGCTTAAGGAACTTAGTGAGAATTAAAAAAAAAAAAGATAGCAAGAAAAAAATATATAGAATAAGATATTAGAAAACACCCAATCGAAACAACAACAAAAAAAGAATAAAAAACAATGAAGATAGCTTAAGAGACCTGTGAGACAATACCAAACATAACAACATTCGCATTAGAGGAGTACTGGAAGGAGAAGAGAGGGAACAGAGGATCAAGAAACTGAAGAAATAATGACAGAAAACTTCCCTAACCTCATGAAGGAAATAGGCATACAAGCCCAGGCGGCACAGAGGTCCCAAACAAGATGAACTCAAACAGGCCCACACCAAGAAACATCATAGTTAAAATGGCAAAGGTTAAAGACAAAGAGAGAATCCTAAAAGTAACAAGAGAAAGACAACTAGTTGCTCACAAGGGAGCTCCCATAAAACTGTCAACTGATTTCTCAACAGAAACTTTGCAGGACAGACGGGAGTAACAGGAAATATTCCAAGTGTTGAAAAACAAAGCCTACAACCAAGACTATTCTACACAGCAAGGCTACCATTTAAAATTGAAGGAGAAACAAAGAGCTTCCAAGATAAGAAAAAGCTAAAGGAATTCATTACCACCGAGCCAGTATTACAAGACACGTTAAAAGGACTTCTTTAAGCAGAAGGAGGAAACAAACTAACAAAAATAAAAAATATGAATAATAAAATGACAATAACTTTGTACCTATCAATAATCACTTTAAATGGAAATGGATTAAATGCTCCAATCAAAAGACAGGGTAGCTGAGCGGATAAGAAAATAAGACCTATGCATATATGGTCTATAAGAGACCCCCCTCAGATCAAAAGACACACACAGACTGAAAGTAAAGGGATAGAAAAAGATATTACACACAAATGGAAATGCAAAAAAAGCTGGGGTAGCAATACTTGTATTGGACAAAACAGACTTTAAAATGAAGACTATAATAAGAGACAAAGAAGGACATTACACAATAATGTAGGATCAATCCAACAAGAGTAAACATCTATGCACCCGACAAAGGAGCACCTAAATATATAAACTTGATATTGACAAACATAAAGGCAGAGAGATCAACAGTGACACAATCATAGTAGGGACTGTAATACCCCACTGACACCAAGGGACAGATCCTCAAGATGGTAACAACAGCCTTACAGACACACTAGACCAGATGGATTTAAGTGATATTTTTAGAGCATTTCACCCCAAAGCAACAGAATATACATTATTTTCAAGTGCATTTGGAACATTTTTCCAACAAAGACCACATGTTAGGCTACAAAACAAGTCTCAAAAAATTTCAGAAGACTAAAATCACATCAAGCATCTTCTCTGACCACAGTGGTATGAAGCTACAAATTGATTACAAGAAAAAAACTAAGAAAGAGAGAGAGAAAGAGAGAAAGAGAGAGAGACTAAATAACATGCTACTAAATAATGAATGGGTCAACAATGACATCAGGAAGAAATCAAAAGATACCTTGAACAAATGAAAATGAAAACACAATGACCCAAAATCTATGGGACACAGAGAAAGCAGTCTTTTTTTTTTTTTTGAATTTTTTTAAATTTATTTTTTATATTTATTGGGGTGACAATTGTTAGTAAAATTACATAGATTTCAGGTGTACAATTCTGTATTACATCATCTATAAATCCCATTGTGTGTTCACCACCCAGAGTCAGTTCTCTTTCCATCACCATATATTTGATCCCCCTTACCCTCATCTCCCACCCCCCACCCCCCTTACCCTCTGATAACCACTCAACTATTATCTGTGTCTATGAGTTTCTGCTTCTCATTTGTTTGTCTTGTTCTTTTGTTGTTTTTGGTTTATGTACCACATATCAGTGAAATCACATGGTTCTCTGCTTTTTCTGTCTGACTTATTTCGCTCAGCATTACACTCTCAAGATCCATCCACGTTGTCACAAATGTTCCTATATCTTCTTTTATTGTCACTTGTTACTATTTGTCTTGTTGATGATAGCCATTCTGACTGGGGTGAGGTGATATCTCATTGAGATTTTGATTTGCATTAGAGAAAGCAGTCTTAAGAGGGAATGCAGGCCTACCTCAAGAAACAACAATCTCAAATCAACAGTCTATCTTTACACCTAAGGGAACTGGAAAAAGGACAGCTCACTAATCATCAAAGAAATGCATATAAATACCACAATGAGATATCACCTCACATCTGTTAGAATGGCTCTCAACAAGACAAATAACAAGTATTGGAGAAGCTGTGGAGAAAAAGGAACCCTCATACACTGTTGGTGGGAATGCAGATTGGTGTAGCTGCTATGGAAGGCAGTGTGGAGGTCCTCAAAAAAATTAACAATGAATTACCATATAACCCAGCAATTCCTCTCCTGGGTATCTACCCAAAAAAACTGAAAACATTTGTCTGTAAAGATACATGTGCTCTGATGTTCATTGCAGCCTTATTTACAGTGGTCAAGACATGGAAACAACCAAAATGTCCTTCGATAGATGATAGGATAAAGGAGATGTGGTATATATACACAATGGAATGCTACTCTGACATAAGAAAAGATGAAATAGACCCATTTGTGACAACAGATGGATCTTGAGATTATTATGCTAAGCGAAATATGTCAGACAGAAAAAGTCAAGAACCATATGACTTCACTGATATGTGGGATATAAAACTGAACACAGCAAAGGAACAAGACAAACAAATAAAGAAACAAACTCATACTCACAAACAATTGTTTAGTGGTTATCAGAAGGTAAGGGGGAAGAAGGGATAGTAGAAGAGGGTAGAGGGAGTCAAATATATGGTGATAGAAGGAGAACTGACTCTGGGTGGTGACACACATGTGATATACAGATGATGTATTACAGATATGTACACTTGAAACCTATGTAATTTTACTAACCGTTGTCACCCCAATACATTTTAACTTTAAAAAAAAGAAAAAGAACATCAAAATAAGCCCAAACTGAGTACAAGGAAGGAAATAATAAATATCAGAGAAGAAATAAATGAAATAGAGACTTAAAAAATAATACAATATGAAAGATCAACGGAACCAAGACCTGTTTTTTTAAAAAAGATAAATAAAATTGACAGGGCCGGCCCAGTGGCTCAGGTGGTTGGAGCTCCGTGCTCTTAACTCCAAAGTCTGCCAGTTCGATTCCCACATGGGCCAGTGGGCTCTCAACCACAAGGTTGCTGGTTCAACTCCTAGAGTCCTGCAAGGGATGGTGGGCAGCGACCTCTGCGAATAAGATTGAACATGGCACCTTGAGCTGAGCTGCCGCTGAGCTCCCGAATGGCTCAGTTCGTTGGAGTGTGTCCTCTCAACCACAAGGTTGCAGGGACTTCCGCAAGGGATGCTGGGCTATGCCCCCTGCAACTAGCAATGGTAACTGGACCTGGAGTTGAGCTGCGCCCTCCACAACTAAGACTGAAAGGACAACAACTTGAAGCTGAATGGCACCCTCCACAACTAAGATTGAAAGGACAACAACTTGACTTGGAAAAAAGGCCTGGAAGTACACACTGTTCCCCAATATATCCTGTTCCTCTTCCCCAATAAATAAATCTTAAAAAAATAAAAATAAAAAAAATAATAAAATTGACAAACCTTTAACCAGACTCATCAAGAAAAAATGAGAGAGAACCCAAATAAATAAAATCTGAAGTGAAAGAGGAGAACTGACAACCAACATCACAGAAATACAAAAAAAATTTAAGAAAATACTTCAAGGAACTATACACCAACAAATTAGACAATCTGGAACAAATGGATAAATTCCTAGAAGCATACAATCTTTCATGGCTGAATCAAGAAGAAACAGAAAATCTGAATAGATCGATTACTACCAACAGTATTGAATCAGTAGTCAACAAGCTCTCAACAAACAAAAGTCCTGGACCAGAGGCTTCACGGGTGAATTTTACCAAATACTCATAAAACAATTAACCCCTATTCTCCTCAAACTATTCCAAAAAATCCATGAGGAGGGAAGAATCTTAAGCACATTTTACAAGGCCACCATTACCCTGATTCCAAAACCAAAGACATTACAAGGAAAGAAAACTATAGGCTGATGTCCCTAATGAACACAGATGCAAAAATTCTCAACAAAATATTAGCAAACCGAATTCAGCAATACATTAAAAAGATCATTCACCATGGTAAAGTGGGATTCATTCCTGGTATGCAAGGTTGGTTCAATATCTGCAAATCAATTAACATGATAGAGCACATATACAAAATAAAAAATAAAAATTATATGGTCATATCAATGGATGCAGAAAAAGCATTTCACAAAACCCAGCATCCATTTATGATAAACACTTTCAGCAAAGTGGGAATAGAGGTACCATATCTCAATATAATAAAGGTCATATATCACAGACCCACAGCTAATATCATATCAATGGGGGAAGCTAAAAGCATTCCACTTAAGATCAGGAACGAGGCAAGGATGCTCAGTTTCACTTTTACTCAACATAGTACTGGAAGTTCTAGCCACAGCACTGAGACAAGAAAAATAAATGAGGCATCCAAATTGGAAAGGAGGAAGTAAAATTGTCATTATTTGAAGATGACATGATACTATATAGAGAGAACCCCAAAGACTCCACTAAAAACCATTAGGAATAAATTTAACCAAGGTTGTAAAATACCCGTACTCAGAAAATTATGACATTGAAGTGAGAAATAAGATTCAAATAAGTGGAAACATATACTATGATCATGGATAGGAAGAATTAATATAGTTAAAATGTCCATATTATCCAAAACAATCTATAGAGTCAGTGCAATCCCTATCAAAATACCAATGGCATTTTTCACAGAACTAGAACAAATAATCTTAAAATTATATGGAACCATAAAAGACCCTGAATAACCACGGCAATCCTGAGAAATAAGAACAATGCCGGAGGTACTATGCTACCTGATATCAAATTATACTACAAGGCTATAGTAATCAAAACAGCATGGTATGAGAATAAAATAGACACATAGATCAATGGAACAGAATAGAGAGCCCAGAAATAAATCCATGCCTACATGGTCATTTACTCTATGACAAAAAAAAAAAAAAAAAAAAAAAAAAAGGCAGGAATTTACATTGGGGAAAAGACAGTCTATTTTATAAATGGTGCTGGGAAAACTGGACAGATTCATGCAAAAAATGAAATTGGACCACAATCTAAACACTATATGCGAGAATAAACTCCAAGCAGATTAAGACTTAAATGTAAGACCCATAACCATAAAGCTCCTAGAAGAAAATATAGGAAGTAAACTCTCAGACATTGCCTTAGGAATATTTTTACTGATATATCTCCTCAAGCAAGGGAAACAAAGGAAAAAATAAACAAATGGGACTACAGCCAACTAAAAAGTTTTTTCACAGCAAAGGAAACCATCATCAAAAGGAAAAGATATCCTACTGAATGGGAGAAGATATTTGCCAATGACACATCTGATAAGGGGTTAACATCCAAAATTTATTTAAAAACTCATACAAATTAACACCCCCCAAAAACCCCTACCCACAAACAATCCAATTGAAAAATGGGCAAAGGACATGAAGAGACATTTTTCCAAAGAGGACATACAGATGGCCAACAGATATATGAAATGATGCTCAATGTCACTAATCATCAGAGAAATGCAAATAAAAACCACAATGAGATACCATCTTACTCCTGTCAGAATGGCTATCATCAATAACTCAACAAACAACAAGTGCTGGTGAGGATGTGGAGGAAAGGGAACCCTCGTGCACTGTTGGTGGGCTTGCAGATTGGTGCAGCTCCTCTGGAAAACAGTATGGAGGTTCCTCAAAAAAATTAAAAATAGAACTACCTAAAGACCCAGCAATTCCACTCCAGAGTATTTATTGAAAGAATGCAAAATACTAATTTGAAAAAATATGTGCACCCCTATGTTTATCACAGTGCTATTCACAATAGCCAAGATATGGAAACAAGCAAAATCCCATCAATAGTCCACTGGAGGTGGCGGCCAGATGGCTCAGTTGGTTAGAGTGTGAGGTCTCAACAACAAGGTTGCCAGTTCAATTCCTGCATGGGTTGGTGTGCTGTGCCCCCTGCAACTAAGATTGAAAAAAAAAGGTGACTGGACTTGGAGCTGAGCTGCGCCCTCCACAACTAGACTGAAGGACAATGACTTGGAGCTGATCGGCGCTGGTGAAACACACTGTTCCCCAATAAAACTTTAAATGAATAAATAAATAAATAAAATCATTCATTCTAGAAAAAGTGACATTTGGTCAATCAACATTTTTTAAAAAAGACCACTGGATAAAGAAATTGTGGTACATTTATACAATGGAATATTACTCTGCCATAAAAATGAATGATATCTTACCACTTGGATTCTTGAAAAGATAAATAAAATTGACAAACCTGGTTGGACCTAGAGAACATTATGTTAAGTGAAATAAGTCAGACAGAGAAAGACAAATACCATGTGATCTCACTTATATGTGGAATCTAAAGAACAGAATAAAAAAGCAAACAAAACAGAAATAGACTCACAGATACAGAGAAAAAAACTGATGGTTGCTAGGTAAGAGAGGGGCTGTAGAATGGGGAGAAGGTGAAGGGAATCAGAAAGTACACATTGATAGTCACAAATGAGTCACAGGGATATGAAATACACACACAATATGGAGAATCAATGTTGTAAAGATTATGTAGGGTGTTAGATGGGTATTAGACTTATTGGGGAATCACTTCACAGATTATATAAATGCCTAACCACTGCGCTATACACCTGAAACTAATATAAAATAATATTGAATGTCAACTGTAATTAAAAATATATACTGTGGGTGCCAAAAAAATGTATGCAAGTGGACTTTTTGGTCAATGTTGCTCAAGCAGTAGATTGCCGTAATCAGAAGTGTCTGGATGCTGATGGTAACCACTTTGAGCACCTCTTGTAATTGCAGAAATTAAACGTGACTTGTATTCATCAGTTGTTATTGGTATATATTGAATATTACAAATGTATTAAATTTGACTGTATAAAATGTGTATACATTTTTTGGCACCCTCTGTGTGTGTGTGTGTATTCATGGGATGTAAAGTACACCACAGGGAATATAGTCAATGGTATTATAATAGGTATGTACAATATCAGATGGGTAGTAGATTAGGGAGTTTATCACTTTCTGAAGGGTGTAAATGTCTAATCATTATGTTGTTTTGTACACCTGAAACTAATTAAAAGAGAAACAATAAAAAATAAAAATAAATAAAAATAGCACATTGTGATACCAAATAGCTCCATTTTCCATTAGCTACACCCACTATTTTTACAGGACACGCCTAGCTCTGCAGATTTATTCCAGGGTCTTCATGCTTATCAGGCCTTCCTAAGAGAGCCACACTTGTAGTTTCTGTTCCCTAAACCACTTTGTCCAAAGAGAGCAATTTCACAGGAGCCATTTTAACCATTTGGCAACTTACTTCCAAACGCATTGGGATCATGTCCTTTATTTAGACTGTGCGATGGTTTTGAGCTCAATATTCCCTTGACCATCAAGTATTCCTTAATAGTAAGTTCTACCAGTCTGAGATGACACACAATTAGTTATACCCTTTAAATCCTACTGGCAAATGAGTTCTTTCATTTCTGATGTCAGGTCTTTCTCATATTGTGTCATATGCAGCTGAAAATAACATAGCTTTTTTTTTTTTCATTTTTCTGATCTCTACGTGGATGGAGGTGATATCCAGAAGCAGTCACCCTCCTCCTAGGAAATATTGCCAAATATCTGAAGACATTATTTTCTTGTCACAACAGGGGTGGTGCTACTGGTATCTGGTGGGTATAGCCCAGTGACACTGCTACATGTTGTACACTGCATAGGACAGCTACACACAACAAGAATTTTCTGACACACTATGTCAATAAATAGAAAAAGTTTTACCATGTAAACATCAATTAAAGGAAAGCAGTACTGTGTATATTAGTATCAGGTAAAATAGATTTCAGAGAAATTAAATTAACAAGGAAAAAGAGGGAAATTACATAATGATAAAAGAGTCAAACTACCAAAATGACTTAGCAATCCTAAGTGCATACGCACCAACAATAGAGTGGCAAAATACATAAAGTAGCAACTGATAGAACTGAAAGGAGAAATAGACCAATCCATAGTAGTAGTTTGAGACTCCAATTCATCTCTCTCAATAATTGATAGAACAATGACAGAAAATCGGCAGGACATGGATGAATTCAACAACACCATCAAGTCACAGTATGTAAGCAACATATGTAGAACACCACTCAAAGACAGCAGATTACACATTTTCTCCAAGAACATACACCAAGACAGATCATATCCTGGGTCATAAATGTCTTTCAACAAATTCAGAAGAGTGGAAATCATACAGTGTGTTTTCTGCTCACAGTGGAATCCAAGTACAAATCCAAATCAGAAAGTTAAGTGGAAAATCTCCAAACACTTGTAAACTAAACAACACACCTTTCAATAATCCATGGGTCAAAGGGGAGAATTCAAGGGAAATACACATATTGAAGGAACATGAAAACACAAGTCAAAATTTGTGAAGTCTAACTAAAGCAAGAATGAGAGGAAAATTTATAGCACTCAACGTTTACATTAGAAAAGAGGGAAAATATCCAAGAATAATCAAAGTTGCAGTTATATCAAAAGGATAGCAAGGGACTATTAAAAAACTCTATACACATGTACTTGACAACTTAGATAAAATGGACCAATTTTTCTAAACATACAAGCTACCACAAATCACAATGTGAAATACATAATTTGAATGAATACTTTGAATTACAAAGTGAATTTGAAATTTTAAAATCCCCCCACCCAAAGTAATCTGCAGGCACAGATGGTGACTTTTGAGAGTTGAAGGAAACTACTCCATAATATTGCTGCCTTGGTATCCATTTTGTGTGGCCAAGCTGCCTGCAGGGATCTTGAACTGACACCAGCCCCTCTCTTGAGCACGTCCTAGAGAACAGCCCAGAGTCACAAACAAAAATAATTTCCTGATATGACTCCCAACCACCCCTATGATAAGCAATCTACACTGCCTCCCAGAGCCTTCTCCTTTTCCTTTTTAGATGAGAATCCAATCCCCTCCCTCAGCAAAACCCTTCTCTTTTTGGTTTGAATGGACCAATCCAGCCTTAGCCCCAGAACCCCAAAGTACTCCATCCATGGACCCTAATAAAGCACGTGCTTCAGGTCCTTCCCCAAGCTGTCTGCACCCTTCTTTGACCTCTGCAAGCGGCCCCTTGAGGGGTGTCCTGTAGCTTCTGCAAGACCTGTGAGGAAGACAATCCTTCCCTGGTGGTCTTTTATTAAGTCTTGGCTCACCATCAGACACCCAGGGCTCCATTTAATAAATGTTAATTTAAAGGCACAACAGTGACACTAGACAATGACATCAGACACGTAAAGAAGAACTAACAGCAAGTCTCCATAATTTCTTTCAAAAAATAGAAGAGCAGGGAACACTTCCCAACTCATCTGATGAGGCCAGTATTACCATACTGAAACAGACAATGCCACTGGGGGCGGGGGGGAGATAAAAGCAATTAAATTCCACATGAAGATGCAAAAAATCTTAAAATATTAGCAATAGAGTTAACACAGACAGATTTGTACACCATGAGCAGATAGGGTTTATTTGAGGGAGAGAAAGCTGTTTTCAATTCCGATTAATGTAACCCACAAAGTGAACAAGCTGAAGAAGAGAAATCATATCCTGTGATACAGGATGTAGAGAAACCGTTTGACAAAATTCAACACCCATTTATTATAGAAACTTCCAAAAAACTAGGAGGAGAGGGAAACTTCCTCAACTTGATAATGAACACTCACCAAACTTGCAGCAAACATAACACTTAATGGTGAAAGACTGAACGCTTTCTCCCAGAGATTGGGAACAGAGCAATGATGTGCATTAGAAATTTCTAAGTAGTGAAATCAAGGAAGAAGACTGAAGAAAGTGATAAAGAGAGGAAAGGGAGATATGATAATGTACCCACTGGCAGGGGATTCTGGGGGTGGTGGGCTGAATAATGCACCCGCCCTCAAGAATGGCCATGTCCTCATACCTATAAAATGTGTTACTTTCAGTGCGGAAAGGGAGTTTGCAAATGTGATCTAATTAAGATCGGGATTTGGGAGATTATCCTGGATGATCAGTAAATAGGACCCCTAATCCCAGGGGTCCTAAGAAGGATGCAGGGAGACCTGCAATTAGGTGGAGGTTGGTGATCTGATGGGAGCAGAAGGCCAAAGATAAGAGATTTTAAGATGCTACCCTGCTGGCTCTGAGGATGGGAGAAGGGGACCCTGAGGCAAAGGATATAAGTGGCCCCTGGAATATGAGAAATGGAAGGGAACAAATTCTGACCTGCAGTGTCCAGAGGTACCGTGCTGTGGATCCATTTTACCCTTCTGGCCACCAGAACTGTCGGAGAATAAATTTTGTTGGTTTAATGTATTCAGTTTAATTTGTGTGGTCATTTGTTTCAGTAGCAATAGGATATTGAATGAAATGGTGTATGTAGAAAATCAAAGGAATCTACAAATATTTCTAGAAAAAGTAAAATTTGTAAGGTGTCAGGATCTAAAAACAACATACAAAAACCTACTGCAGGGCCGGCCCAGTGGCTCAGGCGGTTAGAGCTCCGTGCTCCTAACTCCGAAGGCTGCCGGTTCGATTCCCACATGGGCCAGTGGGCTCTCAACCACAAGGTTGCCAGTTCAATTTCTCGAGTCCCACAAGGGAGGGTGGGCTCTGCCCCCTGCAACTAAGATTGAACACGGCACCTTGAGCTGAGCTGCCTCCCGGATGGCTCAGTTGTTGGTTGGAGCATGGACTCTCAACCACAAGGTTGCCAATTCAATTCCTCGAGTCCTGCAAGGGATGGTGGGCAGCGCCCCCTGCAACTAAAATTGAACATGGCACCTTGAGCTGAGCTGCCACTGAGCTCCCGGATGGCTCAGTTGGTTGGAGCGCGTCCTGTCAACCACAAGGTTGCCGGTTCGACTCCCTCAAGGGATGGTGGGCTGTGCCCCCTGCAACTAGTAACGGCAACTGGACCTGGAGCTGAGCTGTGCCCTCCACAACTAAGACTTAAGGGACAACAACTTGAAGCTGAACAGAACCCTCCACAACTAAGATTGAAAGGACAACAACTTGACTTGGAAAAAAGTCCTGAAGTACACACTGTTCCCCAATAAAGTCCTGTTCCCCTTCCCCAATTAAAAAAAAAAATTTACTGCATTTCTACATACTACCAATTTACTCATGAAAGCAGAAATTTAAAGTACCACGTATAATTGCTCTAGAAGGAAAACATAGAAAAATATGTGTAAATCTGATATGGTCCAAACAAAAGAGCTTCTCACTATAGAAACTCTTAAGTTTTCTTTTCTCTAGTGTTCTGACTCTATAACCCCTAGTTATAATCATTTTTCAAATCAGTTTCTTTTTTTTTTTTTTTAATTAAATTTATTGGGGTGACAATTGTTAGTAAAATTACATAGATTTCAGGTGTACAATTCTGTATTACATCATCTATAAATCCCATTGTGTGTTCATCACCCAGAGTCAGTTCTCCTTTCATCACCATATATTCGATCCCCCTTACCCTCATCTCCCACCCCCCACCCCCCACCCAAATCAGTTTCTTAATCATAGGCAATAGATTGTTTTTAACCTGAACCACAGAAATCTCCTACCCCCTGCTTTAGATAATTGTCCTGATACTTGTGATTCATACTTGTTGATGATAATCATTGAAGCCTAATGTTTTTCTCCAACCTGTTCCAGACCTAGCTCCTGGACGATTAACTGTCACCTGAATAACCAGTTAAGTGGCCACAGGGTCCATAGAGCAGACGAATTTTCCATCACTTAGCCACCTTGCATCAATAGCTTTGAGCTCTGCTCTTTAAGCCAACACTTTTAAATTTATTAATTAAAATCTATTTTTCCTCATCTAGGGGCCTTGGGGATACTGATGATACCCCAGCAGGATTACCAGTCCCAACCAAAAAAGCCAACATGGTCTTCCAGGCAAATCTCGAGACCCCATCCTCTCATCTAAGATCAGATAGGGCGAGAGTTCCGTGAATCCCCCAACAGATAGGGACAGCTCTATGGCCCCTGCCCAGCAGGGAGCAGATACAGAAGAAAAGACCTCCTGTCCCTCAACTTCCCATACAGATTTTATGGGGATCACGTCTTTCAAGGAGAAAACAAGGCAGGCAGTTAGAGCTAGGCATCAAGTCTCTGCATTCCTGCACGTCCAACATCACCCACAGAATGTGACCGCCCGAAAGACCTCCCGTCTCTGTCCAAAACTTTCCCTTCTCACTGTAATTATCGACCCCTATGAGGAAACAAATGGGTACAAAATACCGGACTAGATTAAACCAGTCACTCACACCTGCACAGTAAAGGCCACAATGACCTTCATTTCACCTGGGCCGCATTATACCATCATTATAATATCGTGCGTATGCCCAGAAGTTCATTAATATTATTATAACAGACTGAATTCTGGGAAGGAACATGCTCAGTTTAAAAAGATGAGGTACCCTGTTTCCCTGAAAATAAGACCTAACCGGAAAATAAGCCCTAGCATGATTTTTCAGGATGACATCCCCTGAACATACGCCCTAATGCATCTTTTGGAGCAAAAATTAATATAAGACCCAGTCTTATTTTCGGGGAAACACGATAATAGCCTCTTGTCAATCACAGGTGTCAATCAAGTGGTCCCACTCCCGGAAACAAACAGCCCATTCTAGAGAAAAAAAGGGATAAAAACTTCAAGTCCTTCCCAGTCAGCACCTCTTGAGCTTTGCCTTTGCTCAGGGCCCGCTCCAAACCCTTTGGAATGTACCTTTTCTCTTAATCAAGCCACCTTGAGCCTTTGAGCCTTTGAGCCCATGCTTCTCTTCAGGCCCACTCCAATCCCTCTGGAGTGTACTTTCTCTTCTAATAATGGCCCTTGAGCCATTCTGTACTGCTTGGATCCGCTCCTATTTCTTTGGAGTGTACTATCTTTTCTAATAAACTACTCTTTCACCACTCTATTTCTGTGTCTGATTCAATTCTTTGCTCGAGACGCCAAGAACCTGGACACCACGCTGAGGAGGGCCCACTCTCCGGTAACAAATCTAACAAAACATAGATAGGACTTTTATGCTGAAAAGTACATAATGCCAATGAGAGACATTAGAGATGACCTAAATAGAGAAACAGGCCATATTCATTGACTAGAAGGCACAATGCAGAAATGATATCAAATCACCCCAAATTGACATAGAAGTTTCATGCATTTCCTATAAAGATTTTCTGGTAGACACAAACAATATTTTCCTAAAATATTGGAAAAGATATGGAAAGGCAAAAGAATTGGAAGAGTGAAAAACTGAAAATAGTGGTTGGAATCATTCCATGTGACCTTAAGGTTTCTAATGTAGGAAGAGTAATCAAGGATGGGTGGTATTGGAGAGACACACACATTGATCAATGGCACAGAACAGAAAAACCAGATATAGCCCCAGATAACTACTTCCAACTGAGTTTTGATGAAGGCACCAACGCAGGTCAATGAAGGAAGAAATTTCAAAATCTTGTGCTGAACCAATGAAATATCCATAGTAGAAAAAAACTAATCTCTATGTAAACTTCACACCTGTACAAATATTAGCTCAAAATTAATCAGAGCTTTAAATGTAAAATTATAAAAGTTTAAATAAGAGATTTAGGGGGGAAAAGAAAAGCAGAATAAAATCTTTCAGATCCAGAGCTTTCTGAAGAATTCTGAGACTTTTCTCCAGAAATAAGATAAACTGGACTCCACAAAATTAAAAACGTTTGCCTGTGAGAAACCACATTAAGAGAATGTGGGGAAAAAGAGCTACGGAATAGCAGAAAATATCTACATACCATTTATCTGCCAAGGGACTGATATGTAGAACAGATAAAAAATTCTAGAACCATGACAATTAAAAAAATTGAATTAGAAAATGCACAAAAACATGAAGAGATATTTCACTGAAGCAGATATAGAGAAAATAGGGAAACAAAAATATTTTCAACATCGCTATCCATCAAGTGTCACCTCACGCTCAGCATTGTCTCCTTCAGTGTGAACCTTTTGCGCCTTCAAGGGTCACAGAAAAGGAAGTCTCTACCAGACAATCCAAATCTCTCTGGTGACGTACATGACCAACTTCTAAGTATTGGTGGGAATTGGCAATGGGAACTGTCGCATCCAGCACGACAAGAGCTGTGGGATTCAAGGAGGGCAGCGCAGGGTTAAGAAAGACAGTAGCCAAGAGCAAAGTACAATGCGGGCCAAGGGACTCAAGTCTCAAGGACTGAGCCCCAAATCGGGCCAACGCATAGCTTTTACTACTAATCATACAAGGAAGTAAAACTTGTTTTTCCCCCAGTCTGTGAGTTACGTGCCTGACTGCTACTTTTCCCGCGAGTCCCCATTGTGCTCCAACATGTACTGTGCCTTCACACAGATGCACAAGCCCAGGGGATGGAGTCAGTGTTCCGAAACCATGTGATAAGGGAGAATGACCGGTATTATTCCATCAGGTCTCAGTGTTCCGAGACACTTCCTTGTGATGTCATGGGATAGGCGAGGGGAACAGACGGTTTGGCAGCTGTAAGGCAACAGGGAACAGTTTTTCACAAATGTTCTCAGCTTACGAAACATACACGGGTCTCGTCACTAGGTATATTGATAATGCAGTCCTGTGAGATGTCAGAATCACAAACATGCCACAGACTGACTGTCCCCTCCCCCCACTAGGGCACCACCATGAGCATGCAGTCCAGCCAGCCAGAAGGAATCGATGACTCCTCTCATTTCAGCGGGAAAGCCAGTCTCTAAGGGAAAGAGATGGATGAGGGAGAAAAAAAAGAGGTGGGGGGGAGGTACTGAGGGGTAGGAACTAGTCCAGTGGCAAGGGCATGGGGTAGGAGGAATGATTCCTGACTGGTGGACTGAGTGTGTGGAGATAAACTAATGGTCCTAAACACCACACTAATGTGAATGCAACTAATTTACTGTAGTATAATCCTCACTGATGGTTGGTTCATAGTTTATCTCTGTAGCATTTAATCTCATATTAAATTGACCTATAATTTTTAATCTGATTTGCCTGACATCAAAGGGCCCAACAGTACTTTCAGAAAGCTTTCTTATGTAAAAAGTAATCTCTTTACAGTTCAGTGTATAGCTTCATCAGTCTCAGTATGAAAACCAGGCTTTGTAAAGGGTTCCACTCTGTTTCAAGTGCAAACTGACAAGAAAAATGTTTTGGTACTGCATATATGAAATTTGTAGTTCCCCCCCAAAACACACACACAAATTCCCATTGTATATTGTTCTTCTATATTATTTCACTGAGTGCTCCAACCGCCAAAGATTTTTTATATTCTTTTTACTAAAATGTTCTTTGATTCCCTAATTTTTCAACATGCTTATCATATTTCTATTTTCACTTCATGTAAATCAAGAAGCATGATATGGGTTGCATTTGGATACAAATAAGGACATAAATATAATCCTATGGCATATATTCATGAATGGCAGGCAGGTTTTAGAGATCACAGTCTGAAATTGCACCACTATGATATTTGTTATTATAGCCTCATAAATGTCATGGGCCAGAGTGTGAGAGAATAACTCAAGTGCAAATTATGAATAAATAACCCCTAAATTGTTTGTTCCTCGATCCCCCCACAGTAGGAAATTGTTGTTGATTCCTTCAATCTTGAAAGCCTAATGGTGCAATGCTCGTTTATTATGAAGTACCCTACAGAGGTGGGATAAAACAGTATTCGTACAAATAACATGATTCATTGAAGGTTATGAAAAAACAGTTAACTTTATTCATTAAAACATGAGCCCTAAGATTTATTTCCAATTACATGGGCAAAAAAAAGGTAATGCCAGCATTTCAATGTAACACACACATACATACACCATTCTGGTTCGATTAAGCGCCCCTCTCAGATTACTGCTCTATAATTACTGCAAATAAGACAGATCTTTCATTACTCTTGATATACAAATTACTGCCATTCAATGGAGAAACTCACCCTTTCTTCTGCATTATTTCTACCATGTAATCACCTCCCAGTAACCTATCACTCTCCTCCCATGTAAAGCCCAGCCCCTTACTGTCTGGCCTGCTGTTTCATGGTCAGCTGACAGAGCATTATTTCCTATGACCTACAGGGGCCTGTCTAGAGACGGGCACCCTGAGCCTAGTAAGTATGAAGACAACATAGTTTTACATACCCTCTGGTTCCCTGATATTCAGTGTGTGGGGACAGAGTCCCATAGAGCAGTTTCCAGGCTCTCAGCCTCGTGGGGAGGTGCTGGCTCCCAGGGTGAATGACCATCAACTGTGATTGGTTGGCCGTCAGGGGTAACCAGTTAGCCAATTGGCTGTTGATGTAACTGCCGGGCTGCACTGATTGGTTAGCTGGTTGGCAGGCAGGGAAAAGGTGAATGGCAGACTGCCCAGCGTGTGGATCCCACTGCGTGTGTCTTGCCTGCCTGCCAGCGAGAATATAATGGTATGACTCCTCTATGTATGGTTCCGTGGGTGTTCCTTTTTGGCCTCACCATACCCTGCGTTCTTATGTGGGGAGCGGGAGCTGAGACCCCGCATGAGTCCTTACATGACAAGTGTCACTATTTTTCCAAAGGACATGGATATGAATGAATCATGCCTAATGTAATAGGCCTTTTCATTGTATTGATTGGTTCCCAGAGATCATCATGAATGACCTGTAAAAAAGACTTAAGTCCAAGGCTATGCTCTTCATGTTAAAATTCACAAATAGTAACGTAGTCTTTTCCAGAAGACTCAACTAAGTATTATAAACCAAAAACAATGGGGTGTTTGTACACATCCTCAATCCTCTGATATATGGCATGGCCTGAGTTTTAACATACTTTGATTAGTTATTTTTCCGCAGTATATAATGTCTTGGGTTAATCTCAGAGTACCAGAGACTTAGTTATTCCTAGTATGGATTCTTGAGTGTGCGGTCAGTTGTGAGACTTGGATAAAAATTTTACTACATTCATTACTTTTGTAAGGATTTTCTCCAGTATGAAATCTTGAATGAATCCTAAGGACATGGTTTCTTCGAAGTATTTCCATGTTCACTATATTAGTGCAATTTCTCTCCTGCGTGAATTCTGTCATTACTCAAAAGATGTAGACATTTGGTGGAAAGCCTATGGCATTAACTACATTTGTAAGGTTGCTCTCCAGTATGAATCACTTGATGTCCCACACATTTCATCTTTGGGTAAAAGCATTAATGCGCACATCACTTATGTGTGGTTTCTCTCAAAGATGTACATCCCAGTTAATTGTGAGACCTGGAAATAGGCTCTGTCACATACATTTATATAATTTCTCTTCCCTATGGGGTCTCTTTTGTTACATAATACTTGAACTCAAAGTAATGGCTTTGCCACACTCAATGTACATGTCAGGTATCCCTCCAATGGTTCCCAACTGTTGATCTTTGGGTAAAAACTTTGCCCCACATTAATTTGTGTAGTTCCTCTCCAGGGTATACATTCTTACATCTAGTACCGGGTGAGCTCTAATTTAAAATTCTTCTATATTCACTATATTTGCAAATATGAATTACTGAGTGAATCCTGAGTTTAAGGCGATACCTTAAAGTCTGGCCACATCCAGTACATTTGTAAGGTCTCTCACCAGTATGGAGTATGTCATAAAAAGTTAGGCTTGAAGTCACAGTAAAGGCTCTGCCACACTCATCACATTTTTAAAAAAAATTTTATTGGGGAATATTGGGGAACAGTGTGTTTTTCCAGGACCCATCAGCTCCAAGTCAAGTCGTTGTTTTTCAGTCTAGTTGTGGAGGGTGCAGCTCAGCTCCAAGTCAAGTTGCCATTTTCAATCTAGTTGCAGGGGGCGCAGCCCACCATCCTATGTGGGAATAGAACCAGCAACCTTGTTGCCAAAGCACAAGCCAACTGAGCCAACTGGCTGCCCACCGGCAGCTCAGTAGCAGTGTTGTCTTTAATCTAGTTGTGGAAGGCGCAGCTCGCTGGCCCATGTGGGAATCAAACCCGCAACCTTGTTGTTAAGAGCTCATGCTCTAACCAACTGAGCTAACCGGCTGCCCCTCATTACATTTTTAAGGATTCTCTCCACTGTGAATTCCCTGATGTATAGTTAGATGTGAGTGCACACTGAAGGCTCTGCCACACTCATTGCATTTGTAGGGTTTCTGTCCTGTATGAAGGCTCCGATGACTTGCAAGCTGTGATTTTTTACTGAAAACATCGCCACAGTCATTACATATGTAAGGTTTCTCTCCAGATTATTCTGATCTGTAAGGTGTGATTTCTGAGTAAAGACTTTGCCACACTCATTACATTTGCAAGGGTTCTCTCTAGTATGGGTTACCTGATGTCTAGTTAGGTGTGAACACACAGTACAGGCTTTGCCACACTTGTTTGTCAGGTTTCTCTCCAGTATGGATTACCTGATGTCTAGTTATGCTCATTACATTTGTACTGTTTGGTTCCTGTATGAATGCTCCAGTGAGGTTTTTTTTTTTTTTTTTGTCTTGTTCTTTTGTTGTTTTTGGTTTATATACCACATATCAGTGAAATCACATGGTTCTCTGCTTTTTCTGTCTGACTTATTTCGCTCAGCATTACTCTCTCAAGATCCATCCATGTTGTCACAAATGTTCCCATATGTCCTCAATGTTCCAGTGAGTTTTAATGTATGATTTTCCTTAGGAAAACTTGCCACACTCACACCATCTGTAAAGTCTCTCACCAGTGTGGATTACCTCATGTCTAGTTAGGTGTAAACACACCCTAAAGGCTTTGCCACACTCATTACATCCCTAAAGTTTCCCTTCACTATGAATAACCTGGTGTCTAGTCAGGTATGAATTCATAATAAAGGCTTGGTCACACTCATTACATTTGTAAGATTTTTCTCCACTATGCATTTACCAAATGGTAACTTAGGCTTCAACGCATGCCATAGGCTTTGCCACACTCATTGTACTTGTAAGAATTTTTCCTGTGTGCTTTCTGGTCTTTTCTCAGTTTTGAAAATTCCTAATACTTCCTATCTACATCAGAAATGTGACCTTGGGCACTAGGAGGAACTCCTTGAAGTAGAGAAACAAAGCAAGTGTTATTGATAGACTTCTCAGTTACATTACATTCACCAATTTTTCCCTTCAGTATGAAATATCTCCACCTCAGCCAGATGTGCCTGGAAGCTTAGTCTGAGCCTGTGTTCAATAGGCTTATTTCCTGCATGCTTTCTACTGTGTTGATCTCTTCTATCAGTAAGATGGTTTTTATGAGTTATAGGCATTGCTTGGTAATTTGTTTCATCATTTCTCTGCTGACATGCAAAGTAATACATATTTTCCTGGATTTCACTGAAGGAAAAATCTTTGATTATTACATGGCTTTAATGTCTCCCAAACATCACTGTTTGGAAGATTTCTTCTGTATTACTGGTTTCTGTTGGTTTTAATGTCTTGATCACATATACAGGACAGATATTTATAAGATAAAAATACCATACTGTTCTTATTAATCATTATTGTGAAACTAATATTACACCAAAAAGAAAGTTATATAGAACGCAGTTTTGAAAATTCCCAAATGTGACCCTTAAACTTCTAATAATAGAAATGGGATTCTTACTAAGGAAAGAGTAGTCACAAACAAGTCAAATTAATTTTAGGGTAGCCTAGTTTCAAACACCTATGATAAAAACACTCATGCTGTGCTAACTTAAGCTTTCAAGGAAAGACTATTTTCCCACCAACACCCCAAAGCACATACCAATTTGCAGTAACTACACTACTATCTCATAACTGAGGTAAAAGGAATATTATACACTTTTTACATATATACTGGACATGAATGAATGCTGAAGAAGAGACAATACATTGTAATGATAAATAACCCAGAACAAAGATTCTCTAAAAAATCTAAAAGTGCAGTTTAAAATTGTACATCAAATATAGCAATGAGAATGTTAAAAAGTCAATAAAACATTTTGTAAAAATCAAATACTCTTCTAAATATCTGTTCCAAAACTATGTGTACCTACAAAGAAGAGGCATTTTACAATAGCAACACATGGTTCATGTTAGGTATATTGCATAACACACGCTGAAAGACCCTCATCTCTATATCAAAATAAAAGTTAAATTAAAAATATGCTAGGAAATCATGATAAAGACAGCTGTAAATAACCAGTAACCATATTATACTGTGTTTTCCTGAAAATAAGACCTAGCCAGACAATCAGGTCTAATATGTCTTTTGCAGCAAAAATTAACATAAGACCTGGTCTTATTTTACTATAAGATATGATATGATATATTATGATATAAAACAATACAAGACCGGGTCTTATATTAATTTTTGCTCCAAAGGCCGCATTAGAGCTGATTGTCTGGCTAGTTCTTATTTTGGGGGAAACACGTTAGAAAGTTACACTCTGTCGAACTCTAAAGATACCCCCTAAAGAATGAAAAATGAACTTCTATTCTAGAAAGAGCACACAACATGAGAAATGGAAACTATGTTAAAATCACTGACTTCTGAAGTATCAGGTCAGCAAAATACATAACATTATAAAGAATATAAAGAATATAACATTATATTCTTCTGAATATGAGAAAGAAGGCAACACTCACCATTAGGATTTTATGGCTGCAATTATATAACAGCCAATCCATAGAGCAATTCCCTGTGTATGCAGGGGACTTTAGTCATCTAGTACATGGGCCCCACGATATATGGAAATAGAGAGTCTGTGCTTTCAAAATTGATGAAGGTGACAGAACAAATTAAAAAATAAAAACATATGATATGATGCAAGCAAAGGGATAACTTTTAATGAACATTTTCAAATCAAGGAAGTAGACTCACAGGGTTTATGTATAATATATAACCTCCATTTACAGAGAATGTAAGAGACACAGGATTTGAACTTGGACCTACACACTCAGATGACATGTTCTGAAGCACAATTGCCTGCCCAAGCAGTAGAGCAAAAAAAGCTTACAACAAATACCAGCAGCTTAGAAAGAAATACTTCCACGGCGATATGAGAGCTGAGCTGTATCACTAAAATAGTGTTGCAAGGCCATTTGTCCTAGAAATGGTTTCTGAGTCGTCATCCATGCACATACTGATTTAGGTCATGTCCTGACAAAGTTGTTCTGGGGAAAAATGGGTGGCATTTTTTTACAGCATGAGGAGTGCAGGTGGGCAAAGAACTGGTGAAGGTGTGTGGTGGAATTTGGTGAGTAGAGTTAACATGCTAGGAAAAAAACAGTATATAACTTCTTGTTTAAGGTTGCATGGGGGGAAAGATCAAAAGTAGGGAAGGCAAGAGTGGAGGACAGTGAGTAATGGGCATGTGGGGACAGAGCTTGTGCTACTGTGACTGTGGGAGTATAACTGTAGGAGGGCAACTAAAATCCTGGCCTAGTAAGAAAGAAGAACTGGGTCAGCAAGTAGCATAAGACTGTCCCATCTTTAACTCTGGGAATTATACTATGCACATGAGGCAAAAATGAAAGAGATTTAAAAATGGAGAGTAGAATAAACAAAAAAGAAACAACCTCAGAGATACAGATAGCATTTTGATGGGTGCCAGATGGGAGGGTGGTGAAGAGACCAAGTAGGAAAGAAACCGTGTGGGACAACCCGCTCAATGCTCCTCAGGGACTTCGCAGGGGCCACGTAACAGTGCTGTGACCACAATAAATGCTCTATGTCTCTGTTGGAACTGTGGCACCCCTGCAGGTTGAAAGGTAAATTTTATAAGTGGAGGGATAGAGGAGAATTTGGAGAGAAGAAAAATTTCCATTGAGGGTTCCCAAGAAATAAATTTGTTTGCCCACAGATCTCTCTCACTTGGGAAGAACTTTGCAAACACTACTAATACTGCAGCTTCCTCTCTCCTTTCTGAGCTCTTACCTGTGTCCACACCTTTTCTTCATTCCCATTGATTTGCTTCTTTTGCTATTTTCAACTCACTCTCCAGAGTCCAGGCTGCTTACCCTTGCTCAAAACTGGAGAAAATATTCAGATCAGAAACAGAAATTCCTGCATAGAAGAAGAAAGGGGGAAGAAGAACTGTACTTTTTCCAGAATCCCCAATCTCTGGTCAACTAAGGTATAAGGATATTACAGATGGGTCAAGAAAAGTATTTCACAAAATCACCCACTGCTTGTCTACTTCTGTGCATAGGGACCAGTGTTATATGCAGATACCAAGCCCTGTTCCAAGAACTCCTGAATCAATAAGCAGGGATAGAAAATAAAGTATTACATATTTTTGAATTTGCTGCAGGGGTTTATAGACACTTAAGCCCTGGAGCAACCCAGAGAGATTATAAGAGGACAGATCAACTGAAGAAAGGGCAAGTTCAAAGTCCTGATGCCACGTTATGAAGACTTTTCATGTCTGAGTAAAGGGCGCTCCAATCTCAGTCACACAAGGCAGGGGCTCCCAAGAGGCACACAAGAGAACATGAAAACACACTAGGGCAGATCCTGATTTCTGGAGAGACCCCACCCTCACCCAGGGATCGCAGGTTCCTGTAGTTCTCCGACTTCACGTCCCTGTACAAGCCCTCTGAGCTGAGTCCAGGCGTTCCCACTCCTCCGGAGAGAATTCTATGACTACATCCTGCAATGTCAACCATGGCTGAAATGAAAAACACATTTCACCATGGGGAAATGGTGATAGTTCTTACCCTCTCACAGAATGAGAAGAGGAGAGTTGTAAAATCGATTCAGTTGAAGTGAGTGTTCTGACAGATTTCCATATGATATTGTTGAGCCAGTTATGTGTCCATAATGTTGGCTTATTATAGTTTCCCTTAATAGCTATTGCTAACTCATAAATCCTGGAAGGTTTCTCATTTTTGCAAACAATACATGAAATATACAATTAAAATTCAAAAGAGGGCAGTCTACACGGAAGTATCAGATACTATGTTCTACACACTGAGTGATATTCAATGTGTAGATAGCTAGAGCATGAGTAGTATCTTCAGGGGTGACAAACTCCAGAGTGTCCTTAAAAAAATTCAGACCCTTAAATTGTGATGAGGATAACAACAGCAATAAGTAAAAATTTTTGAACACGTCCTATACACTAAGCGTTAGTCTAAATGCTTTACATAGTTTACTTGTTCTCAACATAATGGCTCGCTACACACAACCCTGTTCCCATCTGATAGAGAAGAAAACATGTCACAGGAACTCTAAGAAACTCCCATCGGGTCAAAATCTGCAATTTGATTCAGCAAACAACAGAACTCAGGTGATGCGGTTTAGACTTGAACCTAAACAGTCAAACAGGTAAGTTACAGACACAACATTAACAGGGCCGGCCCGGTGGCTCAGGCGGTTGGAGCTCCATGCTCCTAACTCCGAAGGCTGCTGGTTCGATTCCCACATGGGCCAGTGGGCTCTCAACCACAAGGCTGCCAGTTCAATCCCTTCAGTCCTGCAAGGGATGGTGGGCTCCACCCCCTGCAACTAACATTGAACACAGCAGTTTGAGCTGAGCTGCCGCTGAGCTCCCGGATGTGCGTCCTCTCAACCACAAGGTTGCCGGTTCGACTCCCGCAAGGGATGGTGGGCTATGCCCCCTGCAATTAGAAAACAGCGACTGGACCTGGAGCTGAGCTGTGCTCTCCACAACTAAGATTGAAAGGACAACAACTTGACTTGGAAAAAAAGGCCTGGAAGTACACACTGTTCCCCAATAAAGTCCTGTTCCCCTTCCCCAATAAAATCTTTTTTAAAAAAAAGTACACTAACAAAACATTCTCTGACTGAAAACATCTGAAACATGTTCAATGACATTGAACTGCATGAAAAGTCATTACATCTGCGCACCTGCAAACATGCTACTATTTTTACTTTTATTTAAATCACTAACATAATAGTGTAGAAAAAAATTAAGACCATGGAATATGTTTATGATACAGTTTCAACTACTAAACAATATAAAACTTATTTATGTAATGATGGTGTCTTTTATAAAAATCATGACTTGCACATCCATGCACTCATGTACACACGTATAAACCAAACAATTAACTGAAATGAGAGGCGTTGTCTCTTCACATATTTTTCAATGATTTTTTTCATTACCATTTTTATTTATGTGTATTTCAGCATCATTGGGACAATAAAAATGTATCAATTCTACACTTTGATTTTTTAAGATGGTATCAAAGGCTAGTAAAACATTACACAAAGTGAAAAGAATGTAGACCGCTTTAACTCCAAGTTCTATAAAATACTTATTGAAACATACAAATAGTGTAGGAGCCTGACTCAGAAAAACTATGCCATCCGGCAGCACATGACCTAATTCCTGGAACCGTCAGTTTGCCCTTAAAAGGTCACGTCTCTGATAAGTAATGCTCCTTCGTCATTCCGTTCTCTCCTTCCTCATTCACTCCCCGCCCAGTTTACCCTAACCCATATAAGCTTGTAGCTACAATAAAAATTCTGAGGCTTGATCAGAACTTTGTCTTGCCTCCATTTCTTCGCACCTCCTATTTTCTCTTTTCAGGGTGTCTCCCTTCGGTCCCTGTTGAATGCCCCGCTGGTCGGGGCAAAATAGAATTTTATCCATTTACATCTAGATATGTAGGCATTAACAAAAACCAAATAGTTCATTGGTGTAGTCCACTCATAAAACAATGATTCGAGGTTTTTAAAATCATCAGTGTTATATATTATCACATTAACGGGCAATTGAGAAAATTCTTAGATAATTAAACAGCATGAGAAAAATGAAATTGGGCCAAAACCTGTCATGAAGCAGAAACATTTCATCAAACATTTTGATTAGCAGAAAACAGTGGATTCATTTCCTCTGAAATCAGTGGACAAAGGGGGCTGACCAGAGAGCCTGCCTAAACAAAGACCAGTAGAAGAGGGAAAAGGAGGACAAAATAGACGGACTGAAACAAAGAGCTGGAACTTTAAACTCACAAATCTAAATAGATATTGGCTAATGGCAAATGGAGGAATGAAGATATTCCATGCAAACCTGTTCCTGAAGACAGCCAGAGTTGCTAAATTCTAGGAGACAAAACAGAGTATAAGACAAAAATTGACAAGAGGCAAATGGCATTATAATGGTAAAGCAGCCATTCACCAGGAACATATAACAATTATAAGTATATATGCATACAACATTAGAGCTCCCAAATATATGAGGTAAAAATAGATACCAGCACAGTAATCCTATGAGATTTGACTACTTCAGGTTTAGGTATGGACACAACAACAAACACAAGATCAATAAGGAAATGGAACACTTGAGTAGCACCATGGACAGAAGGACTCAACACACATACACAACATTCCACCCAACACCAGCAGAAAACACATGCTTGTCAAGCACATATGGAACGTTCTCTACGACAGACCACATGTTACCTACAAACCAAATATGAAATTTTTTTACAAATTCCAATCAAAAAAGCATCTACTCCAACCACAATGAAATGAAATTAGAAACAAACAGCAGAAAGAAAACAGAAACATCCACAAAACATAGAAAGCAAACAAGCCATTCTTAAACAACCAGTAATTAAAAGAAATCACGAGCATTTTTTAAAAATCTGGATGAAAATACAACAGACTGAAATCTATGGGATGCAGTGACAGCAGCACAAGGAGGAGCTAAGTAGTATTTACATTATAAAGAAGAAAGACCTGATATCAGATATAACTTTCACACCTCCAAAAAAAGGAGGAGGCGGAAGAGGAACAGAAGGAGGGGGAGGGGGAGGAGGGAGAAGAGGAGAGGGAGGAACTAAAACAAAGTTTAGTAGGACAGAAGGAAGTAAGAAATACTTGTATTAGAGCACAGGTAAAGAAAAAAGAAAACAATACTAAACAATCAACAAACTACGAGTTGGTTTATGAACAGATTAACAAATTTATAAACCTTTACCAACACTAAGGAAAAAAAGAGACAAGATTCGAATAACTCAAATAAGAAACAGAACAGGGATCATTGCAACTGACGTCAAAGAAAATTTTTAAAGGATTTTAAGAGAGTGCTATGAATGGTATTATACGAAAAAAAATTACATAACCTCAAAGGCAATGGGTAAATTCCTAAAGACATACCAGAACCAATTGTGAAAAAATAAAAAATGTGAACAAAATTATAATTATAGAAATTCACATAGTAATCAAACATGCAAGAAAAAAAAGAAACAAACCCAGAACAGATGGCTTTGCTGCAAAATTCTGCCAAATACTGACAGAATAAATAACACGAGTTTTGCAAAAAAATTACAAAAAATTCAAGAATGAAGACTTGCTAATTCATACTATAAAGTCTGCATGATGCTGATAGTAAACCCAAGAAAGGCACAAGAATAAAGGAAACTACAGATTACTATCCCTGATGAGTACTCATGCAAAGACAAAATACTAGTAAACCAAATTCAACAGCGCATTAAGACAATTAGACATCACGACCAAGGGGAATTTCTCATTGTAAAGCAAGAATGTTTCTACATACAAAAGTCAGTCAATGTGGGGCCGGCCTGGTGTCTCAGGTGGTTAGAGCTCCATGCTCCTAACTCCGAAGGCTGCCGGTTCGATTCCCACATGGGCCAGTGGGCTCTCAACCACAAGGTTGCCAGTTCAATTCCTCGACTCCCGCAAGGGATGGTGGGCTGCGCTCCCTACAACTATTAATGGCAACTGGACCTGGAGCTGAGCTGCCACAACTAAGACTGAAAGGACAACAACTTGAAGCTGAAAGGCACCCTCCACAACTAAGATTGAAAGGACAACAACTTGACTTGGAAAAAAGTCCTGGAAGTACACACTGTTCCCCAATAAAGTCCTGTTCCCCTTCCCCAATTAAAAAAAAAAAAAGAAAAGTCAGTCAATGTAACCCACCACATTATGATAATGAAGAAAGTAAAAATAACACATTTTAAAATGATGCAGAAAAGGCAATTAATAAAATTCAGCCACCTTTTAAGAAGTTATTAAGAGTAAACTACCTCAACATAATAAAAGCCATATTTGAAAAGTACACAGCTACCCTCATACTCAATAGTGAATGGCAAAAGCTTTAGTTCTAATACGAATAGAAAGGCAAGGATGCATATTCTTGGCACAACTATTCATCAAAGTACAGGCAGTCCTAGCCAGAGCAATTAGACAAGCAAAAGAAACATCATCCAGATTGAAAAGAAGTAAAATTATATTCTTTCACAGATAAAAAGATCTTACATGTAGAAAACCATAAACACACACACATACATACGCACACACACATATGTTATAACTAGGAAACTATTTTAGGAATGTGGCAATAAACATTCAAAAAAGAAACTTCAGAAAACAATCCTACTTACCACAGCATTGAAAAGGATAAAATATGTAGGAATAAAAGTAGCCAAGAACTTTGAAAACTTATACCTGAAAACTACAGAACAATGCTAATAAATCAAAGATACAAATAAATAGAAAAACATCCCTAACTCATGGATTGCAAGACTCAATATTGTCCAAAGGCCCATGCTACCCAAAGTGTTCTACAGATTCGATGGAATCCCTATTAAAATTCCAAAGGCAATTTTGGTAGAAATAGAAAGAAACACACTAGAATTCATAAAAAATCAAGGAAAAGGGATCCAGGAGAGCCTACCCACTGTTGAAATAGAAGAAGTTGGAGGCTACACTGTTTTCCGTTGAAAAACATATTACAAAGCAAGCATCATCAGGTCGGTGTGATAATGGCATTAATCCAGATACATAAACCAATGGAACAAAAGAGAATGCCCTGAAATAAGCCCTTGTAGAGATGCCAAATGATTTTCCACAAGGATACCAAGACTACCCAATGGAGAAAGGTCAGTCCCTTCAACAAATGGTGTGGGGAAAACTGGATATCTACATGCAAAAGAGTGAAGCTAGAAACTTACCTGCATCAAACATAGAAACTTTCATGTGTCAAAGGATACAATCCACAGGGTGAAAATGCTACTACCCTCGAGAAATGGATGTGAGAAAAATGATCTGAAGAATCTGCAACTGTCAGACATTACGGTGGATTTCTTTTTAAATGGATGATGTAATAAAACACCCTTTGTCACTGAAGTCTGTGAACTTCCCAGTTCATTCCCAATCATTACGATTTTGACTCACTCATTTAGCTTCAAATGTATTATAAAATCAGTCTAAAAGATTTCCACCTATTGGTCCCTATTCCAGAACTTACCAGGCATTCATGCATATCAATACATGACTTCTATGAGCATCTTCCCTTACCCTGGTTGACAGAGAGGAGACAGTGCATCCAGATGTGGCCCCTGAACAATCTCTGTTGCCCAACCGCTCTGATGCCATGGAGCCCCCACCCTGTCTCCAATCCAAGGGCACGTGCGGCCTCTTCACAAGTCCCATGTCACTGAGTCATGGTGAGATGGAACCTAACTAGAGGTGGGAGGGAGTGAGGGAAGGCCGAGGTTGAGTGTCAACAAACATGTCAGGCAGGACAATTCAGAGTCAGAGAAGATCAGCAAGTCAAAGAGCATCTCAGGAAGGACAGACACAACCACCAACCCAGGATATGACTTAACCTGAGGAAGAGCCATTGCTGAACACTCTTTCTTTGCTCTTCCTCCTCTTCTGGGCTTCATCCTCAGACAAATGTCTTTACAAATCAATCTAAAAAGCTGAAAATATGCGGTTTATCAACATACCCCCTCCTTTTTGTGCCACAACCACACACGGGGAGACCTCCCATGTGGAAAAGATGGGTGCCTGCTGCCCCTGCCACACGCAGCATTCAGTGATAGGAAACTCCTACTCTGACACCAACAAGTGTTTTCCCATCCCTTCAGATCACACTGCCTTTACATGCACTGAAACAGCGGGACCTCGGCTAACTGACAGTCCCCTTCAGGTCACAGACCTGGCCCTGATCAAACCCCAAGCAGAGCAGAGCCCCTCACCCTCACCCCAGATCTCAGCCCCCAGAAATGGAGGACCCAGAGCCTTGCTGCTCAATGATGGATACACATTAGAATCACATGAAGCACTTTAAACATTATTGAGGCTGGGCCCACCATAATGTAGGAATGACTTTCAGTTAGAGGGCACAAAAGATGGAATAGCAAAATGCCTCAGCAATCTAATGTGAAGTGGTATTCAGCACCATCCACAGAAGGGAAGCCCAGCACACGCACATGCGCGCGCGCACGCACACACACACACACACACAAACACCCACTTTTTCTTTTCCAACTTGATTGAGGCATAATTGACACATATAAATCATGTGTATTAAAGAAGCACAACCTGATCATTTGAAATACACTGGGAAATAATCACCATTTAATACCTCATAATACCATTACCTTATAATCACCACGTTTTGGCTGTGTGGTGGAAACACTTATGATTTTGTCTCTCAGCAAATTTCAAGTGATGGGGAAACTGACCTTAAAATGGTTCCCTGCCACATGGAACTGAGCTAAAATGGTGGCCCAAGCAGAGAGAGGTCCCCAGCCGAACTCCCCAGCCTAAGCCCCAGCCCACTTCTGCATAACCCCCTCCGAGCCACACCTTGAGCCAATCACCAGATGACACCTACCCCTTCCCCTCCCCGACTGAAGGAAGTCCCCAACCCATAAAAACCTGCTCAAAACCTTGTTAGGGGCTCAGTCTTTTGGGAAGGATCCTGCTGAGCCCGCCGGCATAATAAAGGCTGACTCTCCTAACTCTCTGAGTGCCGCTTGTGTTCTTTCCGGTCTCGGATTCTGCAACATTTGGTTCCCTGACCGGGCTGGCCCCCTTGAACCACCGGTTTGAGCAGAGGCAGGCCGCAGGGTGGCGGGAGAGCTGAGACCGGGCTAGGCGCAAGGTGATTTCAGCAGGCCCGAGACCGGTGACCTCCGCCGCCTCCAGCCCATGGCTCCCTGCCAGACCCCAGTAGGGAGAAAGGACAGACAGCCAACCAGGACATCGGACACAGTAAGACCACGGGCCCCGGACCCAGTTAAGCCTGCCTACGGGCAGAAGGGGGCCTGATCACCTCCTGCTGAATCCTACTTCGGACTCCAGTTAGGTCCATTCCAGGGGAGGGCGTCTTTCCTCCCTGAATGAGTGTGTGTGTGCTTGGTCCCCAACGGGATTCTGTGTGGATCCACGGCCTGTCGGCTACGGAACAGGAGTGAGCCCCAACCTGTGTTTCCGTGGTAGCGTCCTAAGGCATAACGATGATTCGCACTCTCAGGGTGTGACCTGGCCCGGGGTTTAAACGTGCACACCTTAGCCAAGATGTACCCTAAGTTCCCGCAAGGGAAACAGCCAGGCGGGTCCCTTGTCCAAACACCATGAGAGGGAAAACACGGTAAGCCCACGGTTCTAGACTGCATGTTAAAGAATTTCAGGAAAGGTTTCAGAGGTGACTACAGGGTCAAAATGACCCCTGGACGTCTCCACACTTTATGTGAGCTGGAGTGGCCAGGTTTTGACATGGGATGGCCCCCAGAAGGCACTCTTGACCTCCCCACGATTTGCTGAGTCTACGTAGTTGTCATTGGGACCCCAGGACATCCAGGCCAGTTCCCTTACGTTGACTCGTGGTTGAAAATCACCCAAATCCTTCCTCCTTGGGCACGGTTCTGCTCCAATAGTAAGGGACAGTCCAGGATCTTTGTTGCACAGAGCCTGTGAGGCTGCACCCAGAGAGAGGCGAATAACATCATATACCAGGGAGACCCCGATGAAGAGCTGATACCACCTCCATATGCTCCACGGCCAACAGCTAACATGCCCCCGGCACTCCCAGATACTCTGCCTCTGTCCGAACCCCCTGAGCCGACACCCAACCTCCCAAACCCTCCCCAGGAGGCGCGTGATCCTCGACACCAACCCTCACTGGGACCTGCTAGCCGACTTGGTCCAGGGATACGCCTCCACTTCAGCTGCCCCTCCGAGAGACCAGAGGGCCAGACCAAGTGGGAGACGATGGGACCCTCCAGCCAGGACGCCCCATCATCTACTACCAGCCCTTCTCCACCATACCTCAGCGTACTCAGAGAAACCACAAACCATGACAGGCCTTATGGAGTCCGTCTTCCACACTCCATCACCCCACCTGGGAAGACTGTCAGCAGCTCCTCCGAACGCTCTTCAACACTGAAGAGCACCGACGGATCCTACAGGGGGCAAGGCAGTGGCTAGAAGAAGTGGCCCCTGGGGAAGTCCTGGATGCTGCCACCTGGGCGACCGAGGCTTCTCCAGATGCACGGCCTGATTGGAATTTTAATACTGAAGCAGGGAGAGGCGCAATCCGCCAATACCAAGATGCTCTCCTACGAGAGCTGAGGGCAGGATCCTGAAAACCAACCAACATGTTCAAAACAGCCGATGTGACCCAAAATGGGGAAGAGACTCCTGGTGACTTCTATGAACGGCTCTGTGAGGCGTTCCGGGTCTCGACTCTGTTGGATCCGGAAGCCCCCAAAAATCAAAGGATGATAAACGTGGCCTTTGTCACTCAGGCAGCCCCTGACATACGCCAAAAAGTCCAGTCTCCTGGAAGAAAGCCCAGCTCTGCAGAAAACAAGTACAGTACTTGGGCTTTGTCATCGCCAAAGGACAGCGAGCCCTCAGCACTGAGCGGAAGAAAGTCATCACTTCCCTCCCTCAGCCCACCAACCGGAAGGCACTCCGTGAGTTCCTCGGGGCCACCGGCTTCTGCCAGATCTGGATTCCTGGCTTTTCGGCAATAGCCCGGCCCTTGTATGAGGCTCTAGCTGGTCAAGAAAAGGCCCCCATGCTATGGACAGAAGATCAAGAACATGCCTTCCAGCAGCTCAAGAGCTCACTTGGACAGGCCCCAGGCCTCGAGTTACCTGATGCTGAGAGGCCATTCCACTTATTCATCCATGAGAGAGACAAAACAGCCTTAGGACTGCTGGCCCAAACAGTTGGACCATGGCTCCATCCCACTGCCTACCTCTCAAAGAAATTAGACCCTGTAGCAGCGGGTTGGCCACCATGCCTGCAGGCCCTAGCAGCCACTGTGATTCTCATCAAAGAGGCAGACAAGCTCATCTTAGGCCAAAGTCTCACAGTTAAAGTTCCCCACTCGGTCACCACCTTAATGAACAGTCAAGGACCCCGATGGCTGTCGAATGCACGGCTGACTCAGTATCAGGGGCTACTCCTGGAAAACCCTCGGATCTTGTTAGAAACTGTGTGCACCCTGAACCCAGCCACTTTCCTGCCAACTGAGGACGGGAATCCAGAACATGACTGTACAGAAGTTATCAGCGAGGTCTATGCCACCAGGCCCGACCTCCGGGACAGCCCACATCCTAACCCGGACCTTACTCTGTATACTGATGGCAGCAGCTTCCTGAGGGACAGAAAATGTCACGCGGGGTATGCAGTAACCACCACAGATGAGGTACTCGAGGCAGGGGCACTCCCGTCGGGATGGTCAGCCCAACGGGCAGAATTGTGGGCACTAATAAGAGCCCTTACTCTATCCGAGGGCCGGAAAGTCAACATCTACACTGACTCTTGGTTTGCCTTTGCTACCGTCCATATCCATGGGGCTATATACAAAGAAAGAGGCCTTCTGACTGCAGAGGGAAAAACTACTAAAAATAAACAAGAAATCCTTAAGCTCCTAAAAGCCCTTTGGCTTCCCCGGCAGGTTGCAGTTATCCATTGTCGTGGCCACCAGAGGGGCAATGAGCCCTCAGCAGTCGGGAACAGGCTCGCCGACGCCACGGCGAAATCAGCAGTGATGGGAAGCCCTACTGAACTACTGTTGGTCACTGACACTACCGCCACGTCCCTCCCGCGGTACACAGAAGAACTCAGATGGGGAAGATCAGAAGGAGCCACCAGGTGGCCACAAGGGTGGTGGCAACTGCCCGACAGAAGACTCTTCATCCCGGCCCTGCTGGGTCCTCAAATAACCGCTGAATACCACAAGTTAACCCACTTAGGAAAAACCGCTCTCAAAGGCCTCCTAGCCAAAAACTTCTACATTAGCCGGCTGTCAGCTCTTTGCAAGTCCATCAGAGAACGCTGCGTCACTTGTGCAAAGAACAAAGTCTGGCCCCAGCCCTATTCCCGGGATCCAAAGGAGTGGAGCTGCACCTTCTGAAGACCTCAAAGTCGACTTCACTGACATGACAAGCTGCCGCGGCATTAAGTATTTACTGGTCTTGGTCTGTACCTACTCCAGGTGGGTCGAAGCTTTCCCCACTCGGACTGAAAAAAAGCCGCAAACTAGCTAAGGTCCTCCTCAGGGAAATTATTCCCCGTTATGGGATTCCACTTTCTATCCACAGTGACAATGGGCCAGCCTTCAGAGCAGAGCTTCTCCAGACGGTAGCCAGAGCTATGGGCATCAACTGGAAGCTCCATACAGCTCACAGACCACAAAGCTCAGGGAAAGTTGAACGCATGAACCGTACCTTCAAGAAGACATTGGCTAAACTCCACCAGGAGACCTCCCTAGGGTGGGCGGACCTCCTACTGCTAGCCGTCTTTCAGGTACGCTGCACCCCTGGCAAATCTGGATCATCTCCCTTCGAAGTTATGTTCGGGAGGCCCCCTCCCCTGCTAACCAGTCTCCCTGGTGACATTCGCCAGCTGGGGTTCTCCAACCTCCAAAACCAGATGGCCATGCTAGGCAAGGTCCTCACAGATGTACGTGCTTACATTCTGGAAAGGGCCCCCATTTCCCTCGGTACCCCGGTACACCCCTTTACCCCGGGAGATCAGGTCTGGGTCAAAGATTGGAAACACGAACCCCTCCGGCCCAGGTGGACAGGCCCTCATACTGTAATACTCATTACTCCCACCGCTCTTAAAGTTTCAGGCATTGTCCCGTGGATCCATCACACCCAGGTGAACGGAGTCTAGCCAGAGACCGACGCCTGAACCGCCCGGCCTGACCCAGCCCATCCACTCTACCTGACCCTCTAGAAACAGCCCGGATGAGCCTCACCATTGTCCGTCCGGCCTCCATCCTTACTGTTATTGGACTCCTAGTATTTCTAGCCCTCACCTTGCTCATTACATCCACCCCACTGAGCTGGTCACCACTAGAGAAAGGACTGTTGGGGTTCTGTTTCCTGTTCTGGGTTGCTTGCCTCCTCTCCATAAGCTGTCTTAGACAGCGACCATGACTTGGCTTGTCTTTATACTATCTCTTCCCCAGGGAGGAGACACCGCCTCCCCTTCCTGTCCCTCAGGTTGCCGGGGAAAATCCGCTGGCCAACCTACCTTCTCGTACTTTACCCTCATGCCCTCGGAGTGTTACACCACAGCCTCCCTCTGCTACGATGGGTCTAAGCGCTACTAGATGGGAAAAATCACTAGCCCTAACTGCCCAGGCGCACTAGGACGACAGGCATGTTGGAGATATCTTCCCCACATCGGTCCTCTGATGGGGAAGGAGTCCAGGACCTGGTCCTCGGCCAACAAATCAAAGACAAGGTCCATCAGGTTGCCAACCACTCTGTCGGGAATCACCCCCTTTACCGAGGTCTCAACCTAACCTCCCTGCAGAGACTAACCCGAGTCCCTGATACCTTGCTATTCACCCGGCACCTCCTGAACACCACCTATCGCTTGTGGGCGACCACCTGGCTAAACGCCACTAACCCTGCCTCCACCCCTGCCTGCTGGATTTGCCTACCCCTCGCCCAGACCAGTTATATTGGGATCCCAGTTCCCCGACTGGAGCCCAGACAACGATAGCAGCCCAAACAATGTCACCTACACCCTCCAGCCAATAGCTGCCAAATCCCGGTGGCCTCCACGCCCAACTATACCTGTGTAGTTTCCCCCAGTGTCACTTCCTGGGGTAAATTACAGCCCTCCTTATGCTCCCATAACCTCTCATTTCCCACAGGTGCCCCGTACTGTGCCTTGCCTGGCATCTTTCTCCTCTGTAATGGACTTGTTTTACGCTGTGTAGACATCAATCTCCCCGATCCTTGCATCTAAATTGTCCTCACCCGAGGTCTCTCTGTATACTGACTCTGAGCTGGAGGCCAGGCTAACCCCGCATCGGAAACGTGTTGCTGCAGCCCCTTTCGTATCGGGGCAGGCATCTTCGCTGGGGTTGCTACTGGGACTGCCGGGCTCAGATCCTCTGTCAGTTTCTATCACAGGCTCTCCCAGGAACTCAACGATGACATGGACCGAGTGGCCGATTCCCTGGCTACCCTCCAGTCCCAAATCAACAGCCTAGCAGCAGTCGCCCTACAGAACAGGCAGGCATTAGACCTACTCACTGCCTAGAAAGGAGGCACCTGTCTGTTCCTAGGAGAAGAATGCTGTTACTTGTCAACCAGTCGGGGACCGTCACCGCTAAAGTTCAAGAACTCCACGACCGCCTCAAAAAACGCAGAGACGACCTCCACGGCTCTTGGGGACTCAATCCCAGCTTGTGGCCCTCTTGGCTCCTACCCCTGGCTGGACCACTCCTCATGATCCTCCTGCTTGCTACCATCGGGCCATGCATAGTTAATGCTGTCATACATTTCACAGAGACCTCCGTCACCCATTGGGCTACTACCCAGATCCTTGCCCTGTGGGGTTATCGTCCTCTTAGCTAATATGATGATCTCTAAGTTGTTACCACTTACAATCATCAACAGGGGGGACGTGATGGGGGAACTGACCTTAAAATGGTTCCCTGCCACGTGGAACTGAGCTAAAATGGTGGCCCAGGCAGAGAGAGAAGTCCCCAGCCTAAGCCCCAGCCCAGTTCCACATAACCGCCTCCAAGCCACACCTTGAGCCAATCACCAGACGACACCTACCCCTTCCCCGACTCAAGGAAGTCCGAACCCATAAAAACCTGCTCAAAACCTTGTTAGGGGCTCAGTCTTTTGGGAACGATCCCGCTGAGCCCGCCGGCGTAATAAAAGCTGACGCTCCTAACTCTCAGTGCCGCTTGCGTTCTTTCCCGTCTTGGATTCTGCAACACAAGTATATGATACAGCATGCTTGATGATACTATGTCGTACATTAAAAGCCCAGAAACTTTCATTTTACAACTGAAAGTTTGTACCCTTTGACCACCATCTCCCAATCTTCCCCAACCCTGGTAAACACCACTGTACTCTCTGGTTCTCTGAGTTTGACTTTCCTCATTCCACATATAGCGAGATCATACGTTTGACTTTCTCTGGCTTTATCCCCTTAGCATGTTTTCCAGGTTCACCCATTTTGTTGTAAATGGCAGCAGGTCCTTCATTTTTCTGGCTGAGTAATATTTCACCATAGATACATAGATAGCTAGACCTCCTTTTCTTTATCCATTCATCTGTCATCATTTAGGTGGATTCCACATCTTGGCTGTTGTGAATAATGCAGTAACACACATGGGAGTGCAGGTTATCGCTTCAAAATATTTCATTGCCTTTAGGTATACGAGGTCTGACAAATTAAGTTTGCGAACTCATCCTAGAAAAAGTGCTACATACCTCATTGCTGAATATCACTATGGTCACCTTCGAAGTGCTCCCCTTAGGAAGATATGCACTGACACCAGCACCTAGTCCACTCTTCAGAGCAAGTTTGGAACTCTTTTTCTGGAATGGCCATCAGAGCTGTTGTAATATTACTCTTGATGTCCTGAATGTCATCAAAATGTCTTCCTTTCAAGATAAGGTGAGTAGGGAGGGTGTTTAAATATTTGTTTACTAGCTAAAAACTCCCTCACGGACAGTGCTGTGTGAGCTGATGCACTGTTGTGATGCAAGAGCCATGAATTGTTGGTAAAAAGTTCAGGTCATCTAACTTTTTCATGCAGCCTTTTCAGCACTTCCAAATAGTAAACTTCATTAACTGTTTGTCCAGTTGGTACAAATTCATAATGAATAATACCTCTGATATCAAAAAAGGTCAGCAACATCGTTGCAACAAGTTTGCGAACTTAACTGTCGGACCTGTATGTACCCAGAAGTGGACCCCCTCTTCACTACTATGAATTTCCCTCCCTTCTTGTATTTTCTCACTTTTTTTTTTTGCTGTGCTCATTTTGTTCCCCTCTCATCCTGTTGTTTCCTTCTCAGTATTTTTCTCACACCTGTGCTAAACCCACTCAGCAACTCTGATACCCTCTTGTGCTTTCCACCCAATTTCTGATTGTCGCCAATCTTGCTGTATTTTGTCATTTTCCCCCCATCTCAGCTCCCTCTCTACTCTCCCAGTAACATTCCTTCTTTCCCAGTTACACCCCATTCATCCCCACTCTGCCACACACAGGAGGCTACACTTCCGTTCTGCTGTTTCTTCCTTTGCTCTCCTTGTCACCCCCTTGTCCTCTCTCAGTCCCAGAAAACAAGTGGCTCTGTGGGACAAGGATCCAACACTTTTATCCTCTGCCCCTACTCTCTGTTTTAAGGGCCCCACTAGTTTTCTCACTCCTAAAGCCTACCAGAGACCTCTTGCTATAAAACCTGTAGATATCGGTAGTGAATTTTTATGAGTTTGAGCCAAACTAATGACATATGCTGGGGAGCAAGATAATAGAACTCTGTGGTTCTAATTTCCTTTTTCCTTTCCTTAAATATCCCTCCATCTTGCCACACTGATCAGAATGTGAAGGTGGTTTGCCATGCCTGCATGTGCTGGGTTGCAACCCTTTCCTTTGTCTTCTTCCCAAATAAATCTTTTTTGGTGACAAAATAGAACTATGCCATGTTATTATGAAGTTGACAGTAACTATGATACCATAATAAGGTCCAGCTGCCTGCTGCTTGAAAAAGTTAAAAATCGAGTGACAAGATTGGTGGAAAGAAAATCAGGTTTATTCAGACTGGTGGCATTCTGGGACAATGGCGGACTCCTGTCCAAAGTCCATCTCCCTGTTCCTAGGCGGGACAGATGGTTATAGGCACACAAGAAGAACAAAGGAAAGTGGTCCAAGAGCTGACATCACTTCCTGGGGTCTGGTCTGTTTTAAGATAATGTTATCTCCAGAACCCAGACTTGGACTAGGCCACCATGGCCTGGAGCTTTCAAATTGGATTCCAGTGTCTGGGCGCCTGAGGATTAAGAAATTGCCCTTTCCAGGTTAGGATTGAGTTGATTAAATGGATTAAAAAGGTATGTGTAGCCTTGAGGAAGAGAACAAAACAGAGTTCTTCAGTTAATCAGTGAGGGGAGAAACAGAGAAAACAGGGGAATAGTGGGGTGGATCAAACTGACAAGTGGCTAGATAGCCAGCAATGTGGTGAGTCAAACTGCAAACGACCTAAGACAAATTAGGTTATGGATTTACGGAATTTTAACCTTACACCTAGATTAACACTTTTACTGTCTGTTGCCAAATCCCTCACTCAATTTGCTACATTGTCATCTATTTTTCCTCACTCTTCTCACATTTCCTATTTTTCTTTCCGAGGCCCCGTTTCTCTGGACTCCCTTGCACGCACATTCAGGAGTGGAATGCAAAAGATGATTCTCTCCCCCAGAAGCATCTTTCTCAGTGGGGTTTTATTTTGGAAGAAGGAACACCCGGTGTCACAGGGCAGGCTGCTCACCCCCCCCCCCACTACAACCGCGTGCTCAGAAGGGGCCTATGAAGTGGAGGCCCGAGGAGAAGGAGCGGGCCTGAGGACGCGAGGACGGCGGAGATGGGGGAATGGGGAGACGCGTGGCTCAGAAAGCCGGGCTTCTCCAGGAGCCCTGGAACCGGAAGAAAACACGGCCTTATTTCGGCGGGCTGATCCGTAATGCCCCAAGGACCGCGAGGGTGAGGCTGGGGCTGCGAGTCCACCTCACGGAATACTTGAATGGCTCCTGCCAGGCAGAGAAGTCAGTAAAGAGTTTTAAGGAAAACGACTCGAAAAGCATGTCTACATGGTCGGAAGACACAAAAGCCGGCAGGCAGGGAGCAGCCTCGCAGGAATTTCAAAGCCTCAGGGAGCGCCCCGCCTCACAGGGCGACGCATAAATTTACAGAGGTGCGAGTCGGCTGCACGGACTTCAAGGTCCATAGCGATCCCAGACCCCTGTAAAAAGAGGGGGGGCTTGGGAAACGCATGTTTAGACGACAAAATCGGAAACTCACGCTCCACACTCACCCAGACGCTCGCGACTCTCCGCTTCCGTGTCTATAGTAAATGGCGCCGGGAGGGAAAACGGAGGGCGACCTGGGCGCAGCGCTAACGACAGGGGGCGGGGCCTGGTGAGAGGTCGGGTCTGGGCACTAACGCCCCGGAATAGAAAGGAAACCCGCGTGGGGGAAAGGCCACGACGGGGAGGAAACTGCAGGGAGCAGGACCGAGAGACAACCCTGGCCTGCGCGGTGACCCGAGGAAAGCGAAAGGAAACCGGCGACGGGGCGGAGCGCGAGCTGCTGGGGGCGGGACCGGCTGAGAAGCCAGGCATGCGCAGTGACAGCGAGGAAGCCAAATGAAATGGGCTTAGGGACGGGGCGGGGCTTACGCGTTGTTGCACCTGGTTCTCAAGAGTTCGTTTCTGATTTTAGAATTGCTCGTCTTTAGACTCTAATGCAGCAGCGTTGCTGCCTGCTCATTTTATTGTGTGTAAGTTTTAAGGTAAACGGTTACAGTTTTGTGAACCACATGTGTTGAAAACCAAGATGTTTTCCTCTTAGCAAGCTGAAAACGGTTTAGGTCAAAACCTATTTTGTTCCGTGGATTGCAAGGAGGTTCTGCTGGGGAGGTTGAAGAAACTCATGAGGAACTGGGATCCCGGTGACGGGGTGGGTGTAGGGAAGGGATGGTACTCAGGAACATTTCTGCAGTTAGAATTAATGTAAGCACTTTAATTAAGCAAAAACTACAGCTGCCTGTGTGGGGATTACCAACTAAAATGTGAAGTACAAAATCCTCCCTGGGTAGAAAAGGCAATTTCATACTGACACCAACAGAACAGCATTTCCTTTTCTATTCCCCATTCACCATGGAGGCCAAGACTCAACATGGCTCAGTACCAGAGTCCTTCAGAGGTACACGAACTGGGATATGAGAAATGGAGAACTAAGACATGTGGTGTTTTAGGTCAATAAGCATTGGTTAAAATAACTTCGTGAAAAAATGTTAAAAATTGCATTGTTTTATTCCACATTTGAAATAAGTTACCTTCAAATACCTTTGAGATAAACTTGTTCATATCATATTTACATCAATAATACCTAAATATAAGGTCATGTGAAATTCATTGTACGTTCCTTCTGAGAGTAAGAGGAAATCTTACTTTGTTATTTTAAAATTGTCATGTATTTTCGCTCTGCTTTGTTTTCTATGTCTGAATGTTCTGTCACATGGGCTTAACAAAGTCCATAAAATATAGTCTTCAAAAGACATTGGGACTTATTGTAACCTAAAGAATCATGAATTTTGCAATATTTCTAAGGGCATTGAGTACGGAAGTATATTTCTATAATATCAGCCCTAAACTGAAATTATCAAATAACTTGGACAGCCAGATGGCTCAGTTGGTTGGAGCGCGAGCTCTTAATAAGAAGGTTGCTGGTTCAATTCCCACATGGGATGGTGGGCTGCGCCCCCTGCAACTAAAGATTGAAGAGGGCAACTGGACTTGCAGCTTAGCTGTGCCCTCCATAAATAGACTGAAGGACAACCACTTGACTTGGAGCTGATGGACCCTGGAAAAACACACTCTTCCTCAATAAAAAAAATAAATAAAATAATCAATTTCATTTCTACACTCAAAAACTTTTATGGCAATATCTGTTATTAACATCTACCATGAAGTATGTTTTCTCTCATTCCTACTTGTGAAAGATTTCATCTGTAGAGAAATGGCAAGTCAGTCTGTGTGCGAGAGCACAACTCGGGAAGTGGGCTCAGCCCTGGGAGACAGAGGAAACGGAGGGACAAAGGGAGGGTTTTTGTTTTCTTGCCCAAGAGCAACTTATCTTCCCAAGTTTCAAACTATTTCAATCTAAGGTTGTTGTTTTTTTGCATTTTTTTCATTTTACTTTTTTTTAAATTTATTGGGGTGACAATTGTTAGTAAATTTACATAGATTTCAGGTGTACAATTCTGTATTACATCATCTATAAATCCCATTGTGTGTTCACCACCCAGAGTCAGTTCTCCTTCCATCACCATATATTTGATCCCCTTACCCTGATCTCCCACCCCCCAACCTCCTTACCATCTGGTAACCACTAAACTATTCTCTGTGTCTATGAGTTTTTGTTTATTTGTTTGTCTTCTTCTTTTGTAGTTTTTAGTTTATATACCACATATCAGTGAAATCATATGGTTCTATGCTTTTTCTGACTTATTTCACTTAGCGTTGTACTCTCAAGATCCATCCATGTTGTCACAAATGCTCCTATATCATCTTTTCTTACTGCCAAATAATATTGCATTGTGTATATATACCACAACTTCTTTATCCGTTCATCTATCGAAGGACATTTTGGTTGTTTCCATGTCTTGGCCACCGTAAAAAGGTTCAATGAACACTGGAGCACACGTGTCTTTATGTATAAATGTTTTCAGACTTTTTGGGTAGATACCCAGTAGAGGGATTGCTGGGTCATATGGCAATTCTATTCCTAATTTTTTGAGGAACCTCCACACTGCCTTCCATAACGGCTGCAACAGTCTGCATTCCCATCAACAGTGTATGAGGGTTCCTTTTTCTCCACAGCCTCTCCAACACTTGTTACTATTTATCTTGTTGATGATAGCCATTCTTACTAGGGTGAGGTGATATATCATTGTGGTTTTGATTTGCATTTCTCTGATGATCAGTGATGTTGAGCATTTTTTCATATGTCTATTTGCCATTTGTATGTCTTCTTGGGAGAAATGTCTCTTCAGGTCCTCTGCCCATTTTTCAATTGGGTTGTTTGTCTTTTTGTTGTTGAGTTTCATGAGTTCCTTGTATATTTTGGATATTAGCCCCTTATCGGAGGCACTGTTTGCAAAAATCTTCTCCCATTCAGTTGGTTCCCTCTTTATTTTGTCAGTGGTTTCTTTTGCTGTGGAGAAACTTTTAAGTTTCATATCGTCCCACTCGTTTATTTTAGCTTTTACTTCCATTGCCTTTGGAGTCAAATTCATAAAATGCTCTTTGAACCCAAGGTCCATAAGTTTAGTACCTATGTTTTCTTCTATGCAGTTTATTGTATCAGGTCTTATGCTTAAGTCTTTGATCCATTTTGAATTAATTTTGGCACATGGTGACAGATAGCAGTCCAGTTTCATTCTTTTGCACGTGGCTATCCAGTTCTCCCAGCACCATTTATTGAAGAGGCTGTCTTTGCTCCATTGTATGTTTTCAGTTTCTTTGTCAAAAATTATCTGTCCATATTTATGTGGTTTTATTTCTGGGTTCTCAATTCTATTCCATTGGTCTATGTGTCTGTTTTTCTGCCAATACCATGCTGTTTTGATTATTGTAGCCCTGTAGTACAAGCTAAAGTCAGGGAGTGTGATACCTCCAGCATTGTTCTTTTTTATTAAGATTGCTTTGGCTATTCAAGGTCTTTTGTGGTTCCAAACAAATCTGATGATTTTTTGTTCTATTTCTTTTAAAAATGCCATTGGGATTTTGATGTGGATTGCATTAAATCTGTATATTGCTTTAGGTAATATGGCCATTTTAACTATGTTGATTCTTCCAATCCATGAGCACAGAATGTCTTTGCATTTCTTTGTGTCTTCTTCAATTTCTTTTCAAAAATGTCTTATAGTTTTCAGCATATAGGTCCTTCACATACTTGGTTAAGTTTATTCTTAGGTATTTTATTCTTTTTGCTGCAATTGCAAAAGGAATTGTTTTTTGCATTTCTTTTTCTGAGATTTCATTGCTAGTATATAGGAATGCAATGGATTTTTGTACGTCGATTTTGTAGCCAGCAACTGTACTGTATTTGTTGATTGTTTCTAATAGCTTTTTGGTGGAGTCTTTAGGGTTTTCTATATATAGCATCATGTCATCTGCAAAGAGTAATAATTTAACTTCTTAATTCCCAATTTGGATGCCTTTTATTTCTTTCTCTTGCATGATTGCTCTGGCAAGGACTTCCAACACTATGTTGAAAAGCAGAGGTGATAGGGGACAGCCCTGTCGTGTTCCTGAAGGTCGAGCAAAGGGCTTCAGTTTTTCACCATTAATAATGAGATTAGCTGAGGGCTTGTCATATATGGCCTTTATTATGTTAAGGTATTTTCCTTCTATACCTAGTTTATTAAGTGTTTTAATTATAAATGGATGCTGTATCTTGTCAAATGATTTTTCTGCATCAATTGATATAATCATATGATTTTTGTCCTTTATTTTGTTTATGTGATGTATCACATTGATGGATTTGCGTATGTTGAACCATCCTTGTGCCCCAGGGATGAACCCACTTGGTCGTGATAAGTAATCTTTTTAATGCATTGTTGTATTCGATTTGCTAGAATTTTGTTTAGGATTTTTGCATCTGTATTCATCAGAGATATTGGTCTGTAGTTTTCTTTTTTTGTGCTGTCTTTACCAGGTTTTGGTATCAGGGTAATGTTGGCCTCATAAAATGAGTTAGGGAGTACTGTCTCTTGTTCAATTTTTTGCAAGAGTTTGAGCAGGATTGGTATTACATCCTCTTTGAAGGTTTGGTCGAATTCACTGTGAAGCCATCTGGTCCCGGACTTTTGCTTTTGGGAAGGTTTTGGATGACTGATTCAATTTTGTTACTGGTGATAGGTCTGTTTAGATTTTCAAGTTCCTCATGGTTCAGCCTTGGAGGGTTATATGTTTCTAAGAACTTGTCCATTTCTTCTAGGTTATTGAATTTGGTGGCATATAATCCTTCATAGTATTCTTGGATGATCCTTTGTATTTCTGTGGTGTCCGTGATAATTTCCCCTTTTTCGTTTCTGATTTTGTTAATTAGTGTCTTCTCTCCTTTTATCTTTGTGAGCCTAGCCAAGGGCTTGTCAATTTTGTTAATCTTTTCAAAGAACCAGCTCTTTGTCACATTAATTTTTTTCTATTGTCTTTTTGTTCTCTATTTCATTTAGTTCTGCTCTGGTTTTTGTTATTTCCTTTCTTCTGCTGACCTTGGGTTTCACTTGTTCTTCTTTTTCTAGTTCATTAAGGTGTAACATGAGGTTATTTATTTGGGATTTTTCTTGTTTCTTGAGATAGGCCTGTAATGATATAAAGTTCCCTCTTAAAACTGCTTTCGCTGCATCCCAAGAATTTTGGTAGGATGTATTTTCATTGTCATTTGTTTCTATGTATCTTTTGATCTCTCCTCTAATTTCTTCTTTGACCCAGTCTTTCTTTAAAAGTATGTTGTTTAATCTCCATATATTTGTGTTTTTTCTTGCTTTCTTTTTGCAGTTGATATCCAATTTCAAAGCCTTGTGATCAGAGAATATGTTTGGTATGATTTCAATTTTTTTTAATTTGCTGAGGCTGATTTTATGTCCCAATATATGGTCGATCCTTGAGAATGTTCCATGTACACTACAAAAGAATGTATAGTCTGATGTTTTAGGATGAAGTGCTCTATATATGTCAATTATGTCCATTTCATCTAATGTGTCATTTAGGGCTGCTACTTCGTTATTTATTTTCTGTTTGGATGATCTATCCATAGCTGTCAATTATGTATTTAAGTCCCCTAGTATAATTGTGTTTTGGTCAATTTCTCCCGTTAATTCTGTTAGTAGTTGCTTGGTATATTTCGGTGCTCCCGGATTGGGGGCATAAATATTGATGACTGTTATGTCTTCTTGTTGTATAGTCCCCTTTACCATTATGAAATGTCCATCTTTGTCTTTTGTTATCTTTTTCACCCTGAAGTCTGTTTCATCTGATATCATGATGGCTACACCTGATTTCTCTGGGTACCATTTGCTTGGAGTGTCAATTTCCACCCTTTCACTTTGAGTCTATGCTTGTCCTTGTAGCTGAGATGTGTCTCTTCGAGACAGCATATGGTTGGGTTTAGCTTTTTGATCCAATCTGCTACTCTGTGCCTTTTTATCGGTGAGTTCAGTCCATTTACATTTAGGGTGATTATTGATATGTGAGAATTTTGTGTCATTCTATCTGTAGTTTTCTGGAAAGGCTGTTTCCATTGTTTCTTTGCCTTTTTGTTGTTGTCTATTATTTCTGTGTGGTGGTATTCTATGATGTTTCCCTCTGTTTCTTCTTTTATTACAGTATATATTTCAGTTCTGGATTTTTTTTGAGTGGTTACTCTTAAGTTTATGTAAAAGAAACTTTGATATTTAGAGTATTCAATTTTCTTCAGCCCGCTTACTTTCTCCATTCCCATATTGCAGTTCAGGCCTTTACTCTCCCCCTTTTTATGTTTCAGTTGCCACAAATTGTCCCTGTTGATGGTGGTCGAATAGCCTCCTTTAGTATTTCTTGTAGTGCATGTCGTGTATTAGAAAATTCCCTCAGCTTCTGTATGTCTGGAAAGGTCTTTATTCCTCCTTTATATGTAAAGGATATCTTTGCTGGATATATTATTCTTGGCTCATAATTTCTCTCTTTTAATTGTTTGAATATTTGGTTCCACTCCTTCCTGGCTTGCAGCGTTTCTGCTGAAAAATCTGATGAGGATTCTTATTTGTTGTTGATTTTAGACAGCTTCAATACAATGTGCCTTGGAGAAAAGGCCTGTTGGGATTGACATAATTACTTGTTCTATTTGATTCTTGGATTCGAAGATCCAGTTCTGTCCACAAGTTTGGAAAGTTCTCCTCGATTATTTGTTTGAATATACTCTGTTCCCTTCTCTCTTTCTTCTCATTCTGGTAGGCCCATTATTCTTATATTGCTCTTTCTGATGGAGTCAGAAAGTTCTTGTAGAGTTCTTTCATTTCTTTTAAGTCTCAAGACTCTTTCTTTTTGCATCTGTGTCATTTCCAGGTTTGTATCTTCCATGTCACTGATTCTTTCCTCCATCTGGTCAACTCTACTACCTAAGGTGGTTATTTCATTCTTAATTTCTTCTACTGAGTTTTTAATCTTCAGAAATTCTATTTGGTTCTTTTTTTAAATTTCAATCTCTTTCGTAAAATGCTCATGCTGTTTTTTGACTGTGTTTCTGAGTTCATTAAATTGCCTTTCTGTGTTTTCTTGCATCTCCTTGAGTTTTTTTCAGAACTGCAATCTTGAATTCTCTGTCATTTAAGTCACATATTTCCATATCTTTAAGTTCCTTTTCTGGATACTTTTCACTTTCTTTCTGAGCTGTCTTGTTGCCTTGGTTATTCATGGCAATTACTGATTTATTATTTCTCTTCCTAGACATCTACAGGAGTGGTTTCTGCAACAGGTTGATAGGAAGAGGTCTTTCTTTTGTTTTCCAGTACTTGTTGGTAGAATGTTTTATTTTCTCTCCAACTGCAGCCTTTTTTTTTCTCTCTCTCACGTTAGTGCTATGTTTTCTCTGCACTATTTCAGCTTCTCACACAATTGGGGGATACCCTGGGAGACAGGCTTCTCCTGTTATTAGTTCGCCTGGGTCACAGGGTGCAGTGTCCGTGTGGGTATGCGGAGAGCTTTTGAAGTTCCAAAGCTCTTCCTGCACCAGAGTCAGAGCCCGTATGTTTCAGCAGTTCTGTTTACTCCTGCAGGGATCCATCCAGATAGGTGGTGCCAGGGGCGGGGTGAGTCGTGAGAGGTGGCCCAGAGCAACGGTGGCGACGACCACCAGAGCTGGTCCTGCTTCCACAGCTCCCTCCCCCTTGCCGGAACCAGTTGGGCTTCGAATTCGTCTCTGCGGTCCACAGTTTCAGAACAGGAAATACTCCGTTCTTCCGATCTGACCCTGCCACTGTTCCTCTTCTAGCACTGGGCAGGGCAAGCTCTCGGAGGGTAGGGAGGGGGCGGCTAGTCTCAGTGCCTAAGGCTTCTGTTCTCTGCTCGGCAGTGAGGGCTTAAACCACCGTTTTCAGCGTTCTTCCCTCGGTCTTTGCTCAGAGGTCTCTGCCGTGAGCGTTGGGTCCAGCGGTGTTGTATGCTGCCCCTCAGCCCTGTGGGCCATAAGCAGAGCCCTAGCAGTCCGAGTTCTTCCCTCTCCCGCAGCTGCGGTAGTTCCAGGATGCAGCGAGCTCGGAGCACTGAGCTAGGTTTGTGTCCTGCGCCGGCGGGGCGCTGTCTCCGCACTTCTCCCTTCCCTACTCCCCCGCTCGCGCTATTCGCCCACCTTTAGGTGAATTCAGTATTGGGCCTCTTCGTCTTGCCTATCTGCTGTGCAGGGAGTCCTTTGTGGAGTTATTGTTGTTAGATTAGTTGTAAATTCCAGGGGAGTTTACAGAGGCTCACTGCACGCCTCCATTTTGATGACGTCTGAATCTAAATATTTAAACATCTAAAATATAAAACCCTCAGTAAAATATTAGGGAAGAAAACACTTTAAAGGTTTGACAATTAGTATTAGTCCTGAGGAAACCAGGAGTCCTCACTGCAGATAACCTCTTAGAAATGTCTGCAGCACATACGCTAATGATCCCATTAATCCAAAATCCAGTCAGCACCATAGTGGTGTCCAGAATGGGGGGAGGGAGGTGTAGGCAACTGCTTCGTGTGTGAAGGGTTTCCTTTGCTGCTGATAAAATATTTACAACTGGATGTGACATTTGTACAACATTCTCAATGTACTAAATGCCATTCACTTGTACTTTAACATGGTTAACTTTAAATTATCTGAATTTCACTCCGTTAAAAGGAAATAGACATATATAAGATCCTTAAATTTACCTAACATGGATAAGTCAGAACACTAGACCCAGCCAAGTTAATTTTTGCATAGCTCCGATTCTCTCATTTTGTGTCAAAATAAGAACTCTCTCCGTCAACTCCATGATCTATGTTTTCCATTGAGGGATGGCTGACATTCAAGGACGTGGCCATAGAATTCTCTGAGGAGTGGGAATGACTGGACTCATCACAGAGGGCCTTATCCAGAGACATGATGGAGAACTGCAGGAAACTGCTTCTCTCTAAAATTCAGTGACCATATTTGCATATCACTGCTTTCCCTTTTGAGTATTTTGGGAACGTCTGACTTGCTTGTATTTCAAATCCCTGTGTATGAGAGAGCCACTGAATCTGATTTGATTTGGGAGATGGACTCTAGACTTCCCCTCTCGTCACTTTTGTACATTTCATGCCTTATCAATGCTGGATGTGCAACATTAAAAGTCAGGGAACCTTATGGAAAAGTTTTAGGAACACCTGATTCTGTTTTTCCGTCCTGCTTTTTTTTTAAAAAAATATTTTATTGGGGAAGGGGAACAGGACTTTATTGGGGAACATTGTGTACTTACAGGATTTTTTTTTTTTTCCAAGTCAAGTTGTTGTCCTTTCAATCTTAGTTGTGGAGGGCTCAGCTCCAGGTCCAGTTGCTGTTGCTAGTTGCAGGGGGCACAGCCCACCATCCCTTGCAGGAGTCGATCCAGCAACCTTGTGGTTGAGAGGACACGCTCCAACTAACTGAGCCATCTGGGAGCTAAATGGCAGCTCAGCTCAAGATGCCATGTTCAATCTTTAGTTGCAGGGGGCACTGCCCACCATCCCTTGCGGGACTCGAGGAATAGAACTGGCAACCTTGTGGTTGAGAGCCCACTGGGCCATGTGCAATCGAACCGGCAGCCATCGGAGTTAGGAGCATGGAGCTCCAACCACCTGAGACATCGGGCCGGCCCTCCCTCGTGCTTTTGATTTACTAGTTGAGACCCAGCTTTCTTCAAACTTAAGAGAACCCTTCAGCATTCAGAACGAAGGAGTCAGTTGACCATTTTCTGAAATATTACCCTAGACCCATCTTTAACATTCTCTCTTCTTAGCTGAACAAAGAGTTGGAAAATGTGTTCTAGAAAAGCATAGCATATCATGTTCCTTTTCCTTCATGAAGTCTCTATTGAGCTAAATATGATCTCCACTTTGGGAAAAGGGAAACCCTGGACCTGCAAAGTGAAGGAAATAGGGGAAAATGCAGGCTGGTGGGAATGAGTGGAGACTTGAACCCAAGTAAAAGCACACATGGCACAGAGTAAGCCACTCCACTGCTGGTGGGGAAAGTCTCCTCAAATGGGAAAGATCTGTGGGAAATAAAAGTTGATTTCTTAAGAGCTCTCAGAGCAAGTTGTCCTCAACACTGCTTTCATAAATGAGTGAATGTTTTTTTCCCACATACATCCTTACTCAAACATCACTACATGCTCTGTGCCCTCAGCTAGCACACACTGAGCAGAGAATGTACTCTCGAGAAGGTGCTAGGTGACACTCACTGGGAACGGGTATTTGTGTTGAGATAGAGGGTTGGGTGTAAGGCACACAGGCAAGCTTGCTTTCTCAGGATTCATGATTCTGGAAATAGGGTCTTGAGGCAGCAACCTCAGTGGTTGTTAAAAAGGCAAATTAAACAGCCTCACCTCAAACCTGGAAATATAATGTCTGAGTGTGGAGCCCTAGAAAGTTATCTTCAGTGATTTGTGAGTGTTTGAAAATTTGATGAGATAGGGTTAGCAATTGTCGAGCTCAGCCTTGACTTCCGAATGGCCTCCCCTGTGTGGTTTTACAACTATCACTCCTGTGTCCCATCCCAGAGATTGATTCTTAGTTAGTCTGTGGAAGTGCCCAGCATCAATAATATCTTCATAGAGTAGCCATGATATTCTACCATAAGGCCAGTGTGAAACACGGGGAGGACCCCAGGGCCATTTCTGTGGGCTGGTTACAGGGTCTGTTCCATGGGGAAGCCTCCATGGGGAGGCCTCCTCTGCTTATGTTTTGGTAGGGGAGTGTCAATGTATCCCACATTCCCTAGGATGTAGCACATTTATAGGTATCTCTAGTATGCAGGGACACCCAAATATTGGGGAGGGGACACTCATACGTTGGCCTCCATGTTGGAATTCCAGATGTGCAAAAAAGCAATGAAAATACAGTGAGACCATGCGGGATCTTACTGGCTCTGGGGAGGCTTTGGCTCTGTCAAATGTGCTCAAAGGTTTCTGGAGGAAAACAGAGTCATTAGAGGATGTAGGAGAAGGATCAGAGTCGGACAGGATACGTCCCTCTGTGACAACAGAAAGAATCCTGGGCTTCTCAAAATCATTGCCATTGAAGTAGATCTTCCCAAACCACACTCTAAGGGGGTTTCCTGCTTGACCTTTGGCCCTCTCACCTGTGTCATCTGCTTTGTTTATTCCCACCTACCTGTGTGGAAGGCTAGTGTCTCCTGTGTCTTCCCTTCTCAGGGCTTTTTCCTTTGCTCCAAATACATGGCCAGGTGTGGATTTGAGACAATGATTCCAGTTTATTAGAAAAAGGATCGTGACTCTTGCTGGGGACTCTACAATTTCCACCCAGCATTGTGCTCAATAGAGAAGAGAGGACATTATACAAGGAAATAGAAAATTATTTCCCCAGTTTCCTGATAGCCCCTTTAATGATTCTTAGAAAGCATTTTCAATTTACTCTGAACTCCACATCAAAGTATTAATATGGACTCAAACATAAGGGGTGCAAATTGGGGTTTAAGATGCAGGCAATAGTACTTTATGTCACTAAGTTTCTATGATTGTCCCTAATGTAAAGTGGAGGATGCAGATCACCTCCCAAAAAGGGAAGGTGGAGGTCAAGATGAAACATCATCAAGATTTTAAACCAACAAAGACAAATAACTTCGTTTACAGACGTTCACAAATTCAGTCATACAAAGCAGAAACTCCCAGAAGACAGTCTACAAATAAAAGAAACTGAACCTTGTAGGTGGGGTAGGAATTCTGAAAGGAAGCGCTCCTCACGCAGGGAAACCAGGTTCCTGGAGTTCTCCAATATCTCGTCCAGGTACAAATCCCACTGAGGCATAATGTTTCCCATTCCTCCTGGGAGAATTCTACGGCCACATCCCTGAATGTCAACCGTCCCTGAAGTAAATAACACATTTACCAAGTGGCCATGGACACAGTTCATCCTTTGACCAGAGATTAAAAGAGTTAAGGTTTTGAGGTAGGTGAATTTGATTCTGAAATAATAAAATTAGGTTACTTTCAACATGGTAATATTTTCCAATTAAAAAAAGTGAATGACATAGATATAAAAACCCACTACTGATAATACACTTTGGGGAAGATAAAATATGTAATTAAGGATCAACACAGGCACATATAGTTTTGAGTGTGTATACCCCATATGGGCAACTCATGGTGGGTTTGAAGTGTATTTCCCAAATTTAAACATGCACAACAACGAAGTGGAGATCTTATGATAATGCAGGTTCTGATTCATAGTTCTGGTGTGGAGCCTGAGTTTCCGCATTTCTAACATGCTGGCCACTCATGTTAAAGCCTCAGGTCTCAGGGCCACACTTCTTACTATCAAAGCGGTAAAACGCATGGGAAGACACGATGAATGACGGGAAAGGAAAGGGCTTCACAGAAATGACAGGTTCATCTGTAATAGCAACAATGGCAGACCATTCCTTTTTGAACACTGGATATCCTGAGACATTATTATAACTTTTTCTAATATGAATGCATACAACTACAAAAAGCAGTCTTTGAGAGCAACATTATTTTTCTTTTATAAGAATATTTTTTTCAGTATCCAGTAAATAGAACCTGGGATTTAACCTACCTTTTCTGACCTAGAATTTATCTATAATGAAGACCCATACAAAGTCAACATTCACAGAAAATCATCAACGAATAATCACAGCAGATTTTGTAACTGAGAAGAGTAATGGAAACAAGGTACCAAAATGGAATTGATCAAATAATTTTTTCATTTTATGCATACTTCCATATCTATAAAAGGTAATTATGTACATGGTAAATGTAACACAGTGGAAAAATCTCAATTCCACTGAAATTAAGAAATATTTTCAATTGCATGAAGTTATCACCTATTTGTGGATGAACCTTTTTGTGTGTTTAAAAAATATTATGGGGACAAACATGCCCAATGACATAAACTCATATAAAAGCTATTGTTTGTGAGTGCGTACTTAACTGAACATTTTTTAGTTATCATTGTGCTAAGTTTCATCTTAGAATTTGAAGACACCTGAACATATGACTCTTATTTTCTTGTTCAAAAAATACAACAGACATGAAGAGTATGTCAGACATGACTTTGGAATCAAATGGAAACTTACAGGAATGAGGTCTGCCTTAGAACCTCCTGTTGTAAACACCAGTATGTCTAATAAACAAAGGCCAGAGCCTTTATCGAACAAGGTAAAATATAAGGAAAGACAAACTCAGAAGAAAGGAGTTTCCAGAATACCGTATTTCCCCGAAAATAAGACCTAGCTGGACCATCAGCTTTAATGTGTCTTTTGGAGCAAAAAATCTTACTTTTGCTCCAAAAGACACATTAGAGCTGGTGGACTGGCTAGGTCTTATTTTCGGGGAAACACAGTAAATATCATGGTTTATATACAACACTCAGTAAATCCCCAAAATCCTTATTACTGACCATAGGAAAAGTATTACCATTATAGAGGAGGAATGGGGCATACAGGACCTCAATCAAGTGGATGAAGGTAACATCAGCTGTGAGGGGGAAAACTGGTGTAGGCTGCCTGATGCACATGGATGAACCCATTATTTATCTTATTATCATGGGGGAAAAGTGAATTATGATATGATTCTAATCATAAGAAACAGGTGCTTTATGTGCATTTCAAGCTATATGTAGCTTCTATCTCTGCTAACCTTTATTTTTTTATAAACTACATGTGTAGCATAGTTTTGTTTTTTAATATTTTATTGGGGAATAGTGGGGAACAGTGTGTTTTTCCAGGACCCATCAGCTCCACGTCAAGTCATTTTTCAACCTAGTTGTCGGGGAGGTACAGCTCAGCTCCAAGTCAAGCCGTTGTTTTTCAATCTACTTGTGCAAGGTGCAGCTCACTGCAGTGAGACTTCAACCGGTGACCTTGGTGTTATGAGCACCACACTCTAAACATTGAGCCAACCAGCTGCCCACCTGCAGCTCAGCTCCAAGCTCAAGCTGTTTTCAACCTAGTTGTGGAGAGCGCAGTTCACTGGCCCATGTGGGAATGAAACTGGCAACCTTGTTGTTAATAGGTCACGCTCTAACCAAATGAGCCATCAGGCTGCCCCTAACTTTTATTTTAAATAGTCTTTCCTCAGCATTCTAGACAGCAAGACTTACCATAGTGTCTGTGCATTTTCTGAATCCTGGTCTCCAGCAGAGCTGAGGGAGCATCCAGATGGGACCTAAACATGATACGTTCTCCTTCTTCACTGATATCGCAGGACCCAACCCCACTGCCAATGTGAATCTTGGCTACCAACACAGTCCTATGTCGTCCTGTCACCAAGGGTACACTTTTAATAGTTGCAGGTCAATAGTTGAAGATGTAGGAAGTCAGGATGGAGAAGTAGACAGAAGGTCTGGGACACATGAAAGAAGTAATCTAAAGAGCTGACCCTGACTATCATAAGAATAAGAGGGAAAAAACTAGTTAAAAACATTGGTTAGCAAGGAACATCAGAAGTAGAGAAGTAAAAGTTAGCAAGTATAAATACATGACATTAATGGAAGAAGAAACAAAAGCCCCTGAATTGAGACAAGACACTTACTGGAGAACCTGCCGTTTCTAATTTTTCCTCCTCATACAGTGACGTGGGGAGTCAGGCCTGCACCTTGAGAATCTGTTTTAAAGCACCAGCAGAGCCCATTCATCTGCTACCACATCCACAGGCAGGACCCTGAAATACAGAGGCCTCCCCTTCCCTGTCCTCGGTCACAGGAGAATCAGGGGCAATTAGCTCCTACATGGAATCAAACTGAGGGTTCCATCCTGTCTTCAGGCGTCCTCCTTTCCCTCAAACACCCACAAATTCTGGTACAGATGGGAAATGTGGGATGCACGGACATGCCCACCTTGCAAGCCCAACAATTAACAATTGTTGAGGCAGCAACAATCAACCCACGATTCACACACAAACTAGGTGTAAAAACATAGCACCAAGTAACTTCATACTAGAGCAGATTGTTACCTCCCCTTGGACGAAAGTACGGCTTCTAATTATAATTCTTGTGAGTTTGATAAATTACCATTTGTTAAGCAGAGCTCCATTGTTGGATATGAGCTCGCAGTTCAACAAAATGACAGGGAAACTGAGACAGACAAGTTTCTTATTCTCACAGGTCCTGGAGGAAGGACACAGTACACCTGGAAGGGCCACATGGGGAGGCCAAGGCAGGATGCACCAGAGAAGGGCAGAACCCAGGGCACATGCCTTTATTAGGGTCCATGAGAGCAGTGCTTTGGGGTTCTCAAGCTAAGTCCACATTAATCAATTCAAACAAAAAACAGCAAGGTTTTGGTAAGCTCTGCAGGGATCTATCCAAGGGTATACAAGGTGAAGTCCCTCACAGGCAGGGGACACTGTTGCTCATAAGGGCTGCTGGAGAAGTCCTATCGGGAACTTACATTCACTTGTGAGTCTGTGACCTGTTGTCTAGTGTATGCACTAGTGGGAGGGGCCAGTGTCACTTCAAGGCAACTTGGCTACACAACATGGATTCTAAGGCAGCAATATGGTAGTTTAGCTAACCTGTCAACAGCACTACTGTATCTTTATTGTAATAAATCTCCAGTAGTCACAGTTAGAAGAGGATACAATATATAAATTATGGGGAAAATAGCCTCACATGATTTGTAGATTCAGGCCACAGGGAAAAGGGATTACTAGTGCTGTCCTTCTACTGCATCACCGAATAGTGCATTGATGATTACAACCATGATTAAGGTGGGAGAGGTTAATGTAGTTGGCAGGAAAACATGTCATTCATTACGGATCAGTGCTAGTAGTACATTAAAAATCAATCACCTTTATTATTAAAAATATAAGTTCACACATAGTCTAAACCACCTGTAGGTTCCATGGACAAAATACAGATAAAAAGCATTTAAGAAGCATTCTGGTTGTTCTGATATAGTAACCTTCGAGCTCTGTTTTCCATGGGTTTGAAGACTGAGGCTCATTGTTTAGGAAACATGAATGTACAATAATTATGCACTCAGGGATGAGTTTCTGTCCTTTTCTCAGGTACCTCTGAGGACTTCTTTATTTCAACCACATCAAATAAAACTCAACAACTCCTATCTTTGGCTACTACAAAAATACATCATGGTTTTAATGAACCGCCACCTATTTTCCTTAAAGAGCAATAGGTAAAACTAGTGAAAATTCAGAATGTTTCTGTCTTACATTAAGTGCAGAGAACAATGCCCTGAACACCTACTTCATGGTGACTTACATCAACATTTAAGTCAACCAAACAGCATCTCCACATAGATTTTCTACAAACATTTATATTACACTGCCCTCAGTCTCAGTGCATCTGAGTCTGAGAAGATCTGAGTGAATCCCACCAACATACGAGGGCTCTCAACAATCAACAATTGTTGAGGCAGCAACAATCAACCCACGATTCACACACACACTAGCTGTAAAAACATAGCACCAAGTAACTTCATACTAGAATCACATTAATATTTCTTTTTCAATAAACGTCAAGTACTGTCAATATATAAAGACTCATTGTAAATAATTATAGCTGTCCAACATCCATGCCCTTGATACTTTCAATCATATTAAACAAGTTTTTTAACATTTGCTTATTGTTTATAAGTATTCTGATTTAAAGTGATATCTGAAAAGTGTTCTTCACTTATCACTTTCTAATGTCAATTTTCTGGTATTTCAGATTTTATTTCGGATTACAGTTTTTTTTACATCTTTAAAGTTACTTTGAAGCATGACTTCTGTCGGTTTTCTAGAAGTGTGTATTCTCAACCAAGGGCTTTCATCGTTTATTATGTAGATTTGTCAACAGTAAGCTATCTCTGAAATTGAGTGAGGCTGTAGGTCCAGCTACAGGGCTTCTTGGATTCTTGAGTTTTAAGGTTTCTCTCCATTATGAATTTTCATGTGTTGAGTAAACTGTAAATGATGAGTAATGGCTTTGCCACACTATTTAAATTTGTAAGGCTTCTCTCCAGTATGAATTCTCTCATGTACAATAAGATGTGCACACTGAGTAAAGGCTTTACCACATTCTCTACATTGGTAAGGCTTCTCTCCAGTATGAATTATCTCATGTTTAGTAAGATGTGAACTCATAGTAAAGGCTTTGCCACATTGTTTACATTTGTTAGGCTTCTCTCCTGTATGGATTCTCTCATGTAAATTAAGATGTGAACACCGGTTAAAGGCTTTGCCACACTGTTCACATTTGTAAGGCTTCTCTCCTGTATGGATTCTCTTATGTAAATTAAGATGTGAACACCGGTTAAAGGCTTTGCCACACTGTTCACATTTGTAAGGTCTCTCTCCAGTATGAATTCTCACGTGTGTAGTAAGCTGTGAACGGTAAATAAAAGCTTTTCCACATTCTGTACATTTGTAAGGCTTCTCTCCTGTATGGATTCTCTTATGTAAATTAAGATGTGAACACCGGTTAAAGGCTTTGCCACACTGTTCACATTTGTAAGGCTTCTCTCCTGTATGGATTCTCTTATGTAAATTAAGATGTGAACACCAGTCAAAGGCTTTGCCACACTGTTCACATTTGTAAGGTCTCTCTCCAGTATGAATTCTCACGTGTGTAGTAAGCTGTGAACGGTAAATAAAAGCTTTTCCACATTCTGTACATTTGTAAGGCTTCTCTCCAGTATGGATTCTCTTATGTAAATTAAGATGTGAACACCGGTTAAAGGCTTTGCCACACTGTTCACATTTGTAAGGCTTCTCTCCTGTATGGATTCTCTTATGTAAATTAAGATGTGAACACCGGTTAAAGGCTTTGCCACACTGTTCACATTTGTAAGGCTTCTCTCCTGTATGGATTCTCTTATGTAAATTAAGATGTGAACACCGGTTAAAGGCTTTGCCACACTGTTCACATTTGTAAGGTCTCTCTCCAGTATGAATTCTCACGTGTGTAGTAAGCTGTGAACGGTAAATAAAAGCTTTTCCACATTCTGTACATTTGTAAGCCTTCTCTCCAATATGAATTTTCTCATGTTTAGTAAGATATGAACGCCGAATAAAGGCTTTGCCACATTCTCTACACTTGTAAGGCCTCTCTCCATTATGGATTTTCTTACATCTCTTTAGGCTGGGTAATTGAGTAACAACTCTCCCACACGGATTATATTTGTAAAGTTCCTCCCCAGTATGAATATTCTCATTTTCAGTAAGATTTGAAGATCGGTTCAAAGATTTGTCACATTTACATTCGTTTGTCTTCTCTATAATATGATGGTTGTCATGTATAAGATTTGGGCGTTGATCAAAGACACTCCCACATTTACAATGGTTCTCTGAATACTGAGTTCTCTGATGCTTATTAGGATTTGGCCCTTCTCGAAAGTTTTTCCAGGATTCATTGAATTGATAACTTCTCTCTCCATTACACATACTCTGGTAATCGTTAAAGACAGAAAGGACTTTAGTGAGGGCTCTAATTTTATTAAACATGTAAAGTTGTTCCCAACTACTCCATGATACCTATGGAACCATGATGCTTATACGTACCCTCCCAGGGTCATGAGAATTACAGAATGTGAACAAGGAGGGATTCTTTTTGGATGAAAGAATAATGAATCTCTGGTTAAGGGATTGTCAGATTGAGATTTTTTGGTTCATTGTTTAATCCAATCCTACATTTTAAATGAGTCAAATGATTATCACACCATGCATTAGGGGACTTCCCAGATACTCCACATTTTCGTATACAGAATATATATCTTTATAAAACTGTATCCTGTCTTTACATTCAGAAATAAATTATTCTGAAAATTCAACTATCTTACAGTGATGGTTTCCCAAGACATCTTATATCTCTCATCTCTTTTGGCAACAGGGATTTTAGTATGAGCAACAGTCAAATTTTGGTTATGTCCATCATAATATCCCTTCAGCCCTTCACACTCCCGATCACATTCCCAATTTTTCATTAAGGGTAGGTAATCAAGGCCACACCTTTCATATCTTACCAGAAGCATTCTGTGGAATGAATCTTCTATGCCCAGTTTTGGCAACAAGCCTTTGCTGTCTTCAGAAGGCATAACTGCAAAGCACCAAATAAATTATCACTCTTTCTACACTCAGCTAAATTCAACTGCAAGAACTTAATACTGATTATAGGACTTAGGAAGACGGCATAAGAGCAGGCACCAAACCTTTGCTCATCCATGGAGAGTACTGATAATTTCAAAAGAGAGTTAAGAGTTCACAGCACATTCAGAAAAGTATAAAAAGAGGAAGAGTCATATCAAAGAGGGAAGAAAAGTTGCTTATATTTGCTGATAATAGCTGCTAACCCTCCCTAGCACACCATGGCAATATTGTGAGAAACACCAATTCCCAGTTTCTTCTCAGGAGGGAAACAGCTGAGTATACTGTGTGTCCAATGGTCTCTCCTCATCATAGCTGCCTGAGGGACTCATTTATCATCTGCATCACACCAAGTGCTAAGGGAATGGTGGTGTAATATGAACGCATTGTGGTGGCCACTAAGAAAAATGGTGAGTAATTGTTCAAACACCACAAAGACTGCAGTACTGAAGACAAACATCAAGGATAGGAAGATACCACTGCCTCTAAAGAAGAAACAGAAAACATTTTGAAGTGGGAAATTATGCACAAAAACCACAGAAAATACACATCCCCAGAACCGGTTTGACAGACCTTACAATTTCCAGCAAATCTTCCTCCTGTTTGTGTTCTCCTGTACAAAGCAAGTCCACAAAACCTGGGATGGTGGATGTTTCTGTTCCCAAAGCTCAACAAAAGATCACAAGGCATACAATGGAACAGAAAAAAAATGGTCCAATCACAGGAACAAACTCCATCTGCACACATTGGTCCTAAACTGACAGAGCTATTAATTACCTGACTGAGAATTCAAAATACACTCTCATAACTTTAAAATATTTTAAGTTACCCCACAGTAACCATAATATAATAGCTATATTAGACACACAAAAAGAAACTGCGAAAAAAATCACAAGCCTGTCACTGCCAAAAAAAGTCAAACAAATAAAATAGAACACAGTTGAGAAGGAAAATGTGGGACAAAAGAGCTACAAAAAGTGAAGAAAAAAATTGTAAAATATTTATAGTCCCTCCCTCTCATTAATTAGTTTAAATAAAAACAGATAAAACTCCCCTAATCAACAGACATAAGTTGGCTGAATGAATTAAAAAATAAAATCCGATACATTCTACATATAGGAGACTTGTCTGAGTTATGAGGACATAGGACATAACTAAAAGGATGGGAAAAGGTATTCCATATAAACAGTTACTGATAAAAAGCACAGGTAGCCATACCTGTATTACAGAAATACACATTAAGTGTCAAAAACTGTTACAACACAAAGAGCATTATATAGCAATAAAAAGGTGAATTCACCAAGAAGCTATAGCAATTATATTTATGTAAAAATTGGTGCAGCAAAACAGTATGGTGGTTCATCAAAACATTACAAAGACAACTACCATATGACCTAGCAATTCCACTTCCGAGCATTTATCCAAGCAGCACCAAAACATTAATTCGAAAAGCTATATGTACCCCTACATCCACTGCAACATTATTTACAATAGACAAGATCAGTTAAGAATCTATGTGTCCATCGATAGATCAACGGATAAAGATGTGATAAATAAATGAAATGGAATGTTATTCACCAAAAAAAACCAACAACAAATAAAACACTACCAGAAGAAACATCATGGAATAACCTATAGGGTACTACTCTATGTGAGATAAGTTAGACACAGAAACACTGACAGCACACGATTTCATTACTATGTAGAATCTAAAAATTAAAAGCAAACAAATGAAATAAATTCAGATACAGACAGTTTATTGATAGTTGCCTGAGAAGAAAGGGCGATAAAGAAAGGTGAAAAATGGGAGCAGGGTTGAGAAGTATAAACATCTAGTTATGAAATGAGTAAAACACGGGATGTAATGTAGCATAGGGAATATAGTCAACAATATCATAATACCCTTGTCAGGTAACAGATGGGTACTTGACTCAGTGTGGTGATGAATTCGCAAGATATGTAAATAAAAAAATCACCATGTTGTACAACTGAAACTAATATAATATTGTATATCAACTACACTGTAATAATAGAAATAAACAAATAAATAAAATAGTTGACCACATTTTGGACCACAACGAAAATTTTAATATCTTTCTACTGTTTCAATTTTTTTAACAAACATGTATTATTTTTATAATGCAAAAAGCACCAAAATAAAAGAAGACTGAAAAAAAGCCATCTTTGATGGTGCTGTACAATTAGGAATTAAAAGATTTCATTAGAGTTGACATAACATTGTCACAAAATTTATATGTAAACTCTTCTCCATCAACATTTGACTCATTATGTGTTTATTCCAGGAAAGAACACATAGTTGAAATTCCAATTTAAATGTTATTAAATATAAAGGGAACTTAATTTCATACACTTTAGATTCTTACCAAAGGAAGTTAAATAAGTTCTTGTTTTTGCTATCTGTAATGTTAAGTTCTGAACTCCGATGTTTGAAACAAAATATTAAGTAGCAAAAATGAACACGTCATCCTCATCAACAGTACAAAATGAGAAGCCGCAGACTGGAAAGAATATTTGCAAAGACACACCTGTAAAGGTCTACTATGCAAAACACACAAAGAAGACTTCAAACTGATCGATGACATAACTACCAACCTGATTAAAAAATGGGCCAAAACCCTAAGTAGACACCACACTAGACAAGATACACCAGGCAAAATGATATATAAAGAGATGCTCCACATCATATGTCACCAGGGAAATGCACATGAAAACAACAATGAGAATTAAACACACAGCAAATTAAACAACACTACACACCTATTAGGAGGGGCCAGAACCCAGAACACTGACAACACCAAGTGCTGTTGAGGACGTGGAGCAGCAGGAACTCTCACTCAATGCCAGTGGGAACACAAAATGCTGTAGGGTCTGGGGTACAGTTTGGTGGTTCGTACAAAGGTACACATCCTCTCACCATAAGGTCAAGAAATTGTGCTCCTCAGCAGTTATCCACAGAGTTGAAAACATTTATCGACCCAATAGCCCACACGTGTGTGTTCACAGCAGCTTTATTCATAATTTCCAAAACAAGGAAGCAACCAAGATATCTGCCAAGAGGTGAATGGAGGAGTGAACGTGGTACATACCGACAATGGAATATTATTCAGTGCTATAGAGAAAGAAGCTATCAAGCCATGAAAGGATTGGGAATGCAGACTGGTGCAGCCGTTATGGAAGGCAGTGTGGAGGTTCCTCAAAGAATTACGAATAGAATTGCCATATGACCCAGCAATCCCTCTCCTGGGTATCTACCCAAAAAATCTGAAAACATTTAGAGATAAAGACACATGTGCTCCAATGTTCATTGCAGCTTTGTTTACGGTGGCCACGACATGGAAACAACCAAAATGTCCTTCGATAGATGAATGGATAAAGAAGTTGTGGTATATATACACAATGGAATACTATTCAGCAGTAAGAAAAGATGATATAGGAACATTTGTGACAACATGGATGGATCTTGAGAGAGTAATGCTGAGCGAAACAAGTCAGACAGAAAAAGCAGAGAACCATGTGATTTCACTGATATGTGGTATATAAACCAAAAACAACAAAAGAACAAGACAAACAAAAGAGAAACAGAAACTCATAGACACAGACAATAGTTTAGTGGTTGCCAGAGGGTAAGGGGGGGCGGGGGGCGGGGGGTGGGAGATGAGGGTAAGGGGGATCGAATATATGGTGATGGAAGGAGAACTGACTCTGGGTGATGAACACACAATGGGATTTATAGATGATGTAATACAGAATTGTACACCTGAAATCTATGTAATTTTACTAACAATTGTCACCCCAATAAATTTAATAAAATAAAATTAAAAAAATAAATAAAAATAAATAAATAAATAAAAAATAAAAAAAAGAAAGGATGTGGAGGAAACCTAGATACATATTAAGTGAAGTAAGCTAATCTGCAAAGGCCATATAATGTATGATTCCAGCTATGACATTCTAGAAAAGGCAAAATGATGCAGACAGTAAAAAGATCACTGGTGGCTCGGGTTTAGGGGAGGGACAGATGAACAGGCAGAGCACAGAGAATATTCAGGGCCGTGACACTACTCTGTATGACACGTCATCATAAATGTATACACACTCTCAGAATGCACAGTCCCACAGTGAACCCCAAGGTGAAGTATGAACTCTAGGTGACAATGACGTGTCAATGTAGCTTCATCTATGTAACAAACGTACTGCTGAAGGAGGGGGTGACGAGGATAAGACGAAGGCTGTGAATGTGGGAGGGGCACGTGAGAATTCTCTGTAACTTCAACTCAATTTTGCTGTGACCGAAAACTGCACTTAACATAAAAGTCATCCTCAGACTTCTGCTTCTCTGAACTATCCAATCTCAGTGCCATGTCTTTCCAGTGGTTCGTTATGCTTCTACGAGAACACACATGCTTGTATCCTCTATTTAAAAGAACACAATGACATATCACCTCACATCAATTACCCTGACCACTATCAAGGAAACCTAAAATATCAAGTGTTGGCAAAAATGTGGAGAAATTGGACCCTTATTCACAGTTGCATGAAATATCAATTGGTGCAAACATTATGAAAAACAATATGAAGGTCTCTGAAAAACTTAAAAACAGAACCATGCTATGATGCAGCCTTCCCACTTCTGGTACATTTCCAAGAGACTTCAAAGGAGGCTCTGCAAGAGCCGTGTGCACACACATGCGCACTGTAGCATTACTCACAAAAGCCTGTAATAGCTGGAAGCAACACAATTGGCCATCAATAGATGAACGGGCGAAGAAAATGTAGCATATACATACAACGGAATATTATTCTACCTTGAAATAGAAACAGATGCTCTCACCTGATACAACACAGACAAACTTTGAGGACATTTACGTTAAGTTCAAAAGTCAGAAAGACACAGATACTATAAGAGTCCACTTCTGTGAGTCACCTAATGCAGTCCTCCTCATAGAACAAAAACAAGGGTAGCAGCCAGGAGCTTGGGGTGAAGGGAAATGAGGAAGTGGTTGTTTAATGGGTATTCGGTCAGTTTTGCAAGATGGAAATTTCCAGAGATCAGTTGCACAACAATGTGAATGTACTTAACACGACCACACTGTACGGAGGGTAGAATTTTAGTCACAGATTTTTACCAAAATTGAAAATGAAAAATAATATCTAAAACAGATATGGTTATAAAACATTTCAAAAATTACCTGGATTTCAAAAAAGCATACATGAATCAAATCCCATATTGTCTTAAGTGTACTGAGCTAAAAACTGACATTGACATTCATAATATATGAGTAACAACCAAAAATGCAAGTAAATAAACTTGAGGAAACTATCATAAAAAAAACAGATTGTTATGGAATTGCAAAACGAGAATAAGAGAAGATGTATCCAGAACTGTGAACACTACACACATGTACTATTGAAGAGAAACCTTCCATAGAACTCAGTTTCAACTGTGAGTGTGGCCCCATGAACAGCAAGCATTCTGAATCATTGGAATATGTGTTGCATGCATGACAGGAACATATCACACACAGTGCATTAGAATCATTCATAAATAGATCAAAGGAAAAATTAATAAATAAGCATTGATATGACACTGGATAAATTTATTAGATTAACATATTTCTACTATTCTTACAGAAAATATGTACGCTATAATCGAAACATAGACAATAAAAGAACCCTTCATTTCTAAATACAGGAACAACAAAAAAGTTGTAAAATACCACAGAATCAGTGACCTATAAAATCAACATTTAAAGTTAAAGTACACCATTACTGAGAGACATGCTGAGGAAGGCAGATGACAAACCTCATGATTACTATTTTTCCTGAAGTAAACTGAAATTGAGGAAGCACACATTTTCGGAAATATGGGAGCCTAATAATTCTACAACTCACTTCTTACAAAGGAGTTCATTCGAGCACGTTATATCAGCACTTCTCCATCTAAAACCACTAATCTGACAAAATCTAATCAGAAAGTGAAAACATACAAGACACAGGCCCAGGAAGCTTTGGACTGAACAAGACAGACTTATAACATGACAGTCATTAAGAAATCAGGGAACAATGGAGACCTTCCTATTATGATGGACAATGTTCTAAGCTCCCCCATATCATGAATTCATTTAAGAATATGTGAGGTAAACAGATACATTAAACTATTCTAACATGGAGGAATTGGAGAGTTCAGACTCAAAATTTCTAATGTTAGTTCATAAAAAGCAAAAGGATATTTTGAAGGGAAACTGAGATTGACGGTTTCTCACTATAGGAAGGTGCTTTGTGCTGAGATGAAGTTACTGAGTCTGAACCTTTGCAGGGTCATGTTTGAAGCCTCCTTAGGATTAGAAATTATAAAGCAGAAAACATGAGACATGTGTCTCCAGTGCCCCTGGGATTTCTGACCCTAATTCTAGGACCTCCACCACTTCCTTCACAAACTCCTTACACCAGGAAAGAACAGAACTTAAAAAATGGCTTCAGGGAGAATTCCTCAGCAGAGAGCACAGATTTTCCCCGGCCCCTGAGGCAATGGAACAATAGCCACACCAGGGTGGCCCCCACAGTCCAGGGGCCCTCACTGCGATGGGACCCAGATCACTGAGCAGGAGGACCGTCCCTAGAGGATGTAGGAGCACGGGACGTATTGGACAAGACTGTCCTCTGTGACAGCAACAGAAAAAACCTGGGCTTCTCACATCCTTTCCACTGAAGCGGAGCTTCCCAAACCTCATCTTAAGGTCTGGCTCCTCCGGGACCTTTGGGCCTCTCATCTGTGTCACCTGCCTCCTTCATTCCCACCTACCTGGGTGGATGGACACTGTCTTTTTTCGCTTCACATCCCAGGCCTCCTTCATTCTCTCCAAAAAGGTGACCAGGTTTGGCTTAGAGACAGTAAGACCTGTTTAATAAAAAAGGGAACATGGATTTTGACGGCGATTCTCCAATTTCCAATCCAGTATGTGCTCAGCTGAGAAGAAAGGACATTGCAGAAAATTAGAATATTCTAGAAAAGGATTCCCCCCAAACACTCTTTTCTGACAGCACCTTTACTGGACAACATAGAAACTTTTCAGATCCTGAGTTCCACTTCAAGGGCGTCATGAAGACTCCTTTTCTACACCAGCAAACCCCCAATTTGCTTCTTTTCTACACCAGCAAATGCCCAATTTGCTTCTTTTCTACACCAGCAAACCCCGTTTGTTCCTCAGAGCCAGGATCTGAAACTACCACACAAAGCAGAAGCTCCCAGGAGGCGCTGTACTGATGAAGGAAACACAACCCTGCGGTGGGGTAGGAGTTCTGGAAGGAAGTCACCCTCACCCAGGGAGCACAGGTTCCTGTAGTTCTCCAGCATCACGTCCATGTACAGTTTCTGCTCAGCTGGGTGCAGACATTCCCACTCCTCCTGAGAGAAATCTATGGCCACATCCCTGAATGTCAACCGTCCCTGAAACAAGACACATTTACCACATGGCCACAGGCGAGGTCATAACGTGACTCAATATGAAAACAGAGTTAAGAGAACTGGTTTTGACCTAGGAGAGTGTCCGGAATTAACTAGTAAGGTCACTGACAGTAATAGATGTGGTCACACAGCAGTCTAGCCGTTTGTCCCCCACAACCTTTCCCTAAGGAAAGAAGTTGTGGGACTGTGTCTCTCTGGGATTGAGTTTATAGTATCCTGAGTCTCTCCATCTGGTCTTCAAGAGAAGGGTCTGCGGTCAATGACGAGTAAGATTCCTCGCGGGAGGGACAACTCAAGCCAGACGCGACCCCGTTGAGACCCCAATGAGCTGTAATAAGAAATAATAGGAGGGAGCCTTGCCCCTCCTTCTTGTTCTTGTGGGAAGCTGCTGCTTGCCTCTGCCTCTCCCTCTCACCTTATTGTGAGAGAGGCCCATTAGCGCGTTAAGATCAAGCTCTTTCTGCTCAACTCATGGGACAGTTTCACCATGAGAGACTCTCTCCCCCAGGGTGGTGCATACCGCACCTTAGTCATTTGGGGACAACATGCTTCGGCTGCTTTGGGACAAATAATTGGGTATTGAAATCTTTTTTTTTGAAATGGTGTAAGAGTTTCACAGACCCTGCCTCTAATCATGTGATGCTCATTGTTTGTAATCAATAAATACTGTCAGTGACCCGATTCAGGGCTCCAGTCTCTTGAGGCTGCGAGTCCCTCGGTCCTCTGTGATTTAACTGTATATGAGTCTCTGTCTCTTTATTATAGTTTAACCCTCGCCGCCTCCCTCGCCTTCCCATGGCTTGTGTTGTGCAGGTCGCAACAATATTCTCGAGTGTTATTTGCTAACTCTGAGACAGGAGGATGACGTATGATCCACAAACCACTGTAGACAAATCCACAAACCACTGTAGACAAAAATCTATCTTTTCTTCTGAAAGAAAGATTTAAATTCAGGCATCAAAACAGGCATATGGATTTGTAAGTGTTATATTTGTCTCATACAGGATACACTGTATACATTTCCCAGCTGGAAATGTCATAGTTGAGTTAAAATGCAAAGTACTTCTCAAATTTTCACGTGGACAACAAGGAACTGGACTGTTATAAAAATGCCGATTCTGACTGAAGAGTCCTGGGGTGGGGCCTGATTTTCCACATTTAACAAACTCAGTTTTAACCTGTGACACCAATATCTCTGGTCCATGTGTCACACTGTTGAATAGCACAGAGGATGGAAACAAAGAAAAACTCATACATGACTTTGAACTGACAGTTTTATGGAATTTACACTTCTTCTAGAAGCATAGCAACACGATCCTTTTTGAAAACTTACCGTATGAAAGAGAACATTGTTTTTTTATATATTAACTCATAAAAAAGATAAATAATCTAAGAAAAATCTTAATCTTCCTCTTGTATGAGAATATTATGAAGCATTTGGTAGAATGGTAGAGCTTGGATTTTACTCCAAACTGTGTATAATTCATCAAAAAGGTCCACACTGATATGCATAGACGACTCTCATGAACATTCATAGCAGTTTCATAGCAGTTTTTGTAACTCCTAAGAGAACCAACTTAAGCAAGTAAGAAGAAAGAACAGTTCAAACAGTGTCATTTTATGCGCACAGACAGATAGGTATATGGGAACCATGTGCACATGACAAATGACACAAGAAAATTTTCACGTTACTTAAATCACAATTATTTTCAATTGTGTAAATGTCATAAATGTCTTCATGGATGATTCTCTGTATTTTATAAACACAATAGAAAGGAAAACACAATAACATATAATAAGTTAGAGCTGCAGTTTCTTTGAAAAAAATTGCGCATCATTTGTGTCACGGCTGTGGAATTAACCCATAGTTGTTCACAGAAGGTGAAAGCATTCACAAAGGACTCTACAAAGTGGGGACTTCAAGAAAAGGTTTTATTCAAGTTAGGAGGAGAGAAATCCTGGCAGATTCATTTGCCAGGGCGGCCTGATAGGCAGCGGCACTAACTGCAGGTTAGCTTTCTCTTGTACAGGAGAGGGGGAGTCGGTCAGGCAGGTGTGAGGGCTGACATCCTTCCTGGGGTCTAGGCTGTCTGAAGACGATGTTATCTCATTATCTCTGGACTCAGCCATAGTGGCCTGGGACTTTAATGCGTCACCAGTAAAAGTTACAAGGGAGTTGTAAATTGGATTCCAGACTCCGGGTACCTAAGGATTAAGAAATTGTTTTTCCAGGTTAGGATGTTGTTAATGAACGAGGTGTGGGTGGCCTTGAGAAAGGGAACACACAGAGTTCTTCAGTTAATCAGCGAGGGGAGAAACAAAGAGCAAACAGATGAATATCAGGATCGATCAAACTGCGAATAAACGAAGTCTAATTACAGACAGCTCGACAGTGAGAATTGAGGTGAGTCAAACTGCAAACTAGCTAAGTCTAATGATATTGATTCCCTGAATTTCAGCTTTACAATTTGTGCTGAGTTATACATTACAAATTTACCACACTTCAAAACTTTAATAATACAATTCTTGTAAAATTTCCTGAAATCACAAAGTGATGAAAGAGAATGTCTGTGACATGAGTCTGGAATACAATGAAAATTTATAGGAACAAGGCCTGACTGATGAAAGCCTCCACTGCAAAAGCCAATTATCTCTAGTAAAGAAAGCTGAGGGCCTGCAATTTCCAAAGCAGAGAAACTAAGAAAAAAGGGAGTTTCCAGATGAATGTGATGGTTTTCACACATCTCTCTATAAAGCCCACCAGACACTTATTAATGATAAAGAAAAAAAAGAAAAAAGCTAACTTTATAGGAAGACAGGACCTCAACCAAGTGAAAATCAGGTGGAACAAGTGGGTATCAGCTGACCAAGGCACACGGAAGGACACACCATCACTGCTGTGATGTTACTGGCACAAATGAACAAATAAGGAAATCATAATGTGAATCTGATCATAAAAACATTAGTTTTATGCAAATTTCAATGTACATAAAGCTCCAGTGTTCTGCAACTTTACTAGTACATTTAAATAGTCTTTCTTACCAATCTAGTGAACAAGTCTCTTCCAATTACTCTTCTTTCTTTTTTCCAGAACTTTCCAGGCTATTCTGAGCACTGAGGCATCCTGGGTCGTCGTGCACATTCTTACCCCTGTTCTACAGCCCTGACGCTGTAGTCACAGGACATACACCTACATCTCCCTTCATCGGGACACCGAGCATCTGACCCCACCTAACAGGGACCTTGGACACAACCACCTTACCAGGTGGATTTGTCACAAAGGAGATGTTTTCAGTAGTTGAGGGTCAGTAACTCACAGTGGGAATTCCTCATGTCCTCAGGGAGCCTTAATGGACAGAAGGCAGAGAAGGCTCTGGGAAAAGGGCAGAGTGTTTCTACCGAGCTGACCTTGACTCTCCTGAGAAGTAAGGGCAAAAGTAAGTAGTTGAAAAGAACCTTGCTAGGCAAGAACATCAGAAGTAGAGAATTAAAGGTGACAGGTTCCAAACCCACATATTTTAGGAGGAAAAGTGGACACAGCCTGTGACCCAGGACAGAACGCTTACCTGAGAAGCAGCCATTTCGTCCTCGTCCTCCTGCTCTGGGTTGTTTCCTCAAGAGAATTTCTGGGGAGGAATCACTCCTGCATCTTGAGAATGTGCCTTCCAGGGCGTGGTGCAGGCTCATTTATGTACTTCCGCCACACTCACAGGCAGAAAGACCTTGAAATGCTGAAAATGCCGCCCTCTCCTGTCCTATGTCCCAGGACACAGTCAGGGACAAGGAGCTCCTAAGTGAAGACAGAACTGTGAGTTTTTTCTTTCCTGTCTTCCGGTGCCCTCCCCTCACACAGACGTCTACAAATTCCCACAGCCATGAGAACAGTGTGCACTCCTGTCCCCACAAAATCAACCCATTATCCCGCTACCCAGGTCACGTCCCTCATGCCATCCCAGGAAATGAGAAGGGACCCATGACCGACTGACACAGTTTTCCCTTCTCTGGCTGCATAAGGATTGCATATGGAAGCCACCCAGTGATGAAGTGAATTATTAAATTCACAAGCCTTAAAAACTGGAGTTTTGTAATTCTTATTTTCATCTGTGACTGAAAATGCAGCGCGTGTAAAACTGAATCGATTTTAATGCCACATGTCATGTATCACGACTTGATCACCCACATCCCACCTGCGCACCACTCAACCAGCTGGGGGCTCCCCTTCTTCCTCTGCTAGTAGGTATTCCTGTCTATGGTCTGTGTCCCTCTCGACCTGGATCTCTCCACTGCTGTCCTCTCCTGCCTCCTCTTTCCTCTCCTGATTTCTCTCCTTCTCTCTATTCCCTTCCCTGTCCCTGTTCCTTGAGACTCTTGAAACCTGTTTTACACTCAGGTGCTCCTTCTAATCTTTCTGATTGCTCCCCATCTCCATGTATTTCTGCCTCTTTCTCCTGTCCCTGTTCCTCTCATCTTCCCCGCTGACACTGTCTGTCCTGTTACACCCCTGTGTGGGGACTCACTGACATCGCCAGCTTAGTTCTCAGTGCTGTTTGTCGCTCTTCTGTCACCACCACCACCCCCATTCTGTTCCTACTCTAGGCTCCCCTAACTCTTCTCCTAACCCCTCTCTCCTCTAAAGTGCCTTGTCCTTTGTTGCCCCCACTTCTGCTAACCAGGGGCCCCTCTCCCTTTAGGTTCCCCTTCATCTCTCTGGAGCTCCCCCTTCCCTCCGTATTTCTCCATTTTCTTTCTCCTCTGGCTACTTCTCCGAGTCACTCGTTCTGTCTTACCGTCGCTTTACAAGTCCCTCCCACATCCTGTTTTGCCTCCTCTTTACCGACCCGCACTGACCGTTCTGCCCTCTCACCTGTCTATTCCTCTCATTCTGTCTCCTTCTCGTGACCCCCTCACACCCTCGTTCTGCCGCTTTCCTGGCCGTCCCTTCAGTCCCCGCTCACACAAAGCCCCTCCCCGGGTGAGGGGGTGACCTGGTGACACCCCGCGGTGTTCCCTCCTAAATCCCACCCCCCTGAACAGTGTGCTCTACCTGGGATTCGGGGCCTCTTATTAAACTGGGGCGAGGGGGGTTGCAGGCGGCGGAGGGTCTGCAGAACCCCAGCCCCGGGGGGAGGCGGGGCTCCAGGGGCCGCGTGGCGGGGCTGGGGGAGGGGCGCCAACGGCCGGACTCCATCTCCCGAGTCCATCTCCCAGGACTTCACGCCGCGCGTGGGGGGCTGCCCGGTGGAGGGTTTTAAGCAGGAAAACAACGCGGCAGGCGGGGTCTAAGGGCCCGAAGGCGGAGAGACCAGAGGGAGGACGGCCTCAGTTTACCCGGAAACCCCCGCGGACCCTCCACCCGGCAGCGAAAAGCTCTGGTATCGGGACGTCTCCGCAGGACGCGGGACTCACCGCTGTGGGGGGCGCTGGTGCGGGGACTTCAACGTCCGTAGTGACCGCCAGGCGTCCGTGTGCGGGACCGTGGACTGAGACGCCCAGGTTTAAACCACAAAAATTGAGAGTCACGATTGCCAACCAAATCTTCTCTCTGCCTTAGTCGCTTCCGGGTCTACAAAAAACTCTGCGGTGACTCGGTGAAAACATCAGCCGCAGGTGTGGCCTCCGCAGGGCGGGAAGGCAATGGGCGGGGGGGTAATCCAGGAGTGGGTGGGGCCTGTGGGACGGAGGGACTGGACCCAGGGGAAGGGGTGGGGCCAGACTAGGGGTGGGGCGGGGCTTTTCCTGGTA